>NC_073302.1:175045780-175645780 GCF_027595985.1 Sorex araneus | reverse complement strand
GTTGTCAGGTGCATGGGCACCGTTGCTGCCACATCAATTCTGCCCCCCTGCCCCGCTTTCAGGATCCTTAATTCAGCGCTGTGTCTGGGACCACTACTAAGATTTGGTGACTCCTAACACTTTAGAATCCTGATAAAGGGAAAGATATTTGAATGCATTATTGCCTCTTTTTCCTGATGTTATTTTTAGCTAATTTGGAAATTAAACATAGTACTCTTCCAATGTTACTGATTTCTTTGGCGAAAATCAGGAAAAATTCTTGAAACATTTTTGTTGCCACCTAATTTATAATTTCTTTTGTTCTTGATTTCCTGATCATCTTTAAGTCATGCAAAAGATTTTTTTAAATCACATTTACCTTCCCACCTCCCCCTCCGGAATCACACCATGCCATATGGATCATAATGCTATACCCGTAGAATCCATAAATCTGTCATATGGTACAAAGCCCAGAAATACTGTATTATTTTTAACTTTTCAACATCTCTTTGTGGTACTTAAGATGGAAATAAGAGCTCTATTATGTACTGACTGTTGTTTTGGCTGGAGCTTATAAACAATACCGCTGTACCAAGGAAATGAAAGTTGTCAGAAATTGAGTGTGGTGCACCAGAAGGGGAAATGTGCTGTTCATCCCAGACTGTGCAGGGGAAGAAGCAGCTTAAGGTTAGGAAATGAAGCTCACAGCATGCCTGAGCTACCTGTGCGTTATAATAAGCCATGCCACATTAATTCTTTCCAGTCCCCAGAGTCTTGCACAGATAATGGGGTTTCTTTTCATTTTCTTATTCAGATAAATTTTGTTTTTTTTTTTAATTTTTTTTAATTTTGCTTTTTGGGTCACACCTGGCGATGCACAGGGGTTACTCCTGGCTCTGCACTCAGGAATTACTCCTGGCGGTGCTCAGGGGACCATATGGGATGCTGGGAATTGAACCCGGGTTGGCCGTGTGCAAGGCAAACGCCCTACCCGCTGTGCTATCACTCCAGCCCCTCAGATAAATTTTGAATGAAGTTTATTGAATAATATGTACCTCCCAATGTGATTCAAATGATAGTATTTTGGGTCGGGGTGGGGGCAATACAGTGGCTAAAATACATGCCCTGCACTCAGTCGACCAGAGTCTGATTCCCAGGACTATAGATGGTCTCCTGAGCCCCCACCAGAGTCAGCTCTGAGCACAGAGCTGGGAGTATGCACTGAAATTTCTTAAGGCATTCAAAATGCATGCTTTTTATTTCTTCATCCTCTCTTTCTGTCTCTGTCTCTGTCTGTCTGTCTCTTGTTCTCTGCAGCTCTAATCCTGCTTTGCTCTTAGTTGAAGTGGCATACTTATCTATACTTTATGATTTCTCCTCAGTGGTAGACTTTTTCCTGAAGGCTAATTTGTATTATGGTCAAATGACAGCTTTCTTCTTGTTACATCTCAGCTCTGTGATTGCATGGATGTCCCATGACAGCATGCAGAGCATTGTGTTGCCATTGGAATTGAATTTCAGGTGAAGTAAACCTGTAGTGAGTTTGATCTCCTCCTGCTTTGCTGGCAGCAGTATTGCTGTGCTGTTACTGTTGACCTCGCTTGGGATAAAATGAACATTACTGAGAATGTGTCACATCTGCTGACATGTCACCAGTTCCCAAAGCATGTTATTAAACTGGGGACACAGTCCTTTAGGAAAAAGTGGAGTATGCAAAATGCAGTGGAACCTGTATTCCACTAATGATTATTGCATCTAAGAGAAATCTAGATTATATATAACAGCAGGTCACATCTCATTTAATCACACCAGTAACTCGGCGCTTTCCCAGGCATTTTCTCTTGGGAAAGATGAAGATTGGAGCTTCAGAGACAGTAAAACCTTTGTCCACTTGTCATTTCATGGTAACATCACCTTTTTATTTGCTAACACGTAGTTGACTTTTAATTATGTCCTTATTTTATAGGTAGACTAAATTTCACATGCTTATTTGGGCATTTTATGTAATGCTTTGATGACATGTAGCAGATTTTAAATGCTTTATTCTAACAGCTCTTTGTAATCCACCCCCTGTTGCAGTTACTGAAAATGCACAGATGTTCAAGAGTTTTGCACCAAATCACATGTTCATTTAGTTTGAAAGTCAGGGTTCAACTCTAGATCCTCAGGACCCAAAGTTCATACTATTTGTAGTATCAGTGATCTGAAATTTCTTATTGTGAAAAATTTATTTCTCTAAAGTTTGTTAAACCACTAATATTATAAATTTGTTTTAGCAATGTTTCTGTATTTCTTATAGCCAGTAATTCCAATTTAGAACACTAAAATGTAGAATAATCCTAGCATAAAATTGCTCATTGATGCACACTAGAAAAAAATACTGGGAAACCAATTTCTTTCTTTCTTTCTTTTTGTTATTTTTTTGGGGGGGCCACACCTGGCAGGACTAAGGGGTAACTCTATACTATCACTGTAGAGGGAGCAATTGCAATTAGAATTGAAGCATTCAACAAAAACAAAAAAAATACTTGAATAGAAATATAGTTTACATGAGATCTTAGAGTAATTTTAGACTTTTAAATTTTTCTTTTGAATATTAAAACTATGGTGATAGAATGAATCATTAGGTATTTAAAAATCATGATTCAGATGTTTATTGTGACAGTCATATTATTTTGACTTTTTGGTAAAATATGTCTAAATATATTTACACTTTATTTTGTATTCTAATACTTTAAAAAGTGGTAAAACTAATGACTTAGATGCCTATACAATAGTTTGTCTTGTAGATATTTATATTATTTGTTATTATGCACTATAGCACTGTCATCCCATTGTTCATTGATTTGCTCGAGCGGGCACCAGTAATGTCTCCATTATGAGATTTATTTTTACTGTTTTTGGCATATGGAATACGCCACAGCCTGGTGGGCGGGATACTCTCAGTAGCTTGCCAGGTTCTCTCAGAGGGATGGAGGAATCTAACCTGAGCAAACGCCCTACCTACTGTGCTATTCCCCAGTAGCTTGCCGTGATAGTTATTATGACAGATGTAAACTATTTACAAGATGGCCATCTCTCATAGGAAATTAAAAATAAAGGGTTTTTATTGAAACCTTCCTACAGATGCAGAGCTGATTTATAAAATAAACCCATAGCAACCATCCTGGAAAATAAATACACATTGTCAGCACCCTGTAAGGTGCCTGCCTGCCTTTTCCTGGTTATAGCCCCTTCCTTTCTCATTTTCCCTTCTTTTGAATAGTAATCAACTTCCTGCTTTCTTCATACTGTGAGCACTTATTATGCATTCCTAAAGAGTTTAGTTTTGCCTGTTTAAATTTTTATATGAATAAAATTTTGTATAAATACCATTTTGGTATTTGCTTAAATTTACATACTTATTCGTGTTTTGATGACATGGTATTGAAATCAATACTGAGACACAGATTAATGGGGTAGGATTATGAGCCTAAATTAAATTCTCACATAGGGACAGTTAATTTATGTGAAGGAGCCAGGAGCATTTAATGAAGAAAGGAAAGTCTGTCAAACTGTTGCAAATAATAGCCACCTGCAACAGTATGAAAATATATCCTCTCTCACACCATAAGCAAAAGTTAACTAAAACTATTTGGATGTTAGTCTTGAAACCACAAGTTTCTCTGAAGAACTTCCAGGCAAAGCACTCTATTATATAGGCATCTCTGATGTGTGCAGGGAATTGGTTCCAGTGCAAGGATATATAACTATATAAACATGTAGGGTCACATCAAACTGAAAGACTTCTGCACAGCAAAAGAAACACTAGAACAAAAATATATCCAACTGATGTAAGAGCATAGTCACATACCAGACATCTGACTAAGAACTAGATAAAGAATTTATAAAAAAAACACCAGACAACTCCATAAAAAAATGATCATGAAAACATCCTCATTATGACCTATTATATTAGGGAAGTACAAATAAAAGCTGCACTGAGCTATCTCACACCTGTAAGAACAATGTACATCAAAATCACCAGAAACAGGTCGGATCGACAGTACAATGAGTGGGGCCTTTGTTTCTCATGACTGACCCAGTTTTGGTACCCAGCACCACAAAATAGTCCCATGAGTCTTCTAAGAGTGATCCGTGAGCACATAGCCAGGAGTAAGTCCTGAGCACTACCAGGTGAGGCCCAAATCCCAAACCAAACCATAATGAAACAAAAATAAAATAAACCTCTGACAAACAAAATGCCACAAACAAGTGTTTTTATTGGGTGTAGAATAAGGCTCTCATTTACTGTTGGTAATGTAAATGGGTTTCGCCTCTATGGAAAAAATAGCAAAGAACTATTAAATGATAAAAATGAATTCATTGTATGATACAATAATTCTCCTCTTAGGAATTTAATCCAAAGAACACAAAGTACTGACTCAAAAATATTTTGATCTATTAATGCATCATTGCACCATTATTTACTATCGGCAATATCTAGGAGCAGCTCAAGTACCCAAGAACAAATGGGTAGATAAGGGAAATATGAAATATTTGCACAATGGAATACTACTTAGCTATAAGAATAGATTAAATTCTACCATTTTCAATAATTGTTAGAACAAGAGAGTGTCATGCTAAGTGAAATAAGACAGAGGTTAAAGACATACTCAGTGATGTCTCTTACTTGTAGGATATAAAGAATAGCATGGAAACAGACCAAAGTTCATGAAAAAAATCTGTGGACTCAGTTTGCAGAACTGTGTTTATCCTAGGGAGAGGGGAAAGAAGAGGTTAGAGAGGGGGAGAAAGTCTAATGGACTTTGGTGGGGAAATACTGGAACTTTGGTAATGTGGTGTGGTAACATATACTTTGAAGATGAGTGAAATTGCACCCTGAAATGTGTAATCATGTAAACTACCATCTCGAAAAGGGTTTCATTCATGTTTGGATAATGGTTGTAACTATTTATTTTTGTTGTGATATAATAATTCTATTGCAGAAAATTCCACGATTAATCTTTCTGTTCTTCTTATGGATAGATTTTAAGTTTTGACTATATAAATAATGATGCTCTGAATCTATTTATTATACAATCTGTATTTGGTGGGTAGGGGTTACGGTTGTGCTTTGGGTCCACTCCTTGTTCTGTGCTCAGTGATCACTCCATGCTATGGTAGAAGGGCTATATAGGGTGTTGGGGATAAAGTGGGGGTCGACTGCTTGCCAGATAAGCACCTTAACCCTTGTACTATCTCTCCGGTCCTTATTTTCTAGCCTAGTATACAGCTGACAGTTTATGTCAGGTGGATAACCAGAAGTGAAATTGATGCTCAAGGATATATGTTAGCTTTACTTGCCAATTCTCATTTTTCCCAGGAAATTAAATCTACTAATAATCCTACCCAAACCACATTGTTTTAGACGTTTCTTAATAATTGCAATTTCTATTCTTATCATTACTTATGACATTGTTATTTATATAATCATTGCCCTCTTAGATTTACTTTTTTTATGTCTTTGCCTTGTTTTTTTCTGTTATGATGCTTTTGGTGTTGATTTCTGAAAATATGTCGTATTAGCTTTTTTACTCTCTAGTCTCCTTTACCCTCACAGAAAGGCATGAATTGATGGCTCCTACGCAGTTATCTTACTAGGGATTGTGACTCGAAAGGAGGGGTGAATAATACAAAGAACCATCGAAGGCAAGCATTATTGAGCCAATTGTCACTATGTACAGCTGAATGCTCAGGCTTAGATTTTCCCATAAGAGCCAGGCATGCTCTAAAAAGCTTTCACTGCAGAAGGAAAAGGAAAATATTGGTCTGAAAGCTTATTCAGTGTATTGATTAAAGTCCAACCAGTGTGTTTCTGTGGTCTGATGCCAACAGGGAAGGTAGGAGAAGATAGACTAAAACTTGTGCATGATTAGCACATTTAGATTTTATACTTAATTTTTATTTAATTAATTTATTGCTATTTTTTACCACACCCAACAATGCTCAGGGATATTATCTGCAGAGCTCTGGCTCTGCACTCAGGGATCACTCCTGATGGTGCTTGTGGGACCATATGTGTTTGAACCTGGATTGGCTGTATGCAAGGCATACATCTTATTAGCTGTAATATTTGTTGCTCCGGCTCTAGGAATCTAAATTTAATTTTTATTCTTTTGCTTTTTGGGTCACACCCAGGAATGCTCTGGGTTTACTCCTGGCTCTGCATTCAGGAATTACTCCTGACGATATGGGATGCCGGAGATCGAACCCAGGTTGGCCGCATGCAAGGCAAGTGCCCTACCCACTGTACTATCACTCCAGCTCCTTAATTTTTAAAAATATAGTTGCCCTCCTCTTTTCTAGTCAGTTGTACTAGCCCTTTCCAGGGAGTGACCTGTTAGGATTCTGAGACTGTGGATTAGGGAAACAAGGTATAGTTTCCATTGTTGTAGGTAGATTCAAGGCTGTAGTTGATAATCACTGTACATTTTTCTACCATTATTTCTATATTGTTTCCTTGCTAGGAGATAATAATTTAGCCATTCTGATTGTTTGGTGGATAGTTCTATCTTACAGACGCTTGTCTTATTGGCAGTTCTGTCTTGATGCCTGAGAGATTTAAATCTGTAGTTGCTGTGTTTTTTGCTGGTCTGTCGCTGCTGTGGTGCCTCCCACAGTTATCACCGATGCTCAGTGAGACACCCAGTGAACCACCACGTGTTTCTATCCCTCCTCAGCCTCACGAAGCGGAACACCCCTGATAGTACTGTAAATTACTTTTCATTTGAACCTCAAGAAACTTTATAATTGAACTTTAATACTACAATTTTAATACTCACATTGCTATATATTCTAGTATAGCAGCATCTCCACGGGAATTCATATTGCACATAATATGATGAGAACAGGAAGTACATATTCCACAAGTGTACCTCTTGTGTTAGTGGTGAGGGGAGCCAGACTTACCTCTAACTGCAGGTGCCCAGAACTGTGTGTCCTGACTGTACTTACCTGTATGTGTCATTGGGTCAGGATATAAATCTTGTTTTTCAGAATAGATTCCCCCCAACTCCATCAAATTTTGTCTTAGCTGATATCTAAAATATCCAATAACTGACCACCTCATTGACTGTCTGCTTACAATCTTATAAGTAAGACTGGTAATTTCCATTCTAATGAAAGCATTTTTATACCTTTTTCTTGTCATAAAAAAAGCCAGAACCCAGAGCACAAGGCAAGCTTGTATGAGCTATCTTTTATTTATTTTAAAAATTTTAATTTTTTTATTTTATAAAGTAGTTCACAATATTTCATTACATCTAATATTCAAACACCAATCCCACCACCATTACACCTTGCCACCACCATATTTTGGGTGTTTTCATTCCAAACCCCAATCCTTGCACCAAAGCAGAACCGAAATAATATATTTTGTACTGTTTGTTATGAAAAAATGCTGAAAATGCTACAAAAAAGTATCCTTAGAGGAAAGAGGGTGAAGATTGTTATATTTCACCCAAGGGCCACTAAGCCCTTGTGTAAGAGATCACTAACATGTTGTTAGAGGTTGAACCTGTGTGCTTCTACTATATCTATCTGTGGAAAAAAATTCCCCCTAAGATTGGTTGCCTCCTACTTTGAACTCCATCAAATGTGGTGTGGTAACCTTGAAGTATAGGTAGGGCATGTATGAAGTATGAAGTGTCGCAGGGCCATGAATGCGTGGTTGACACTTGGCCCAAGCGTGTGGAGAGAGGTCATTAGTGTGGTGGCAGTTGATAACTATCTTTTAGTTAAGGAATTTCATCTAGGCATTAGGAGTGAAGAATAAGAGAGAGAGAGAGTCATCTACTATGCTGACAAGCACTATTCACACTTGCTTGATTCCAGGGTTGTGACATCTGAGAAACCTTAGAAATAACTTCTCTGGTGTATCTATCAGAGATAGGGATGGGGGCAAAAGAACGGGGAAGAATTTGTCTTTGACTATTGAATTGATCACAGCTGAGCATTAAGGAGTGTTAACTGCCCATGAATACGTGATGCATGTATAAACAACAGGTGTGCATGACTGCCACATGTGTGACCTTTCTATGTGACAGTGCGCACATTCATGACAGGGGGGTCCAAATGTGATTTCAGCAGAGAAAACCCAGGGGAGAGGCTCCGGAGTGAAATGCCACCACTCCCCTCTGTCCTCCTTGAGGTCTGAAATCTCACTTCTTTAGGAGACTTACATAAAAGTGAACTTGAGCAGCTACATGTGCATATTTGAATTCTATCATGGTACTCAGGCTGATGGTCTGAATATTATTTACAATAAGTTCCACATGGCTACTGAGGAGAATTTGGAAATGCCGTGTGGGAGATGCCATGTGCATTGCAGGAAATTCTCAGGGAAGCATAGCAGAGGCAAAGTGCCTGTGGTCTGCCTGAACATAAGATTAAAATTTGCAGTGAAATAAGCTGAATAATTTTAGACAGTTAAGTATACTTATACTTTAAGTTTTCACTAGATTTGATAAATATGTTATTAAGTGGTCAAAAAGTCATGGAAGTTGAAAAATTACTGTAAATTGGTTATCTCCATTGATAAGAAGAAGAAAACATCTTTTATATGTTCTTTGAACATTCAATAGGAACTTTTATTTGTGGTGAGAAAGAATTTTAATGAAATAATGATCTGAGTAAAAATGGTGTGTGTGTGTGTGTGTGTGCGCGTGTGTAGACATCTATTTTTTTTGATGGTGTGGGGCAAATCCAGCTGTGCTCAGGACTTATTCCTGGCTCTGCACTCAGAGATCACTCCTAGGAGACTCAGCATCATACGGGTGCTGGGCGTTGAACCCAAGTTGGCTGCATGTAAGGCAAGTACTGTACCTACTGTACATCTCTCCTGTCTTATGTGTGTAATCTTTTTTTTTTTTTTAAAAAAGGATATACTGCATCTCCTTTCTTTTAAAGTTAAGCATAGCAAGGGCAAATTTCTAATCAATCACATATGCTTGCTCTTTCTCTCCCTGTTGCTTTTGAGTATCTAAAGTTTGTATTTTAATCATTCTGCATATTTAAAACTAGAACTTTTTTCGAAAGTCTCTTATTATTTACTCTTGTTATGATTTTTATTGTTTGAGATCCATTGTTCCTTTTGAAAGCATTATATTTTATAAGGAATAATGTTTAAATGACACATAAAACTTGTTTTACAATAACTTAAAGGAAGCTTGAGAAAGAAATACAAAAGCCATAGAAGGTTACATTCCTAAAATCCTGCACCCAAATATATGATGGGTAGGATAAAAAGAGACAAAGACAAATTTGCAGGGACTTTTATTCCCTCCAACCATAACTGCATAACCTAGGTCATCCTGACACTATGTGGCCCCATCCAGTTATGATAACACAAGGAATAGCATCTGCTCATAATTATCTCCCTGATGCTGTACTCAAAGCTTGGAGTGTATCTAAAACAGACTGACATCAGAAATCTCTTTTTATATCATGTTTGAATTTATTTAAGTCCCTTACACATTTGTGCTTTTAAACCATACAATATCAGCCTCAACAGTAATATGTATAAATAGGACTTGTCTAAAACATGTGAATGCAATTTGTCATAAAGTTACCCGGACATTTGTAACATCAAAGGCACTGAAATAACCTTTCCTCAGAAACTCAATGATCCAAAATAGAATATGAAACAAAAAAATTAGGACATGTTGAGTAAGAGCTTATTTTATTATTTTAATGCTACAAATAAGAATATAATTTTAGTAAAATAATTCTATAAAATTTTTATTTTTTTCCTTATATTTCTGTAGTCATGAATTTGGACCTTTGAATGTACTTGAAATCTCTTCGTCCTCTTGGGTTGTGCCCCACCCCTCTGGTCCTGATCTCCGGCCCCACACTGTCTCTGAACTTTGTGTAATTTGTGTTTAAATGCAGCAATATTAAATGCAGCCTTTAAAACTGAGGAAAAAATGAATTCTTGACCACTGATAATAACATGGATGGACCTAGAGGATATTATTTAGTGGAATAAAACAGATGGAGGAAGACAAACACCATGTGATTTCATTGATATATAGCACATAGGGGAACAAAACAAAAAGTGAGTTGAACAGAACAAAAGCAAACTTGTAGACTGGAAAACCAAGTTAGCGATGACTGCCAGGGAAGGGAGAAGGAGGTAGTGCAAGTCATGGAAGAGAGGTGACCCTGTAAAGTGACAGATATTGTGGGACTCTTGGAGGTGGACCTATGAAGGGGTGTGTCGATGAGATTTTGTAATTAACGGCACACACTTGAAACTTACATAATGTTGCATTGTAGTGTTATTTAAATAAAATCTCTTAATTATGCACTAATGACCTAGAAGTTCGTTATATTTTTAGGCTGGAAGAGCTGATAGTGTTTGATATTTGGTTTAATTCAGTTACATACTGATTTTTAAAAGGGATATGAGAGTCAGTTAAAGAGACATAATTGCAGCCCACATTTCATCTTCCCAGACTCAGACATAGCATATGCCACATGCTGTTCTAGATTCTGGGGTGCCAGGAGGACAGAGATGCAATCTGTGGGGATTGACGCAGCTGAGTAGACTTTCCTGCAAAGAAATATTTCAGGTTTTTAAACTTTCAAAATAAAAGTGAGTTTTATTTCCTAAAAGAAAATACTATGCTTATGGAAGGTTATAGTCAATATTTTTCTAACTTTTAGCAGTGATTTCCTTTCTTGAAAATGGTAAAAAAATGTGCAGTGGTTTGATTTTTAACTGTTTTCATATCTATTCATTCACACTTGTTTTCAGATAAATACATAGAAAGCACTCAACAGTTGATTTGATGCCATGAAGGAAATAGAAATATTAGCCCCTTATGCTTGAGTAGGAAAGTTAAGTTTCTTGCAATTTTTTTTTGGCTACACCCAGAAGTACTCAGGGCTTACTCAGAGCTCACTTCTGGTGGGATTTGGGGAACATGTGGGATGCCACGGATTGAACCTAGATCAGCTGTGTGCAAGGCAAGCACACGATTTTCTGTAATATCACAGTAGCCCTAACTCTTACTCTTGTGAAACCACAAATTTTATGTTAAATACTTTATAGGTGAGAAATTTGAGGGACAAATCATAGGAAATTCCATTACATTAAATTTTGCACAGTACCTTGTGTTTTGACTGGATTGATAGCACAGCGGGTAAGGTGTTTACCTTGCACGTGGCCAATCCAGGTTTGATTCTTCCGTCCCTTTTGGAGAGACTGGCAAGCTATTGAGAGTATCCCAACCATACAGCAGAGCCTGACAAGCTACCCGTGGTGTATTCAATATGCCAAAAACAGTAACAACAAGTCTCACAATGGACATGTTACTGGTGCCCGCTCGAGCAAATCGATGAGTAATGGGATGACAGTGCTACAAAAGTGCTACACACAGTGCTACCTTGTGTTTTACATATGTGTGCATAATTTTATATGGATGAATCAGTATATGCGAAATTTGTGTATTATTTTATAACAGCATTAATTTGTGGAATATTAAGTTAGAAGAGAAAATGCAGGATACCATAAATATTCTCATTCTTTTATTTTCAGACCAGAATTTCCAGAGTCACGAATGAAATATTTGTGACATTATTAAAGTTCAAAAGCAAGATGGTGATAAATCACACTCTTTAGACTGTAGAAACACAATGTATGTGTGATTTTGTATTCTGTCCAAAATTATACTTCTGCCTATTGTTTTGGAGAGAATTTAGTGGGGCTGAGAAAAAAATATATCTTAAATATACCGATTATGGTGAGTGGCAGAATTATTTTGTATTCTTTTTTTTTTGGGTCCCTTAGCTAGGAGCAGACTGAGCTTCTTTAAAAAATTATTTTTAAATAAAGGCAGATTGTGTCTTCATGAGAAGGTTATAAAAAAGTCAAGATATTGTTATTATGAACTAATTATGAAATTGCTGCAGATGCTCCTAAACTATGTTCAGTGCATGAAACTGTTATATTTTTCACTTTAGAGGTAAAGTGATAAAAATCTGATTAACTTTCAGCTCTATATATAAAGAGAGGAAAGTAATTCTTCATTTAAAACATTAAAAGGCAAATTTTATTTTAGAAATGTGTGATTCCAAAAGTATGTACAGATTTCAAATAAAAAAATCATGTTGTCAACTGCTATGGTTGGACCTATATGGAGTGTTCTGGATTTCAATTTGTTACTCCTTATGTTCATGTTCCCAAGCTGATCTTGCCTCTTTGTCTTCCATTTTAAGACTGAAACAAACTAGCAAGCCAGGATATCTTCAGATGACTGGAAGGGATGCAGTTGCAGCTGGAAGGTCCAGCCATAAATATCTATTTTCCAGGACCTTCCATGTTCAGCAGATTTCCTACTTAGTTGTATCTCCATATTCACTTTCCAGTTTGGAATTAACAGTATTCTGTTACAATGCTAGGGCTGGAAGTGAAGGATTAGGAACTTTGGTTCAAGAGAAGTTCAAGAAATTTCACCTAAAATGATGACTAAAATCATAGCTTTATGTAGTATCTACCTTGAGTTTGGTGTCTATGAAAAGTTATGACTGCTGGTAGTGTACAAAATGAGACAACTTCCTCCAGTCTGTGAAATTTCTACCTATAAAAAGGCAAATGCATTTTAAGGAAGTACCTTTTAAAGCAGAATTGTGTTTGTAGGAAAGAATATTCTATAGCATGTCTTGGATATTATTTTCTTGGAGAAACCTAATAGTATTTTAAAGTAATTGGGATTGTGATCGACTTCTCCTGGTTGTTGTCTGATTGGTTATGAGAAGTTGAGACAATACATAAAATACACCCAAACAACACACCAAACTAACAGACTTTGCTTTATTTTTTAAAATATTTTTATTTTTCTAACTTTAAATGCCATCATTTACAAAGTTGTTCATAATAGTTGTTTCAGATATTCATTATTTCAAAACCTATCCCACCATTATGTAACCTTTCCTCCACCATTGTCCCTAGTTCCCCACCCCCCAGCCTACACCATTAGCAGACACAGAATAATTTATTTTATATTGCTTATTACAACAAAATGGTTAGTGGAATTATCAAAAAATTGTTCAGTGAAGGAAAAGTTGTGAAAATTCTTATATCTCTCCTTGGACTTACTTGAGTCATTGTCTGAGGATATACTGAGCTGTTTGTTGCTAGTTGGGCCTTCTGTGTTTTTGTGTATGCTTATTGAGCTTAGCGAGCACCTTTGTTGTTTTCTTATCTAATGTTTTGTGCTCCTGCTGGGCTGTCATCATTGTGGAATTGGAAGGGGCCACATGCACTCATCTGCAGCTACATATTTCAGGAACTATGGAACTAGGATATTGACCATATCCACATGGTGACCAAGCTCATTGAGGTCTTGAGAGAGTTCAAGATATGGCTCTGTCTAGCATTCATTGATTTAAAAAAGGCCTTTGATTCTGTTGAGACTGAAGTGGTCATCGAAGCCCTAGCCAAACAGAGTGTTCAAACTCAGTACATTAAGATCCTCCACAAACTGTATTACGGATTCACCACCAGGATCTCACCTTTCTACAAAGAAGTGTTCATCGACATAAAGAGAGGGATTCGACAGGGCGACACCATTTCACCCAAACTCTTCAGTGCCACCCTCGAGAACGTCATCCAATGACTGGAATGGGAAGAAATGGGAATGAAGATAGACGGTCGGCAACTATACCACCTCTGCTCCGCTGATGACATTGTTCTAATAAGACCAAATATTAGCCAAGCAGCACGAATGCTGGCTAACTTTGACTGTGAGTGTGGAAAGGTTGGACTGCAGCTGAATCTCACTAAGACAATGTTCATGAAAAACAAACTAGTCCCTGATGTTCCATTTACTCTCAATGGAACGAACATCTTTGAATGCAGCAGCTATGTGTACCTGGGTCGAGAACTCAACATGAGGAACAACTTGGTGCCAGAACTGCACAGGAGGAAGAGAGTAGTGTGGAACTCCTCCAAGAGATCAAAGAAGTGGTTAAGAACCTCTAGCTCTGGGCACATGTTTCGACTCCACCATTCTCCCTGCACTAACATACACCTCAGAGACCTGGGCCGTATGAAAATAGGATGAGAACGCTATTCGGGTATCCTAAAGAGGAATCAAAAGAACTATGCTTGGAGTATCATGTTCCACCCAAGTGAGATAAGGAATCCGGAGTTCCGACCTCCGTCAATGGTCAAGAATCAGGGATGCTGTCTCGTTTGCCAAGGTGTCAAAAATGAGGTGGGCTGGACACGTAATATGATTCAGAGATTACTGCTGGACTAGAGCTATTACTGGATTCCACTGGACGTCAAAAGACTGCATATCTGCCTACCTACAAGATGTCAGACTTCTTCACCAAGACCCCGAATAAATGGTTTGAGTCTCTTCATATTCCTGGAGTGAGCAGATGCCATTGGGCTATACTAGCACACGACAGGGATGAATGGAGATGTTACTAGAGCAAATCTATGAATAATGGGATGACAAGTGATACAAGTGATGGAACTAGAATGATTGTTTTGCTTGGTGTCTCTTGAGATTGGTTGTGAATCTGTGAAACTGGGCCATGTATAACGTAGAGGGTGCGGGGTGTGACAGTCTGGGGGTCATTGGGGTGGATGTCTACCCTCACTCTGAGAATACCCCAGAGTTTTCAGCCTGAAGATCGGTGTTCCTGAAATTTTCATCAGCTTAGCATTTCTTCCAAGATTTGTTTTTTTTGTTTGTTTTTTATTAAATTTATTTAGTTTTATTTTATTTCACAGTTACAAAGTTGTTCATGATTCAGTTTCAGTCATATAATATTCCAGCACCCATCCCTTTACCAGTGTACATTTTGTGCCACTAATGTCCCCAGATTTCCTCCTGCCCACCCCCTCGCCCTGCCCCTGCAGCCTGCCTCTATGGCAGACACTTTTTGTGCTCTCTCTCTCTCTCTCTCTCTCTCTCTCTCTCTCTCTCTCTCTCTCTCTCTCTCTCTCCTCTCTTTCTCTCTCTCATCTTCCTTTTCCTTTTAGGCACTGTGGTTCACAATCCAGATGCAGAAATGTTATCTTGTATGTCACTTTCCATCCTTTCAGCACTCAGTTCTTGTACCTTGAACAGGATGATCATTTCCAATGATCATTGTCACAATGGCGCCTTCTCTGCCTGACTGTCTTCCTCCTCCCGCTTCGTGGCAAACTTCCTACCATGGACCTGTCCTTCTCACCCTTGTTTTTACTGTTTTTGTCTATTATTCATCTACTGTGGTTTGTGTATATGTGTGTGTGTGTATGTGCGTGTGTATGCTGCAAGTGAGTGCAATCTATGTTTATTCCTCTCCTACTGACTGATTTCACTCAGCGTGATATACTCTATGTTCTCCATGTATAGGCAAATTTCATGATTTCATTTTTCATTTTTTACTAGCAGATATATAGATACATTGTGTAGATGTATCATAATTTCTTTACCCACTCATCTGTTCTCTGGCTTCTTTTGTTTTTGAAGTATACAGCTGAAATGAACATTTTTTTAAAAAAAATTTTGGGTCACACCTGGGGATGTACAAGGATTACTCCTGGCTCTGCACTCAGGAATTACTCCTGGTGGTGCTCAGGGGATCATATGGGATTCTGGGAATCAAACCTGGGTAGGATGCATGTAAGGCAAATATCGTACCCGCTGTGCTATCGCTCCAGCCCCTGAAATGAACATTTTGATTTATCTATGAATTCTAATTCTGTTATTCGTCTTGACTTACTGTGCCGTTGCCTATACTGACTTTCTTCAAAAAGGATTTGCTTACTATAGCATTTGATGATTTACATTGAGAAAAGATCCTTCTGCCATTGAATGTATTAACATTTTTTTTTTAAACCTGGCCTTTATTTCTTGTTTTTCTTGGTGAGGACATGCATTTTTTTTCTTGGTAACTTCTATTTTCATGTTACTTGGTGGAGGGGTGCAGTGGATGGAGGACTCACAAGCAGCTGTGCTCCGTCTTCTGCTCCTGGTGGAGATGGGGTGAGCTGGGACCATTGGGGGTGCTGGGAATCAAATCCAGGTAGGGTATGTGCAAGGCAAGTGCCATATCTGCTGTACTGTCTCTCTCTCCAGCCCTAATTTCTACTTTCTTAAAATTTCAGTTACATAATAGTGTTTTAAATTAGCTCCTCAGACTCTATACACCCAATAGCTGAAAGTTTGTACCCATTTAGCAACCTCTATTTTTCCTTAAGAGTTTTCTACTTGTTTCTAAGAGTCCTTTTGCTTTCTGGTTTCCATATGTAAATGATACTGCACTGTATTTGCCTTTCTATATTTGGCTTATTTCACTTTTAATGAGTTCATTAATTGATTATATAACCAAACTGGATAAGGGTGTGACACAAAACTGTTTTTACTTGGAAAGATGAGATATACATTCTTCTGGGAAGTTCTCCTGCTGAAAACAAAAACAAGTAACAGCCCACATCACTTCTTCCTCTAGAAAATTAGCAGCTTTTTTTGGCATCTTATCAGCCTCCCACCACCACCCCTGCGGCTATGGCAAATATCAGTGTGTTCATTGGCTGTCTTGGGGAAAGAGGCATCTGGTAACTCAACATAGCTTCCTTTAAAAGAAATCAGGCTTTCCTTCAGGAAATGTAAGGGAATATTTAAACCTGAAAAATGAGCAAATCAGTTAATCCTATGCTTAAATTCATGCTTTAGGAAAGCAGTAAAATTTACAGAGATAGTGGTAGCCCAGTAGTCAAGGTCAGCCAAGAATTCCTGCTCCAGCTGATCATTTAAGAGGAGCAGATGATTCTAATCTTGCTGTCAACTGTCTTTTTAAAAAATTATTGACATTTTCATTTTTATTCTATGGTTTTATCACATAAATACCTCCTATAATTAGTATAGATTGGCATATCACGAAAGATACTGAATGGGGTTGAAAATATATTAAACTGAATGAGTGGGAGTCTCAGCCAAAGCAGAAATAAACCCTCACAATAGTGATTTCATATGATTCTATTACCAACCTTTGCACCATTATTTTGGGTCATGTCTTCAATGCCCATAGAACTTCACAGCTCTAACTCAGCACCAATAGTGCCTAGTATGCGCCTCCTACTGAATAAGTAACCAACTCTGAGTGAATACATTTTAGTCACAGATATAATCACAGTCTCTACTTTTCCTAGAATTAATAAACACTTCTGGTATACCACGAAATTAATTTTCAGTATTTGATTGTGTAGGTAACTGAATAATTCATTCATTATTTCTAAAATATCTCTTCCTAGGGCGGTGTGGTATTCCAAAGCAAATCTAATGTGTGTGTGTGGGGGGAGGGGTGGTAAAATCACAAAGCACTTTGTTAAACCCATGTGAAATAAGTTTTTTTTTTTAATTCTTTTATTGATTCACCATGTGGAAAGTTACAAAGCTTTCAGGTTAAATCTCAGTTATACAATGCTCAAACACCCATCCCTTCACCAGTGCACATATTCCACCACCAAGAATCACGATATATAATCACCCCTTCCCCCCACCTCCCCAGCCACCCACCCCGCATGTGTAACTGGTAAATGTGAAATAAGTTTTAATTCATGCATGAATGATTATCTGGTGAGCCATCTTATGGCTGAGACAGGGAGGCATTCAATGATATGATTTTTAAAAGTTGAAATGCCAATGCTTTATTTGGTATGAACCTTAACATTGGTTTTCATGGAGATAGGATTAATCTTGACTTTTTAATTTGTTATGATTGCTTTAATTTGTTTTATCTTTAAACTCAGCATCTGAGACTGGTGCCTCACTCTTGCACCCTATTGGCCCTGAGAAGCAGCCTTGAGAGGTAGATGTCTTGTTCTAGCAGAAATGTGTGCGTGTTGCTGTGGCCGCCCTCCCTGTTGGTGCTCAGGGCTTTGCAGAGTATCTAGCCCTGTTGGCATGTATGCATTGCTGACTGAAGTCCCTCCCTCTTGTCTCCACTTTTGCTGGTCTCATTGAGAAATATTGTTTTACCAATAATTAGACACACAGGAGTTGCATGTTTTACCATCTGTGAAATAATGATATATTTTATGAGAAAGACATCTTAGAATTTAATTGACAGTCTTACAATTTTTTCTTTTTTAGTATCTTAAAAATGGTAGCACTTCTCAATTAATGAAATGCAGTTCTCTCATAGATAGGAATATTGATTAAAATTATGATTCATTAAAATTCTGAGTTTCTGTATGTTTCAATGGATTTTTTAAATTGGAAATTTAAAAATCATGTACATATTTTAGTGATAATATACACCTTTTGATAAAAATGCTCACCAAAGAAATTCAAATAGAAATGTATGGCCAAATTGGATCCCATATAAAAGAACAGCAAAAGAAAATAGTTTGTAAAGAGAGCAGTATACTTTTTGTTGAAATATAATCAGTGCACAATACTTTGTTCTCTTTTGAAGAGCTCTGGGAATTGCCAGTGACCTCTGCTTTAGATCATGTTTAACTTCCTTTTTCCTCAGTCTGTGATGCTCAGAGACCCTGGTCATGCAGCAGTGGGCCTTTCCAGCAGAGTTAGGGTGAGGTGCACGGGGTGGGAGTCCTGCAGCCACTTAAATGGAAGTGGTGTTCCCCTGAGATACTGAGTTTGTGTTAGAAGTAAAACATAAATAAATAAATAAATAAATAAATGAAAATCATTGTTAAGGTGAACCCTGGAATTGTAGCTAATGGATACCAGCAAAAGTGAAGCCTGACAGAAGAGGCAAGGGTGGCAATGGAGAACAAAGACAAGACTGGAATAGGTTTAAGTTCTGAGCCCAAGTAGAAGCCAGGGCAGGAAATTATCAGAATACATGCCATTTCTTCAAGTGGTAAGCAGGGCTGTGAGACAGCCATGGCGCTCCCCTGCTGAGATTGATGGCTCAATAATGAGCAACCTGTTAAATGCCTGACTTGTCTGTTTCCAACTTCTGTCTAATCCTTGTCATTGTGTAATTTTTGTTCCTATTTACTATAAAATTCCAGGCAAGACATGTACTAAAATCAGTCATGGTTTGTTTCAATGGCCTTAGACTTTCAAAAAACAAAGAGAAAGTAGAGAGTAAGGTGCTTGCCTTACATGTGGCTGACTCTGGTTAAATGCCTGACTTGTCTGTTTCCAACTTCTGTCTAATCCTTGTCATTGTGTAATTTTTGTTCCTATTTACTATAAAATTCCAGGCAAGACATGTACTAAAATCAGTCATGATTTGTTTCAATGGCCTTAGACTTTCAAAAAACAAAGAGAAAGTAGAGAGTAAGGTGCTTGCCTTACATGTGGCTGACCCTGGTTTGCAATCCAGAACTGCACACGGTCCCCTGAACATCACTGGAAGTGACCTCTGAGAATACATCCAGGAGAAAGCCCAGAGCATCACTGAGTATGGCCACAAACAAATGGAAAAGAGTGTAGTCCACAATATTTAGTATGATTGATCCTTTATAGATGAGCATACTTAAGACCAAGTATTTATTTATTGTCTTGTGATTTGTGAAGAAGAGATGAAAACGATGCATTGGTTATGTGGAAAATAAGGAAAGAGCTGCTCTCGTCACCCTCTTGTTACATTACTGAGGCTCCTGTTGGTAACCATTACTGGCAGTTTTGCTGCTGTTTCATTGGGTGCAGCTCTTGTTTTCTGTCTACCAGCAGTGTTTCAAATATAGAAAGCTTAAGGTTTGAGTTGAAAAGCAATGGAATGTGGGATGAAGAAAATGTACGGAACTCAGTCAAAACAGAGGATATACTGAAAGTATATTTGGGAAACAAACTGGCATCTTTGGGAGGCATTTGGAATATGACTCTGTTCTCGGAGTTGATAGAGATCCTCGAATACTTTATTAAATGTCTCAGAGATTTCTTGAGGGAGAACATATATTACATTATTATAGGTTATTTAAGTATAGACTGCTTTATGGGAATAAGATTTAATTTAAGATTGGAAATGCATGTTTGGATTTACAGTGCAAGGAATCTAGGATTGAGTGCCAGCATGGGGCTTGGAGAATGGCTCAAAGGGCTGGAGTTATATGAGGGAGCCTCAGGTTTGATTCCCAGCACCTCAGTTAGTGATCCTTGAGCACTGTTCTGGAGTAACTCCTAAGCACTGCCTTGGTGGCCCCAGACAAACACATCCAAAATAATACTGTTTTATTTTTGAAATGCAACCATTGAGTGCTTAATACATGCAGAAAACTATGTTCTGAGGTCAGGGACTTCTGTTGGGGATTGTGAGAATGGAGAAGTGCTTCAAAAAAAGGGGAGGATGGAACTGGAGTGTTTGTGTGAAGCTAGGAGGAGCGGGTGGTCCCTGGCGGATGACTGTGCTGGATGAGTTTAGGTAGACTAAGAAAGTATCCTGGGGAGAAGTCGAGGGAAAGACCCACATGGGGTCGTGGGTGTGTCTTGCAGGGTTAATGGTAAGGCCTGATTTTACAACTCACTGTGAAAATAAAAAGGGCTAGCTGGAAAAGATAAACTACATAGTGACAGAAGTATAATCTGAGTTTTTCATATTCTAGACCATCTAAGGCAGTTGTTACTGCTGAGTGGGGCTGTTGAGGGGTGGAAATGTGGCCTGTATCACTGGAGCTGGGTCACACTAGCACAGAACATGCTAGATTTTCGAGTCACAAGGCCAAAAGGAAGGTAAAGTGTCTTTAATTAAAATGCTAGTTACCTGTTGGAATAAAAATAGTTTGGATAGATACAGTTTTTATGGGATATGTAGTGGAAATGATTGTAGTTGGATATTTTTAATTTTTATATCAATACATTTTAAATTTATTATTTAAATTAATTTCACCATTTATTATTAATTTTTAAAATGAGTAGTAGGCATATTAAACTACATGATGCCATCATTCATAGCTAGTAGATGCAAGACTCTTATCTCCAGTTTGCAAAAATTAAGCCATCTTTTTTTTTTTTTTTTGGTTTTTGGGTCACACCCAGCGATGCACAGGGGTTACTCCTGGCTCATGTACTCAGGAATTACTCCTGGAAGGGCTCGGGGGACCATATGGGATGCTGGGAATCGAACCCAGGTCGGCCGCGTGCAAGGCAAATGCCCTACCCGCTGTGCTACTGCTCCAGCCCCCAAATTAAGCCATCTTTTAACTCCTAGTTTTGTACCCATATCTTTCATAGCAGAGATTTTTCTTTTTGGTTCCATGTTTACTTGCGGAATATTTAGGAATTATATCTATTCTGAATTTCTCCTGTATATTTAACCTCAAATTTGAGGAGCTGAAAAACAAAAGTTGGTTTGTTCATGCCTACAGTCCTGTTCTTATCTGGGTGTTGAAGAAGCTCATTCATTCCTGAGTGACAGAGTATCTGGGAGTTAGACTCTTGTGGCTGGGAGGTGTACCAGTGTTGTTCGTTCCTTTCAAGGCTTGGAGAACCATATGGGGTGCCCTGGATTAAACCTGTGTGCACTCCAAGCCAGGCAAGCACCTAGCCTGCTGGACTGTTTCTCTGACTCAGAGTCAGACTTACTCAAACTATGGCTGTGTTTAGAATGTTTCTGAGTGAAAATAATTGTTTTCCTTTTAAAGGTAGTGGGAAAAGATCTAGGTAGGAAGATGAACTTTTTAAAAAATAAACCTTTATTTTATAGGAAGACCTGCATCTAAAAAGCAGAAAATCAACAAATGAATTATTTCTAACAGTCAGGGAGATTTGTTGATTTTCTGCTGTTTTTAACTAGTCTTTGAAGTGTTTACCTTTGCATAAACTTGGTTCTATTGTAGACCTGGATTTATTGTTGGCACTATCCATTGATGTTTTTTGCATCTTTCTTTCTGTGCTGGGAATTGAACCTATGTCCTCACACAGGCAGACAGATGCTTGATTGCCAAGCATGCAACTGTTTTATTGTTTTTTCTTTTTTTTTGTCTCTTGTTTTTCTTTCTGAAGTATTCTTGAAAAAGATTAAACTGAGCTGCTTTTCATACAAGAAAGAGAGATGTCACTTTGTTCTGTTAAAGATCATTTATTCTGAAGAGCATTGTGTAGAATTATTCAGTTAGCACTTGTATTAGTTGAAGATACCTACTAAAGAATGAATGTTCTTAAATTGTATGATTTGGAATATTTAATCTTGAAAATTATCATTGTATTTTGATTGAAAGTCAATTATATATTTTTTAAATTATATTTTGCCTTTAAATATAAGGAAGTTTATAGTAACATTTCTCTTTATTCATTCTACTACTTGGTTGGAATTAAATGTCTTTGGAGATACTTAAATTAATATATGTGTAAGTATATATATATTTAATGACATCTTTAAGTTCTGTCTGCATGATGTTTAAGTCAGGTCATAATAAAGAGGAACACTTTTTTATTAGAAGTCAGATAAAAATGCTAATAAAATGATTGACAAAGCAAATGGTATTTATTATGATGATACTATAATATGTGGAATACTGTTTGGAACAGATATTATATGTATAACACGATGCATCATGTTGTGATATAGGGTATTTTCCATTTAATTAACAACCCAATTATATTTTTCTTTTTATTTTGTTTTTTATTTTCTGGGCCACACTTAGCTGTGTGATTCCTGGCTGTATGATTGCTGAGCTGATTCCTGGCTCTGTACTCAGGGTTCACTCCAGATGGTACTCAGGGGACTCTACAGGGTGATGGGGGGATTGGGCCCATACTTGAAATCTTTTTTTTTAAATTTTTCATTAGTGAATCACCAGGCATTCTCCTTGCATGTGGCCGACCCGGGTTGATTCCTCCACCCCTCTCGGAGAACCCGGCAAGCTACTGAGAGTATCTCACCCTCACAGCGGAGCCTGTCAAGTTACCCGTGGCATATTCGATATGCCAAAAACAGTAACAACAAGTTTCACGATGGAGACATTACTGGTGCCCGCTTGAGCAAATTGATGAGCAACAGGATGACAGTGACAGTGACAGTGAATCACAGTGAGGTACAGTTACAGACTTACAAACTTTTGTGCTTGTGTTTCATTCATACAATGGCCGAGTGCCCATCCTTCCACCAGTGCCCATTCTCCACCACCAATGGTGCCAGCATCCCTCCCACCACCCTTACCCCATCCTCCACCCCTCTATCCTGCCTCTGTGGCAGGGCATTCCATTTTGCTCTCTCTCTTATTTTGGGTGTTGTGGTTTACAGTAGAGGTATTAAGTGGCCATCATGTTTGATCTATAGTCTACTTTCAGCCCGCATCTCTCATCCCGAACGGGCCCTCCTAGCACCCTTTACTTGGTGGTCCCTTCTCTATCTGAGCTGCCTTTTCGCCCAGCATGTGAGGCCAGTTACTAAGCTGTGGAGTAATTCTCCTAGTACTTATCTCTGCTGTTCTTCGGTGTTAGTCTCCCATTCTGTTACTTTATATTCCAAAATGAGTGCAATCTTTCTGTGCCTGTCCCTCTCTTCCTGACTCATTTTACTTAACATGATTCTTTTCCTGTTGATCCACCTATATGCAAATTTCATGACTTCATCTTTTCTAACAGCTGCATAGTATTCCATTGTGTAGATGTACCAAAGTTTCTTTAACCAGTCATCTCTTCTTGGGCACTTGGGTTTTTTTACAGATTCTGGCTATTGTAAACAGTGCTACAATGAACATGTAAGTGCAGATGTCATTTCTACTATACTTTTTTGCATCTGCAGGATATATTCCCAGAAGTGGTATTGCTGGGTCAAATGGGGAAGCTCAATTTCTAATTTTTTGAGAATTGTCCAGACTGTTTTCCAAAAGGGCTGAATTAGTTGGCATTCCCACCAACAGTGCGTTTCTACCCACATCTGTGCAAACACTGGCTGCTTTTGTTCTTTCGGATGTGGGCCACTCTCTGTGGTGTGAGGTGGTATCTCATTGTTGTTTTGATCTGCATCTCCCTGATGATTAGTAACGAGGAGCATTTTTTCATGTGCTTTTTTTGTCCATTCGGATTTCTTCTTTGAGAAAGTTTTGACTGAACATGTTAATTTACTGATTGTGTTTTTTGTTTCCTTTTAAATATTTAATATCTCCCAAGACTGAAAGCATTTTCTGGTTACATTGTGTGTATACTGTTTTGTATATGTAACATAAAATGCATGTCTTCCTATTATTAATATTTTCCTCAAGCTCATTACAACTCTTTTTAACAAAAAGACAGTTTTCAATAAGAATGTCTGCTAGATGAGTGAATTTCGGTAAAATTAAATAAACTTTTACATTATTTCAGGTCACAATAAAAAAATATTTTGAGAAATGCCTGAATCTGTCAAGATCCTAAAGTGTATCCCAAGATTGCCTTACAAGTATATTAAAACTGGTCATCAGTTAAAAATGTACATTATTATAAGTATATTTTAGCAGCTAAATATTTAGTATTATAATCTAAATATGTAGAAATTAAAAACATAAAGTGATTTTAAGAATCATAGAAGACTGAAATAATGTTTCCTTTAAAATTTTAATTAATTTTATTGTGTATTTGTGAATATTTTGCTAGAGGTCAGAATGTTAGTAGAGAAAATATAAAATTTAATAAGTAAGTTTATTTTTGAAGATCAATCCAAGGCAAAATCAAAGCATCTCTAGAATTTGAATTTAATGCAGTGGTAAAAACATGGTTAACTCCAAGATGTCCAATTGATTGACTCTGTTGTTGTAAAATGTTAATTATGTGCAATACCCCTGGAAGCATTCATGTAATGGAGAGTAATGGCTAATTATCTGAGTGTTAGTGCGAGATATTGAACTCATTAAAAATGCATCCTATAATCTCAAAATGAAATACAGTTCTTTGAAAGAAAAATGAAATATCTAGCAATTATAAAGTAAAGTTTAATTCTAGATGAGACATATAACTGAGGTGTAGCTTACTTCCCAATTGTTTCGGGGTTTATCTGTGTGGCGTGCTTATCCGTCACCAGTGATTGACTGACCTCGGCTCCGAACAAACTAATGAATCCTTGATGGCAGGGACTGTGTGTCTGTCTGCGTGGTCTGGCTCCTAAGCACGCCTGCGGCTGTCCTCATGTGGAAGGAAGTGCTGAGGGCCTGGAACTTAATTCTCTGAGGTCAGGGACACTGGGCCCAGTGGCCCGCCACCTGTTAGGCTGTCAGTGTCCCTGCACGGTGCCTCTTGGCTTGCAGCAGCCCCGGCTCCCTCGCCCCTGCCTGCCTAGAGGACAGCCATGCGCCCACTTACCCCACTTACTCATTTCCCCCTTTTAACCTCTCTCTGAAGGTGGTCGAGTTGGATCTTCTGCAGCTCCACCCTCAGTGGGTGAGTTTGGGCATCGTCCCTCCACTGTCCCCCAGGCTTTGTGCACCCCTTGGGGCTGGGCCGAGGCAGCAGGACCGCTGGCCTCTGCTGTGCCCCCACGCCGATCTCCTTTTCTTCATTCCAGCATGTCCCGGTGTCGACTGTCCTCAGCCAATGCCCTTTCGCTTTCATCATCTCTTTCAAAAATATGCTTCATTTTATTGTGCTTGTGTTTGGAGGGGACTCTGAATAGCTGTGGGAGTCTCCCCGAGTCAACCTGTCAGTGCTCAGAGGAGCACCTGAAAGCTGAGAATTGCAGGCATGGAAAGCATGCGGCCCCACTCCTGAGCTGCCGCCCTGGCCCTGTCAGCTTATATTCAGAAGCTGAGTTGGTGGTGATATGAACTGAGCTAGGTGGGAAGAAACACAGGGGTTCAAATACTAGAATTGATTTACTGTTGGAGGGTCAGCAGAGGTGCCTGTGCTCCCAGGTATGGGTGTCAGTTCTCTGGCTGTGTGGCCTTTGACCCTTGGCTGCTGCCTGGCTGTGGAGTCTGAGGATGAAGGATCACCCTGACCCGCCTCCTTCAGCAGGACCTTCTCTGCTTCCCTCTTGCTAGATAGCACACACCTATCATGTGTGCTTTTGCTCTTTCTTAAACCTGCATAGTTTCCCACTGTTTGTGTGTGTGTACTGCAACGCCTTGCTCCATAGTTGGGCATTTGGGTTGTTTCCATATCTTTCGAGTTAACTTTTTTTCCTGTTTGGGATAGACGTGGAGAAATGCTGTCACTGGGTCATGTGGAAGTTTTAGTCCTGTTTTCAGAGAGTCTTGATGTAGCTTCCTACAGAGGCTGAACTAGATGACGTTCCTGCCAATAGTGGGTGAGGTTTCCTTACCATATCTCCATCAACACTGCTGTCTCCATGTTGTCTGGTGTGTGCCATTCTCACTGGTGTGAGATGACATTTACTTTATTTTATTTTTGCATTTAGACCACCCCCAGCAGCGCTCAGGGCTTCCCCCTGGCATTGTACATAGGGAACAGTCCTGGTGGGACTTGGGGAATCATACATGATTCTGGAATCAAACCTGGAACAGCCTTTTGCAAGTCAAGTGACCTACCCCCTGTATTATCTTGCCAATCCTGAGACAATACTTTAATGTTTTGATTTGCATTTCCCTAATGTCCTAAAGTGGCAATGAGCTGTTTTTTCACAGAAGCCTCTTCTCCCTTAAGGAAAATGGTGCAGGAGAGCAGCCAACTACTTCATGGAGTGGAGCAGGTTTGATTCTGGACAGTCGTGACCCTGCGGTGTGTGTACTGGGGCTGGAGTGGGTGCTCCAGGCTTGCAGAGTTAGTGGCTCGCCTTGTGCTTCAGTTGAACAGGATTCTCTGCTTTTCGCAGGAAGTTTTTCAAAGCCTACTGATCAGAATATTCTATAAAGCAGCTCTGTTGCTATCATCTTTGATCTCATTCCAGAAGAGAATCGATGTGGGGGATTTTCCATCTTCTCAGTCCCCAGAGGCAGTGAGGTGGGGTTGACGCTTCTGTTTTTATTTTTTCTTTTATTGTTGTTTTTCAGCTGCTTTTAAACATGTTTTTGAGGAAAGCTAGATTAAAACTTAATGCCATTTTAAATAAAAGTTAAACAAAAATATGAATTTCTGAATTAGAAATGTTAGTATCTTTCTTAAAGCAACTATTTGGGTTTCTAATTATGAGTTTTGGTACAAAATAACTCACTTATCCTAGGATTATTTTTTTCATTGCTGGTTGATGTTCCCTTCAAGGTGCCAAAGAGGTGTTCATGCAGCTAGAACTTTTTTTTTGGCATACAATACTGTAAATAATGGTTTCTCACGGACATAATTCTGTTACACACTCATCACCAGTGTACCCCTTTTCTCCCTCTCCCTCTCACCTGTCCTCCATCTGTGTGTGTGTGTGTGTGTGTGAGAGAGAGAGAGAGAGAGAGAGAGAGTTCCCCCATTATGTTGACTTTGGATTTTTGTTGCTGCTTCACTAATGCATCTTTAAGTCCCACATATGAGAGAGATTATTCTGTATCTGACCACTTCTTTCTAACTTAACTCAGTATGATATACTCTAATTCTGTCCATGCTGTTGCACATTTATGCATCTGGAACCTTAAGTTCCAAAGTGGGACTTAAGTATGAGGACTTAAGTAGGTTTGAGGAGGTGTCAGATGAGGTAGATAGAAGGATGGCTTCAGCCACCAGCTATGAGACCCGAGACAACACTTAATCGTATGACCTTGAGAAAGTAAGTGACCTTGTTTTGGTTTTATGCTTCCACCTGTAAAATGAGCATAAGATAGCTAGCTCATAGAGTCCTAGATATTAGATGAGACTGCTAGTAAAGAGCTTAATATACATAATCATATAATATATAATACTATGTATTATAATGTAATATACTCAAATATAATATACTCTTAACTAAAGTAACCGCTTATAAATGTTAGTTATTGTGATCCAAGGGACTGGTATTTATTCATTTTTGTGCTGATCTCATCAGGCTTAATCATAATTTCTGGAGGTTCTTTGGTTTCTTTTAAGCTTTATTTAAATAAAGTAGTTCATTAGACAGTTGTTTCATGCGTTTCATTCCAGCACCAATTCCACCACCAGTGACCTTCCTTTCACCATTTTCTCCAGTTCCCACCCTGCGCCCCACCGTCAGCTGTTGCACTCTTGCATGGCATTCTAACTCTGTGATCTTGGTTATGTTATTTTACTTCTCCACCTCAGTTCTCTCCTGGCTTCAAATGAACACGTTATTGTTATGAACATATTCATGCAAAGCAGTCAGTAGGATGTCATTTATAACATATGTTGACTGTTTCTGCTTTATCATTTGAGTTCAGCAAAACACCCTCTTTAAATGAATACTGTCTTAGCTGATAGTTTCTCCAGTACATTCAGGTAAATATTAGGATTCTTATACACCTGTATTTTTTATTAATTAGGGCAGTATTCCCCTGTATATAGATAGTACTTTTTAAAAGTGCAATAGAAGTTAATGGAAAAGGTAACCCAGTATTAAGGAAATGTTCTGAACTTCTGGAGGAAAGTGTCTATGTTAGTTCTTAGACTAGATTTCTTTATAGACTTTGGTAGTTAGGCTCTGTAATTTTGAGGGAAAGTTAGTAATACTCTTTGGTGCTCTTGAGGACTCGTGAGGAGTCACATTGGCCATCTCTGTCCAGAGAAGATTTCAACAAAGGCACATTAAAATCTATATTATAAAAGTCACATTTTAATACAAAGAACCTACAATTTTTGAGTTTGAAAATTAAGTTTTTAGAAAATAGTGTGTCATAATCTAATTTTATAAAAGTGAAATCTATAGTGAACATGAAGTATTTATCTTCTTTTTTGTAGTGTAATTATAAGAATGTAAATTGCCTCATATTTTTCTGCCAAATGTAAAGTGTTGCTCATTTGACTCATAATACACATTGTATATTGCAAAACTTTGCTTTATGCTTGATCATCTAGTTTAATAGAGCCCCTATTTTAGGAAAAGATAAACAATCTATTATCTGTCAGAATAGTATCCTGATAAATTGGAAATTAAAAAAACTTTGTAGCTTAAAAAATATGCACAAGCTATTGAATTAGCTGTAATCAACATAATAGTATTGTTTTAATTTTTACATTCCTAAGTATAGTAAAAAGCATTATGTTCGTCGAACAACTGTCTTGTTAATAAGTTTATATTACTGTTCCATCATCATAGTGAATAATTGAAAAATGGATTCATTCACAGTTCATAAACGATAGACACTTAACAGTATGATTACTATATCTTATTTAAAATTATCCACAAACAAATACAAAGAGAGTATTCTCAATCTTGACAGTTTTATAAGGTGGAACTACTAATTTTGATGACAAAATGTCATTTCTTAAATCAGTTGAAACCATGGTGTTTTATAAGAACAAGAGAACACAGCAGCGAGCAACATGACAAGTGGATGACATTTATGACCCCATGGAGCTATTGGATTAGTAGCCAAAGGGAAAGGTCATGGTTTGCACAGGTAATTAGAAACTGTTGCCAGCATTAGCTTTTCAATTGATTAGGGAGAGAAATGTTGATCTAAATTAATTTAATGTACTGTTTAACTTGTGCAACTTAATGACTATTGATTTTTCAGATTAATTTGAAATGGGTGGTAAACAGAACAGAGACATTCATTTATTAATGAGTTTTTGCTTATCAGAGTAGGTTAATTTTCACTAAAGATTTTGAGGTCAGATAGAGTATGCAGAAAAAGCAGAAAATTTAAATTAATTTAGCTTCATATATGTGCTCAACTGTGCTATGTAATTCTTTTTATATTAAATAACAAATTAAAATCTCACATAGCCTTAGTTGCTGAGGATTATGATTTCTTTTTAACATGTAAGAAAAAAATTTCTAAACCTAACTGCAAGCCTAATTTTTACCTTTCTTTCCTTTTAATTCTCAATCTTGAATTTTTCTTTCATGGTAAGAGAATAAGGACATAAGTTAATGTTATTTTTGAAAATTAATAGTTTTCTTTTCTCTTGCCCAGTGTTTTACTTCTCCCATACTTTTTTCATCACTTGTTCTCGGCTTTCCTCAGTCTGCAGTCACTGGCAGCTTCTTTCATTGGATGATTTTGCCTGCCCTGCGAATGATCCCAGAGGGCTGCAGCCCAGCCTTTTTGTCTGCTCAAGTTACATGTGCTTCCCTGCTTTCCTCAGGAGGCAACTCTAGGATGAAAAACTTAGAAAGGGCACAAAGGAGCTTATCATATTGTTTGGCTCATTAAACAATAATTAGATGTCATTTCTTAATTAATGGAGGAAGCAGAATAGAACACAGCGTTTTAGTCATTAAAGATTGCATTTTAGGCCAGCTCAAATGATTCTGTGACCCCAGGCAAGCATTACCAATAATAAGGAAATTGACATTCTCTCAAGAGATTTCCAATCATTTCTAATCAAATCAATGTCATGGTGGTGGCCTCATGCTGCGGCCCCCTCCCTTCTAATCTCCTTTGGCCATTTGCTCTCCAAAGGAACTGGGAGGAGATGACGAGATGTCACAGCCCCCCAGGAAGGTGCTGTTTCCAGGGCTCCTTCCCTGTAACCACCTTTGAGGCCTTAGTCTGGGTGTTTTCTGCTTACCACTGTCCCACTTATCTGTTTTCAACCACTTATTCCTCCCCCAGACCTTTGGGAGGAGATAGCTGGCAGTGTAGAAACACACTTGTAACCTCCTTACGTTCAGTTTTCCTTTGATGATTAGGACACGGAGGTGACCTTTCTCTGGACAGTGAGTCTCTGACAGAAGTTGAGTGATGGGTCTTCTTCCAGCTCTGTGGGTGTGAACCCTTTAGCTTCGAATGGGTGCTGAGGGCAGAGAGGGAGAATCTGCAGAGACTCTGCTGGCTGGGCCACGTTTCCTGATGCACAGACAGCTCCATTGTTTGTTTAAGTTATTTTTAACGTTTTCTTAAATAACATTAGGGTAATATGTTTATCGAGGGAGCTGATAGGGCACAATACTTTACAACAATTGATAAATTATTGGCAACAAGAAACCTGAAATTTAAATTAATATTACATTTTCAGAGAGAACACTAGTGATGCTATAATCTTCATAGTTACAAAAATAATTATGTTTCTTGAAAATATCAAAGAACAAAAATCAAAGTAAAAAAATAGGGTCAATTTTGTAATTAGATCCTGAAATAGTTTGTGTTCTGATTTAGGACATACAGACATTTGTTTTCACTTTCAGCTACCTTTGTCTCTTTTGCGTTACTTCTGAAAGCAAACTCTAGGAAAAACTGTCTTTCCATGGGATGGAAAATCCTGTGGTATCCCCAAGGGCACCAGAGCACAGAACTGAAAAGATCTTGAATTTCCCTTTCCATGAACCATAATAATAGGAAGGAAAAATCATAACCATTAATGCATTTTAATCATAACACATGCTCAGAGAATTTCTCCCCAGAAACTAGCTGGGGTGAGGAGAGGTATGTGAAATTAGGGCAACTAACACAAGGATGTGTCAGTAGTGAATGTAAAATTTCATATTTATATTATGTTAATTTGAATGAGTTCAGGTTAGTTTCCATTTGTGTTTGGGTAGATCTTGGCTTTAATATCAAGGATGTATGTAGTTATTTTCTCAGAGTGTGTGATTAGTATAAAATCATGGCATGCCTTGTTATAAGACAATTTGGAGGCCTGACGATTTATAATTGATTTCTAAAGAGATGTTTTTGCTTTTGGATGGTAAGTTTTAGAAGATGCCCACTCTGTCTGCTTTTGGGATGAACTCCCCTGTTCCAAGCTAAGGAAAGGCTAATGTTAGGAAACTCTATAACCATACTGATAATATACCATGTGCATGCTTCCCACTTTGCATGAGAATGAAACCAAGTAATGATGAGTTTGTAGTGATAACCTATAAAAAAGGCTGTTGGACCCCTGACACAGGACCTCACCTTGCCTGGTCCCACTGGTCCAATCAGACGGTGTAATGAAGACCTTGTGTTCCCCATGGGTTGCCTCGGGGTGTTTGATTTAACAACACTCCAGCTGTAGACCAGATGCTCCCATGAGTACAGCCCAAGTTTCATCCCAGCACTTCCATGTAGCCCCAGTAACCCAGCCTCACAGGGCAGCTAAAGCAAGAAAAGTAACAATAAATTTAGGTTTTAATAGGAATAACACTCATTTGTTTCAAATTGTAGGTAAAATGTGAATTTAAAAAATTTTGATTAAAAAAATTCTGTTAAATTAAGGGGGTAGGATTGTGTTCATTAACCAGTAAGTTCTTAATACAGAAGTATTAAGAATTTACTGGTTAAGTTTGGGGAGTCTAAGGCATGAGGACTCAGACAGTCCCCACGTGAGGGGCAAGGTGCTTAGCTAACTCTTCTAGAGGTGCAATCCAAGATTCAAGAAGGTCAGACCATGTCACTGAGTATAGTTAGGGACAGCATCGTGGACTCATGACCTGTGCTTCACACAGGGCCATATGCAGAAGAAATCTGCCCTTCTCTAAGGCTTTCCCATCACCATTTTGATTGATTGATTGATTGATTTTTGATGGTGGGCAGTGATTGGGGCTTAAGGGCTATTCCTGGCCCTGAGTTCAGGAGTAACTTGGAGGTAAATGTGCAATCCTGGGATTCTAATAGGAGTGACCAGGTGCAAGACAATCATCCTAACCTCTCTGCTATCTCTCTGGCCCCCGCCCAGAAATCCTGAATAATTTTTAACAAGGTGTCTTTTATTGTCCAGGTGCAAAATTACATTTTATGTCAAATAAGTCCAGAATCTAGAATCCTAAGACCAGTAAACAAAAACATAGCATTTTATGAAAGGAAATCTCTTAGTAACGTATATAAGAATAGGTTAGGAAAGAAGGACACTTTTGTATATACAGACATGAAGAATGGAAGCACTTGGTTTCCTTCACTGAATCTCTTAACTCCCTAGCTTTTTATCTGTGGCAAGAAGATAATTATGAGTAGTGATTGTTGGCTAAATAGACTTTAGGTACATTATTTTAAAGACATTAGAAGGAAATATTTATCTATGACAAGAAGTGACTTACTTTAGGTCATAGCTAAGAAATGATTAAGCTTTGCCTATTTAAATTACATGCTGGTAAATTTTATGGTGTCTTGAGTCACCTCTGAGCCTGCGTCTGGCCATATTTCTGTGTAGCTGGTAGGCATCGCAGAGTCAGATACTATATGGCTCCTGTTGTCTTGATTAGGATTCACTAGATTCTTTGGGGATTGGTTGCATAATAATGACCTTGTATGACGTTTATTTTATTCCCATGTCAACTTTATTACCAAAAGGGAGAGACAATAAGACATTATGTTATAGGGAGGGAAAGTTCTAACAAAGTGAATATTCCAGGCTCTGCTCTCAGTCAGAGAAAATTCAATTAATACAGTTCCCAGAAGAGTACTGTCCATTCTAATTATAAGATAGATTCAAGTTGCTATGAAATGTCACTAAAGGAACAAATTGCCTGGTATTAATGAAAGATCCACAGGATAATGTTAATACAGAGAAATGGATGATAGGAACTAATCCACCTATGTGTAAATATGACAGTAGTATAGGTGAAACAATCTAAATTATTCAGTTTGTAACAATACATTTGTTAAAATAATATGTATTTTATAGAAATACAGTTGCTAATGATGAAAATAGTTGACATTGGTTACACTTAAAGTTTTCTTTTGTAATAATATTCTCTCTTATTTTCCTCCCTTCTCATATTGCATGTATGGCATTAATTACTGCGCTAGAAATATTAATGTGTATCATTCATCCCATTGCTTTCTGTAGTTTGCGCTAATGTGGTGACTCTGTGGTCTAAATGCCATTAGCTGGGTGCCAACCTTTATGTGCAAGTCGTGCCCAAGAGACATAGTCACATGATCAGCACTTCTGTAATAGGAAGTGATGTTAATAATTTCTGCAGCAGTAGGTTCTTAAACAACATAGTACTCATCAGTTTCAGGAATATTGTTACATCAGATCACCAGAAAGACCAGGGCCTACTGTATGTCTTGGGTGTGAAGGTGAAACTTGGGTTCTGTCTGCTGAGATGCCCTCTGTGCACTCCTGTGTGATCACTGCAGTTCCTGAAGGAGATGTCATGCCTGTATGCAATCCCCGGGTCAGAGGGGTGCAGGAAGGGTACAGGCTGGCCCCACATGACTACAGCATAGAATGGACAGGGGGAGGAATGTGTGCCAGGGAAAGTCATTCACAAGAGTTAACATTTGTGCTTAAAGCAATCACCAAAATCTAACTAACAGAAAACCAGAGTAGAGTCGAGCAGAAATGGTGGTGTGCTCAGAGTCAGTGACTTTGCTGCTGCTCGCTAGAGAATGGAGGACACGAGGAGTGAGAACAGGGCACCAGGCAAACAGTCACAGTGAGCATGGGGGGAGGTGGGGTCGGGCTCCTGCTCCACAGACACTGTGCTGGGATCAGGAGCAGCAGAGTACGGAGGCTGAGGTCCTGGAATGACCATGAAGCTGTGACAGGAACAGAAACTGAAACCATGGACATTGATTTGCAATCTAGAAACTATCCTACTCCTGTTTATGTGCTACTGTAATATATGACATTTCCATTTTAATTGATATTAAATCAAAAATGTATACATTTCACATTTTAACATTTCTTTTATTAAGATGCAGCCTTTTGGGGGTGTCCCATTGGTGCTGGGGGTCACAGGCCTACACGTTGCACTGCCACAGAGGTTATATAGTGCCACGAGGGTCACACCTAGGCCTGTGCATCGTAGGCATGCGGTCTGCTCCTTGCATGTCTTCCTGACCATGCAAGACACAACCTTTCTTTTATTTATTTATTTTTATTTGATCACCATGAGATAGAGCATTTAAAAATTGTTCATGATTGTGTTTCAATCATACAGTATTCCAACACCCATTCCTCCACCAATGTAATATCTCAGCAATATTAAATAAAAAAATGACCCCCATTTCCCTCCCATTCCTTCAAGCCACCCCATCCCCTGCCTGCCTTGGTGGTAGGCACCTACCTCGCTTCTCTCTCTCTCTCTCTCTTCCTCCCTCTCCTTCTCACTCATGCCCTCTCCCTCTCTCTTTTTCTCTCCCTCACACTGGCACTGTGGCCTGCGGTTTTGATGCTGGAAGGCCATCCTGTATAGCCCTTCATCTGCTTCCAGGATGCAACCTTTAGTGCCTGGTGGTCCGAGCTCAAACAGGGGGAGCCTGTTTCTGCTCTTACTGATCAGGTGCAGCTGCTTCTCTTAGAGTTGGTGTTGTCTTTGATTAGTGGAAGGGAGTAATTAATATTGTAAAATTTTATTTCTTTATGTTTTTTGGTAACACATAGCAATGCTCAGGGATTATGCCTAGCTCTGTGCTCAGTGATTAATAAATCTATTTATTATAATTAAGGAAGGTATAATAGTCTTGAAATTTATATCGGTATATCCCTGAAACTATATTTTGATGTTATTTTTGTCACCATGGTTTGCAGCATTTCTCAGTATAGGATTCCATGGATTCAATATTCTGTCAAGCAGAGTGACCACTTTTCTCCACCTTTTGTCTCAGGGTTCCCCCCTAAAACTTCCCACTCCCTAGACCCCTGCCATGGTAAATTCAGTATTGTATTTTAAAAGTGAATTGGAACTGGTAGAAGGCATCCTCAGCCTGACCTTGGCTCCTGCTTCTCTCTAGGGAGGCTGCAGACACACCTTCTCCCTACATCTGCTTGATCCAGGTCTTACTCTCTCCCAGTGTGTGGGCAAGCTGTCAAAAGGCAACCCGGTCTCTATCCCTGCCTCTGAGCCACTGTGCATTACTAAAGGACCCCAAAGCTCTCTTTCCAAGCCATTTTGGAGTTCCTTCCCCTGAATTGGACAGCCCCTTCGCCTCCACCAGCCGGAAATTCGCATATACCTATTGGTAAGCTCAGTGGCTTACCTTACACTCAGTTTGCCCACAGCGGATTTTAAATCAGGGGGCTCATCATTCATTGATTCTTCTCACCACTGCTAAGTTCTTGGCTCTTCCGTCCAGTGCCTCTGGCAGCTGCACCCTTAAGTCCTAGGTGGGCACTGGCTGGCTGACCAACTTGGCTTTGCCTGCAAGTCAGAGGCCCATTAGTGCCCCTCCACCATCATGGCTGCTTTGCATCAGTCACAACCCTACCCACACCTCAGCTACAGTGCTGGGCAGAAGCCCCTTCCTCCATCACTGTGATCTGCACTCCCAGAATCACCTTCTTGGTAACTGGGCCTTTGGATTCTGAGTACTCTGCCCGCTCCAGTTGGACCATTCTGGGTGGTCCATAAGAGCCATCCTGCATTGCAGCAGCTCTCTGCCTCACTGTTCGCAGGGCACACGGACATAGGTCTTTAACCTCCTACAGAGAGCCTGCAAGGACTAACCTCCGACACAGAGATAATCCCATGCCTCTAGTGGTTAGAGTGCCAATCAGAGCCCATCCTTAGCTTGTCCCTATCTCACAGTGGGCATGGGGGGACCATGAGATGGTGAACAATTGGGAATGAACAACGACTGAGCCTCAAACCTCAAATTACAGCCCTAGGAGAGGTGGGGCCATTATAATTAAAGTGACCCTATTCTCTGCACCCAGAATTCGAGGCAGCAAACCAGAAACAGCAAAAATGCACTGGGCTAGGCCCAAGAGATAAGGAAAAGAGACACATTCATCTGAATCCCTTAGGAAGCTCCTTTGGGGAGAAGGGGTGAACAGAATCGCCCTCTGTCCACAGAAGACTCAGTGGAGAAAACTTGTAGAAACTCACCAAACTTGGGGCCAGAGTGAGAGGACAGAAAGTAAGGCATTTTCCCTGCATGCTGCTGACCCAGATTCAATCTTCTGTACCCTGTATGATCCTCCAAGGCCTACCAGGAAAGATCCCTGAGTGTAACCATGAGCATCACCAGGTTAGACACAATTACAACAACAACAATAACAGCAAATTCAAAAAACCAAAATACAGAACAACAAAAAACTCACCAAGCTTAATGAGTGAAGATAATTGCCAGAGGCTCTATTAGTACCAACCACCTCTAGAGCCCTTCAGATAACAATTTTAGCTATACCATCATGAGAATGTTCAATAAGCTCAAAGAAACAATGGTAGAGGTTGTCAGTAAAGCACAAGAAATTATGAAAGTGGGATAGAATTGAAATCTTACAAAGGAGCTAGGAGTATGGAGTGAAATAGCCTCCAACAAGTGATGTTGTGGAAATTCGTCAGTCACTGTCACTGTCATCCCGTTGCTCATCAATTTGTTCGAGCGGGCACCAGTAATGTCTCTCATTATGAGACTTATTGTTACTGTTTTTGGCATATCCAATATGCCACAGGTAGCTTGCCAGGCTGTGCTGCACAGGCTCGATACTCTCGGTAGCTTGCTGGGATCTCCAAGAGGGGCGGAGGAATTGAACATGGGTCGGCCACATGAAAGGCAAACACCCTACCGCTGTGCTATGGCTCCAGCCCATTCGTCAGTCAGATGTTATAAAATGAACTCAGAGCTCAGATCCTTTTCTCACTCTACCCATAAACATTAATTCAAATAAAGACTCAATACTGGATCAAAATCCATTAAGTATGTTGACGATGTAGGCAAAACCCTACATAATACAGAATCTAGAGGTATCTTCAGTTATTCAATGGCGTTGATCAAGCAAACAGAAGCAAAGATAAACGGAACTATATCAATTTGAGAAGCTTCTGCACTGCAAAATGAATGGCTAGAATAGAAACCCACAGACTGGGACAGAATATTTGCCTACCACTCCTTTGATGAAAGGTTGGTTTATATCAAGATATAAAGCACTGGTAGAACTTTACTAGAAAAAAAATCAACCCCATTGAAAATTGGGGAGAAGAAATGAATAAAAACTTTCTTAAAGAAGGCACATAGGTGAGCAAAAAGTTTTTTCACTCAATAAGTGAAAAACTGCTCTGTTTCACTTTTCATCAGGGTAATTTAAATCAAATTAACTATGAGATATTACCTCATACCACTAAGACAGGCACACATAAAAATAACAAAAGAGAATCACTACTGACATGAATGCAGAAAAAGGGAGCCATCACCCACTGTTGGTAGAAATGCAGATGAGTTCCAACCATTTAGAACACAATATGGACACTTCTACAATAAATAAGATGTGAGCTTCCATATGATGCAGCAGTCCCATTTCTGTGCATCTACCACAAGGGCCCAAAGACTCTATTTAGATGAGGCATTCTTGCTTCTGTTTTCATTGCAACTGTTTGCATAATAGCCAAAATCTGGAAACAGCTCATATGTACAAGAACAGATGAATTAAGAAACTGTGCTGTATATATAAACAACGGGATACTAGTCAACTACAAGAAAAGATAAAATCATGCTATTTGTGTTCCTTAGATGGAATTTGGAGGGTATGTGTGATATCAGCTACAGGACAGGACAGGACAGGACAGGACAGGACAGGACAGGTAGGTCATCTATCTCATACGTGGGACATAAAGAAGCATAGTAGGGTAATTAGAAGGGTAAGATGAAATAGAGTCCAAGAACTGGTCTACAGAACTGAACTTCCCGTGGCAGTGAGATTTGATGGGGTGGATGCACCAAGGGAGAGAGGCGTTGATACGGTGGAGAAGGGAGTCGATCTTGAGACAATGGTGGAGGGATTGGACCATGGACACCCTCTAGGGGCTGTGGTGTCACAGTCATTGGCAGACTGTGAAACTGTGCATCACAGTAAATTCAAAACAAAACATGCAGGGCTCATTCTCCCTTCTGGAGACTGACCATCTCAGCCTGAGGTGTGAATTCTAGACATTTCCCCCCCTCTTGAGAAGTCATGTTCTCTCTTGGACATGTATCTCTCTTGCTCTCTCTCTCTCTCTCACTTTTTTCACAGTTCTCTTAATTACTTTTATTTAAATAATCCTTTTATTGGTTTAAAAATAATAGAATTGGAATAAACTATAGGAACTTATCATTCCGCCTGTATCTCTTGAAGGTAACTTTTGCTTATTTGTTTACTAACTACTTCAGTTTCTTGAAGATATGTTAGGCAGCAGAAACCATATTTCTGCCAGCAGAAGCAGGACAATGGTTTGCATGCATGAACATGGTAAGGTCCTCACACATTATCCATAAAGGATAGTGGATACTAAGGCATAGCATCTGAGCATCTGCACCTAGACACAGATTACTATTGCTAAAAATTACTATTACCAAATTCAAGAGAAACTGGACATCTTAGCTTTTAAATGAAAACTAACTTTTAGTGTTGACAAGACTCTTGATATTCAAACAAAAAGGTACAGGGCTGGAGACATTGTGCCTTGCATGCCCTCAACCAGGTTGGATGATGGGCATCCCAGGTGGTCCCCTGAGTGCCTCCAGGAGTAATTTCTTTTTCCTTTCCTTTCCTTTCCTTTCCTTTCCCTTCCTTCCTTCCTTCCTTCCTTCCTTCCTTCCTTCCGTCCTTCCTTCCTTCCTTCCTTCCTTCCTTCCTTCCTTCCTTCCTTCCTTTCTTTCTTTCTTTCTTTCTTTCTTTCTTTCTTTCTTTCTTTCTTTCTTTCTTTCTTTCTTTCTTTCTTTCTTTCTTTCTTTCTTTCTTTCTTTCTTTCTTACTTTTTGGGTCACACTCAGCGATGCACAGGGGTTACTCCTGGCTCATGCACTCAGGAATTACTCCTGGCAGTGCTCAGGGGACCATATGGGATGGTCGAACCCGGGTCAGCCATGTGCAAGGCAAACGCCCTAGCAGCTGATCTATGACTCCAGCCCAAAGATACCTTATCTCCCCATAGGGGAATCGAACTCCAGTCTCCCTCATGACAGGCGGGGATACTCACCACTATACTAAGGAGGAATCCAGGAGTAATTTCTAATGAAAAGCCAGGACTGACCACTGAGCATTACAAAGTGTGACCCAAACACTAAAAATAAATAAATAAAACAAAACAAAAAGCCACACAAGTCAAAGAAAATACATTTGTATACAAAATGAGTTTCCAGCCATGGTTCTTCTAAACATTTTGTTGAGGGCCCTGTCATATTGATCTCCAGACCTTATGGATTCATAATATTGAGTGCTGGATATCACTGAATGCTACTAACAGTAACTCACATCTGGGAGAGATGAAATTTTATTCTTGACTGTATCAGCCATCTGGTACAGCTCTTTGCCATGTGAATCCCTGAGAAGCTGCAGTGGGGGTAGTTTCAAGGTCTGTGATCTAAAATGGGTTATTTTGTACTAAAATATGTCAGTTTGATTATTCAACAGGAAAAATTCTTGGGCATAGTGTTTTGACATAATAAAATTATGTCTCATGTCTAGAAATTCCTTTCTTCTCTGGAAACAATAACACAATCTGTTGATGTTTAAAAGCTGCCTGGAATGCAAAATGAGAATTTCTTAATTCTGCTCTTATAGATTTATCATTTGCTAATCTTCCTTTATCACAAGTTTTGCCAACATTCATAATCTAAAGTGTAAACATACTATTTTTCTCTTCTGCAAGAATAATGTCTAATTCAAACTCAATAAGGTGAAAATAATAGACTGTGGGAGAATAACTACTCTGGCAATGGGGAAGAGACAGACACTATGCTTACCTTTCCATTGTCAATGATACAGCACGAGACAGCTGTGGGCTCTGAACTCAGTGGGCAGGGAGATAGAAGTTGAGGACTGCATTCACTTGACTAATGAGGAAGATCCTATCGGAAGACTTTCTGAGGCTGAGGTGGAGTCCATGCATGGTCCAAAGCTAACAGATCTCAAGGGGTAAATGTGTACTGTTAGAGACATTCAACCTCTCATCAATCTAGGACAGAGACTCATGACTGAATACCTCAGATATTTGATTGCTTCTTCAAACAGATCACACATTTGGAGTAAAGACCAGATGCCAGAACATGGCTATCACATAAGGCCAAGGGGAAAACTTAAATAGATCTTCTCTAGCATATGAAACTAAATAAACTGGACAGGAGCAAGGAGATTTTTTTAACTGTTCAAAAATAAATATATTTTATTTTTAACTTTATCCTTTACATTTTTTGTGTGTATTTTTGTAGCTTTTCCATTAGTTTGCAATATTATGAAATTTCTGAAATCATGGAATTAAATGTGTGTGATTGTCTCCACATCTAAGGTCATGATATCCCACCACTCAGAAGAATGCTCAGTTCCTTTCTCCTTGCCCTCTGACCTTTTCCTATCTACATAATATCAAATAGTCACTGGATCTAGAAGTTAATTTGTTCTTTGTTGACTATTCAATAGTTTATGATAGGCTATTTCAGTTAGTAATTCATATTCTACATGTGAGTGAAACCATCCATTAATTCAGTTCACATAGCATAATAACATCCATTTTGTCCCAAAGAGCACGGCTTCATCTTTGTTTGATTTTTCTCCTGTGGCAAAATAGTATTCCACTAAATAACACCCCCCACACACACACACACCAGCTTCTTCAGTTAACTGCCGATGGTCAGTCTGTTTGTTTTTATGTTTGATTATTGTGAATACTGTTATGAAAGGAATACACATGCCCTTTCAAGCTAGTGTTTAGTGCTAGTGGTTGGTCGTATGTAACTTTTAGCTTTATATTTGGGGGGGCTTTCCAAGTAGTAATTAGGAGAAAGGCACCCCTCCCATTGATGGTCAGCCTGGGAGTGCTGCCCTGATGAATTTTTGGTCCTCAGACCTGGGGGTGCCAGATGCTCAGCCAGTAGTGATGCTGTGGTAACCAGCTGCATGTGTCAACACCTGGAGGCCATGTGGTGCTGGGATCAAACTCAAGGCTTTGGGCTTTTGTTTGTTTGGGGGTCATACCTGAGGTACTTAGGTGTGAGTAACAGGGCTTACTCATGGTTCTAGTCTCAGGGATTGCTCCTGATGGGACTTGGGTCCCTGTGGTGCCAGGTCAGCCACATACATGATGGATGTATCACCAACTGTTGCATCTCTTTAGCCCAGGTTGAATATTTTTCCTGTATATCTCTGGGGCACCTGTGTGTCTTCTTGAATACATTTCTATTAAGGTTTTGCCCAGTTGTTGATTGGTTGCTTGCTTTTTGTTAAAATGTGTGAGTTATTGTTTTATGTCTTATCAGAGCATCATAGGCAGATAATGTCTCCAGTTGCTAGGTTGTCTTTAAAAACTTACAGCTTGGGTAACATGGTTTCAATAGTGTTAAAATATCTGTTATCTATGTAAAAAGTTACAGCATCCTGCCCTGCACACAGCTGACCCCGTTTGATCCTTGGCACACCATATGGACTGAGCAGAGCTGGGAGTAAGTCCTAAACACTTTCGGGTATGAAACAGAACTAAAAAAAAATCTAGTCTCATTTAAAATTTATCTAATCTAATCAATGACAAATTGCATGTGTGCAAAAACAGTAATGATTAAGAAAAAAACAGTTTAAAAAACAACAGTAATGATTAAGAAAATTTTTTTTCAATATATGATTGACAGTTATTGTAAATCATGCTTTACTTTTGAACTGGAGTGATAGGACTTATTTAACGAGGAAGAATTATTATTATAATAATTATTATTATTTAATGTTCCTTTAATGCGGCTGATCTGGGTTCGATTCCTCCGTCCCTCTCATAGAGCCCAGCAAGCTATCGAGAGTATCCCACCTGCATGGCAGAACCTGGCAAGCTACCCGTGGCATATTCGATATGCCAAAAACAGTAACAACAAGTATCACAATGAAGACATTACTGGTACCCGCTTGAGCAAATTGATGAACAATGGGATGACAGTGCTACAGTGCAGTGCTTTACTTTTAAGCTTTTTCATAATGACTTTGGGCAGGTCTTTCGTAATATATGTTGAGAATAAAAATAATATTGAGAATAAAAAATGTAAAAGTCAACTTTAAACTAAACAGAATAATAAGAAATAAATACATTGGAATGTTTAATATTATTATTTTGACCAAATTATATTCTATAACCACACATCTTCAATATTAGAAAGAGCAATGCAATTATTTGGTTCCATTTCAAGATGCGTCCCATTTAAAATGTGTGAAATTTTATAATAATTCACTAGTCACTCTTTTATATGCATAATAAGAAAATTTTATATGGCTATGAAGCACCTTTTCAGAAACATGACAGGAACTCTGAAATAGAAGTCAGCAGTCTCTTTCAGACCATTCTAGAGATTTGAAGTTCTTGTGCACTTACATAAAGCAAGTTGTACGATTGATGACCTGGGAAGCCGTGCTCTGTTGCTTCATCCCAAACAATCACACGTCTATTTGGTGTGCCTTCAGGACATGAGTCTCAGATTTATAACCCTCCTTCATGATAGAATGACCATGATATTAAATTGCCTTTTCATCCTCACTTCCTAAATGACTGCCGTGAATCCAGATTTTCCACTTATTTCTGCCATTTCAAATATGATTTAAACTTTACGACTTTTATGATTTAAACATTTGAATATGTCTGCATTATCAGCTGGTGGGAGGACAGATATGTGGGTGTGCTTGGATCTCTTTTGAAGAAAAATCCAGTATCTCATTAAGGGGTGAGATTATGAGAGAAAGAAACATCTCCTGTCTTAAAAGAGAGATGACAGCATGTGGTGAATGTTCCTTAAGTACAGAAACATGCAAAGGTGAGTCTCTTTCTCTAGAAGGATAAAAGCCCCCTATTCTGTACTGTCACCCTAATGTGGCATTCAGGAATGCTGTGCTGAATTGTCTCCAGGCAGTAAATATCTTATCTGAAACTTTCTTCCACATCTATATTTGGCATCTGCTAGATGCTGCTCAAACATTTTTAGAGACAATATTATGCATGTACATAATGATAATGCACCATGTAAAATCGCTTATGCATACATACACTATCACACTCATATATGTATTATAGATGACTAAATACATGACAGCCTTCATTATGGCAATTAATATTTTCCCCATTTTTTAAAATTAGTGAATCACTGTGGGGTACCGTTAGACTTAGAAACTTTCATGCTTGCATTTCAGTCATACAATGGTTGAGTGTCCATCCCTCCACCAGTGCCCATTTTCCACCACCAATGGTCCCAACATCCCTCCCAGCACCCCCACCTCTTCTGTGGCAGGGCATTTGCTTTTGCTCTCTCTCCTTTTGTGGTTTGCAGTAGAGGTATTAAGTGGCCACCATGTTCAATCTATAGTCTCCTTTCAGCCCACCTCTCCCATCCCAAGCGAGCCCTCCTAGCACCCTTTACTTGGTGGTCCCTTCTCTATATGAGCTGCCTTTTCCCCGAGCATGCGAGGCCAGCTTCTAAGCTGTGGAGTAATCCTCCTGGTACTTATCTCTGCTGTTCTTGGGTGTTAGTCTGTTACTTTACGTTCCACAAATGAGTTCAATCTTTTTATGTCTGGCCCTCTCTTTATGACTCATTTCATTTAACATGATACTTCCATGTTGCTCCACCTATATGCAAATTTCATGACTTCATCTTTCTAACAGCTGCATAGTATTCCATTGTGTAGATGTTCCAAAGTTTCTTTAACTAGTCATCTGTTCCCAGGAACTCAGGTTTTTTCCAGATTCTGTCTATTGTAAACAGTGCTGCCAATGAACACATAAGTGCAGATGTCAATTATACTATAGCTTTTTGCATCTCCAGGATATATTCCCAGAAGTGGTATTGCTGGGTCAAATGGGAGCTCAATTTCTAATTTTTTGAGAAGTGTCCATACTATTTTTCAAAAGGACTGAGCCATTCGGCATTCCCACCAGCAGTTTGTGCGTGGTTGACTTCTATCTTCAGTGCATTGTGGTCTGCAAAGGTGTTTGATACTATTTCTATCTTCTGATTTTATTGAGGTATGTTTTGTGACCCAACACATGGTCTATTTTGGAAAATGTTTTATGTGCACTGGAAAAAAAATGTGTATTCTTTTTTTTGGGGGGATGCAAAGCCCTGTATAGATCTATTAGCACTCTATCTTCAATTTGTTCCTTCAAAGTCAGTGTTTCCTTGCTGAGTTTTAATCTTGTTGATCTATCTAGAGGTTATAGGGCAGTGTTGAAGTCCCCAACTACTATTGTGTTGCTAGAAATATCCTTGTTAAAATTTGTTGGCAGTTATTTTAAGTACTTAGCTGGTCCTTCATTAGGTTCATACACGTTTAGGAGTGTGATTTCTTCTTACTGTACATATCTCTTGACTAGTAAAATATGGCCTTCACTGTCCCTTCTAATTTGTTTCAACCTGAAATCTATGTTGTCAGATACTAGTATGGCCATGCAAGCTTTTTAGAGGGAGTTGTTTGCTTGCAGGATTGTTTTCCATACTTGGACTTTGAGTCTGTGTTTGCTCTGACTGTTTAGATGTGCTTCTTGTAGGCAGCAGAATGTTGGATTTAGTTTCCTAATCCATTTTCCACTCTGTGTCTCTTAATTGGTGTATTTAGACCATTGACATTGAGGGAGATTATCATCATGGTTTTGTGCCATCTTTCTGTAGGGGTTTGTTGTGCTTGTGGGTTTTTTTCTTGTCTTACAGTAGCCCCTTTAATCCTTCTTTTAAGTTTCGTTTTGAGTCTGTGAAGTTCCTGAGATGTTCTTTATTTACAAAATAGTGTACCATTCCTTCGAGTTTGAGTGAGTTTAGCCAGATAAAGTATTCATGGTGAGGCATTCATTTCAATTGAGTTTTTTTCACTATATCCCCCCATTGTCTTCGGGCTTGGAGGGTTTTCTCTGACAGGTCTGCTGTAAATTTAAGAAGTGCTCCTTTGTATGTGATTCCTTCTTTGACCTTGCTGCTTGCAGTATTGTGTCTTTATCCATGGCATCGATCATTCTATGATATGTCTTGGAGTATTTTTACTAGGGTCTCTTTAGCTGGCACTCTTTGGGCTCCTTGGATCTGGATGCCTGCATTCTCCAGCTCTGGGAACTTTTCAGCAATGATATTTTTAACTGTGGCTTTTTTCTTTAAGGTTGTCTCTCTGTCCTTTGATACTCTGATGATTCTAATGTTGTTCCTCTTGAAATCATCCCCTAGGTCTCTGATTCACCTAAGAACTATTTTGAGGTCTTTTCCCTTTGCTTGTTGCCTGTAAGCTTCCTGCAGCTCATCTTAAAGCTCACTGATTCTGTTTTCAGCTGTAGCCATTCTATTATTGAGGGCACTCACTGAGTTTTTAATTTCATATACAGAATCCTTTATTCATGACACTTCATTTTGTAGCTTTTTTATATCTGCTCTCATTTCTTCCTGTATTTTCTCGGCTGTCTGTTCCATTGTTTCTTTTATGTCCTTCTGTAATTTACTGCATATCTTTTGAACTATGTCTTTGAGTTCATTGAACATGTTCAATATTTCATCTCTGAATTCTTTATTGGAGCGATCATGTTTGTGGGTAATGCTTGTTGAGGCACCTGGACCCTTTCATCATCTTCTCCTTGTGGTGGGGATTTTCATTGTTTCTTCATGTTTTTGTGGTAGTGTGGTGGTGGAACCTTCCAGTTCACTATCAGTATTGCCCTCTTCCTCTCAGGTGCTCCTCAGTGGTTTAGATGAGGTCTCTAATGAAGTTTCGAAGAATGTGTTCTTTTATATTGGACTTGTAGAGCTTCTTATGATGCCTGTACTATGGTGCAATTGGAATATGCTACTGGACTATTGGCCTAATGTGTTTGAGATGACCAGGATATTCTCCACAGAATCAGGTGATGGAAATGAAGATGTGAGTCCAGAGTTCCAGGAAAGGGGAAAATAACTGCAGCTGGAAAAGAGGCCACACCCACTTTTGCAGAAGCCATTCCCCCCTACAGCGATGTGGGTGGGGTGCCAAGTGTGTGTGTGTGGGGTGGGACATGAACCTGGGAAAAGGAGAAAACCAGGAGCAGTGCTGGAGGGTGGCTCAGGGGCGGATGGATGTATTTTCCCCATTTTTATTGAGATGCTACGATCACAGTACTGACAAGGATAGCTTTCCCATGCAGCTCTCCAGTGCCTCACCTGTCAGATCTACCTCTTCACCTCAGAAATAGCCCAAGGCCTCCCCCGTTCTGTCTCTCTGCCCAGGAGAAGAGGGGAAGCTCAGTGGTTTGGAAAGACTCCTGAGTGCTGATGCCTTTGCCCTCTGTTGGTGCCTTACTGCTTTCTTTTATAGCCCACATATGAGAGTTCTTTTACTGTGGACAGAGTGACTGCTATACACATATAATGAATAAATTGAAATTGCACAAAATTGTAAATCAGTGATGTTTTTAAAGTTGTTCAAAAAACTGCATTTATTCTACATATGTGTATATTGATAATACTAGTCATTTTACATTGATATATTTTAATATTGATATAAAATAGCAAGTCCTATAAATATACAATTTAGCAAGTATGAGGAACAGTTCCCACCAATATATAATTTAGAAAGAAAGAGGATAATTTAAAAATTGAGAGTAATAATATATCTGAATCAGCCTACAAAAGTATGCTTTATCATTAAGAGGTAATGTTTTACATTAGAAAATATTATACTATAGATAATGCTAATTATTAAGTTAAAGTAATATTCTTTAGATGTTAAAAAAAGCACCTGAATAGACATAAAAAGAATATTCAGAATCAGGGAGACTTAATTAATTATGCTAAGGTGTAAAACCTTTTGCAAGCTAGGAGTAAGCAAAATGTTCTAATCTAGTAGAGGAACCATAAGCGCTGTGAGTGCCATACATGATGTGAAGTGTTGAGAAGTTTGTCTTCGCTTTTAAAGAAATTTCTTTAATGTTTCTTGAAAAACTGGTTTCAAGGCTCTGAGTTCAATAATTTAATGATTGACCACGAAGCTCTGTATGTTTCCTCCAAATCTGAGTGTTAATCTAACTGGTGACGTGCTTATTTCTTTGATTTGTTTTTACTATATCCCCAATTCTCATCTGACCTGTAGAGTTTTATTTGATAACTCTGCTGTGACTCTTATGGGAGTCCTTTGTGGGTAAGTTTTTTTTTTTTTTTTTAAATCATGCTGCTTCCAATATTCTGTCTTTGGCTTTTATCATTCTGGTTAGAGTGTGTCTTGGAGTTTTTCTATTTTTGGGACTGTTTGCAGTGGAACCCTTTGGACTTCTTGGACCTGGGTACCAAGCACTCCTCAACTCTGAGAAATTCTTATCTGTGTTATCTTTGATTGGTGTTCTTCTTTAACTTTGCTTCCTGATCCTCAGGACTAAGATGATTTGGCTGCAGGAGTGGGTCGGGGTGTCGGACTCTCCTCCTGGCTTATTCCTGACTCCAGGTTCAGGGATTGCTCCTGGTTGTGCTCAGGGGACCATCTGAGGTGCCAGGATAAAACCCATGTCTGCAATGTGGAGGCATTGCCTTACCTGCTACACTCTCCGCTCCCTGATGATTCTTATATTGCTCTTCTTGAACTCATTCCATAGTTTTTTAGTGTCCTATTCATTTCTTTTCAGAATGTTTTCCATCCTTTGTGTTGTGGTTAAGGACCATAGCAAAAAATCCAGGTTAAGGATATCATCGAGGAATACTTCAAATGCAATAAATAAGAGTTTTGGCTCTTAAAAAAGAGAATGTTTCCCATCTTCTGATATTTTCTAGAGGCTTTCTGCATCTCACCTTGGAGTTCAGTGATTTTTCTTCAGCTGTTCTTGCTCTTTTGTTGAGGCCTTCTATTAAGTTTTGTATTTCACCTACCCTAGTCTTCAGTTCTGTTGCTTCTTATTCTACTTTTTATTTCTGCTCTCACAGCTTCTTGTGCTTTATTCATCACCTGTATGTTATTTCTTTGAGCTCATGAAACAACCTAAACATGGTGTCCCTGTAGTTGTCCTCTGAGGGTCTCTGCTGGCTGGTCCTGGTGCCACGTCCCATGACTTACTCCCATCACGAGCTTGGGGGGCTTCTCAGGGGCTTTCCCTTGGTGCCTACTCTGACCTGAGGTCAGTCTGAGCATCTCATTCCCACAGGGGCTCTCTGAGGAACCAGCCTGTGTTACACTGCACCCTTCTGGCCCCACCCTGTGGCAGGAGGTCTAGGTGTGCATGTTGAGAGTTGCAGGAAGTCCATGTGTTTGGCCCTAGGAGTGGCCGCTGGGCACAGGCAGCAAACAACAGCTCTCGAGGTTACTTGTTCCCGATATGGATGGACTTTGGCACCCTCACTTGGGAAACAAATGAGCAACTAGAATGTGGTTTCAAAAGTGTTTGTGAATCCTAATGTAATTACTTAGAGATAAATATATCTATTAGATTATTATCAAATTATACCTTAAATTTATACAATGATATATATCCCTTATATATCCATAGAGTGAGAAAAATTGAAAGGCCTTTTATATAAATAAATCCATTACATGGCAAAATAAAATTTCTTACTGTGTTTCTCATAAAATAAATAGTTAAATAAGTTACTATGCTTGTCTCCTGGAGTTTATCAGTCATGACTTTTATTAAAATATTCAAGATTATGTTTCAAAGCCAATTTGTATGTTTAAATTATTGATAGGATAATTTAATGCAATGAGGAAATTAGAATAGGGACTATATTTTTATAGTAATTCTTGAATAATCTTATTTTTTAAGACTGGCATAAAGTGCATAAAGCGATGGAAAGGCAGTACAGCCAGTAGGCTACTGTCCTGTGGGCAGCATCAGTTTCTTACACGTAGTGTCTGATTGTCCCAGCACCATTTGTTGAAGAGGCAACTTTCCTCCATTTTGTGTTCTCAGCTCCTTTGTCAAAAATTATCTGCCCATAGGATCGGGGTTTTGTTTTAGGGTATTCCATTCTGACCCACTGATTGGGTCAGATCAATGAATGAGAATTATATTTTTATAGTTCCTTATTTCTGAATATATATTATCTTATATATATTATATAATATATATAATATATATTATCTTATATATTATCTTATATTATGTTTAAAAATATGTCTACTTTTAAAATTTTTTAAAATTTCTTAAAATTTTACTTTTTTATTGAATCACTGTGAGATAGACCCTTACAAAGCTACTAATGATTATATTTCAGTCATACAGTGTGTTCCAACACCCATCCCTCCACCAGTGTGCATTTCCCAGCACCAGTGTCCCCAGGTTCCCTCCCATCACCCCCAACCCCCACCTTCTTCCTGCCTCTATGGAAGGTGCTTTTCTCTCTCTCTCTCTCTCTCTCTCTCTCTCTCTCTCTCTCTCTCACTCAGGCATTGTTTGCAATATTGATACTGAAAGGTTATCAAAAATAGCCCTTACCTATTTTTAATCCTCAGATCTTGTACAGCGTGATCAGTCCCAGCTACTGTTGTCATACTTGTCCCTTCTCTATCTTACTGAGCCTCATCCTCCCCACACACACTTGTGGTTAGTTCCAACCATTGACCAGTTCTCCTGACCCCTGTTTTCCCTGGCCATGGGTATTAGTCTTCTACTATATATTATTCTTATACACCACAAATGAATGCAGTTATTCTATATTTTATGTCTACTTTTAATATCATTTTTTATCATCTACCTGGACATTTCACATGAGATTGTGTTAGTGCATGTGTAAGGAGTTGAGTTGATATTTATTCAGCAAGAATCCAGAATCTCAGTTTTGCTCACTGTGGCTTGGAAAGGGTGTCAGGACATCAGAGCAATCCCAGGGACACCAGAAGTCTTGCCAAATAGCAGAGGGTCCAGTCTGATCTTAAGCCAAGCTTGGGCCCAGTCTTCTTCCTGAATCCATACAGCTTGTCTCTCCTGCCAACTTTCTTGAGAAGTGTTTCGTGCATTTGATGCATGTTTGACCTCTTGGGTGCCTGAGTATCTGGTTTGTCCCAGAAGCTAGGAAAAGAGCAGAGTGTAAAGTCTAGAATTTTTCTGAGGCAAATATAAGAAAAAATAATACTCTTGACAGTTGTGCTAGTACTATCCTAGAACTTTTAGAAATATGCAAGAGTACTTATTACTACATTTTCCCCTTTATATAATTTCCAGACCATAATATGTTCCTTTTGTCTTTTTCCACCTCAAGGGGTGCTACATCCATTGTGTACAGATGCAAACAGAAGGGGACTCAGAAGCCTTATGCCCTCAAAGTGTTAAAGAAAACAGTAAGTTTATTTCGTTATATGGTGGAATGTTATTTCATTATAAGATGGAGTTTCTAAGGGATCTTTGACCTACAGAAGCTAGAAGCTCCAATTCCAAGGAGCAAGGGACCCGAGCACAGCTGTGGCTCGCTTGATTCCGTCTGCTTATAAAAGCACAGTGAATGAAAGGTGGCTGGGCTTCAGGCTGGACTTGCTTGTTGGCAGGACACTTGCAAAAAGGAAAACCAATTAGGCTGGTGGGTGAATATTACACACCAGTCAAGTGTTTGAACATTATTTCTAATCACATGTTAATGATTTTGGATTGGAGTGATAGCACAGTGGTAGGGCATTTGCCTTGCACACGGCTGACCTGGGTTTGATTCCCTCTTGGAGAGCCCGGTAAGCTACGTAGAATATCCTACCCACGTATCAGAGCCTGGCAAGCTACCTGTGGCATATTCAGTATGCCAAAAACAGTAGCAGCAAGTCTCACAATGAGATGTTACTGGTGCCCGTTTGAGCAAATTGATGAACAACGGAATGACAGTGCTAGAGTGCTTTTTCTAAAAAAATGCCTTTTGGGCTGCACTAGTGATACTCAGGGTTTACTCCTGGTTCTGCACTCAGGGATCACACCTAGCAGAGCCTGGGGGACTATATGGGGTGTCAGGGATTGAACCCAGGTTGACTACATGCAAGGCCCTACCCACTCTACTATTGCTTCAGTCCAAACTTGCCATTTTTTAAATACAATTTTTTTCTTTGTGGGTCACACCTGGCAATGCACAGGGGTTACTCCTGGCTCTGAATTCAGGAATTACTCCTAGCAGTGCTCAGGGGACCATATGGGATGCTGAGAATCGAACCTGGCTCCGGCCACATACAAGGAAAATGCCCTACCCACTGTGCTATCACTCCAGCCCCCTCTTATTTTTTGGCTTCCAAGCTTGCCATTTTAACTGCTCAGTGAAACACAAATAGATATTTTTGTTGAAGTACTCATTCCCTCTAATTTCCCTAAACTTTTAAATACTGGCTTCACATGAGTCAAGTACAATTGGGCAAGTACTAATGCTTCTGGGTGCAACTTAACATCTAATTTTTGATATTGATTAAGGAAGGATTTTACTTTCAGATTGATTCTATTGCCCTTTATTTATAGGTGTTACCAAGGTAAAAGAGTCTTGGTTTTATCTTTCAATGAATGATAATTGCAACAGGTAAGAGTTCAGAATAGAAATACCAGCTCTTATGGAAGAGCCCATGTGAGAGTCCTGGTCTCTGCATCACCTTCTTTGTACTTTCTGAAACCAGAGAGACACTTCATTAACCATTGAAGCACCCTTCACCCCCAGCTTTATGTGAACAAATATGTGGGTATATGTGCTTCTGAAAATCTAGTGTAAAGCACAACAGGCAGTATCATGTATTTTGGATAATTCAAGTAATACTTATTTTAAACCAAGAGGTGTTTTCTCCTCAAGGCTGAGTAGTATCACAAGCTTATTGTTCTTATTGTCTGGAAGAGGGAAATTTTAGAATATCATATAATGAAAAGGGGAGTAATAATACAGGGGCTTTAGTTGAATATAAGTAGAATAATATTTTGTAGAATTTATGGCCATAGTGGGCTGGAGCAATAGCACAGCAGTAGGGCGTTTGCCTTGCACGTGGCCAACCCTTGTTTGTGTTCGATTCCTCCACCCCTCTTGGAAAGCCCAGCAAGCTACTGAGAGTATCTTGCCTGCATGGCAGAGCCTGGCAAGCTACCCATGGTATGGTGTAATCTATATGCCAAAAACAGTAACAATAAGTCTCACAATGAGAGACATTACTGGTGCCTGCTCAAGCAAATCAATGAGCAACGGGATGACAGTGACAGTGATGGCCATAGCAAATTAGTAAAGATAAAAGTTAGAAAAGATAAAAGTTAACAAAGATTGAAGGAAGTAATAATTTAAATTGCTACTGATAAACTCTATTCTGGGTACCTTTTTATTATCAAATTATTTCAGAATGCAGTAGACTCTTATTAGTAAGTCTTAGAAATTTTTCTAAAAGAAAAAATTTGTTTTGGGCCACATTTTGCTATGCTCTGGCTTACTCCTGGCAGTGCGGGTAAATTGATTGCAAGGCAACTGCCTTAACCCTTGTACTATCTCTCTGGTCTAAAATAAATGTCTTAAAGTGATTAACTTCATATGATTTGAGGTTTAGTGAAAATTTTCTGAAGTAAATTATTCAGTTACATATATACCCTTTATAAAAACCAGTTAGCACACTTTAACAGTCATTACATGGAACATTTTAAAATTGGGTTGTATCCTCTCTTCTTGATAAAAAAAAATTGTAAAATTTGAGTATTTTCAGGTTTGAGGAAACTTTGAAGGGAAAATAAGACAAACCAACATTTAGACATGATTTGTGAATGAATAAAGGAGTACCAAAGGAGCAAGGGCTGATGGAGTGACTACTGGTTTACAGCAGAAAATTTGGGATGAATGGAAATAAGAAGTAGGTGAAGACATTGGGTAATTTAAAGCCTCCTATTCTTCGATAATGTACAATGTTGATTCCCCTGCTTTCTCCACATCACCTCTGCTGTGGAAACAGCTTCCTTAGAAGACAGACAGGGTGAAATGCAGAGAAAATCAAATGTCAGATGAAACAGCAGTGAGCTGTGAGACAGATTTTGTCAAATAGTCACTGCTGTGCCAAATAGAAAAACCCTTATAAAAACCTCAGCTTTGAACGTGAATTTGATAGAATCTGCATCAATGTCTTATAGAATAAACCATGCACAGAAATGTGTAAGTCTAGAAAAATCATGGGCAGGACCTCAAAGACTGATTACCCCATTATTTAATTCCATGTCATGAGACAGAGCTTTCTTTATCTAAATGAAAGGAATGAAACAATAAGAATCAATTTGAAGAAAAAGCAATTCAGGGAACATATTTTGCTAGCAAATTTTGGGAAAGTCCATTCTTTTTTTCTTCTTTTTAATTAATTGTATCACTGTCATCCTGTTACTCATCGATTTGCTTGAGCGGGTGCCAGTAATGTCTCATTTGACCCTGTCGCATTCAGGGTCAGGGGAATGACGCCCATTATTGTTACTTTTTTTCATATCGAATACACCACAGGTAGCTTGCCAGGCTCTGCCATTCAAGATTCTGCATCGCTCTCTTCTGGAAGCTTTGTTTCTAATTCATTTAATTAATATTATTTTTTGACTGGGTTTCAGTCATAGAACATTCTCACACCCATCCTTCCACCAGTGTAATTCCCCAGCACCAATGTCCCTAGTTTCTTTCCAACCCCTCCAAGCCCTTCACCAACCACCCACCTGCCTCTATGGCAGGCACCTCTCTTCTCTCTCTCTCTCTCTCTCTCTCTCTCTCTCTCTCATTTTAGGAATTATGGTTTTCAATACAGCTGCCGAAAGGTTATCATGAATATCAATTAACCTACTTTCAATACTCAGTTCTTGTCCAGAGTGATCATTTCCAACTCTTGTTGTCATAATGGAACCTTCTCTATCTTAATTATCCTCCACCCTGCCCCCCCCACACCCTTGCGGTGATTTCAGTGATCAGTGATCAGTCCTCCTGACCCATTTTCCCTGGACTTGTATATTAGTTTCATACTGTTTTTAAATATCCCACAAATAAATGCAATTATTCTATATCTGACCCTCTCCTTCTGACTCATTTCACTCAGTGTGATACTCTTCAGGTCTATCCACTTATAGGCAGATTTTATGGTTAAACTCCATTCTTAAGGGACAAAAGGGTTTTAGAAAACGTGAATGTCATATGTCAATCAGAACAAGATACATTATAACCTCTCAGTATCTGTATTACAAACCATAATACTAATGTCCAAAAGGGGAAGAGAGAGAGAGAGAGGGAAAAAGGGAGAGAGAGAAAAATCCTGCCATAGAGGCAGGCTGGGGGGTGGAGTTGCAGAAAGGGAAAATGGGGACATTGGTAATGGGAAATGTATACTGGTGAAATGTTGGAACACTGTGACTGAAGCCCAGTTATGAACATCTATTTTTGTAATGGTCTATCTCATGGTGATTCAGTACAAATTTTTTAAAAAATCAACCATTTGAGCTCTGCCAAATAGTTCATTTAACCCTATAAATAAATGAAAAATTCATATAGTTTATAAAAGCACTTTGGGATCGCCATACAAGTTCCCCCATCTAGTTTCTCATGTCCTCATCTTATGGGACAGATGAACCTAAGACAGCCTTTCAGCATGTGTGTATGTACCTATCAATCTACCCATGTGTGAGTCTATTATATTTAAGCATGTATCTGTATATCTATGTATCTATATCTATATCTGTTATCTTTATATGTGGAGTTTCCTAGGGATGACAGTAAATTACTACAAACTGAGAAACTTAAAACAGTAGAAATTTATTCTCTTGGAGTTTTGAGTCTGAGGTCAAGATGTTGGCAAGGTTGGTTCTTTCTGAGGATTTTGGGGAAAAACTTGCTTCAGTCTTAACTCATGCCAGCAGTGCTGGTCATTCTTGGTTTGTAGGTCTGTTACATTGTCATCTTTGACTCTGTTGTCATAAGCTATCATCTTCTTGCCTGGCTTCATATTTTCAATTCCATCTGTATCCAGTAGGAAGTCCAGCCTGTTGGATTAAGGGACTACCATACTTTTTATGATCTCATATTCATTAAATTAACTAATTGGGGCTGGAGAGACAGTACAACAGGCAGGGAGCTTGCTTGCACAGGGCTGACACAGGTTTGATCCTTAGACCTCCATACGGTCCTAAAACCTACCAGAAGTGACCCCTGAGCAGAAACACAGAAACACAGAAACACCCCTGAGCAGAGTCAGGTATGGCCCAATATCCAAAAGAAAAATTAAACAAATCTATAACAACCCTATTTCTAAATAAGTGAGACTGAAATAGGGTGAACTCCTCGTATTTCCTGAGTTAACTCAATACTAGATTTCCAAAATGACCTTTTCAAGAAACACAATTTCATCCATTAACTTATTATAAGAAGGATTTTTTGAAGGTAAATTTACAAATATTCCACTCAGTACTTTTTGTGAAGATGAGTAAAATATACCACATTTAAGAATGTTAAGCAGCATAAGAACTCAGACCCAATTTATAGGTGATTGAATAATGTGTTTAAATCCAAGAAAATTTTCTATTTCTTTTGGAGTTAATTATTTGATAATAGTAGTGCTATTTCCTGAGATGTTTAAACACTTCCCCAGAGTTTACCCAGCTTTTATTTTTACAATATTAAACACTTTTCCTACAACTTTCTATATTAGAAAATATTTAGTTTATATTGGCAATAGTAGACCTATTTTCCTGATCATCATTGATAATCTATTGGACACTTTTGTGACATAATTTGTATGATAAAAAAATTCATAGGAAAAATGACCACTCTTACAAAGAAATTCATATTCTGTTATAGAGTAGGGGACAGAATTAACACTAATAATAAACATCAAATAAATTGCCATTTTCAGTCATATGCTTGGACTAATAAAGTATCATTATGGAAACCTAATACATAAATATAAAAAATCATGCCATGCACTTTATAAGTATATAGCTACCTTTTATAGGACTTATTAAGACACATATCAACCAAGTTTTAATATCCTTAATTTATTTTTAAAATAGTTATACAATAAAAAGAAAGTGTGCATTTATGTGTGTACATAAGCAGAAAGAAAGAAAAACATATGGTCAAAGTTAAATTGTTAAAGTTAATAATTCAGCAATTGTTGGAGTTAATACAAATACTAGTATTCATACTGATAGTAGTTTAGTATGTATGAAAATTCTCATACCAATAAGTTTGGGTAAAAATATGCTTCAACATTAAGATCATGTTGGAATGCATTTTGAGAGCTTGTAGGTATGAAATGTTAATCATAAATATTAGTGACTCACGATTATAGATTTTTAAAACTTATTTAAACATTTTTTTTTGCTTTTTGGGTCACACCCAGCGATGCTCAGGGGTTACTCCTGGCTTTGCACTCAGGAATTACTCCTGGCGGTGCTTGGGGGACCATATGGGATGCAGGGGATCGAACCCGGGTTGGCCGTGTGCAAGGCGAACGCCCTACCCACTGTGCTATCGCTCCGGCCCCTATTTAAACATTTTTTATTGAGGTTCTGTGATTTACAATGACTTTATTGGTTTCTTATGCAAATAATTGAACACCACATTTATCACAAGTGTACCCACTCCCTCTCTTAAGTATCTCAGCAGCTTTTCCTATCACCCCTGGGTTTGAAGTGGACAGAGAGAGAGAGAGAGAGAGAGAGAGAGAGAGAGAGAGAGAGAGAGAGAGGGAGAGAGAGAGGGAGAGAGAGAGAAAGAGAGAGAGAGAAAGAAAGAAGAATGGGAAGAAGGGAGGGACGGAGGAACAAAGGCAAAGAGGGAGGGGCAAAGAGATAGAAGGAGGGAGGGAGAGAATGATTATTGAGCCACCAAGTTTTGCTTTCTCAAAAAAATGTATATTTTCAATAACAACATCCACTTATTTCACTGTATCATCAATAAGAGTAAAGCTTTGAGTAAACAAAAAGAAAAGTTTAAATGAAGGTCTTTTTGAAATTTAGTTTTTGTCCACTGAATATTGATTATTTTTACACTGAAGAGGTTTTTGAATCACTGGAAGTCGCATCCATATTCCTGGGGGGAAGGATGTAGTCTATTTTATAAATTTTAATTTTGAATCAACTACAGACTTATGAGCAATTTCATTTTGGCTTGCTGTCATTAATGCTTTATTCCCTTGCACATAGAAACGGTTTGGCTTGCAAATATAAGTGAAACTTTCACAATGAACTTGGTAAAATATAAATCAATGGTGAAGGAAACACAGCTATTTTTTCTATTCATGCGTGAGCCTCTCCATTTTGTGCTGTAATCATCTCCATCTAATTATAAATCATCTCCATTTTGTGTTATATTTAGAAGAAATTAAAGCATAGAGAAAACGTTTGGACTTTAAAGGATTCTAACAGATACAGCTGGTGGAGCAACTAGTGATTTACAAGATGGAATCTTTTTAGTGACATTCATGATTTTTTTAATATTCTGGACTTAATTGGTCTAAGAAAGGAAAAATGATATAAGAAAATGTGGAAATTTCAATGTATGAAAGCAGTGGAACCTTCCCCCGAGTCAAAATGAAATGAAAGGATTCAGTCATGCTGGAGTCCTTCTTCCAAAAGTGACTCTCTGCCTCCCTTTCTTCCTTAGGAAGTCAGCACTCACTCTGCTCTCTCAGTAGGGCTCATACTCAAGCAGCAATTGAGACTTAAGAAAACTATACTCTTGGGGCTGGAGTGATAGCACAGTAGGTAGGGCATTTGCCTTGCAGGTGGCCGACCCGGGTTCGATTCCAGTATCCCATATGGTCCCCTGAGCGCGGCCAGGAGAAATTCCTGAGTGCATGAGCCAGGAGTAATCCCTGTGCATCGCCAGGTGTGATCCAAGAAACGGGGGGGGGGGGGGAAGGAAATATTACTCTTGAGTCATGTATAGTGCCCCTGGAATTTTGGATGTAATTTGTTTTTCTCAAATCAAACTTGGTTTAAATTAGTATAAAATGTTAGAAATACTTCTTTATTGTGTCTCTTATATAAATACTTATTTACTTATTTAATAATAATACTTATTATTTACTTATTAAATAAATATTTATTCTGTCTCTTCATTAGCACTGGTGGCTCCTCCTAGTGCCCAGTTCTCTAGGTGAACTTTATGTGGTGCTGGGATTGAACCTGGGTCAACTGCTTGCCTGCTGTAATATTACCCTGGCCCCATTTTCAGTTGTTTTAAGAAGACATTCAAGTGATGAATTTAGCACTCAATCTCATTGTGCAAATTTAGAATTTACAGGTATTTTTGATTCTTCTTAAAATGACTGTATTTTGGGGGTGAGATCCTAGGCTTTGTAACCAATCAGACTATGTTCAGAATCACTTGTACAATATATTATCAGTATGAATTTACCAGTTATTCAGCTTTTTCTTTGAAAAATGGGGTTGAGTATAGATGCTTTATATTTTAGTGAAGATAAAAGATGAGATCATTCATGTAAAATATCTCCTAAACCAGGAGATATTAGTAAATAGTGAACATTATTCTCAACTCTCTTTTTGTTTTGTTTCTTTTATGGGACACACCCAATAATGCTTAGGGTTACTCCCGGCTCTGTGCTCAGAAGTTACTTCTGGTGGTGCTTGGGGGTTGCTGGAGATTGAACCCATGTCTGCTGCATGCAAGGCAAACACCTTACCTATCGTACCATGACTCTGGCCTCTTCTTAACTCTTATGGTCCTGCATAGGCATTTGGCATATTAGTAGTATCAGTTAATTCCAGACTCTCCTAATGTTCTTGATATGAAGTCAGGCAGTGAAAAGTACAAGATATACTTATACCAGCAGAGTAAAATAAATTACAAAGTTTTGAGTGGTTTTAATATCTCTCTAAGAAACAATATTATTTACTATTGATTTCTCTGAAAGTTAATTTGGCACTAAATTATTATTTGGGATCGTGTAATCTCCTGTATCCAAAGTGCTTACGGTCCCCCAGCTCTACTCCTGTCCTTGCCGTGGAGGCTCTGTGGCTAGGTACAGTGTGAAGAAGCTGCTGCAGTTCTCAGTAATCTCATATTTTGGTTATTATGATAGAAAATTGCCTATAAATTTGTGAATATATTTTCTTAAATTCACCTAGCAAATCCCCTAAATTTTTATGAAAATCTCTATTATGTGCTAGTTCAATCTTTTGAAAAATGGGGTTGAGGCTAAATCTTTTAGCCTTTTCTCAGTTGAAAAATTACACATGGTGCAGTAATTCTGTGTCTTAGTTTGGGGCTTATATTCTTTTTTGAAAAATGTTATGTATATTAAATTTGTATATTAAACTGTGCTGTTGTAAAAAATTTGAAAGTTTGCTATAGACTATAGACTGTTCATAATCCTTTTTATGAATTTTTATAGGTGACTCTCCAGGACATGTTATAGGAGATTGTTGGGTACTTTTGTTCTAGAATGGAGGCAATGCCAGTTAGATCACTGGGTAAATCCAGATTCACTTGCTGTTTTTTTTCCCAATCTTTGAGACAAAGGAAACCCACCAGAGCCCTTTTTTCAGTTGCTCTGGTACCATGAAACATCTCCATTTGTCCCTGTAATGTGCTAGTGTAGCCCAATGAATCTGCTCGCTCCAGGAACAGGAAGAGCCTCAAATCATTTATTCATGGTTTTGATGAAGAAGTCTGACCATCTCATTGGTGGGCGGCCATGCGGTCTTTTGACGTCCTGTGGAATCCAGTCGGTAACAGCTCTCATCCAGTGGTCATCTCTGAATCGCATTACGTGTCCGGCCCATCTGATTTTTGACACCTTGGCAAACAAGACAGCATCCTTGATTCTTGACCATCGATAGAGGTCGGAACTCTGGATTCCTTCTCTCACTTGAGTGAATATTTATTGTAAAATTACTAAAATGCACTAAAAATAAATGACCATGCTTTTAAAAATTTTAATTAGAATCTGAATTTCCACAGGACATGGATGACACATAGGTCTGTAGTAACTCAGGTGTAACATTGGTGGTCAGTAGCAACTAACAAACTTAATAAATCATCTTAAAACCTGCTTGGAGCTTCCATGGTAGCACCACTTGAACTGATCTTCAGAGAGACAAGGGGATCATTAATCCCCCTGTTTCATTATTGCCAAATAAGAAGATTACATTTAGGATTTGAAAAAATTGTCTTCCATCTTTTGAAAAAGAAGAAACAAAATTGTATTTTATGCTTCTTAATAATTTTTCATTTCTTAGTACTGAAACACTAGCTTGTCTTCAGTATTTCTAAATTCCGTTTAATTCAATTGCAGGAATTCTTAATGGAGAGAGAGAAAATTAGAAATAGAAGACTAAAAAATGTTTACCTTAATTTTTCAAATTATTTCTGAAAAGATACTAAATATCTACCACGGGTCAAGATATTTGACACATATTTAATTCTTACAGTAATAATGTTGTGAGGAGAAAGAGTTGTATTCCCATTTTATTCACACAAAATTGGAAATAATCATCAGACAAGTTAGGTGACTTTATAAAGTATTCTAAATGGCAGAGTGAGGACTCTAATTGCTTTTGGAAAAGTGGACAGTCAAGAATGTTCATTACAGAATGATTTATATTAGCAACAGAGTTTAAGAAATCATAACTAGAAGAATAGTCATTGATGGTAATGGATCATAAAGAAATTTTAGCATTCTGACTATGAATATTAGGTACCCATAAAATTTGGGGGATTTGTTTTTTGGTTCACACCTGACAGTGCTCAGTGATCACTCTTGGTGGTTTCAGGGGACCTGGTGGCATTCTGGGAATAAACCCGGGTCACCCATGTGCAAGGCAAGTGCCTTACCCATTGGACTATCTTTCTGGCCCCAAGGTATCCATAAAATGATGCACTTTTAGTGAAAACTGTAAAATATATATGTGTAAATATATACATTAATGTTTACTATATATACATATATTTACAAATGTGAAATCTGTGAAGAAATATTCATGGATAAAAAACAGAAAATTAATAAGTTCAAATACCAATAATGTGTTACAATGTTGCCTACATCTCTCTTGTTTTTTATATTTTACATTTTTATGTACTATGATAATTTTATTTAAAGTATAATTTCTGCTTATTTTTTCATTCATGGAAGTATGAATTTGAAGAGATTATTTTGGATACTTGCATTATATTAGTTTTTATATTACAGGAAATACATTTATTTTATAACAGAATCTAAACAAACTGTTTTTATTTCCTCATGGGGAATATGGACACTAGGGACCCAGGAAAACTTTTCTCTGGCATTAGACCCCGGTGGCACAGAGACCAAGTTAGATGTTTATAGTTGCATACCTAGAAATTGTCTCTGTTTCCCAAGTATCTCACAGCACCTTCTATAGCCCTGCATAGTGTATTTCAGTTTAACACCTGTTGCTTTCTAATTTTCATCATTTTTATTATTTTATTCTTATTTAACATCTTCTGTGCTTGTGTCTGATACAACATATGAGATGCATAGATCAAAGTTGAGGTGTGTTGTTAAAAGAAGAATAGCAGAATTGCCTTCTTTTGCAAGATAAAACGTTCAGTATTCTCTGTGAAATAAGTAGATTTGAAAAGTCAATAACTCTTAACATTTTTACTTACCTCAGGACAATGTAATAATAAATTAATAATCCTTTGTGACTCACAGTTCATAGATCAAAAGCTACTTTTATTAAATGTTACTCTAGAGGATCTGGATACTTAGCTCTGGCTGAGAAAATTCTCCATTTCACTGGTGTCAATAACATGAAAAACGTTACATGGAGTTGAATAACAATAATATCTGACTGTCTGGTGCTATTAAATAAAAGGGATATTTTGCTTTGAGTCTCAGTTTTTTATTAAAACACTAGCTTTATCCATAATTAATTCAACAAATCTTTATCTGCCAAATATTAGCAAGTAATGTTGAAGATATGGGTGTAGGATGTATAAAAAATGGATAAAAACTCTCACTGTCATAGTGCTAATGTTCTGGTAGAAGAAACAAGAATGAAATGATAATAGATTTTGTAATGTTATTTAAAAAGCTCCAGTGATGTGATTTATGGTATATATATGGGCACACAGCTACTTTTGATCAGTCACCCGTGAAGTTCTCTCACTTACCTTCTGCATAAAATGGTATTCAGGGAAAGAGGAAGTAGAACATCTAGGTGTCTCTTTTGGGAATTGGATGGTTTGTATAGAAAGATAGAAATGTGTAGAGAGAAAGAATTAGATCAGAGGGTTTGACAAGCGAACACTAAATCTCATGGATTAGTGTAAAAGTTTGCATTCATTTCAAGCTCAAAAGAATGCCAACAAAGGCATTTAAATGAGTGACATAGTCTGTTTTACATTTACAAAACATCCCTCTGGCAGATATCTGTAGAGGGAATGCTCATAAAAAATGAGAATCAGGACCCTGAAGGCCCCCATCCCAGCCAAGGCCCCCATGGAACACCTGGCCAGGAGAAACCCCTTGAGCCCTATGAGTGCCAGAAATTAGCTCCAAACCCTGTGCAAGCACTGAAGCGACCCAAAGCCCCCTGCACAGGTGAGGCAGTTGGTGAGTGTAGACTTTGGGGGCAGCGGTGGCCACAGTTATGTTTCCCTTTTCCAGCATTTTGGACTCACAGCTCAGCCTCCATTACCTAATTCTGAAGAGAACATATTGGCTATCCCAACCACATTAGGCCAATAGTACACTAACCTATTTTAATCAAAATATTCCCCACAAACAACAAAATAACAGTGAACACAAAGAATCAAACAATCCCAATGAAAAAGAACACATCCTCTGAAGCTACACTTAATGGCCCCACATAAGGCACAGAGGAACACTGAAGAGGTAGTATTCTTAAAGGGGAAAAAAGAGACAATCATCGACTAAGCCCATCTAGAATCCTCCCTTACAGCAAGAGGGGGTCAATGAAAGTGAACTGGAGGGACCCACCTTCATACTACCACAGGAACATGAAGAAAGAGCTCAGGTTCCTCCCACGAGAAGTGGATGAAGAAAAGAGCCCTGAATCCTCATCAGGAAATTCCCACAAATATAATCTCTCTGACAAAGAATTCAGAGATGAAATGATGAGGATGTTCAATAAACTAAAAGAAACAATAGAACAGGCATCCAGAAAATTAAAGAAGGACATGAAAGAAACAGTGGAACGAACAGCCAACAAGGTATAGGAGGAAATGAGAACAGAAATGAGAAAGATACAAGCAGAAGTGTCACTAATAAAAGATTTGGTAGGCAAAATAAAAAACTCAGTGGATGCCCTCAACAGTAGAATGACAGCAGCTGAAGATAGAATCAGTGAGCTTGAAGATGATCTGCAGAAAGCATACAGTAAACAAGATATAATGGCAAAAGACCTCAAAATAACACTGGGGCAAATAAGAGACCTAGAAGATAAATTCAAGAGGAACATCATAAGCATCATCAGAGTACCAGAAGGAGAGTGAGGCAACCCAATGAAGTAGCAACAGTTAAAGATATCATCGCTGAGAATTCAGACCTCCAGATCCAAGGAGCCCAAAGGGTACCAGCTAAAAGATACCCTAATAAAAAGACTCTAAGTCATATCATAATCAGAATGATGGATATCAAAGATAGAGACACAATACTGCAAGCAGCAAGGTCAAAGAAGGAAATCACATACAAAGGAGTACCCCTTAGATTTACAGCAGAATTACCAGAGGAAACCATCCAAGCACGAAGACAATGGGGGTATGTAGTGGGGGAAAAATGAAATTAACACCTCACCAAAAATAATTTATCTGGCTAAACTCTCACTCAAATTTGAAGGAACAATATACTAATGGATTAACAGCAGCTCAGGAACTTCATAGACTCGAAACCAAACTTAAAATAAGGACTAAAAGGTTCTACTGTAAGACAAGAAAAAAAACCCTAAAAGCACAACGAACCTCTAGAAAGATGGCACAAAACTCCATGACAATAATCTCTCTCAATGTCAGTGGTCTAAATGTGCCAATTAAGAGACACAGAGTAGCAAAATGGATCTAGAAACTGAACCCAACATTCTACTGTCTACAGGAAACATATCTAAAGAATCAGAGCAAACACACACTCAAAGTAAAAGGATGGAAAACAATCCTTCAAGCAAACAATTCCCTCAACAAAACTGGGGTGGCCATATTAGTATGCAGCAACAGATTTCAGGCTGAAAAAATATTAGAAGGGACAATGAAGGCCATTTTTTAATAATCAAGGAATACATACATCAGGAAGAAATCACACTGCTAAACATATACATGCTAGCAAGTACTTAAAACAACTGCTAATAGACTTTAAGGAAGACATTGGTAGGAACACAATAGTAGACATCAACACCGCTCTATCACTTCTTGACAGATCAACCAGACAAAACTCAGCAAGAAAGTACTGGCTTTGACAGAAGAAATGGAAGAGAGAGAAAGAGAGAGGGTTAATATATGTATACAGAGCTTTTCATCTCCCAAAAACCGAATATGCATTCTTTTCCAGTGCACATGTAACATTCTTCAAGGTAGACCATGCACTGGGCCACAAAACATACTTCAATAGAATCAGAAGGATAGAAATTGTATCAACTCTTTCTTCAGACCACAATTCACTGAAGATAGAAGTTAATCATACACAGAAACAGAGAATCAAATAGAACACCTGGAAATTAAACAGTTCAATGGTGAGCAATGAGTGGGTCAGAGAAGAAATCAAGGAAGAAATCAAAAGATACCTTGTAACAAACAAGAATGAAGACATGAGCTACTAGACCTTGTGAGACGCAGCTAAAGCAGTGTTGAGGGGAAAATTTATAGCTCTTGCAAGTATTTCTCAGGAGGGAAGAAAGGGTCCACATAAATAACCTGACTTAATAGTTAAAGATTTTAGAAAAGGTTGAACAAAAGGAGCCCAAACCAGGCAGGAGGAAAGAAATAATAAAATTTAGAGCAGAAATTAACAACATGGAACCCCCCCAAAATACAAAGGATCAATGAAACCAAGAGCTAGTTATTTGAGGAAATAAACAAGATTGATAAACCACTAGCAAGACTCACAAAGAAAGAGAGAGAAAGAATCCTAATAAACCAAATCAGAAATGAAAAGGGGGACATAACAACAGAAACCAATAAAATTCAAAAGATCATCAGAGACTACTTTGAAAGTCTGTATGCCACAGAATGAACCTAGAAGAAATGGATAAATTTCTGGATTCCTATAATCTTCCAAGGTTGAGCCAAGACTATCTGGAATACCTGAATAAACCTATCACCATCAAGGAAATTGAAACTGTAATTAAAAATCTTTCCCCCCCAAAAAAGCCCAGGTCCAGATGGATTCACTACCAGATTCTTCCAAACATTTAAAGAGGACCTACTGCCAGTCCTTTTCAAGCTTTTCCAGGAAATTGAAGAAGTAGGAACTCTCCCAAACAGTTTATATGAGGCATGTATCACCCTAATACCAAAAGAAAACAGAGATACCACAAAAAATGAAAATTACAGGCCAATATCCTACTTAACATGAATGCAAAGGTCCTCAATGAAATATTGGCAAATAGAATCCAGCAATTTATCAAAAAGATCATACACCATGACCAAGTGGGATTCATCCTGGAATGCAAGGATGGTTTAACATTAGCAAGTCAAACAACATAATCCATCATATCAATAAAAGAAAAGACAAAAATGATATGATCATATCAGTAGATGCAGAGAAAGCATTTGATAATATCCAGCACCCATTTATGATTAAAAACTCTCACAAAAAAGGGAATTGAAGGAACTTTTCTCAATACAGTCAGAGCCATCTACCACAAGCTTACAGCAAACATTATCCTCAATGGGGAAATTGAGGATATTGGCCTTCCCTCTAAGATCAGGGACAAGTCAAGGATGCCCACTCTCACCACTACAATTCAATATAGTACTGGAAGTACTTGCCATAGTAGTTAGGCAAGAAAAATACATTAAGGGCATCCAAATATGAAAGGAAGAAATCAAACTCTCACTATTTGCAGATGACATGATACTGTGTTTAGAGAACCCTAAAGCCTCTACCAAGAGACTCCTAAAAACAGTAAACTTGTATAGTAAAGTCACAGGCTATAAAATAAATACCCAAAAGTCCATGGCTTTTCTGTATGCAAATAATGTGAGAGAGGAAAGTGACATGAAAAAAACAATCCTGTTAACAATCATGCCTCAGAAACTCAAGTACCTCGGAATCAGCTTAACTAAGGAGGTAAAGGACTTGTACAAAAAAAACTACAAAACACTACTTCACGAAATAATAGAAGACATGAGGAAATAAAAACACATGCCCTGATCGTGGCTTGGGAGAATTAACATTGTCAAAATGGCAATACTCCCCAAAGCATTGTACAGATTCAATGCGATCCTTATAAGGGTACCTATGACATTCTTCAAAGAAATGGATCAAACATTCCTGAAATTCATTTGGAACAACAAGCCCCCATGAATAGCTAAAGCAATTCTCAGGGAAAGAAAAGATGGGGGGAGCACCTTCACCAACTCCAAGCTATACTACAAAGTGGTAATAATTAAAATGACATGGTATTTGAACAAAAACAGACCTGCAAACCAGTGGAATATGGTTGACTATTCTTACACATGCCCTCAAATATCTGAGCATATAATCTTTGATAAGGAAGCAAGAGATGTGAAGTGGAGCAAGGAAAGTCTCTTTAACAAATGGTGCTGGAAAAACTGGACAACTACATACTAAAAGTGTGCATACCTCTACCTTAAACAATGCACAAAAGTCAGATAAAAATGGATTAAAGACCTCAATATCAGACCAGAATCTATAAGGTACATTGAAGGAAATGTCAGCAAAACCCTCTCTGACATTGAAGCTAATGGTTTCTTCAAGGATGAAATACCATTGACCAAACAATTGGAACCAGAGATAAACAAATGGGACTATCTTAAGCTAAGAAGTTTCTGTTCCTCAAAAGAAACAGTGACAAGAATACAAAGACAGTCTACAGAATGGGAAAGGATAGTCACCCAATACCCCTCTGATAAGGGGTTAATATCAAGGATATACAAGGCACTGGTTGAACTCTGCAAGAAGAAAACATCCAATCCCATCAGAAAATGGGCAATGAAATGAACAGAAACTTTCTCAAAGAAGAAATTGAATGGCCAAGACACATGAAAAATGCTCTTCATCACTAATAATCAAGGAAATGCAGATCAAAACAATGAGATATCATCTCACACCACAGAGACACATCCAAAAGACATACCCAAAAGACACATCCAAAAGAACAAAAACAACTGGTGATGGCATGGATGTGGGGAGAAAGGTTCTCTCCTTTCACTGGTGGTGTGAATGTTGACTGGTCCAGCCTTTTTGGAAAACAATATGGATGTTTCTCAAAAAACTAGAAATTGAGCTCCCATTTGACCCAGCTATATCACTTCTGGATATTTATCCTGGAGATGCAGAAAAATACAGTAGAAATGACATATGCACTTGTATGTTTGTTGCAGTACTATTTACAATCTGGAAAAAAACCTGAGTGCCTGAGAACAAACGACTGGTTCAAGAAACTCTGGTATATCTACAGAATGGAATACTATGCAGCTGTTAACAGAGATGAAGTAATGAAATTTGCTTATATGTGGATACAAATGGAGAGTATCATGCTAATGCTAAGTGAAATGAGTCAGAAAGAGAGGGACAGACATAGAAAGACTGCACTCATTTGTGGAATATAAAATAACATAATATGGGACTAACACCCAAGGCCAGTTGAAATAAGGGTCAGGAGGACTGCCCTATGGCTTGATAGCCAATTTCATCCACTGGGGGTAAAGGTAGCTGGGATGGAGAGAGAAACACTAAATAAATGATGGTTGGAGGGATCACTCAATGGTAGATGCATGTTGAAAGTAGAGTATAGACCATACATGATGGATGCTTGTTACCTTTATTGCAAACCATAACATCCAAAAGGAGAGAGAACAGAGTAAAAGGAATTGTGCCTGCCACAGAGGCAGGAGGTGGGAAGAAGTGGGTGTGAGGGGAGGGATACTGGGAACATTGGTGGTGGAGAATGGGCACTGGTGGAGGGATGGGTACTTGAACATTGTTTGACTGAAACAATCATGAAAGTTTGTAAGTCTTTAAGTGTATCTCACGATGATTCATTAAAATTTTTTAAAAAAGTAAGAATCAAAGCATGGAGAAATCAAAAGTAGTACAAGTAGGAAGTAGGAAAATTTGGGATACTCTACAGTCTTTAAAGCAGAAGACAAGTCATACCAGAACGGTGACTTAGATAGATCAGCTTGAAGTTGGGAGTGGTCAGTTAGTGTATGATATTTATTTGCTATCTTCTCTAGAACCTAAGCTTAGGTCTTAAATTTCTTAGAATGTTTATTTTGTTCATTATTGTATCCTCATGTCCAGAATAGCATAAATACACATTAAATGCTTAGGATTATTTGTGGAATAAATAAATGAAATTAATTGAAGATAAGATATATTGATAGAGTGGCTGATGAAAACATAGTGAATGTTTTTCTATTTGTTCAATGTCTTTGTATTTTTATACCTTTTCAGTGAGTTATATGCAAGCTTTTGATAAGTAAGTGAAGGGAAGCAGAAGGTTGTGAGACACTGAAGGAGTAAGTGTAAAACATATTGTAGAACATTGGGAGAATCATGGGCCACTTGAGGTTTGGGGTGATACATTTAAAATGGGACCAGCTAACACAGCCTGCCTTTTCTTCTAGATAGTTTAGGCACAGACAAGGAATTAGAGAGGTGTAGAGTTGATCAGATTATGTGTTTTGCTTGACATGTACAAGGGCAGACAAGAGTAAAGCTGCTGGGGGAATGTAATGGTGAGTACTGATACTAATGGATCACAGTACGCAAGCCAAGTAAGAACTTGAGAAATAAAAAGTAAAGAGTGTTGTTTGAAATACATTTTTAAAAATTGGTAGAGTGGATGGCAATGATAATACTTGTAGGAGCGTTTTCTGAAGAAATGTAGGGAAAGAGTTTGAAAAAACAGGGAGGAGGCAGGCAGGAATGTTGGACTGAGCATCTGCAGGAACGTTGAAGCTGTTAAAATGGTTGGACTGGTAGTCAAGGTTCAGTTGCCAAAATATGCTAAAATATTTTAGTATGGGAGTGACCAGGAGGTGGCGAGGTGATTATCACAGAAGTTGCAGGCTGATGGCAGCATTTCAGAGCATCTGGAATTTTAAAGGAGAAATGGTTGAATGGCAAGGAGGGTCGAGAACAACTACTGGAACAAATGCTAGTCACTATTAGAGCAGACTGTGACAAGGGTGGGGCAGTCATTAGGTGTTCAGGATTCTGTTAGACCAAGAAGAAAAGAGAACAGGCATGCTTAGTTAAATTGAGTAAATTAATAGCTGTTTGTAGGAAAACGTTAACATTTGTGTCTTGCGTCACATTTGATTTTTGCACATTGGAACAGTAATTCATAGCTTTCCTTGTGGGGCACACCAGCTTTCTTTGCCTTTTTTTTTTTCCAGTAGTGGTGGGGTCAGGCAGGGCATGGTCACCGGTTATGTTCAGGAGGTCCGAGGGTGCCTCCTGGTGGCATGCAGTGCCCCAGGATCATATGATTCCAGGGAAGGAGCCTGGGCCAGCTGCAAGCAAGGAATGAGTCTGAGCTCTGTTACTGTCTTCCCGGCCTCTTGATGGTCGTTCTTGGGTTCAGCATAGTCTTGGGTGTCAAATCTCATCAAGCATGGCCATGCCAGCATGAGTGTTGATACTCAGAAAATGGTCACATTTATGCATCCATTCAGAATGCACGTTTTGGGGGCTGGAGTGATAGCACAGCAGGTAGGGCGTTTGCCTTGCACGTGGCCTACCCGGGTTCAAATCCCAGCATCCCATATGGTCCCCTGAGCACCACCAGGAGTAATTCCTGAGTGCAGAGCCAGGAGTAAACCCTGTGCATTGCCGGGTGTGACCCAAAAACAAACAAACAAACAAAAAAACAGAATGAACGTTTTGTTTTTTCCAGGAAGAATTTGAGGAGTACTGTTCTGAACTTTATATAATGTATTCTGGTCAGAACTGAAATAGAAAATTAGTCAACGAAGCCAGAGAAGGAATAGTGAGGTTAAGAAAAAAACATAGCATAAATTCTTGCAAAGAAAATGAAATGAGGCTTACGTGGCAGCGCTGCTGTGTCTGACAGTGCTGTGGCTGAGAACACTCCTGCAGCTCACCTCAAGGGTTTCTTGGTGCAAGGCTCAGACCTAAGTGTCTTCGTGTAGACCAAGGGACTGAGTCCAGCAGAGATCTGGAGTTATGGCCCCTCTCTCTCCTTTCCTCCCGTGTTTCAGCACATTCACCACTTCTGTCTGCATCCATCATTCCCGCAGTGCAGACACAGCTCTCATGTCCTCCCGTGTCTTTACGGACCATGCACAGCCTGTGTGCTGACTGCTCCGTGCCAGTCTCCTGCTGCACTGCTTGTCTGCATGCTCCCTTCCCTGGGACAGCCTGTGTGCTCCCTGCTCTCTGCCAGACACTCTCTTCCCATGCTTCCCCTGTCTGTCTCTATGCTTACCACCCTGGGATTGTGCCCCTCACTAAAACACAAGCTCGTTGATCCTGGTCATACATTTTTTTTCTGGAAAACCTACACCAAACTATTATTTTAGTGAGAATTTGAGTTAAATATATTGTGTTTCTTATCATTGTAAATTATCAGCAATGAAAATTGCTAGATACTGAAAGTATATTTTATAGGTGTCATTATTGTAGCACTGGTTTGATAGAGCCATCTGTTGTTGCATCTCATGATTCTAATTATAGTAGTACTTGGAAGTTAATTGCAAGTATCAGTAATGACTGTTCGGATAGCTGCCCATTTATTTTTGTGGCTTGCTTGATAATTATTTTCTAGGAAAATCATTAATTACAAATTGTAGTGACAAAACCCAGATCGTCTCCTGCACTCCCCAAGAGCCTGAAAAGCAAAATCAGAAGTGGGAAGGAAACACTAGCCTCTGGGACATCAGGATATTGGGAGGGTGTGATGCAGTGGCTGTCAGGACACACCTGGATAGCACCCTTTATCTTACCCCAGAATTAGGCTTGCCTAGGAAATGCAAATCTGACAAATGGCCTTTGTCTTAGTGTCAGGGAATTACTGGCCCCAGTCTTTGATTCAATCATGTGTATGTACATTTTATTTGGTACAGTTGTTCCTTTCAATTTCAATTTCTATCCATTTCCTTGGTTGAGAACACTGAATTTTAAACACTAGTTGTTTCAAAAAACAAGACACATTTCTTAAACTTTTAAAGATTTTTTTGTTGGTTAAATTTAACAGATGAATGGTTAAAGAAACCCTGGTACATCTACACAATGGAATACTACGCAGCTGTTAGAAAAGATGAAGTCATGAAATTTGCATATAGGTGGATCAACATGGAAAGTATCATGTTAAATGAAATGAGTCAGAAAGAGAGGGATAGACATAGAAAGATTGCACTCATTTGTGGAATATAAAGTAACAGAATGGGAGACTAACACCCAAGTACAGCAGAGGTAAGTACCAGTAGGATTACTCCACAGCTTAGAAGCCAGCCTCACATGCTGGAGGAAAAGGCAGCTCAGATAGAGAAGGAACCACCAAGTAAAGGGTGCTAGGAGGGCCTGCTCAGGATGGGAGATGCGTGCTGGAAGTAGACTATAGACCGAACATGATGGCCACTCAGTACCTCTATTGCAAACCACAACACCCAAAAGGAGAGAGAGAGCAAAAGGGAATGCCCTGCCTCAGAGGCAGGGTAGGGTGGGGGGAGGGCAAAGTGGGGGTGGTGGGAGGGATGCTGAGACCATTGGCAGTGGAAAATAGGCACTGGTGGATGGATGGGCACTTGACCATTGTATGATTGAAATGCAAGCACAAAAGTTTCTAAGTCTAACTGTACCTCATGGTGATTCACTAATAAAAAATTTTAAAAAAGTTTTCCTAGAGAACAAAAACCAAGTAAATAGATGCTGTATATCATCATCTTAAAATTTGTGTCTGGCGCCCTGTTTCTTTCCCAGAGGAAACACGGGTAGAATTCATTCTCATTTATCTTGTGTATGTCCTAGCGAGTCTTAATATGTACGCTGCCCTGTAAAGGTGCTGCCCTGTGTCCCTGGCCCTCACTCTTCATTACAGAAGCAACTCCTGGTTCTGCCCCCAAAGCTTGGCAGCAGATTACACTTAAGTCTCTTAAATTTGTTTCTAAAATCATGAAGTCTGACAGTCAAGCATTCTGGGTAGCTTCAGAAAGTAGAGCCCTGTTCGACAGCAGGTTCTATTGATATATTGTTTGATGGGTCCTGTTGGTAGCTGTAGGCAGCAGAAACCAACCTGGGCAGCTTAAGTAGAATAGGACGTAGTGTTCATCTAACAGGACACTTCAGAGGGTGGATGGATTGAGCTGTGGCAACATTTGCTTATTTTCATCTCACAAATGTTATCTTTTGTCTCCCTGTCTTCCTTTTTATTTTCAGTTAAGTGGTAATCATCACACGGTATTAAAACTAGTCACTGGTAGTGAGAAATGTTATTCTCTTTTTTTTACTTTATTCTCATGGTTTTAGAGAAAAAGAAGCACTTATTTTTCAATCACTTAAGCAGCGTTTCTGTGGAGGGCACTGCTTGCATGGTTTTTGTCTGGTGACTCTCCCTAGGCCCGGAACCTGCTCTGATGGGTCAGGCATGCTGAATGCCACTTCCAGGTCCTCAGGCAGTTGACAGGGCTTCCTGGCTGGGGAGACGGAGTCATGAAAGAAAGGAAGAGATGGAAGTGGAGGCGTAGAGGTGAATGTTCATGTCCATGGTAATGGGCTGACTTTTCCTAGAGGGAAGAGTGCCGGCTCCAACAAAGGCGACTCCTGTTTGTAACTTGTTCTTCTTTAATCTGAAGCACACAGTAAAGGCGGGAAAATGGCTTGGAGTTTGAAGGTGAGGGAAGAAAGAGGCACCAGAGAAATGCTTAGGTACTAGCCTCTGCCGTTCCCTGATGGACCTGGGCATGGTTGTTTCTGATTCTTGCTGCAGACAGTTCCTTTCAGTCTGTCTTTTATTTTGTCTTTTTAGGTGGACAAAAAAATCGTGAGAACTGAAATAGGAGTTCTTCTTCGCCTCTCACATCCAAACATTGTAAGTGGTTTTTCATCTTTGTTTTCAAATGATCTTCACAGTTCTAGAAAGGAATTTTTGTTCTTTGCTGATAAATTAAAGAGGACCCCCTCGCCCCCAACCAGTACCACTGTGACCTACCTCTTATCCTCATCATTTTTGTCAATTTTTTTTTTTGTAGGCAGCATGGGAGTATCACACCCAGCAGTGCTCAGGGCTTCCTCCTGGCTCCGGCTCAGGGATCACTCCTGATGAGGCTCAGGGGACCAGATGTGGAGCCAGGACTGAACCCAGCTCTGCAGCTTGCAAGGCAAGCGCCCTGCCTGCTGTACTGTTTTCTATCTCTCTCTCTCTCTTTCTCTTTTTTTTCTTATTCTTTTGTTGAATAAATTTTAAAATAACAGCCTCTAAAACTTGCAAACTGGATGGAGCAGCTTCTTTATATCTGTGGTGAAACAATCACTGAGATTAGGAGCATTCCTTATCACCCTAATAGCACACTGGCTTTTCCCTTCTTTTGTGTATCTATATTATTAATATGCCACCACTGAAAAACATTGCAGAAAAATTGCACTGCTTTCCAAATTCATTTCAGTATTCTTTGAAAGACTGCTACAGAAACAATGTGAGGATTCAAATAAAGGATTAACCTGGATAGGGGAAATAAAATGCCCTCAGCAGCTTCTCTTTACGCTGTGTCCAGTCAAAGGTACTAAGGAGGGGTCTGGCAGCAATCTTTGTGGGCCAGATGAAGTAAAAATAAAATAAAGTAAAATAAACCATAATTATTTTCCAGGTATATTCAATGATTTTAGGAACTGAGTTACCTAAATATATATTTAAATATATTTAACTCATTTTTTTGAGAGTTGTAGTATCCAAGATGACCAGCAAAGTCTTAAAACTTGAATATGGTGGTCTAAAATTGGTTTCTTCTGATACCAGAAATGAGAGGGTGTATCTAGAGTGGGACTTGGGGTAACTGGTTGGGACTGCCAGGGGAAGAGAGTAGTCATCTCTAATAATTCCAATGGGATGAAGAGAAACTACCTCCTTTGAGGGTTCCAAGAAAGTCAAGGAAGCATTTTCCCAGAACCTGCTTCTCTCCCTAGAGATTGCCTCTGGGTTTCCATGGCCAAACTCATGGCTGGTAACGGGGAGGTGGGTGGTTCCTCTGATAGGCACATACACCCATGAGCCTGGGAGTGGTGGATGATTCCTGCATAACAGGAATTATTATTCCTGCATAACCACAGGGTGTGGACAGGACCCAGATGCTGTCCACCCATGCTACTGTTCTTGGTACACTGATACACAATTTCATGACCTGGATGTGGTTACACCATAGTCATCAAAGGCCTCACCAAAGTACTCTGATTAGAAAAGAAAATATTTTACAAGAATTTCCAACTAAACTGATTCCCTTCAGACTTTCATGGCCATCAAGAAGATCAGGAAACGGGATGGTAAGAAGTGACTAAACCAGTTGTGACTTGGAACTGAGGGCTCAGAACCTTGCTTCCAGGAGTCAACTCAGAATTCTTATTGCTTTGGTTAGGTGGTGAGGGCTATGGGTAAACAATGAGCACATTGATGTGTGCAGTCACCATTTTGGCATTATCTGTCCTTTTTTAAAGATGGAAATCAATATGAAATTTATATAATTAGATCAAACTTGGTATGTAAATTTTAAAATGTAGGAGGAAAATATCCAGAATTGGGTGGATCACTGGAATGTGCTGCGAACTTTGTTGTGGACAGTCAGTCCCTGCCACTCTCATTTGCCTAAGAAGTTCATTTTCCTCCAGCAACGTTCTCTCTGTTGAGAGCACCCTTTCCCTACAGACTCTCTGAGACACTCTTTTACCTCAGACTACACATTCCAAGTTCTTTCCTAGGAAAAATAGGTATTTGCTTTTCTTATAATAATCATGCCCCTGTCTTAGAAAATACTGTTTGTTACATTTGCTAAGTTTTTTAAATTCTGGATTAATGCAGAAATTAGTAGCAATGTAGCACAGTCATCCCGTTGTTCACCAACTTGCTCGAGTGGACACCAGTAACGTCTCCATTGTGAGACTTGTTACTGTTTTTGGCATATCAAATACACCATGGGTAGCTTGCCAGGCTCTGCCGTGCGGGCGGAATACTCTTGGTAGCTTGCTGGGCTCTCTGAGAGGGACGGAGGAATTGGACCTGAGCTGGCCGCGTCCAAAGCAAATGCCCTACCAGCTGTGCTATTGCTCCATGTTTTAAAAATATTTTAAGGAGTGTTTCAACTCTTGGCAGGAAAAATGTAAAAGCTTAAATGGATCTTTGAAAAAGTAAGGAAACTGATAAAAAAAAAACAAAGAAAGAAAAAAAGCAAATCAGCATGACAAATGTCTACCTGCACTAGAAATCGAGTTCTGACTTAGAATTCAGCTTTATACCATTACAGGAGCAGTTCTATAGCCATAGTGTAGCTATTTTTAAACATTGAAAAATAAGGAATTTTCAAAACTCTTCTATAAATTTTTCCTCAGATCAAACTTAAAGAGATCTTTGAGACTCCTGCAGAAATCAGTTTGGTCCTAGAGCTCGTGACAGGAGGAGAGCTGTTTGACAGGTGAGTGGTCCTAGGATGCAGACAGGTTTTGCTTCTCATACCAAGAAGGAATTAATTGTATATGCTCACAAAATAAATAAGTGAGCAAGCGGCGGCAGTGGCAGTCTCTCTTACCCACCAACAGATTCAAGAAGGAAGGAACAGGGCTGCCAGGCTGATTTGTGATCAGTTGCCATATATTCTATTCTCCCCATGTGTCTGTTTCAGTCTCACTAAGTGCCCCATACCAGTCTCACACTGCCCCTCATTCCCATCCCCTCCTATGCCCCATCCTAGTCTCTCCATGCTCCATCTTGCAACCTTGGTCTTGGGCCCAACCTCCAAGCATTGGGGGTAGCAACTACAGGTAGGTGAGGTAGCACAATAAACAAATGAAAGCCCTTCCTTCTGAGAGAAGCTCTTCTAAGATAAAATAAAGATCTCCTGCAGCCAGGAGATTGGCTCAAGGGCAAAATACCATCTAGGGGTGTTTCTCCTTTCCTTAGTCCAACAACCTTCATCTTAGTTTTACTTCTAAATAATCTTTCTAGTCATTTTTTATGGACACAGTAAGAGATACCTTAATCTAATAGGGTGGCTCTCCTGGGGAAATCTTGCTGTAGATCCCAGACTACAGTGCTCAGGCCAGATTAGTCTTTCCTAATTATAGCAGGGTCCTAATCCAGTTGTTACTCTTTGGTTCATGACAGAATTTGTCTATGTCCATATTCTTAACTTATAGTTAAATATGGTGCTTGGCCTGGCCCTTTTCAATGCCAGTGTAGCTCACAGCTTGCCCTGGGGCCATCCAATCCATTCATTGGGACCCTGCTTTTGGGGTGCTAGGAACTAAGGGCAATTGAGGCTTAAGTTGAGAGAACAGATGCCCAGGAGTGAATATTATTTGAAGTCAATTAACTCCCAAGTTACAAAAGCATAGCACTACCTATCTTCCTGTGTCTATACAAAAAGGACATTGCTCTGAAATGAACTATGCAAAAGGACATAAAGGAAGGGGAAAATAGCAATATTTCACTTACAAATACAAAATCAGAGGTTTTTGAGGAATTTGACTTTACAAGTCACAGGTGTCCTAAGGGGAAATTGGTGATTAATCAATTGGGGAAAAGAGAACAGAGAAGTTAAAGATACACACAAAGGAATGGGAGTGCTTTGGGAGCACTGTGATGCGTGTAACCCAATATAAACCTAAGCTCCTGCAACCAGGGAGAAACAACAAGCCAATGTTATCCTATAGGAATAAAAGAAAAATTCTCTTCGGAATTTCATATGCTGATTGTGCCACTATTAAAAATGTTCATTTAAAAAATCTTTTTGTAAGTAAAGAGAGAGTGAAAATTGTCAGTGGACAAAATTTGTGATGCTGAATGAGTGAGTAAAAGGAAACAAGAGCGAAATAGAATAAACCAGTTTAATATTTAATGCATCTATTTCCTAGTTTAAAAACTGAAATTTCAGGGATGGAGAGATAATACAGAGGGTAAAGCTTGAGCATGCAACTGATATGGGGTTCAATCCCTGGCACCCCCATATGGTCCTCTGAGCATTGCCAGAAGTGATCCCTGAGCATAAATAAAGCCCAAAGCACCACTGGGTGTGGCTCAGAAAAACAAAACAAAAGAAAAGAAAGCAATTAAAAATTTATAGCTGCAATAAATTAAAAATGAACAATAAGATCTATCCAAATATTTCCCAAATTATTATTGAGATGCCATGATTTACAATACTGTTGATGATGGGTTTCATGAATACAATATTCCAGTACCACCCTCAGAAGACCACTTCCCTCCAGCAAGGTTTCCTCTACCCACCACTTTCCTCCCACCCCTCTAAGCTCAGTTCTGTGGACAAATTCTCAGGCCTGTCACCTTTGGAAATTTTAAAATCCCGTGTTATGTGTTCTTCTAGCCCATTCTTACCTGTCCCTCTCCTTCTGACTGCTTAACTCTTCATGATACCTCTGCTTCCATCCACACCATGGCCAACTGCATGACATTATCCTTCTAGCTGAGAAGTATTCCAGGGTGTATGTGTGTGTGTTTGCGTGTGTGTGCATGAGTGTGTGTATGCATGCGTGTCAACAGTACAGTTTATTTATCCATTCATCTGTTCTTAAACTCTTGTTTCCAGATCTTGTTTTTTCTGTGAATAGTGTTGTAATTTACATTAATAACTTAGGAACACAAATGTCTTTTGGAATTAGTGTTTGGGGGGCCTTGGTATATATACGTGCCAATAAGTGGAATTGCTGTGCTGTGTGACAAATCAATTCTTAATGTTTTGAGATGTGTCTCTATTGTTTTTCAAAGAGGTTGAGCCATTTGACCTTCACCAGCAGTAGATAGTCCCCTTTCCAGGCATTTACATTGGTTTTGTTCTTTTCTGAGATGTGCCAGCCTCACTAGTGTGAGGGGATATCCCATTACTTTTATTGAAATTCCCTTATGATAAATGATGAGGAGCATTTTTATATACCTATTGTTGGGCGGTGCTTGGAGGACCATATGGGATGCCGGAGAATCAAACCCAGGTCGGCCACTTGCAAGGCAAATGCCCTATCCACTGTGCTTTCGCCTTTCATGTGGCCAACCCGTGTTCTATTCTTCCGCCCCTCTCGGAGAGCTCGGCAAGCTACTGACAGTATGGAGCCTGCATGGCAGAGCCTGGCAAGCTACCCGTGTGTATTGGATATGCCAAAAACAGTAACAATAAGTCTCTCAATGAGAGACGTTACTGGTGCCCGCTCAAACAAATCGATGAGCAATGGGATGACAGTTATTCTTACAGTTATTATTGGGCAGCTGCCAGTGCCCAATAATAAACAAGTTGAACATCAATTGAAAAAGCTTCTGCACCACATTTGAAATGATGAATAGAAAAAATAGACACTCTGTGTGCATGGAGAAAATATTTGCTCACTGCTCATTTGACTGAGTAGTCAACAGCAAAAAGTCCTGAACAACCCTATAAAAATAATGGGGTGGGGGAGAGATGAAGTCACTTCTCTAAAGAAACCATACAGAAGGTCAAAAGATACATGAAAAATTCTCTTCATCCCTTACCACACCATTTTATGAGAAAACAATTTATAAAAATTACATAAATTAAAAATTTACTATAAGTAGTTTTTTATGATACAAATGAACTTTACAAAAAAAGTACAAATTAAAAGAAAATGTTGAGTAAATCTATATTACCAACGGTCATGAAACTGCTCTGGTATAAAATTTGTGTTGAGAATAGGTTAAGAGCTAAGGGCAGACAGAGACCAGAAAGAGATCGATATAAAGTTGTTGATAGAGCTTGAGTGCCTGAATCACAAAAAATGCTCAACAAATGTTTTACTGACTGACTGACTGACTGAATGAATGAATGAGCACCTGCTCCTTTGAATGGGCTGTGTTGAGCAAGATATATAAAGATATCTAATGATATCTAAAGGGTCTTGAGACTCCTTGGAGATGCACATTCCACCCCTTCCTTTCCAATTCAGCTTTACCCAGTTAATATTTGCTACCATTTCTGGAAATTTCAAAAGTACTTACATTGCTTTTTAAAGTTCCTCTTTATTTATAAATGTTACAAAGTACAGATTTGTTACCTTCTGGTAACAGATTCAAATGGTCCAGCTTCGGTGGGCCTGCATACTTATTTTCAATATGCATATATTGTTAATCACTTGCTTGCCATCCAGTTGCTGATCAATTTGCTCCAACAGGCACCAGTAATGTCTCCATACATCCCTGTCACGTGCTAGTGTAACCCAATGGTATCTGCTCACTCCAGGAACATGAAGAGCCTCAAACAGTTCCTTCAGGATCTTGACAAAGTCTGACCATCTCGTAGGTGGGCGGCCAGGTGTTCTTTTGATATCCTGTGGAATCCAGTTGGTAACAGCTGTAGTTCAGTGGTCGTTTCTGAATTGCCTTATGTGTCCAGACAATCTGATTTTTAACACCTTGGCAAACAAGACAGAATCCCTGATTCTTAATCGTCGATGGAGGTCGGAACTCTGGATACCTTCTCTCACTTGAGTGAAATGTGATATTTCAAGCACAGCTCTTTCGATTCCTCTTTCAGAGACCTGTTTTCATTGGGGCCCAGGTCTCTGAGGCTATGTTAGTGCATGAAGAATGGTGGAGTCAAAAATATGTGCCCAGAGCTGGAGGTTCTTTGTCCTTTTAACAACTTCTTCAATGCTCTTGAAGGTGTTCCACATTGCTCTCTTCCTCCTGAACAGCTCAGGTGCCAGGTTGGTCATCATGTTGAGTTTTCGACCGAGGTACACGAAACTGCTGCATTCGGAGATGTTCACTCCATTGAGAGCAAATGGAAAGTCAGGAACTAGTCCCTTTGTCATGAACATTGTCTTGGTGAGATTCAGCTGCAGTCCCACCTTTCTGCACTAACAGTCCAAGTTAGCCAGCATTCGTGCTGCTTGGCTAATGTTTGGTCTTATTAGAACACTGTCATCAGTGAAGCAGAGGTGGTATAGGTGCCGTCAGCCTATCTTTACTCCCATTCCAGTCATTGCATGACATTCTCGAAGAGTTTTGATGAAATGGTATCACCCTGCCTAACCCCTCTCTTTACATCAATGATCACTTCCTTTTAGTATGATGAGATCCTGGTGGTGAATCTGTAATACAACTCATGAAGAATCTTGATGTACTGAGTTTTAATGCCCTGTTTGGCTAGGTCTTTGATGACCAGTTTCATTTGAACTTTGATTCAGTTTCAACAGAATCAAAGGCCTTCTTTAAATCGATGAATGTTAGACAGAGCAGCATCTTGAACTCTCATGAAATCTCAGTGAGCTTGGTCACCTGTGGATATGGTCGATTGTGCTGAATCCTTTTTGGAACCCAGCTTGCTCACGTGGTTGTCCTTTGTCTAGTGTTCTACCAATCCTATTCAGGATGACTTGAGTGAACAACTTGTAGATGACGGACAATAGACAGATTGGGAGATAGTTGCTGATGTCGTGGATGTCTCCCTTCTTGTACAACAGAACGGTCCTGCTGGTTTTCCATTGGGATGGAACGTTGTATTCAGACAGGTAGCATGTGAAGAGCCGAACCAGTGTATTGATGAGTACTGACAGCAGATACTTCAGGTGTTCAGGTCTGACCTTGCCTGGAACAGGTGCTGTACACTTCTTTACTGACAAAATGGCATGTAAGATTTCAGAAGGGAGAACGCTGGGAACAACATATCCATTCTGCAGAATTTGGTATGTGGGCAGTTGGACATGGCTATTGAAGAGATCTGAGTAGAAGTCGTGGATAACCTTTTCCATTGCCCTTCTCAAAGATGTGATAGATCCATCAGGATATCAGAGGGCAGTCATCTTGGTCTTATAGTTGGCGAAGGACAGCCGGGCATTGCCAATACTTTTCTCTGCTTCTGCCACATTGGCCAACACTGCTGCTCTTTTCTTTTTAAGGTATTCCTTTATTGTTTCTCTGCACAGTTTGCAAGCTCGGACGTTAGCTTGTGATTGCCTGAGTCTCACACCAAACCACATTGGTGAATGAGCTCAAGAGTTTCCAAAGACAGGCATCTTTTGGTGGCTTTCTTTCTCTGGGTGTTCTTCGCACAAACATGGAGGTGCTGAACCAGTCGATCGTATTCCTCATCAATGTTGTCAATGATGGCATCTTTCCATATTGCTGCAATAGTGCCAAGAGCTCTCAGTTGCTGGTCATTCTGGGAGTTCTCTTCTAAAACTTTGAAGCCCTTTCTCCCTGCTCTGTGAAGTAGAATTTTGCACGGAGACGGTGGTCTCATTTCATTTGGAATTCTGGGACAACAGGGACATCAGTCAGGAAAAACCATTGATTGAATATGATGTGGTCAGTTTCATTGTAGAACTGTCCACCGGGAGACTCCCATGTCCAATGTTTAGATTCAGCCTTCTGGAACTGTGAGTTACCATGGATGGTCTTGGTTAACATGATGACTCAGACAGTCTCTCACCCTGTTCGTTCCATTCTAAGCCGTGGGTCCCGATGTAGAGTTCTTTGGGTGACCTTCTATTTCCTATCTCGACATTAAAATCGCTAACATTGATCTTGTAGAAGGTGTGGTCTTTATAGAACTTCTCCAGCTCCATGTAGAACTTCTCAATTTATTTTTCATCATAGTTGGATGCTGGTGCATAGATGACAAAGATAGAAACTGCCAGAAATGAGCCACATCTATTCAAACATAAGCGTCCAATTTGGGTTGTTAGGCCTTCGAACGAATCAATGCTCATGGCCAAGTTTGTGTTGACAAGGACACTGACACCACCGACACCTCTACTGTCACATGTTCGAGGAACAGTTCTTCTCCAGTGTTGAAAACGGCGTGATGTGATCTCTGCCTTCTTGTCTCAGTCAATCCAGTGATGTCGTACTTGATCATCTACGCTTGCACTTTCCGGTCCTCAATGGTTGCTCCCAATGCCAGCATGCATGCATTATAAGTGTAGACAGTCATTTTAGTCCTTCTTCGTTTTGGCAGACTAGTTCAGCCCTGAGATTTTAGCAGCCTTCCCTTCCTCATCCTTCTCAATGCTGCCGTATTGGGGGTTCTTCCAGGGTCAGGGGAATGAGGCCCATTTTTTTACTGTTTTTGGCATATTGAATATGCCATAGGTAGCTTGCCAGGCTCTGCCATGTGGTGACATGTCCTATTGGTTCACTCTTCACCGGTTGGCACCATTGCCACCCCCTAGCCGCGATGAGGCAGTGAACCATCAAGAGGGAGTTTTATTAAAATATTAACAAATATATTTATTGAAGTTTCTTTAGAACAGGCTAACCAAATTAGTCAATCTAAAAACAGTAACATTTTAATTATTGGTATAATTGTCCATTTTTATTTATTTTGTTTGGGGACCACAAGTGGCAATACTCAGGAGTTACACCTGGTGGTTCTTGAGGGATCTTATGTGATGCTGGATGCCAGGGATCAAACCCTGGTCACATATAAGGCAAGCACTATACCCATTGTACTATCTCTCCAGCCCCAAATTACTAGTAATATTATTCTTTACAAGTAAATGAATGGACTGAAATGAGCATCAGTAATCCAAAGACATAAATAAATACTTTTCTGCAATCTATGGAGTGACATCTAAATCTTAATGAGAAAACCAAACTTAAGTACTTAATTTATATAAATCTTACAGCAAATTTGTTTTGTTTTGTTTGGGGCCCCCATCCCACAATGATCTGCTCAGGGATCCCCTGCAGACTGAGGGTGCAGATGGGTGCCAGGGATGGAGTTCAGGTCGGCTTTGTGCAAGGCTTACCTGCTATATCTGCTATACCTGCCTTACCTGCTATACTACAGCTCCGGCTCCTGGACAGCAAATCTGAAATAGTTCTATGTTGCTAAGAAAGCTAACATGCTCTCACAGACTTGCCTTTTCAGAAGTCTCATTCCCTTGTGATTAGAAAAGATTCTGATTTCTGATAATTGTGTTTATTTCAGCTATGCTGTTTTTGAATGATTTTTTTCAGTGTTCTTTAATTGCATATACTTGCAGGACAAAAATTCACACTGAAGTTATCTATAAAGTTACTTATTATTTATTCACCTCACTCTATTTTTTAAAATTATTTTGTCATCAAGATAATCTTTTCTCCCTCTTCCCAGTCTTGTTCCATGAAAGAATTATGGTTCTCTCAACATGTAGACTAGGTAGTTTTAAAAGGGTAGAGTTAATTCGGCTCTAGATAAAAATGAAAAACTACATGTTACTGATACATTGCATTTACAAATTTAAATAGATGAAATTTAAATTTAAATCGACAGTTGTTGACAGTGCAGACAGTGCTATATTTCTTTTAGCAAAAAGATCTAGAGAATGGCACACGTCCAGCAAAGCATTCAACAACTCTAAGTTCTCAGTGGTCTTAAGGCAGACCTTATCTGCAGCCCCCAGGTATTGTTCACAGCAATGACATATCTGAGGGGAACTTTTTGTTATTATTTTTTATCATATCCTTAGGAATTACAAAGTTGCAAAGACATATATGATTTTTAGGCATATATTGTTCCAACACCAGTCCCTACATTGGTGCCCTCCACCAATGTCTCCGATTTTCCTTTACTTCACAGCATGCTGCTGGGTCAGGCACTGTTCCCCTGCCCTGTTCATCAAATTTCTTAATTAAGACTTATCTTTAAGATTATATCAGACTAAAACTATATCTAACATATTTTCCATATATTGCTTTCTTTTGTGAGAGTTAATAACTAATGGGGCCAGAAAAATATTACCATGTGTAGGCCCCTGTCTTGCATGACTCAGGGCAGAGGACCTCAGAAAAGAGTGTTTCCCTCTTTCTGCTCCACCAGCCCTGGCACCTGCACTCTGGGAACTGCCTGACTCAGATCAAGTCAGTGCCAGCCTGACTGACCCCAGGCCGCGGGCATGTGGTAGTCCTCACAGAAAAGAATTTCAGGAAGAGGCAAAATGGTAAAGCAGGATGGTTTTTACTGAAAAAAATGTATTCGAAAAGATGTGAGGGGAGAGAAGAGAAGTAGATGTTCAGGAGAGAACTGGGATTCTTCAGAGAGGAAGAACAGAGACAGGGCAAACCAGGGAGGTGCAGTTCTGAAGGGCGTGCAGGCTGGTAGAGCCCCATTAGGGAGATTCCTAGACAATTCTTTTCGTTTTTTTCCTTGAAGTTTTGCATCCATAAGTTAATCTGGATGCTGCCACAGGAAAGCACTGTTGATGGTCTCTTAATCTCCTTCCTGTGCTGTGGATGGCCTCATTCATAATCTCATCCCTTGTACTGTGGATGGTCCTTTTATAATCTCATCCCTTGACTGTGGATGGTCCTTTTATAATCTCATCCCTTGCACTGTGGATGGCCTCTTCATAACCCCATAGACTTCTGTAGCTTCTCCTTTTTGAGGGTTCCTCCCTTCCCTGGGTTGGGCCTTGGATTTCTGCCTCTGGCAGATGTCTCAGTCTCTCTTCTCCAAAGAGCTCAGGACTTGTACGTCAGAGGAATATGGTCTTCAAGCATTTGGGCTACCTCAGACTAAACCTTTCTTCTTCAGTTTCTCCTAAAAGACATTCCTGCTCAGCTGGGCACCCATATGCGACGCTGAAACTGTGTCATAGGTCTGAGACTGTTAAGCTTTGAGTGCTGTCATCTACTACAGGAGCACATTTTATTTTATTCTCTTGGTGAGGAAAGATAGTTTTAATTGAATGAAATTTCCTTTTTTATTGAGTGAAATTTGCTTAGGAAGTGAGAGGAGAGAAAGAAAGGAAGATGCTATTCCAGAGACACGGGCTTCTCCAGAGTAGGACGAAAGTGGAGACAAGCAGGGAGAGCTTTAGACAGTTGTTTCCGATGAGCTTCCCTGGAGATGTGCAGTCCACAGGCTTCATGGGCTCTATCTCAGGAAAGGTGGGCCTGTCCCTTCTGCAGAGCTCAGGATGGGTGTGCCATGGGGCGTGGCCTGCGTGCCTTTGGGCTATTTCAGGGCTAGGTAATCTGTTGTGTTTTAATTATTTCTGAATGTATATAATCAGTCCCTTCTACTTCCTGCAATGCTTCCTGCTGGAGATTTCACCCCTGTAAATCTTTAAGGGGTGCAAGGGGGAGGGTGTGTCTTCTTCAAATCCTTTACACTAAAGAGCAGGAGCAGATTTTATGCTTCAGCAGTTAGTTATTTGTGCAGGCTGATTCAGGCTGAGCTCCTGAGGGTGGATTGATGGTCTTCCTGTGAACTTTTCCCCAGAGAGCTCCTGCACTGGAAGGATCCCAAGGGAGTGTGGGGCTTTCCAGGCCTTTCTTCTTCCAGACCCTGATTGGTGACATTTGTTCCCTCTTCCCTGTGAGGTGGCTGGAATCTTTGCTCTGCTTGTTGGGTGTTGATTTGTAATCAGAAGATTCTTGGCGGGAAGCAGAGACCTCAGCTATCAGCCGGGCTTGGTTGCACTCTTCCCTTCTGGGTCTGGCTCCTGAGCCTTTTCTTAGTAACTCTTTGATGGCTTATTTTTTTCTTGAAAAAAAAAACAAAACAACTTTTTTATTGAACCACTGTGAGAGAGACCCTTAAAAAGCTGATCATGATTGGATTTTAGTCATACAGTGTTCCAACACCCATCCCATCCCTCCACCAGTGTACATTTCCCTCTATAACCTCCCACTCCCCGCCCCCTGCCTGCCTCTATAGCAGGTTGTCGTCTTCTTCTTCTTCTTCTTCTTCTTCTTCTTCTTCTTCTTCTTCTTCTTCTTCTTCTTCTTCTTCTTCTTCTTCTTCTTCTTCTTCTTCTTCTTCTTCTTCTTCTTCTTCTTCTTCTTCTTCTTCTTCTTCTTCTTCTTCTTCTTCTTCTTCTTCTTCTTCTTCTTCTTCTCCTTCTCCTCCTCCTCCTCCTCCTCCTCCTCCTCCTCCTCCTCCTCCTCCTCCTCCTCCTCCTTCTCCTTCTTCTTCTTTTCTTCTTTTCTTCTCCTTCTCCTTCTCCTTCTCCTTCTCCTTCTCCTCCTCCTCCTCCTCCTCCTCCTCCTCCTTCTTCTCCTTCTCCTCCTCCTCCTCCTCCTCCTTCTTCTCCTTCTCCTCCTCCTCCTCCTCCTCCTCCTCCTCCTCCTCCTCCTCCTCCTCCTCCTCCTCCTCCTCCTCCTCCTCCTCCTCCTCCTCCTCCTCCTTCTTCTTCTTCCTCTCTCTCTCCCCCTTTGATGTTTTTATATGTGTCTTCAAGAGACTTTGTAAATTTGGTTTAGTTTAGGCATTGCTCAGGGCTTGCCCCTGGCTTTGCCCTCGGGTGTCACTCTTGGGACTCTCAGAAGACCTTAATGGATGCCAGGAACAAACTGGGTTTGCCAGTGCAACACAAGTGCCCTGTCCGCTGACTCTCCAGCTCCGGAAATACTTTTTATTTAACATGTTTTTATTGTTCTTATGTTGGGGGAAGGTTCTCCTATGTCGTTGATATGGATAAAAATTTAATATGTATGATATTAAGAATTCCTTTCTATTCACTTGTCTGTTTTCTTCTAATATGCCAGTCCTCTGGGACAGTAAGGAGGAAACATTGTCTCACCGTAGAGATGTGCACTCTCCTGGCTCTGCCCTTTGCAGTCACCGCATGGCTCCTGCTGCTGTGCCTGGGCGCCCCTCAGCAGACCCCTCTCAGCATCTGCTGTCCTCGCCTGCACTCTGCCCCTGCTCCCTGGTGCTGCCCCCGTGGTTCCCCAATGCCGCAGTGTTCCTTAGACCCTGGGGCAAGGCCCTTGAGCCCTGTCCCTGTCAGGGCCTTTGTGCACTGTACCCTGCGGTTCCATGACTGCTTTCCTGGTCTCCTGGCCCCACAGGCGCATGTGGGCGAGACCCCGTGCTCATGTTCCGTCCAGGCACACTGGCCTGACCCTGCAGTCCATCCAGGCACTCAAGGCGGGGAGTGTCTGTCTGTAGGCTTTAGTTTATCGGCTCTTACCCCCCAGCCCCAGTATTCTCATGGTCCTTTATGACTGGGTACCTTTCCTCTGGGCCAGGCTTAAACTTTGGACTACACCCTCTACCCACTTGGCGCCACAGCCTACTACAACACTCCCTGAGTATTCTTCTTATTTATAAGACTATTTATCTATAAATACATAGATCAGCAACGATCTGTGTATATTGCTTTATAGATATGAATGTATATGTTAAGATATATGTCTATATCTTCAAAATTTCTACAGTGGGGAGGGGGAAATAAAACTTCTAGAGTGATTGGTTACTTCATGGCTTCTAAAAATTGAAGTTGCTAGTCTATTTTGTCTAAGCTGTAAGCTGTCTATCCATGGTTCAATTTTACCGGCTTTATGTTTTCTGATTTGAACTAAGTTTACATAGAAATCATTTTTTGTTGCTTTGTAAGACAAATGATATACTCTGCTAAGTTTTAATCACTTCATTTGAAAATAAGCTTCTGAAATACTTTATGTTAGAGCAGTAATATCTAAGAAATCGGTGCTGAGAGTGCGTCCAAGGCGGCAGTACCTCTGCACTGGGTGTTCACGTATCCACGTCCCCTTCACACTGTGGGGAGTGACGACAGCACCACAGCAGCATCTAGACGCTGTCCTGGGCCATTGCCACAGGGCCATTCCAGGTCTGTTCCACCAGGGCCGGGCAAGGGGTCTCCTAGGGGGCCAAGCAGAGAACTGGTCTGAATTCGAGTCATAGTCTGAAGGCTGGCGACTTGGCTGAAAGGAGTCTTCACACTGGAGGCCACATTGTGAGCCGCTGTCACCACCCACAGGTCACCTCCTGCTTCTTTCTGGCTGCCGCCATATCCCTCCTGGCCAGCAGGAGAACAGGGAGCAGAGCCACTCTCAGAGCAGGCTTTCCAGACAAGAGTCTGTGGGATTCCACGTCGGCCCCAGTCACTCTGGAGATTTTGCCAAAGTAACACCGAGTGCACATTCTTTCCCTGGACAGCATACTTGTGATGAGTGTCACTCAGGAGTTCCGTGGTAAGGTCATCCTTTCAGCAATGCTGAATTCCTCATGGTAAAGCACACAGGCATTGAGAACAGACAATTGGTTCAAGAAACTACGGTACATCTACACAATGGAATACTATGCACCTGTCAGGAGAGATGAAGTCATGACCTTTGCTTATAAGTAGATAGACATGGAGAGTATCATGCTAAGTGAAATGAGTCAGAAAGAGAGGGACAGACATAGAAGGACTGCATTCATTTGTAGAATATAAAATAATATGAGACTGACACCCCAGGACAGTAGACACAAGGGCCAGGAAGATTTCTCCACAATTGGAAGCCTACCTCATGAGAGGGGGGAGAAGGTAGCTGGGATAGAGAAGGGATCATTAAGTCCATGAGGGTTGAAGGAATCATTCGGGATGGGAGATGTGTGCTGAAAGTAAATAAAGGACCAAATATGATAACCTCTCAGTGTCTGTGTTGCAAGCCATAATTCCCCAAAGTAGAGAGAGAATATGGGGAATATTGCCTGCCATAGAGGCAGGGGGAGGGTGGGGAAGGAGGGTATATTGGGGATATTATGGTGGGGAATGTGTACTGGTGGAGGGATCATTGTTTGATCATTGTATGATTGTAACTCAAACATGAAAGCTTGTAACTGTATCTCACGGTGATTCAATTAAAAAAAAATAGAACACAGGCAAGGAATTGTCAGAATTCAAACCTACATGCGATAGTATTCCAAAATCCATTGAGTGGGCAATTGATAATGATTCTACATTATTTGTTTGTTTGTTGACTCATGTATACAGTTGTTTTTGAGGAGGCCTCATCAGCAGTGCCCAAGAAATTGGAAAGCTTTCTAATTGGCACTCAGCCCTGCTGCAGACACTGTGTGTCACACCCAGTGATGTTGGGGGCTGTCAGGACCACACCCAGTGAGGCTCGGGATGTGGTGGCTGGGGGGGACACAGTGCTGGACAAACTGGGGGCGTGATGTGAAAGCATGTGCTCCACCCCTTTGCACTTTCTTCTGGTGCCCCTCAAGGATTTGGCTGTTTACCCTGAGGAAGCTTGCAGTTGTGTTTTGTGGATAATGAGAATATTGATTTAGGGAGTAGCTGAAGAATCCCACCATAATTCCCGTAAGTGGGCGTGCCGGGCCCACGCCTGTCATCAGGTCTAAACAGGTATCGATCACTGTGAGTCTTTGCTCCTGTGGTTGGTCACTGCTAACATTGCTAGCAACTCAGCTCTAAGTTAACATCCTGAACTGGCAACCTTGCAAGTTTGCTATTTTTCCACAATTAATGTTAAGCTAATTAAATACTTCACCAGGTAGTGGGGAGAATGCCTTCTAACAGATCCATCTCTCCATCTCGTTGACTCAGCAAATATCTTGGGATCACTTCTGGGTGCTGGGCACTCACTAGTGAGCAGGCAGACCAGATGTGTGCTGAGTCTGTGACGAGGGTGGTGAAGGACCAAGAGGCCCTAGGAAGGGCAGACAGTCTCTTCTGATGGGAGGGTAGGTACAGACTCAGCTTAGGCCTGACGGGTGCAGCAGGGGCCCAGCAAGGCTTCCCTTCCCAGCCCACCTCAGAGAAGCACTCACACCGCCAACTGCCTTCAGCTCATACCTGCTTGTCTGTCACGTGCCTTGTTAACATTGTCACAGAGCTAAGGTTCTGAACCACAGACCTCCAGTGTTATTCTAAAAGTTGAACTTATAGTAAGCCATACCTGGTTGACTAAAAAATCCATGAACTGTTCTTCAAACACCTACTTCTCTCCCACCTGAAAATGGCTCCAAATGAAATCCCTTCCTCTATCCACACAGAGCTGAGACATACACATGGGTCATATTCTGAACACAGACACAGCGCCCCACATTATGTCCAAAGGAAAACCAACGGCACCTCGTGTAACAGAGCTGGAGACCGTGATGGAGTGAAGTAGAGGGAATCCTGTGGGGTGGTGCCCGACCTCCCTGGGGCAGCGGCCATGGCACATGAAATAAGGTTTGCTCTGCGGTTGTGCAAACTGATGCCGCCACTTGTAGTCATCAAGGCCATGAGAAAGCCCCTGAGGGGTTGCCCAGGGCAGCTATGGTAGAGCTCTCCCAAGCCTCGTAAGGAGCTTTGGGGGAAACTGTGCTTGTCTGTTTGCAGGAGTTAATGATTCAGAAGCTTCCCCCTGCACAGCCGTTCCTTTCCATCGCCGCTTTAATAGCTTGCCTCCTTGCACACAGGAGTAAAGAAAGCCACAGTGTGAGGCTGCGGACACAGCTTAGAGGGAGGGGACACTGATGAAAATTAGGCTGGTAGGTGGATGAGCCACAAAACCCACAATTAGAACCAAGTTTAGGAATGATGGAATGGGAGGCAAGGCCCCCGAGCACTCTGACAGAGATCCTTTATACTAAAACTAACATTTTGGGAGTGTACTTCAGGGCTAGTCCACTTGGATTTGTAGTGAGTAGACTGTGCAATTTAGTCATGAACTGGAAAATAATTGCCTTCTTAGAGCAAAATACATCATAGGTTTTTAAGAAACTGTTTATGACCAGTTCCCAATATGATGATCTATTTTCACCTTTTGTTTGATCATAGCATATAATGGTCATCCAAGATGTAAAGAGATTTGGAAATATGTCCCATATTTTGTCCTTAGAGAACATGAGTTCTTACTTCTTTTTGTGGGAGTGCTGCTTAGAAGTCCAGGGGTCCTCTCCTGATGACTCTCAGTGCTTCTGGCTGGCAGTTCCATGCCAGGTCTGGTCAGTGCTGCTCAGCTGGGACCACCTGGGTCACCTAGTATAGCTTGGGGTGGGGGTCTCAGGACCACCTAGCAGTGCTAAAGGGCCATGTGGTACCACGGGTCGAACTTAGGTTGGGCAAATGCCCATAGCACCAATCTCTGTGCTGTCTCCCTGACCTCAACCTTAAGTTTCTTTGATAATGTTCTAAATAATTGAATGGGGAAAATGAAATAATTGCAAGCTTTGAATTGGTATAGTTTTTCTGAATTTAATATTATTGAGTTGTTTTCTTGTACACAGCCTGTAGTTTTTGTATTGCAAATAATATTAGTGTGTGATTTAAAATGATACAAAAATGTTTAATTTTTCCATGTGCATAGTTTTGCTTTTCCTCCTCTTCCATCCCCTATTTTGGAAACATTTTATCAATTTAAAATTCAGCTTTTAACTGCAGCTATTTTGAGAACTTACAATTTTTTGCTGAAGTATTTAACAAACAAAGAATACTTTCTGAAAAATATTTATGCAAACCCTGGCAAACCCTTCCAGGCTCTAGGGCTCCCCATAGGGTGTGTTGAGGGTGCACTGTGGGGTTCTCAAAGCTGTGCAAGTGCCTGGATTTAAACTCAAAGTGTTATCATTTGTTGAGGAGATTTTCCATTCTCCAGTGGATGATCTTGTCCCCTTTGCTGTAAAGTTACTGTCTCCCTACTTTGCTTTTATGGTAGCTGTTGGAAACAGTTTTAATTGTGTGTGTGGTCCGCATTATAGTTCTATTCAGAAATGCATCAGGTGGGCCATAGTCCAGCTGGTAGGGTGCTTGCCCTGCATGCAGCCAACCCAGGTTCTATCTCGAGCGTGACATGTGGTCCCCTGAGCCCTGCCAGGAGCAGTCCCTGAGTGCAGAGCCAGGAGTAAGCCAAAAACATTGCCGAGTGTCACCTAAAGATGGATCTATATATTTTGAATGGAATTTTCTCAAACTTGTGTTTACAATTTTGCCAGATGAAAACATCTTATAAAACCTGGTCATAGATAGTTATATTAATGCGTTTCCTCTTGAAATTCTGGGAAGACAAAAAGCAATGAATCAGTGCCCACATTGTGAGGGCTTTTTTCAGACACTAGAACCTGAGTGGGAGAGGTGCCACCACTCACCTAATGTTTACCCAGACTAGGTAGCCAAGGCTAAGGAATCTCTGAAATAAGTATCTCCTGGAGTCAGAAGAGTCTGAGGGAAAAGAATCCAGCAATCGGTGTATACATGCAGAGAATCCAGTCCCACACAGAAATGCGATCTCATAAGTCATAGTTTTAATCTTATCCAAATAACCAGAAAGGCAAGACTCATGGAACGAGAAAGATACCCTGACCTTTAACTGTTAAAATCTTAGGTACAAAGCAGTTTGTCTTTAAATAGCATAGAACTGTATCAACTAATTTCAGTACAAAATGATTTTAAGAATCATAGAATGCTTCCTTCAGCCTCTTCCAGACTTACTTGGTGTGCTCCCCCTTCTTAGAAAAAATGTTATGCAGCAGTCCCTGAAAACAAAGGCAAAGCATCTTGGGAGAGTGTTCCTGAAATTCACAAGAAGTTTAGAAAATTCTTTGTTCACTTTGCTGCAGAAAGAGCACGTTGTTTATTTTGGGGCTGAGGAAGAAACTCCAAGGCTGAGTGCATGCCCAGCGGGGCCCAGCCCCCAGCCCTGACCAGGCTCTGCAGGACCCCCGTGCTCTGCGGAGCTGTCCCACTGAGTGCCAGCAAGCAGCACCTCATCACTGGACCAGCACTGCACAGACTGCCCTCGCTGCTGGCCAAGGTCCACCAGGAGTGACCCCTAGAACCTTGTAGGTTGCAGGGAAGGGCCTCAAAATAGATAAAGTAACAAATATTTTATTAGAAAGAGGCAAGAAAAACCAGGTTGGCTCGTGATGTTGCTCACTGTAGAACACCTGCCTTTTATGCCTGAGGCTTTGGGTCTGAATCCCGTCACACTGACACATATACAGAGATGCAGAAAATTAGGGAAAGAGAGACAGAGACAGAGACAGACAGAGACAGGGACAGAGACAAAGACAGAGAGAGAGAGAGAGAGAGAGAGAGAGAGAACTCTATAGGTACGGGAAAAGAGATTCCAACGTATCAAATTGTATGCATACTGATTGAGACAAGACACACACAAAATATTTAGCTTGTCAAGACAATTTGAAATTTGACATACAACATTGGAGGCTAAGAAGTTTTTGTGATTTATTATGGTATTGTTAAATTTTTTAAATAATTTTATCTTTTAGAGATACTTAAATATTTATAAATAAAAATTTCAGTTTCTGGTAGCTGTTTGAAAATACTAAAGAAGTGAGAAATAAGTAGATAAACAAGCTTTGCCATATTTTCAATAATTGTCGAAGCTGTGTGACAGTTTTATGAGATAGTTCATGGTATATTCTTTCCTTGGGATAGGTTACAAATGCCTGTGTATGTGAAGTTTAAAAGCATGTTTTCTTCAAGTGGGATGGACAGTTCAACCCATGGGAGAGCAAGTGCTTTTCATTTTATTGCTAGACCCAAGGGTTATAGATTGTGAGGCCCTTTCACATGGAGTTGGGGTGGCCCCCGGCAGCTGTCTGGATGCATTTTCATTGCCATTAACTTCGTGGATGATGTGTAAACGGCGACTCAGTTGATTGCACATATTTGAGAATCATTTCATCATTTATCTTCCTTAGGATTGTGGAAAAAGGATACTATAGTGAACGAGATGCTGCAGATGCAGTTAAGCAGATCCTGGAGGCTGTTGCTGTAAGTATAAGAGGAAGCTGTGGTGGGATTGTTTGTCATCCCCTCTTAGGAAAATTCAGACTTTAAAACCATCTGTCTGAAAAGCCATAAAAATTCACAGAAAAACAACAAAATATTTACTGTAAGATATATTGAATGGATTAATATGTTCTTATTATACAAGCTTTGAATGATATGACAAGCTTTCTCAAAAAATGCTTATTCAATTACTATGAAACCAAATCAGACTATGGTGCCTTTAATTGTTCCTTTTGTCTTTTTATTTATTTTTAATTGTTTTTGTTCTTAGGTAGGAAAATGGAGAGATAGAGACTGTGGAGAATAGAAATTAATATCTCTTTTAAGACTATAAATAAATCAAGAAAAAACTAGTAATTTAATTTTTTGCAGGCTATTATTTAAGTTTTATTTTTATGAAATTGTTCACAATAATTTATTACATTTAAGATTCCAACACCAATCCCACCAAAATTACACCTTCCCACCATCAGATCTCAAATATTTCTACCCTGACCTTCAAACCCTGCTGCCAAGCAGGACCTAAATAATTTATTTTGTATTACTTGTTATGAATAATCCACTAAAGATCATCCAAAAGAGTTTCCTTAAAGCAAAGTGTGTAAAGGTTGTTGTATTTCACCCTGGAGCCATTAGGCCCTTGTATAAGAGATTACTAAAATGTTAAAGTTTGAGCCTTGTGTGCTTATTTACATATTTTTTTTCTCCTGGAGATCAGTTGCCTTCTACTTTATACCCCATCCAATGTGGTGTGCTACTTTTGGTACATCAGTGGTATAGAGTATGAGATGTTGCTTCAGGAATTCTAAACTTTTAAATAGGGTGATACAGCTGGAGTTAATTTTTTAACTGGATGGTGACTTTGGGGTCTGGAGACATCTCTGCAGCATGTTGCTCTTTTCCGAGATTTATTTGTGAGTCACTGGATCATGGCCATTAAAGAGCTTATATGGTGCCAGAGGCAGTTCCTGGGCATGACTGCCAGGCTCCCGGAAGAAAAGGGAGATGGGGGGAGGTCACCATTCTCAACTCCATTTGAGCTTGCAGATTTTGGTCACAAGTCCCACATACCTGAGTTTTTCAGCAGATCACTCATGGATGAGGCTCATCCCAGCCTGTGAAGAGCGGCCATGAGCATGGCAATGATTGAGTTCTGGAGGTTGTCATCTGCTGGGACTTGGTTGGGGTAGGGAGGGGAACTCACCCGTTGTCTGGTTACCCCAGATAAGACAGCCTAGGGCAGGGTCTGGAGGCATCTCTATGGCATGTCATTCTCAGTAATTTAGTTTTAAGAGAAATAAATATATATTGCAGTGTTAAACTACATCAAATTTTGTAAGTTAGTAATGGAAACCAATGAACACATGCTTATAAAAAATTTATAACTTTGAAGTGCTTTTCTGGATTGAATTAATCAGAAATTGTTTGCAATCGACTCTGCTGGTGAAAATATTCCCACATTTTTCATGGTGTTTAATACATTTGGAACACTTCATTAACTGATTTATTGAATATAAAGCCAGAACAGATTATTTTATGAATATAAAAGAATGGGGTGCAAATATAGATACTTATCAGAATCAGAAACATATATAAAATGTGTACACAATTGAGATATATTGTATTATCCAGTTATTATTATTATTATTATTATTATTATTTTGCATTTTGGGTCACACCCAGCGATGTTCAAGGTTTACTCCTGGCTTTGCACTCAGGAATTATTCCTGGCGGTGCTTGGGGGACCATATGGGATGCCGGGGATCGAACCCGGGTGGGCCGCGTGCAAGGCAAATGCCCTACCCGCTGTGCTATCGCTCTGGCCCCTATCCAGTTAATTATTGACTAAAATATTATTGTCTCTCTGGAAATTTGTCACAATGACAGAAACACACTGTAAATGAATTTTCTCACAATAAAAAATGGAAGGTGAGAAAGAGAGTAAGGAAGGAAAAAAGAAAGGAGGGAGGAAAAGTGGGAGAGAAAAAGAGAAGGACAGAGTGAAGGATGGAAGGACTTGATAACTAGTTTATGAGTCAGTGATGGGGGGGAAGTCTTTTCACCTTTCACAGGACTGCTAGAGATTAGAAACCACCAAATCCATACTGAGTTGTTGACGCCAAGTTCAGTTAACCTTATAGCTTATTTTCTCAAATGATTTATTCCTGTTAAATGTTTTGGTCTTTTTGCTTTGTAGGTGGTAATGGGGTAAAATGGGGTGCATAAGAGGCTTGTAGAGGATTCTGTGAAATTTTACATAATACACAATTCAGCATCTACTCTATAAATACTGATGATCAAATACATCATCACAGAATAACTGCCCCATTCAAGATTTTTCATCAATACATTCATGATCCCTAAATGTTAACTTAGGTATGATTTTAAACTTGTTAACTTAGGTATGATTTTCAACATTTTCAGTACTTCTCTCCTTGATATTATCTTATACTTTTCCAACTTTAGCTTAATCCTCCTTCAAATACACATGGAGATAATCTTGCTCCCTGATATTATTAAGACTGCTTCTGGAATGGCTTATATTGTTTTCATTGCTTTAAATTTCTATCCTTAAGTATGTAAGCCTAGAATTCTATTGTGCAATCACTTCATTTTGTCAGTAGTATCAGCTAACTTCCCGTTTAAAATAATATCTTGGAATTCTAGTTCTAGTGACAAGATGCCATAGATTATCTGAGCAAGTTTCCTTGTGATGGTCCATCAGCACTTTGTTCAAATAAGGCAGATAGCTGAGATAATAATTCTAGTACATTGAAGCTCAAATGAAACTGCTAAATTTTCTATATATTTAAGCCTGACTCTTCACAAAACATCTCTGGGCCTATCTCTTCATGTAAAGTAAATGTAACATTCAATCCAATAGGTCACTCAGAGAAAATTAATGATATAAAGCTTGGAAGGTCTTATCATACTAATATTCATACTAATTATCATACTAATACTATCTTATCAGACTAATATTTATCATACTAATACTATCTAATCATACTAAAATTCTTATCTTATCATACAAATATTCAACAGATAGGGAAATAATGATAATCAACTTCATATTTAGTGTAATCATTTCAAGATCTGCTAGGTGTGGTAAAATGATACAAACATGAAATATGTGCTTAATAAATACTTATTAAATATTTTGATTAATTTTTATCCATTAGTCAGAAATAACTCCTATTTTTAAAAAGTCCTTACTGAAAAATTTTTTAAATAAAGACATTGAAGTAAAAATAAAAGATTTTTCATTTTTTATTTATTATAAATGATGATGCATTTACTGAGATCCTTGATATCATTTTCTACTGTTTTTATATGAAACAAAGCAATATAATTAATTTCCATACATGAAATTATTTTCTTCTTACTTTATTCTCCTACTCTCCAGAATTTTCCTTATTCGCTAACTCTGCTGGCCTCCATCTGTTCATTTAGGCCAGCTCTTGTTTCTTTTTGGTCCCCACAGCAGAAATTCTTCATTTAGTGATAGGTGACTGGGAGACTCTCATTTCATTCAGTGAATGAAAAATAAATGCTTTCAGCATCAGAATTTCGTACTTATTGGAGTTATACACATAAGTAATTAAGGTCAGATAGGGCGACCCAGATAGAGCAGAGGAATCAGAGATCAAGACCTCTATTCTAGCTCTGCAAAGATGGGTTGCTAATGCTATTGCTGATTGAAAATTAAAAGCAAAACAAAGAAGCATTGGTTTCCTAATTCACACAGCTCCAAGTTAGCAATGAGGGTGCTGTCTTCCAGTGAAGCACTTTGAAATATATTTTCTAAAATCAAATTTTCTCGATTTGCAACTAAGTATTAATTTGGAGAAAAAAATAAAGCAGTTTCCCTATCTCAGAAAGCAATTTAAACCCTGTGAGATGTGGCTGACATTTCTGACAGTTTATTGTTAACTATATAGCTATGTGAGAGCTATAAAAAGTAGGACAGTTAAGAACTCAGAGTATTCAGTGAAAAATCTCACATTGTTTCTGCATCACACACAAGACTAACCTGTGTTTGAGACCACATAAGAAGAGAACTTGGTGGTTGAAAACTTGGAAGCTGGCCTCACATGCTGGGGGAAAAAGCAGCTCAGATAGAGAAGGGACCATCAAGTAAAGGATGCTTGGAGGGCCCACTCAGGATGGGAGATGCGTGCTAAAGGTAGACTATAGACCGAACATGATGGCTACTTAATGCCTCTATTGCAAACCACAACACCCAAAGGGGGAGAGATAGTAAAAGGGAATGTGCCTACCACAGAGGCAAGGGTGGGGTGGTGGGTGGGAGGGATACTGAGATCATTGGTGGTGGAGAACGAGCACTGGTGGAGGGATGAGTACTCATCATTGTATGACTGAAACATAAGCACAGAAGTTTGTAAGCCTGTACCTCATGGCGATTCTTTAAAAAAAAAAAAACACCATAAAATTAAAAAAAAAATTTTAAAAAGAAAAGTTCAGTTTCATTCACAATTATAACCCTTAGGTTATATTGAAAATTTTCTATCCTTCTCTTGCATCCCCTCTATACTGAATATTGTCCCAAATATTTTATAGTATTTGCCTCTCAATTATATTGTTTCTTCTGCTTTTTCACATGGTATAGAATATTTTTTTTTTTTTAATGTGCCTCTCCCTCTGGAGAATCCTTGGGAAACCAAAAAGCATCAAGAGATGAGGAATCACGCTCTCATCTTTGCTTTAAAAGTGTCTTTTGCAGGGTGAAAAGCACTAAATAAGCGTCATTACCATTACCAATTAGAGATTGTTTTGATTGTAAAGAGAATTTAAGCGATCATGTCTTCTAAAATAAGCCATTTGGCATACTCTGTTTGCTCTCTTCTCTGATTATTTTGAAAGGGGTTGATTGATTTTATTTTTTTTTTATTAAATTTATTTATTTTTAATTAGAGAATCACCGTGAGGGTACAGTTACAGATTTATACACTTTTGTGCTTATACTTCCCTCATACAAAGTTTGGGAACCCATCCCTTCACCAGTGCCCATTCTCTACCACCCGTAAACCCAGTGTCCCTCCCACCCTCCCCAATCCCATCTCCCCCCACCCCACCCTGCCACTGTGGCAAGGCATTCCCTTCTGTTTTCTCTCTCTAATTAGCTGTTGTGGTTTGCAATAAAGGTGTTGAGTGGCCGCTGTGCTCAGTCTCTAGCCCTCATTCAGCCCGCAACTCCCTTCCCCCACATGGCCTTCGACTACAATGTAGTTGGTGATCGCTTCTCTGAGTTGACCTTTCCCCGGAACGTGAGGCCAGCCTCGAAGCCATGGAGTCAACCTCCTGGTACTTATTTCTACAGTTCTTGGGTGTTAGTCTCCCACTCTGTTATTCTATATACCATAGATGAGTGCAATCTTTCTATGTCTGTCTCTCTCTTTCTGACTCATTTCACTCAGCATGAAACTTTTCATGCCCATCCACTTGACTACAAAATTCTTGACCTCCTTTTTTCTAACAGCTGCATAGTATTCCATTGTATAGATGTACCAAGTTTCCTCAACCAGTCATCCGTTCTGGGGCATTCGGGTTTTTTCCAGATTCTGGCTATTGTAAACAGTGCTGCGATGAACATACATGTGCAGATGTTGTTTCGATTGTACTTTTTTGCCTCTCTGGGATATATTCCCAGCAGTGGTATTGCTGGGTCAAATGGGAATTCAATATCTAATTTTTTGAGAGTCGTCCATATTGTTTTCCAGAAGGGCTGAACCAGTCGGCATTCCCACCAGCAGTGAAGAAGGGTCCCTTTCTCCCCACATCCTCTCCAACAGCGGTTGCTTTTGTTCTTTTGGATGTGTGCTAGTCTCTGTGGTGTGAGGTGGTATCTCAAAGTTGTTTTGATCTGCATCTCTCTGATGATTAGTGATGCAGAGCACTTTTTCATGTGCCTTTTGGCCATTCGTATTTCTTCTTTGGTAAAGTTTCTGTTCATTTCTTCGCCCCATTTTTTGATGGGGTTGGATGTTTTCTTCTTGTAGAGTTCAACCAGTGCTTTATATACCATTGATATCAACCCCTTATCTGATGGGTATTGTGTAAATATCCTTTCCCATTCTGTGGATAGTCTTTGGATTCTGGTCACTGTATCTCTTGCGGTGCAGAAGCTTTTTAGTTTAATGTAGTCCCATTTGTTGATCTCTGTTTTTACTAGATTGCTTAGTTCCGTGTCACGTTTGAAGATACCTTTATCTTCAATATCGTGGAGGGTTTCGCCGACCTTGTCTTCAATGTACCTTATGGTTTGTGGTCTAATGTTGAGGTCTTTAATCCATTTTGATCTGACTTTTGTGCATGGTGTCAGGTCAAGGTCTAAACCCATTTTTTTGCATGTGGTTGTCCAGTTGTGCCAGCACCATTTGTTAAAGAGGCTTTCCTTGCTCCACTTCACATCTCTTGCTCCCTTATCAAAGATTAGATGGTCATATATTTGGGGTTGTGTGTAGGGATATTCCACCCTGTTCCATTGGTCTACGGCTCTGCCTTTGTTCCAGTACCATGCTGTTTTAATTGTTACTGCTTTGTAGTAAAGTTTGAGGTTGGGGATGGTGATGCCTCCCATCATCTTTTTCCCAAGAATTGTTTTAGCTATCCTTGGACGTTTGTTATTCCATATGAATTTTAGGATTGCTTGATCCATTTCTTTGAAGAATGTCATGGGTATACTTATAGGGATCGCATTGAATCTGTATAATGCTTTAGGGAGTATTGCCATTTTGACAACATTGATCTCCCTATCCACGAGCAGGGTATATGTTTCCATTTCCTCATGTCCTCTTTGATTTCATGGAGTAGCGTTATGTAGTTTTCTTTGTAAAGGTCTTTTACTTCCTTGGTTAAGCTGATTCCGAGGTACCTGATTTTCTGGGGCACGATTGTGAATGGGATTGCTTTTTTCATGTCCCTTTCCTCTGCCTCATTGTTTGCATATATGAAGGCCATGGATTTTTGGGTATTGATTTTGTAGCCTGCAACTTTACTGTATAAGTCTATTGTTTCTAAGAGTTTCTTAGTAGAGGTTTTAGGCTTCTCTAGATATAGTATCATGTCGTCTGCAAATAGTGAGAGTTTGATTTCTTCCCTTCCTATCTGGATGCCCTTAATCTCTTTTTCTTGTCTAATAGCTATCGCAAGTACTTCCAGTACTATATTGAAGAGGAGTGGTGAGAGTGGGCATCCTTGTCTTGTGCCTGATCTCAGAGGAAAGGCCCTTAGTTTTTCCCCGTTGAGGATAATGCTTGCCGTAGGCTTGTGATAGATGGCTTCGACTATCTTGAGGAAAGTTCCTCCAAACCCCATTTTGGCGAGGGTTTTCATCATGAAAGGATGTTGGATCTTGTCAAATGCTTTCTCTGCATCTATTGATATGATCATATGGTTTTTATCTTTACTTTTGTTGATATGCTGGATTATGTTGATTGATTTCCGAATGTTAAACCATCCTTGCATCCCTGGGATGAATCCCACTTGGTCGTGATGTATGATCTTTTTGATGAGTTGTTGGATCCTATTTGCTAGTATTTTGTTGAGGATCTTCGCATCGGTGTTCATCAGGGAAATTGGTCTGTAATTTTCTTTCTTAGTGGTGTCTTTGTTTGCTTTTGGTATTAGGGAGATATGTGCTTCATAGAAACTGTTTGGGAGAGTTCCTGTTTTTTCAATTTCCTGGAAAAGTTTGAGGAAAACAGGCAATAGGTCTTCTTTAAATGTTTGGAAGAATTCGCCAGTGAAACCATCTGGGCCTGGGCTTTTGTTTTTGGGGAGGTTTTTGATTACCGTTTCAATTTCCTTAACATTGATGGGTCTATTCAGGTATTCCAGGTCTTCTTTCTTCAGTGTTGGGAGATTGTAGGAATCAAGGAATCCATCCATTTCTTTTAGGTTCTCCTTTTTTGTGGCGTAAAGACTTTCAAAGTAGTCTCTAATGATCTTTTGAATCTCACTGGTTTCTGTTATGATGTCCCCCTTTTCATTTCTGATTCGATTTATTAGAGTTTTCTCTCTTTCTTTCTTTGTGAGACTTGCTAGCGGTTTATCAATCTTATTTATTTTCTCAAAGAACCAGCTCTTTGTTTCATTGATCTTTCGGATTGTTTTTTTGGTTTCGATGTCATTAATTTCTGCTCTAATTTTTATTATTTCTTTCCTTCGGTCTGGTTTGGGGTCCTTTCTCTGGTCCTTTTCTAGGGTCTTGAGTCGTGAAGTCAAGCTATCTATGTGGGTCCTTTCTTCCTTCCTGAGGAATGCTTGGAGAGCTATAAATTTTCCCCTTAACACGGCTTTAGCTGCGTCCCATAGGTTTTGGTAGCTCGTGTCTTCCTTCTCATTTGTTTCTAAGTATCTTTTGATTTCTTCCTTGATTTCCTTCTTGACCCACTCATTGTTCAACATGGAATTGTTTAATTTCCAGGTGTTTGATTTGATTTTCCGTATTTGTGGGTGGTTAGCTTCTATCTTCAGCGCATCGTGGTCTGAAAAGATGGTTGATACAATTTCTATTTTTCCGATTCTATTGAGGTATGTTCTGGGGCCCAGTACATGGTCTATTTTTGAAAATGTTCCATGTGCACTGGAAAAGAATGTGTATTCTTTCTTTTTGGGGTGTAAGGCCCTGTATAGGTCTATTAGGCCTCTCTCTTCAATTTCTTCATTCAGAGTCAGTGTTTCCTTGTTGAGTTTTGTTCTTGTGGATCTATCTAGAGGCGATAAGGCCGTATTGAAGTCTCCGACTACAATTGTGCTGTTAGTGATGTCCTCTTTGAAGTCTGTTAGGAGTCGTTTTAAATATTTAGCCGGTCGTTCGTTAGGAGCATATACGTTTAAGAGTGTGATTTCTTCCTGTTGTACATATCCCTTGATAAACAGAAAATGCCCTTCGCTGTCCCTTTTGATCTTTTTCATCCTGAAATCTATGTTGTCGGATACCAGGATGGCCACTCCAGCTTTTTTAAGGGGGTTGTTTGCTTGGAGGACTGTTTTCCATCCTTTGACTTTGAGTCTATGTTTACTCTGTTTGTTCAGGTGTGTTTCTTGCAGGCAACAGAATGTTGGGTTTAATTTCCGGATCCATTTAGCCACTCTGTGTCTCTTGATAGGTGCATTTAGACCATTGACATTGAGAGAGATTATTGTGATGTGGTTTTGTGTCATCTTTCTGTGGGATTTGTTGTTCTTATGGGGCTCCTCCTTGTCTTACAGTAGCCCCTTTAGACCTTCTTTCAAGATTGGTTTTGAGTCTATGAAGGACCTGAGCTGTTGTTTATCCGAGAAGTAGTGTATGGTTCCTTCGAGTTTGAGTGAGAGTTTAGCCGGATAAAGTATTCTTGGCGAGGCATTCATTTCGTTGAGTTTTTTCACTATGTCCCACCATTGTCTTCGGGCTCGGAGGGTTTCTTCTGACAGATCGGCCGTAAATCTGAGGGGTGCTCCTTTGTATGTGATTTCCCTCTTTGACCTTGCTACTTGTAGAATTGTGTCTCTATCTACAGCATCCGCCATTCTGACTATGATATGCCTTGGAGTCTTTTTATTTGGGTCTCTTTTTGCTGGCACTCTTTGGACTTCTTGTATCTGGACGCCTGCCTTCTCCAGCTCTGGGAATTTCTTAGCGATGATGTCTTTGACTATGTTTTTTTCATTGGGGTTACTTCCCTGTGGTTCTGGTACTCCAATGATTCTTATGTTGTTCCTCTTGAAGTCATCCCCCAGGGCTCTGATTCGCTCTATAGCCATTTTGAGGTCTTTGGCCATGATTTGTTGCTGTCTGTAAGCTTTGTGCAGCTCATCCTCAAGCTCGCTGATTCTGTCTTCGGCTGTAGTCATTCTGCTGTTGAGGGCATCTAGTGAGATTTTTATTTCATCTACCGATTGCTTTATTTGTGAGACTTCCGTTCGAAGGTTTGAAATTTCTGCTCTCATTTCTGCTCTCATTTCTTCCTGTATTTTCTTGGTAGAGCGTTCCAGCGCTTGATTCATCTCCTCCCTTAATTTATTGGATGTCTGTTCCATAGTTGCTTGGAGTAGGTCGACTCTCCTCCATATTTCCTCTCTGAATTGTTTATCTGAGAGGTCGTAGATGTTGGGAGACTCTTTTGAGGTTTCTAGTATCTTTTCTTGTCCCTCTCTTGGTGGAGGGGATTTTCGCTGTTTCTTCATATTGTCACGGAAGTGCAGAGTTGGAATCTTGTAGTTATTTATTCCTCTTCCTTTTTGTGGGAAGAAGGGGCTCCGATTGTGCTAAACTTCCGTTATTCACTGATAGCTTTTCTACTGTCAGCCTAAGCTAATGGCTATTTTGCGTAAATGTTTGAGATCGCAAAAGTGAGTTTTCAAAGGAATGCACAGTACGGATTGAGCTGAGGTAGCAAAGAATGACTGCGGCCGCGTTAGCGGCCGCCGCTCTGGAAAGAGGCCACGCCCACTTTTAGGCCACGCCCTCTGAGATGAGGACACGCCCCTAAGCAGCAGAGTGGGGGGATTGGTCAGGATCGGACAGCGGCGGCGGAAAGGTGCCAGGCAGGGGCTTCAGGAGAAGCCCCGAGCCGCGGCGGGCAGGGGGCGGGGAGGGGGGCTTCTCCGCGCTGAGGCAGGCTCTCCAAGGGATTGCCTGTTTACCTGCAGGATGGAGATTGGTCAGGATCCGACGGCGGCGGCGGAAAGGTGCCAGGCAGGGGCTTCAGGAGAAGCCCCGAGCCGCGGCGGGCAGGGGGCGGGGAGGGGGGCTTCTCCGCGCTGAGGCAGGCTCTCCAAGGGATTGCCTGTTTACCTGCAGGATGGAGATTGGTCAGGATCCGACGGCGGCGGCGGAAAGGTGCCAGGCAGGGGCTTCAGGAGAAGCCCCGAGCCGCGGCGGGCAGGGGGCGGGGAGGGGGGCTTCTCCGCGCTGAGGCAGGCTCTCCAAGGGATTGCCTGTTTACCTGCAGGATGGAGATTGGTCAGGATCCGACGGCGGCGGCGGAAAGGTGCCAGGCAGGGGCTTCAGGAGAAGCCCCGAGCCGCGGCGGGCAGGGGGCGGGGAGGGGGGCTTCTCCGCGCTGAGGCAGGCTCTCCAAGGGATTGCCTGTTTACCTGCAGGATGGAGATTGGTCAGGATCCGACGGCGGCGGCGGAAAGGTGCCAGGCAGGGGCTTCAGGAGAAGCCCCGAGCCGCGGCGGGCAGGGGGCGGGGAGGGGGGCTTCTCCGCGCTGAGGCAGGCTCTCCAAGGGATTGCCTGTTTACCTGCAGGATGGAGATTGGTCAGGATCCGACGGCGGCGGCGGAAAGGTGCCAGGCAGGGGCTTCAGGAGAAGCCCCGAGCCGCGGCGGGCAGGGGGCGGGGAGGGGGGCTTCTCCGCGCTGAGGCAGGCTCTCCAAGGGATTGCCTGTTTACCTGCAGGATGGAGATTGGTCAGGATCCGACGGCGGCGGCGGAAAGGTGCCAGGCAGGGGCTTCAGGAGAAGCCCCGAGCCGCGGCGGGCAGGGGGCGGGGAGGGGGGCTTCTCCGCGCTGAGGCAGGCTCTCCAAGGGATTGCCTGTTTACCTGCAGGATGGAGATTGGTCAGGATCCGACGGCGGCGGCGGAAAGGTGCCAGGCAGGGGCTTCAGGAGAAGCCCCGAGCCGCGGCGGGCAGGGGGCGGGGAGGGGGGCTTCTCCGCGCTGAGGCAGGCTCTCCAAGGGATTGCCTGTTTACCTGCAGGATGGAGATTGGTCAGGATCCGACGGCGGCGGCGGAAAGGTGCCAGGCAGGGGCTTCAGGAGAAGCCCCGAGCCGCGGCGGGCAGGGGGCGGGGAGGGGGGCTTCTCCGCGCTGAGGCAGGCTCTCCAAGGGATTGCCTGTTTACCTGCAGGATGGAGATTGGTCAGGATCCGACGGCGGCGGCGGAAAGGTGCCAGGCAGGGGCTTCAGGAGAAGCCCCGAGCCGCGGCGGGCAGGGGGCGGGGAGGGGGGCTTCTCCGCGCTGAGGCAGGCTCTCCAAGGGATTGCCTGTTTACCTGCAGGATGGAGATTGGTCAGGATCCGACGGCGGCGGCGGAAAGGTGCCAGGCAGGGGCTTCAGGAGAAGCCCCGAGCCGCGGCGGGCAGGGGGCGGGGAGGGGGGCTTCTCCGCGCTGAGGCAGGCTCTCCAAGGGATTGCCTGTTTACCTGCAGGATGGAGATTGGTCAGGATCCGACGGCGGCGGCGGAAAGGTGCCAGGCAGGGGCTTCAGGAGAAGCCCCGAGCCGCGGCGGGCAGGGGGCGGGAAGGGGGGCTTCTCCGCGCTGAGGCAGGCTCTCCAAGGGATTGCCTGTTTACCTGCAGGATGGAGATTGGTCAGGATCCGACGGCGGCGGCGGAAAGGTGCCAGGCAGGGGCTTCAGGAGAAGCCCCGAGCCGCGGCGGGCAGGGGGCGGGGAGGGGGGCTTCTCCGCGCTGAGGCAGGCTCTCCAAGGGATTGCCTGTTTACCTGCAGGATGGAGATTGGTCAGGATCCGACGGCGGCGGCGGAAAGGTGCCAGGCAGGGGCTTCAGGAGAAGCCCCGAGCCGCGGCGGGCAGGGGGCGGGGAGGGGGGCCGGTATAGAATATTTTTAAACAGCGAATTTCAAAGATGTTCCTTGCTTTGAGTTGTAGTTCATTTGATTCAGTTTTAAGGACAGATCCTTAAGCTTTCATGAGCATTATTTTTGAAATGATAGCCATGTCATTCCAAACTTGAGTGATCTAAACCAGACTAAATATTCCAAAAGGTCACTTTGTCCACATCTCTCATGAAACACATGGCAAGCCTTAAAGCGCCCTTTTCCCATTTACTTAGAAAGAACCAGGACATATTCTGGTTCCTTTGACGTCTCTGTCTAATTCCACCTTCTAGTTCTTTCCCTGTCATCACTTAGATGCCATTGTTCTTCTGCTTCCCAAAAGTCACTGTCCACTTGCTGTCCCACTCCTGATGCATCCTTTCTTCTCTCTCTCTATCTCTCTCTCTCTCTCTCTCAAAGAAAACTGGTAGATAGACATGATTCAGAAAAAAAGATGAAACCATTAAGATTGCTTTTGGTCAAAACAAAACAAAACCATCTTGTGGACCTGTAACTTCCCTTTAAAATTCAACAGTTACTTTATTTGAGAATAAAGTGGTAAAGAGTTGATGACTAGAATTTGAAGAACTGGAAGAACAAAACACTGAGCTATGCAGCAGCGTTAGGAAGCAGCATCCCTTCAACTACAGGAGCAAATTATAAAGTGGAGATGATTCAGATTTGCATATGTGACTAAAGTGCTCCACGGTGTGGCTCGTGCCAACATCTCTGAGCTGCCCCTGTCATGGGTTCCCCAACCTCTGAGGCATGTTCTGACCATCTGCTGTAGGTTCTGCCAAGGGGGGACATGGAGGTTAGCTTTGTAAGCTCAATTACAAACTGAAGGCAGTGGCTGCTGCAAGAATGACCCGTAACTCCAGTGAGAAGGTGAAAAAGTGCCACTGTATTTCCTGGGTCTGACCATGGAAAACAGACGAAGAACGCAAATACGCCAGAAAAAGTCCCTTCTTTCTCTCTCAGCTGACCACTCTTTCATCTAAAGGCAGAGCCAGACCAAGCAGCCCACAGAAAAAGGAAACGTGTGGCTTATAATTCACACCCTTGCTTCACAAAATATACTACAGGGAATAGGTGTAACATGGAAAGGCTATAGCTTAGTCAATGGGAGCAAACACTATTCAAAACCAAAAATAAATTCTCAAAGTTTCTATTTCTATTCAGGGTGTTTCAAAGTCTTACCTAAGTGCATAAAATGTTCTAAGGAGTCAATGAAATCAAAACATTTGTAACACTAAAAAAATTGCTATCTATATTTAGTACTGAGTACTATGCTTGGTAAATTTGTAGACTTAATGGACAGTACATACATTATTTTGCACATTTAAGCCATGTCCCATCCTGACCTTCTTATTCCTTATTGGCAGAACCAGTCTACTTTGATAAAACTGGAAAATTCCAGAGCTGTTTTTCCAATATTCCTTGAAACTAAGCTAGACAGCTCTTGACCAATGCTTTGTTGAGTGGCCTGAGAATTCTAGAGAAAGTTCCTTCTAAGAATTAGGAACTACAAAGAGAACCCAGAGGGTAAAATGTCCTCTTTATTTTTCGTAGTCTTAGTTAACTCTGCATAGAATATTGGGAAATGCTAATACTTTGTGATTATGAAGATAATTATGTGATTATTGAATAAGGCAAAGAAAATAATACTATTATGATTTTCCTTCTCTTCATATCTCATGGAGGATAATAATTTCTTGGTATTTTTGCTTCTTTAAATGGAATAGTCTATTACTTGAAGCAATAAGCTACTGAAATTCTTGAAAACACTTTTGAATACAGAGCAAGTTGTATGCTATCCTTATAAAGATAAAGCAGAGAAACACTCCTAGGCTTAAGGATTCTCCCCAGGAGCTGTAGACAATCCAGGCGTTAAGGTGCTTGCCTTGCCTCTGGCTGACCCCAGTTAATCTCCTCGTGCCACAGATGGTCCGCTGAGCACTGCCAGGGATTACCTCTGAGCTCAGGGCCAGGGACAGATCCTGAGCACTACCAGGTGTGACCCAAGCTCCACTCCTCCACTCTGCTAAGAAGATTCTCTCTATGAATTGCTAAGAACTAAGTTCACTGAAAGTTAAGCACATACACTGTTAAGTCAGAATTGAATATAATTTGATTGGACAATGTGGGATTTAAAGATCTTTCAGACTAAGCCTACATCTTTGTATTTGTGGCTATTATTTCTTCTGGTGTACTTTTATTGCCAGTAAAACAATTCTGAGAGTTCAATTGGATGAAAACCCAAAACAAAAATCCTCATTTTGTATGTTTTTAAAAACTTCTTTCTAGAGAAATTTTTTCTTGAGTGCCATTTGAATACTGATTCCTAGAGAATATATGTATATATTATTATTATGTATATGTTGTTTATATGTAATATACCAATATTTTATATGTTTATTATATATATACTATATTATATGTTTATTGTATGTATGTATGTATACTGGAGCTATAGTACACTAGGTAAGGCGTTTGCCTTGCACGCAGCTGACCCGGGTTCGATTCCTCCATCCCTCTCAGAGAGCCTAGCAAGCTACCGAGAGTATCCTGCCTGCATGGCAGAGCCTGGCAAGCTACCCATGACATATTCGATATGCCAAAAACAGTAACAACAAGCCTCACAATTGAGATGATACTGGTCCCCGCTCGAGCAAATAAAAAAAATCGATGAAGTATATATTTGAGTGCCACACCTGACTTAATTCTCACTCTGCTCTGAGGATCACTAGTGGTCATACTCAAAGGACCATATGTGGTGCCAGAGACTGAACTGGGTGAGTTGCATGGACAGCAAGTGTCCCACTCACTGTACTGTATCTCCAGCCAATGAAGAATAGATTTTAATACAAGGCTTAAAATATTGAAATACTGTAATAATACACTTGCCAATAAAAATTAAATGTGGTTTTGTAGACAAATAATTGAGAGATCCCATTTGTTAGTAAATAATTAACAAATAATTTCATTATTAGTCTAATGCTTGGAGAGAGATTTAATCAGAAAAAAATTTAGATGTTTTCATTGATAATTATTATAATGATAAAAATGATGTCAAAACTACATTATATTCTTCCTAAGTGGCCTTTTCCAGTTTGATTACTGAGAGAGTAATAATAAATTCTGGACCATCTATCTAGAAATTTCTAATCACTCAAAAAATATATATCAACAGAAAATTATCTGATTGAATTTGTGGCTTGAGTTTCATAAATGTTAGATGATGTCAAAAATTTAATTCAACCATGATTCTCTGGCCTGTGTCAGAATCTTAAAGATATTCAAACTTTCCTAAGTTTCTAGGGTCAATAAACACATTTGCACACATAGTAGCTCATGCTCACAGTCTGTGCATTTGCAGGCTCAGGGGCATTAGAGAGGTTGAAAGCTATCTGGCACAGCTAGAGAGAAATTGAGTGAGAAAAATATAAGCAAAGGTAATTATATATGAGTTGGACTTTTCCAGAAAAAGTTCTGTTTAATAGGCAGAAGAAAGGGAATCCCAGAGTAGTCCTTTCTCCTAAAAAAATTTAGATAACTTTATGGACTCAAGAGCAAAGTCAGGAGCTTCTGGTCTTCAGATATAGTTGGAAAGTAAGGAACAAAGATGAGAACTGGAGCCCAGTGGGGAGCTTCTGGCATGAGGGCCTTACTTGACTTCAGAGAGCAGAGGCTCATTGGTTCATCAGATTGGTGCTTCCAGAGGACTTTGCCGCTGATCACTTCAGGATCACAGCATGAAGTCCAAGAGCAGTGAGATACCTTAAGAGGGTGTAAGACTGTCAAAAGATGAAAAACATGAAGAGACAACGTAGGTGCTTCCATGAATGAGATGCTCTGACAAGCTAAGCACAGAATTCCCTTTAGATTTTCACTGTAATTTTTTTTTTAATCTTATAAATAGAAAGACTTGGGGTTATGTAAAAGAGCAGAAAACATGCAGAAAACAGGATTTAGAGGACTGGTAAGAACCTATCAAACTTGTTCACTTCTTTTAACCCTTTACCATACATTCCCTCCTTTTCTCTAATATTTTTTTAAATTTCATTTTATTAAAGTACCATTATTTACAAAGTTATTCATAATTGGGTTTAGGACACACAGTTTTCCAGCCCCAATCCCACCTCCAGTGCCAACTTCCCTCCACCAGTGTTCCAAGGCTCCATCTCCTACCCCGCCCCCAGCCATCTGAGCCTGATGTCCCCAAGCTCCCTCTCCTACCCCACCTCCAGCTGATATTTTCTGTCTGTTCTCTTACATCTCACAGTTTGTCTAAATAGTTCTCCCATTTCTATTTCTTTCTGTACCTTTTCTTTTTTAAAAAATTTTATTGAATCACCGTGAGATAGTTACAAGCTTTCCTGTTTGGGTTACAATCACACAATGTTCAAACCCATCCCTCCACCAGTGCACATTCTCCACCACTAATATCCCCGGTATATGACCCCTTTCCCAGCCTCCCCCTGCCTCCATGGCAGACAATATTCCCCATACTCTTTCTCTACTTTTGGGCATTATAGCTTGCAACACAGACAGTGAGAGATCATCATGTTTGGTCCATTACCTACTTTTGGCACACACCTCCCATCCCGACTGATTCCTCCAGCCAACATTTTCTTAATGATCCCTTCTCTATTCTATCTGCCTTCTTCCCTCTGCTCATGAAGCAGGCTCCCAGCTATGGGGAAATTACAGTGAGGATTCTATTAAGCAAGCCAGGACCAGGAGCAAGTTGGGTGAATCACGCCTGTCTTTTGGAACCTTCTGAGACGGTGACATAGCACACAGACAGAGAACTAACATCTATTTAATCTGAACTTTTTGTCTCACTGCCAAGTATATTTCAGCTCTTTTCTTCTCCATTCATTAAAGTTTGCCTTGAATTTTAAATCAATATATGCAAGAAAGGACACAGGGGACACTGGAATATGACATCAGACATAACACAGTTGAAAGAGAGTCAGAATTATAGAGTATCAGCTCTGAGAGCTATGTATTTTCATGAATTTTCCAGGCAAGAAAAATCAGCACATTTGTACAAATTATTCAGGGAAATTCTTCATAAATACAGGAGAAAATAGCCTCTCTGTGCCACCAATCTACAACTGAAGATTTTTCAGATGTTGGAAATGTGTCTAGATAGCTTCATCACATCCTCAGCACCAAACTAAGAAGTAGATAGTATTAACTACAAGGGAAATTGACTTGTCTTATTTGTTAAATGAGACATGTCTCAGTCTATTTTAAATTGTTTGGCTAAAGGAAGACTTTGTATTAAAATCTATTAAACACTTTAGATATGGAGGTAATAGAGTGCTGATATACATATTTTTATGTTGAAACTAGTTGGATGTTGATCAATCTGTTAATAAATCACCAATTTGAAATAGAAATAGAAATCTTCATATGTCATCATAGATTTATAGAGTAGCTTAATGCAATCACACAAGTTGGTAAAACCCCAAATGATAACAATTAAAATATCAAAATGTAAAATTAATTTTGTAGATAATGGAGTTACTTATTTGGATATCTGTATGTCCAGTATCTAGTAGGAAAAAGAAAAGAGATGCTGCAGTAATAAATTGTCCATAGAAATGAAAAAAGATATCCAGTGTAAGGTAACTAGTTTTACAAAAGAGAAAATTAACTCTCTATAGTCTAAGACATAGTTAAGGCTAAAATATCACCTGTATCACCTGTCATCCTGTTGCTCATCAATTTGTTAGGGATCAGATCAGTTTGGGGATTCTGTTATTTTAGTAATTAAGTCCAGAGATATTTCTGCCCACAGCCGCTGCATTCCTAGATTGGTTTGTGAGCTTCTGGGATTTTAACAGTTAAGGAGTATATCTGCCAGCAGCCGCTGCGTTCTGAAGTTGGTTTCTGTGCCTCTGGGATAATGGCCACTCAGAGGTGGCGGAGCCGTTCCTGAGCGGCTTTTTGTATATCAGGAAAGGTCAAGTGGCCGCCTAAGCAGCTTCGCAGTTTGAAGAAAATGTCCCAGTCCCACATACTGGATCCATGTTAGTAGAAGCTCAATGTTGCCAGGACTCCATCTGGAGAAGGCAGGGTGGCTGCACCTTCTCCATCTGGCACCCTGGTGTTGTTGGCCCGGCCTGGAGCATTCTCTGGCTTGCGGTGCCCACCGGCCCGGATTTTTCACTGCAGACTGCTGCGGCAAGGTGGCACCGTGGGCAGCTTGAGGGCATGACTTCCAGGGGCAAGGACGGGTTGGAGGCTGGGATGGCGCCTCCCAGTTCTAGTGCCCCCACGTGGCTTGGAGAAAATGTCCCAGTCCCACATAACAGATCCGTATTAGTAGAAGCTCAGTGTTGCTGGGACTCCATCTGGAGAAGGGAATAATTTATATATTAATGGGTTCTTTAGTTTGTTGCCATTTAGATGCTCATAATATCCTTTATATTCCTGTGGTATACATTGTAATTTCTTCTCAGTTATTTATAATTTTATTTAAAAAATTTAATGATTCCAGCTAGAGTTTTTCAATTTTATTCATTTTCTCAAAGAACTGGTGCTTAGTTTTACTTATTTTACCACTTTTTATAAATAAGCTTTTTAAATAATCAGGTTGCAATGCATCCACTTGTAATAAATTATTCTAATAAATTCCAAACATACTTTTTATAGAAAAGTAATTTAAGTATCCGAATGTTGATCTAGACACAGGAAAAACTTAACTGTCATTGATTACTAGATCCTTCAGAAACTCATTATTATTTATTTGTCATCACTTGTCATCCCGTTGTTCATTGACTAGTTCGAGTGGGTGCCAGTAATGTCTCCATTTGTCCCTGTCACATGCCAGTGTAGTCCAATGGCATCTGCTCACTCTGGGAGCATGAAGAGCCTCAAATTGTTCATTCAGGGTCTTGACAAAGAGGTCCGACCATCTCATTGGTAGGCGGCCAGGTGTTCTTTTGACGTCCCATGGAATCCAGTTGGTAACAGCTCTAGTCCAGCGGTCATCTCTATATCGAATTACGTGTCGACCCATCTGATTTTCAATGCTGTGGCAAACGAGACAGTGTCTCTGATTCTTGATCATCAATGGATGTCGGAACTCTGGATTCCTTCTCTCACTTGAGTGAAATGTCTTACTCCAAGCATAGTTCTTTTGATTCCTCTTTGAGATAGCTGAATAGTGTTCACGTCCTGTTTTTGTAGGGCCCACGTCTCTGAGTTAGTGCAGGAAGAATGGTGGAGTCAAAAAGATGTGCACAGAGCCAGAGGTTCTTCATCCTCTTAACCACTTCGTCGATGCTCTTGAAGGTGTTCCATGCTGCTCTCTTCCTCCTGTGCAGTTCAGGTGCCAGGTCGTTTGTCATGTTGCATTCTTGACCTAGGTACACATAACTGCTGCATTCGGAGATGTTCATTCCATTGAGGGCAAATGGAACATCAGGAACTAGTCTGTTTCTCATGAACATTTTCTTTGTGAGATTCAGCCACAGTCCAACCTTTCCACACTCACAGTCAAAGTCAGCCAGCATTCATGCCGCTTGGCTGATATTTGATGTGATGAGAATGATGTCACCAGCAAAGCAGAGGTGGTGTAGTTGTCGACAATCTATCTTCACTTCTATTCCTTCCCATTCCAGTAGTCACATGATGTTCTCGAGGGTGGCACTGAAGAGTTTCGGTGAAATGGTGTCACCCTGCTGAACCCTTCTCTTTACGTCGATGACCACATCTTTGTAGAATGGTGAGATCCTGGTGGTGAATCTGTAATACAGCTCACGGAGGATCCTGATGTATTGAGTTTTAATACCCAGTTTGGCTAGGGCTTTGATGACTGCTTCCGTCTCAACAGAATTAAAGGCCTTCATTAAATCAATGAACACTAGACAGAGTGGTGTCTTGAACTCTTGTAAAACCAATGATCGTGGTTACCATGTGGATATGGTTGATCGTGTTAAATCCTTTTTGGAACCCAACTTGCTTGCATGCTTGTCCTTTGTCTAGTGTTCTGCCAATCCTACTCAGGATGACTCAAGTTAATAACTTGTAGACGATATGGACAACAGGCAGATCAAGCGATAGTTGCCAATGTCATGGATGTCTCCCTTCTTGTACAACAGGATGGTCCTGCTGGTTTTTTATTGGGATGGAACCTTGCATTAAGACGGGTAGTGTGTGAAGAGCTAAACCAGTGTATTGATGAGTACTGGCAGCAGATTCTTCAGGTGTTCAGGTCTGACCTCACCTGGACCAGGTACTATACACCTGTACATTTCTTTACCAATGAAATGGCATGTCAGATTTCAGTAGGAAGAATGCTGGGAACGACATATCCATCCTGTGAAATTTGGTATGCGGGCAGGTGGACGTGGCTATCAAAGAGATCTGAGTAGAAGTCGTGGATAACCTTTTCCATTGCCCTTCTGGGAGATGTGATAGATCCATCAGTATGTCGGAGGGCAGTCATCTTGGTCTTGTAGTTGGTGAAGGACAGGCGGGTTTTGCAAATACTTTGCCCGGCTTCTGCCACATCGACCAACACTGCTGCTCTTCTCTCTTTGAGGTCTTCCTTTATTGTTTCTCTGCACAGTTTTGCAAGCTCAGATATTAGCTTGTAATTGCCTGAGGCTTGTGCCAGACTACGTTTGGCTCAAGAGTTTCCGAGAATAGGTGACTTTTTGTGGCTTTCTCTCTCTCTGCATTCATGGAGGTGCTGAAACAGTTGATAGTATTCCTCATTGATGTTGTTAACAATAGCATCTTCCCATATAGCCTCAATAATGCCAAAGAGCTCCCAGTTGGTGGTCATTCTGGGAGTTCTCTTCATAAACTTTGAAGCCCTTTCTCCCTACTCCATGAAGTAGAATTTCGCACAAAGGAGATGGTAGTCTGATTCAATTTGGAATTTTGGGACAACAGCGACAAAACTGTCAATTGAATATCATGTGGTCAGTTCATTGTGGAACTGTCAACTGGGAGACTCCCGTGTCCAGCGTTTAGATTCGGCCTTCTGGAACTGCGAGTCACCATGGATGGTCTTGGTCAACATGATGAACTCAGACAGTTTCTCACCCTGTTCGTTCTATAGGTCCTGATGTGGAGTTTTTGGGTGACCTTCTAGGTCCTATCTTGGCATTAAAATCATGAACATTGACCTTGTGTGGTCTTCTTTATAGAACTTTTCCAGTTCTATGTAGAACTTCTCAATTTATTCTTTGTCATAGTTGGATGTTGGTGTGTAGACAACAAAGATAGAAACTGCTGGCAATGAGCGACATCTAGTCAAACAAAAGTGTCCGATTCAGGTTGTTAGGCATTTGAAAGAATCAATGCTCATGGCTAAGTTTGTGTTGAGAAGGACACGAACACTGCCGATGCCTCTATGTCACATGTTCTGAGGAACAGTTCTTCTCCAGTGTCAAAAACGGTGTGATGTGCTCGATGCCTTCTTGTCTTGGTCAATTCAATGACGTCATAGTTGATCTTCTGCGCTTGCACCATCAAGTCCTCGATGGATGCTTCTGATGCCAGCATGCATGTGTTAAAAGTGCAAACAGTCATTTTAGTCCTTCTTCGTTTTGGCAGCCTAGTTTGGCCCTGAGATTTTATCAGCCTCTCTTTGTCTTTCTCAACACTACCATATTGGGGGCTCTTCCAATATGGTAGAGCCATATTGGAAGGTCAGGAGAATTAGGCCCATTGTTGTAACTGTTTTAGGCACATTGAATATGCCATGGGCAGGTTGCCAGGCTCTGCCATGGGTGAGGGATACACTCGGTAGCTTGTTGGGCTTTCCAAGAGGGATGGGGGCTTTTAGGGCGGCCTATAATCACCATTATAAGTGTTCTGATGGTTCATGTCATATTTGAACCCCATCAAATATGGTGTGGTAATGATGGAAAATGGGCAGGAAGTGTTTATGATGTGTCAGGAAAGCAGTCTGGAGCGTGGCGGCAGTTGGGTAGTGGAAGTCGGCTGATAAGGAATTTATCTGGCTCTGGCAGGGTTGGTTTTATGGCTGTGACCCCTGGGTCACCAAAGATTGGTAGAAGCAGGCAGCAGATTATTTACTTAGCTTTACAAAATTATATTTAATTTTAGGTGCTATGGTTTACAATTCTATTAATGACAGTGTTTCTTGCATAAAGCATTCCAGCCCCAACTCCTCCATAAGAGTGTCCGCTTCCCTCTACCACTGCCTTAGTGTCCTCGTAGCCTTGCCCCCACCAAACCCCTGACTGTAATCAGCTTCCTATTGAGGACCAGTTCTCAGGTTCTGTTTCTTTTGGGCATTTGTCTTTCCCTTGCTGTTTCTTTATATCTCACCTATGATAGACATTCTTCTGTGCCTGTACTCCTCCTGACTAGCCTCATTCAGCGTGAAACTCTTCATATGATCTCCATAGCAGCAATCTGCATGACTTCCCCTTTCTTACAGTGGGGTGGGGTTCCACTGTGCATGTGTACCACAGTTTCTTTATCCACTGTCTGCTCTTGGCACCTGTCATTTCCAAAAAGCAGCTCAGAATCTGATCGTGCTCTTCCTGCTGCCCTGTGTGGTGAGCCAGTACTGCTGCTTCAGAGTTTTAACTGCAGCAAGTATTTCAAAAGGTTTCAAAATTTTCTAAAAAGGTTTTCCACCTCTTGGAAAATAAATTCAGACTAGTGATTTTTTACAAAAAAAAAAAGAAGAATGAATGGTGTCTGTGGCTGAGGCATGTGGGCATTTTGGCACCTAAAGGTGTAAATATTCAGTATACCCATATGCACTTGTTTTCCATGTGGCTCTCTCAATTTTCTCATAACAATATGTCTTGGAAATCTTTTCATTTATGCATTAGCTTTTGGTTACTGCATAGGAGATTACCATAAGCTCAAAAGATTGACATTTTATTATCCCAATGTTCTGTAGTTTAGAAGTTAAGTAAGGCATGACTTGATTTTTAAGATTAATCAGCTGTAGCAAAGGCTCCACCTTTTTAAAAGGCTCTGGAGAAGACTCTGCATCCAAACCATTACAGAAAATTTAAGATCTCAGCATGTTCAGGCTGGAATTATTCTAGATTGTTCTTATATCCTGAATTGTAGTAGGTAATGGAACCTCAACAAAGAATTAATGGTTCAAGAAACTATTTTGTCATACTATTTTTTTTAATGACAATGGAAATTCAACTCTGCAGGCTGGCACCTTTATGGATTCTAGCTGCTTTTCAGTATATGTGTGTGTGTGGGGGGGTGTATGACATATTTCACTATATTTTGGGTCTTTTAATTCTATAGAGCTCTGCCTGGTACAAGGGAGGGATAGTGCAGATTCCTTGCTTCCCAATGAACCCTCTGTACCAAGTATGTCCCCAAGCACCATCAGAGACCACTCCTGAGCACAGAGACAAGAGTACTCCCTGCGCCCCAATGGATGTGCTTTCCAACCAGAAACAAAACCAAGAATGAAAATTCATATTGAACAATATAATCTCACAAATAAAATTTTCATTGTAGTCTTTGTCTTTACTTTTTTTTTTTTGGAATAGCCTCACAGTTTACTTGCACATAGAACTGAATAATATAAAACATCGAGTCCTGAAGATTTGGCTGTGATGTTGGGCATTGTGCCCCAGGGAATTGCCTGGCATTCAAAGGGCAGGAAGCGCCTTCCTGCTATTACCAACTTGCTTTGTTTGGATGGCGTGGGGGGCTGGGAGTGGCCAAGCTGACTGGAACCTCAGGACAGTAGTGCTCAGGCTACTCCTATGGACAGATGTGGTCTCTAGTTCTTAAACTTTTACTTTGACTCACATTTCTTTGAAGTAAAAGTTGAGCATCATGAAAGTGTTAACCTATGTGTGATTTATCTTTTGAAATGTTGTCTTGATTTTTTGAAACCTATCCAAAACTCCTATATTCTTTCCTAATTTTTTCCTGTGAACTTGACATTATTAGAATCTAGCCACAAAGACTTAATGGCTCTTGATCCTGCAGAATTCAGAACGCTTACAGTAATCTGTGTGTGGCCAGGGAAGAGCAGAGTTACACATTATTCGGAAGTGTGTATCCTAGTTAGTCCTACAATAGACTGGATGAATTTTATTTAGAAAATAAATTCTGGGCGACATCTGGCAGTGCTCAGGGCTTACTCCTGGCTCTGTGCTCAGAGCTCACTCCTGGCAGGAATTGGGGGACCCTATGGGGCACTGGGGATCTAACCTGTGTTGGCTAAATGCAAGACAAGCACCCTCTCTGCTGTACTATTGCTCTAATGCAAAAGAAGTCATAATTTTGAAAGATACATATAGTTGGAATATAAGTGATTAAGACCTAATAATGACGATTTCAATAATAACACTGAAAGTCAACATTATCTTATGCTATTAAGCAACTTATATGAACTAAAAACTTTATGTGCATAATTTCACTTACTAGTCACACCTACAAATTTTTCAATCTCATTGTATTCACTCACAGATAAGGAAATAGGTCAGAAAGGCTAAGCTACTTTTATAAAATCACACAACTTCGTCATGCTATAATCTATCTAGAATATAAAATAAAAGATGTTTTCAAAGTTCCTATTCTTAATTCCTGTTTTGCTTAATACCATAACCTGCTTCGAGTACATGAAGCCTAATATGGCACTAATTCAAGACCTAGATGAGTAAAATCCACCCAATTTTTAAATTTCTAAGCTTGAAGAAAAAAGTAATACTCCTATTTTCACTGAGGTACTGTAATTTATAATACCGTCAGTGATAATTCCGTGCATGTGCAGTTCCAGTACCACACTTGCTGTGCTGCATCAGTACTGAGGAAGTGTCCCACAGCCTTCCCTCGTGAAGCTCACTCTAGACAAACCACCCAGTTCTGTTGCCTTTGACTCTCTTGCTCCTTTGCCAAATTTCTTGCCATGGGAGGGAGGTGGGGGGCATGTTATTACTCCATGTACATTTGAATGCCATTTGGTATTATCTCCAAAACTATGCTATGCTACAGCCATTTTTATAAAAGATTGCCTTGATTCTGCATATAGGGGATATTTCCATCTCCTTGTGTCTGCTGTTTCTTTTTGGTGATTTATACTCTTTTTTATGAGTCTTTTACCTTTGTTAAGCTGATTTCTAGTTAATTCATTTTGAGGTGCAATTATGAATAGGATTTTTTAAATTTCTATCTTATCTACTTCAGTGTTTGCATATAGAAGTTCCATGAATTTCTGTGTGTTGATTTTATTGCCTTCCACTTTACTATAAAAGTTTATTTCTTCTAGGATATTCTTTTCCTATAGCATCTTTAGGGCTTTCTAAGTATTGTATTATGTTTTCTGTAAATAGTGATAGTTTAATTCATCTTTTCTGATTTGATGCCCTTACTATCTGATACCCTTGCTATATTTACTATCTCTTTTTTTAGTTGCTAAGGCAGGGACTTCCAGTATATTGAATAATAGTGGTGGAAAACCTTATTTTATGCCTGATATCAGAGGAAAGGCTTTTGGCTGTGAGTTAGTGGTAAATGTTTTTAAAACCATTGAGGAAAATTCCTTTTTCCCCCTTTTATTAAGATTTTTTTCATGAATAAATGGTAAATTTTGTATCACATGCTTCCTCAGCATCCATTGATATGACACTATAATTTTTATTCTTGTATTTATATGATACATTAATTAATTTGCATGTATTAAAACCTCTTGTATCAGCGGGATAAATCCTACTGTGTTGTGGTATATTTGTGGTGTATTTTAATGTGTTTTTTGATTTAATTCACTGATATGTTGTTGAGGGTCTTTGGGAAAATATATGTTCTCTCTTTTTTTTTTTTTTTTTTTTGCTTTTTGGGTCACACCTGGCGATGCACAGGGGTTACTCCTGGCTCTGCACTCAGGAATTACCCCTGGCCGTGCTCAGGGGACCATATGGGATGCTGGGATTTGAACCCGGGTCGGCCGCGTGCAAGGCAAACGCCCTACCCGCTGTGCTATCTCTCCAGCCCCCAATATGTTCTCTTTTTTTAAGATAAGTGTAGGTAGGAATAATCTCCAGATAGGTGTAACTCTTTAAAGTATTATTAGTTCTGTAACTCTGCCAATAGCCAGAATGTTGTCATCACCATCCCTCATGTGAGTCAGTGGATTCTTTTTCAGTTCTTGCTGCCCAAATCAGCTGGCTTCAGATTATTGTATCATTTCATTAGTAGTTACTTTTTTATGCACCAGTTTTGTGAGGCATCATAAAATACTATGCTGAACCTGTGGACTGATTATTCATATATTTCACATGACTCATCTGACTTCAGAGCCTGGTGATGACCATCTAACCTTCAAAAATAGCAACTCTAGGTAGAGGGGAAAGAACGCGAAGGTCTGGGGTTCATTCAGTCTCCAGTACCACGAAGAGTATCCCAGATCCCACCCCCGGCCCGAACACTTGCCCAAACACCAAACCAAAACATAAAACACCTACAGCTTCCCCTTTGTACATGTACAATAAATTCCTTTCTCCTTGAAATTAAGTCCAGCAACAGAAAGACAAGAGCTCAGCTTTGTGGAATTAAGTTCTTTCTTCATTCTTACCAAAATTTTTTTGTTTTCTCGTTTATTTTTAACAACTTTTTAAAAACTTATTTTTATTATTAAAATTTGTATTAAGGCACCATGATTTATGAAGTTATTCATAATTGAGTTTCAGGCATATTCCAGCATCAGTCCCAGCACCAGTGTCTGCTTCCCTTCACCAGTGTCCCAAGGTTCCCTCCGTTTTTCCGTTTTTTTTCTTTGTTTGTTTGTTTGTTTTTGCTTTTTGGGTCACACCCAGCGATTCTCAGTGGTTATTCCTGGTTCTGCACTCAGGAATTACCCCTGGCGGTGCTCAGGGGACCATATGGGATGCTGGGAATCGAACCTGGGTCAGCTGTGGGTCAGCCACGTGCAAAGCAAATGCCCTACCCGCTGTGCTATTGCTCCAGCCCCTGGGTTCCCTCCTTGACAGGTTCATTTTTCAGTTTGGTTGTTGTACTTTGAGTCTCGTGATATCCACATTATTGGTTCCATAGTTTCGTTATGTAGACAGATGTATCAGGTACATACAAGTTTTTAAAAGTACCATACATCAGGATAAATACATAATATCATAGCTTTGGGGGAAGTATAAAATACTACAAATATATTATTTGATATTGTATAGTTAGTTTTTTACAGTTAACTTATCAAGCTTCTATAGCTGTAGTTATCATTTTAGGTTAGAAATATAATATAGATGTAGGAGACTTGTCTTGTACATAACTAAAATAATAAATATATTTTTGGATTTTGGGCCACATTCAGCAATGCTCGGGTTGCTCCTGGCTCTGCACTCAGGAATTACTCCTGGAGGTGCCCAGGGGACCATATGCGATGTAGGGGAAATAACTCAGGCTGGCTGTGTTCAAGGCAAGCACTGTACTGGTGTACTCTGTCTCTAGCCCTAAGAGTATTATTTGAAGGTCAGAGGTATAGTACAGATGCAGGGAGCACTTGTCCTGTGCATAGCTTATTCTCGTAATACCTAGTATTTCATGTGGTCAGAGCCAGGAAAAAATTCTGAATACTGTAGGGTGTGACCAATAAGACAATAAAATTGCAAATTTTATGATGAAATTTTATTGAAAGAACATTGTAATAAGATGCCTTGATTTGCTTTTGGTTTGATGGTAGATTTCTGCATTATTGTCACCTCATGAACTTTAACTCTGAGATTGATTATATGACTTCTACAGGAATATATTTTTTTCAATCTTATTGTCTATTTTCTTACACTATGACTGCGTGTGACTTTTATTTTTAACTTCTAAAATTCTTTAAATAACTAGTACTTATGAAGTACTTACAAATTCATAAAAATTAAATTTCAAAAAGTACTCAAATCTAAGGTATCAGAAGAAAGGAAGGAGCAATGGAGCAGACATCAGTTGCTGAAGTCAGAGAATAGGTAGAATAAATCATTTAACTCAAAAGATTTTTTTTAAGCTCAGTAAAATTTAGTCAGACAAACTTAGGGATGGAAAAAGGTGTAAAAGGAAGAGAAGAGACTAATTCTACCCAACATTTAACAAGAAATTTTACAAATTTTCTACTGATTCTTGCAGTTTCTCATTTTTATCTTTAGTTATGAAAACTTTAATATTTTGAAGTTGGCACATACATTGGGGTCCCCTTGAACGTGGTTACTTAACACAGTTTGCAGCACCAATGTCTGTCACCTGGCCTGTTTGTTTCTTTTTTTTTTTTTTTTTGCTTTTTGGGTCACACCCAGCGATGCACAGGAGTTACTCATGGCTCTGCACTCAGGAATTATTCCTGGCGGTACTTGGGAAACTGTATGGGATACTGGGATTCGAACCTGGGTTGGCCGCGTGCAAGGCAAACGCCCTACCCGCTGTGCTATTGCTCCAGCCCCCCCCCCTTTTTTTTTTTTTTGCTTTTTTTGGTCACACCCAGCAATGCACAGGGGTTACTCCTGGCTCTGCACTCAGGAATTACTCCTGGCGGTGCTCAGGGAACCATATGGGATGCTGGGAATTGAACCTGGATCGGCCACGTGCAAGGCAAATGCCCTACCCGCTGTGCCTCTTGTTTCTGGATGTTTACTTTCCTCCCCAAATTAGGAAAATGCCAAGCTATTATTTCCTGAAGTGGACTTTCTTTACCTTTCTCTGCCTATTCTCTTTTCTTCTGGGATCTCTATATGTGTGTGTATTAAAAAAAAATTGCAAGGGTGGGGGGAGACATAGCAGGCAGTGTTCAGGGTTTACTTAGGGCTCTGCACTTAGAGATCACTTGGGAGAGCTCGGGGTACCATATATGGTGTTGGGGTACCCTACCTACGGTACAATTTTTCAAACTTAGTGAATATTATTACTTATGATGTGGTACCATAGCACTCTCCCACTGTTTTTGTATGTTACAGTTCTTTTTACTGTGAAAATCATCAGCTCCGTTGACTTTTGCCTATTAAGCCACTGTACTGTATACTTTAGCTTAGTGATGATGCCTTTTCAATTTGCCATTTATCTTGGAAGATTTTTAATGTCTTTCTTTCTTATGAATCTCATTTCATTGATTTTTTTTAAATTTCACGTAATTTGCATTAACTGCTAATTTAAACTTTCCTTCAGCAGACCACGCTATTCCCCTAACATCGGAACTTTCCTCGCTGTTTCTTTTGCTCCATCACCTACAGCAAATTCCTCTGTTTCCTCATTTTCTTTAATGGTGTATATTGACTATAGTGGACTGCTTGAACAGCTCTTCCTTAGCTTTCTGAGTATCACTTATATCAGAAGTTTTGACTGCAGGATGTAATCTGAAGATGTTTGCCTTTCCAGGATACTATGGTATTATCGCTTTATACTAATATGTCTATACCTATTTAGTTGATGGTAAGTGTAGTTGATGGTAGAGGGAAGGGCTTATTTTTGGATCACAATGGATTCAAGCTTCTCCAAGGACCGCCATTGGCCCACCTGCAAGAGGTGTGCACTCCAACTCCCCTTCTCTGGGCTGTCCCATCACTGTATCACTGTCATCCAGTTGTTCGTCGATTTACTCGAGCAGGCTATAGTAATGTCTCCATTCGTCCCAGCCCTGAGATTTTAGCAGCCTCTCCTTACTTGTCTTTCCCAAGGATTGGAGGCTTCTTTCAGTATCAGAGGAATGAGACCTCTTATTGTTACTTTTTTGGCATATAAAATACGCCATGGGGAGCTTGCCAGGCTCTGCCGTGCAGGCGGAATACTCTCAGTAGCTTGCTGGGCTCTCCGAGGGCATATATATTTATTTCCTTCTATGATGATGTGTCCAGGAATATGTTCACTCATGTGTGAGGCGCGGCCCGAGTGTGTGGTAAGCAGCCTGGAGCATGGTGATGGTTGGGTAGTGGAGGTCGGCAGCCATGGCTGGGTCCCTTGGGGCAGGGAGGGCTCTCAGCAGCCCCCTCGGGGGCACCCCGAATGAAAACAACCTGGCACAGAGTCCAGTGGCATGGTTATGTGGGCCTCACTTTATGCTCTCTTCTAGGAGAAGCAGCCATGAATTCTGGAGGGTGGCCGATGAGGTGATTATCTGGCGCCAGTGTCATCCCCGGATCACTGGAGCCTGGGGGAAGCAGGCAGAGGATCTCTGCTCCTGGGTTCCATTGAGCCCAGAGTCCAAGATCACAAAGTTCTGCATTACCTGGGTTCTGTGGGACTTCACTCATGCATGAGGCTCGTCCCATATGCCTTGCTTTTCTAGTTGCTTCAGATTATCATTGGTCCCTTAGCTGTAGGCTAGTTCTACTCTGTAGGACCTATAGGGCCATAGACATGAAGAGAGAAAACTAGAAATTGCAGGTTAAGATGAGATTATTAAAAACAAACCAAGATTATTGATCCATGGGCTTAATAATCCTGATAGATGGTGATTCATCTAGAGCCATCTGTATTCTTGCCTGGCTGAGTGGTGCTAGGGAACAAGGTGATGTCTAGTCTTTGCTCCTCCGTGTTGCACTTGTCAGTTGTTTTACAGCATAACAGCCTTTAGACAGACCTTTTACTTGGCACCCAAGGGATCTAAAAATGAGTATTAAAAAGTGTTAAAAGTGTTAAAAGTATTAAAAGTATAGCAACTCTTATGATGTAACGTCAAATGTCACATACTGTCACCACTGTTTTTTTTTTTTAATCTCTGTGAGATACAGTTAAAGAGCTTTCATACATGAGTTTCAGTCATACTGTGATCGAACACCATCCCTCCACCATGGCACATTTTCCAGCACCAATATCCCCAGCATCCCCCCCACCAGCCTATCTCTCCCCTGCCTCTATGGCATACTATTTCGCTCTTACTTTCTCTTTATTTTGTGCATATGGTTTGCAATACAGATACTGACAGGCCATCGTGTTTGGTCCTTTATCTACTTTCAGCACACATCTCCCATCCTGTGTGATCCCTCCCATCATTATTGACATAGTGACCCTTTCTCTTTCCCAGTGCCTTCTCCCCAAGCTCATGAGGCAGGTCCCAACCATGGAAAAATCTTCCTAGATATTATCTCTACTGTCCTTGTGTCACCACTGTTTGGTGTTGCCTACCAGACTCAAGGGGAGGACAATTAGGTTCTTTGAGGAGTAGCAGGATTCTGGAAGAGCAGGAGAGATGAGCAATATATTTTCAATAAGATTGAGAAAATACAATTTGACACATGGAAGATGATCATTATTAAGGTCTAGTGTGGGAATGTGTATGGCATAATTAGACTGTGGCCAGTGCATAAGAATTGTCTCAGGATAATGCATAATTTTAAGTCAAGGACAAAGTTTTGAAGTACCTTTAATTATGATATAGAGGTTACGCTTTTAACTTGCAGGCAATGAGAAGCTACCAAAGGCAAATTTTTGTTTGTTTTAACACTGTTGAACTGACATGAATTAATGTGTGATTTTTTTAAGACCTAGGTGAGTGTAAGCAGGTAGTTAAGAGACAAATGTTTCTGAAAACATTGGAGATTTTTTTTTTTTGTGTGTGTGCTTTTAAACTTTTTTTTTTTTTTTTTTTTATTGAATCACCAAGTGGAGGGTTACAAAGTTCTCAGGATTATGTCAGTTATACAATATTCAAATACCCCTTCCTTCACCAGTGCCCATCTTACATTCCCAACCCCCCCAGTCTATCTGCTGCCCCCTCCCACCTCCCTAGTCCCCACCCTTATACGTGATAGGTTTCACTTCATTTGCGCTTATCTCGATTACATTCCATGTTTCAACACACAACTCACTACCGTTGCTGGGGTTTCCCCCCAAAAAGAAAAAGACAGTCCTATTGCCAACATTGGAGATTTTTAAGGACTGTTCTAAGCATCACAATGCGAATGAAAAGAAAAGAGGTAATAGACATGTATTAAAAAATACTAGAACTAAGGAGGAGAGACTTTTTTTATTGAATTACAGTGAAATATACAGCTACAAAGTTGTTCATTGTTCATGATTGGTTTTCATCGCATAGTGCTACAACACCCATTCCTTCACCAATGTACATTAGCCACCAACAATGTCCCAGTTTTCCTACCCCATGCCCACCTGCCTTTATGGAATGCTCTCCCTCTCTCTCTGTCTCTCTCTGTCTCTCTCTTCCTCTCTCTCTCTCTCTGTCTCGTTGATACTGAAATGTTAATATATATATGTGTCTTTATCAACCCTCAGTTCTTGTCTAGAGTGATCATTTCTAACTATTGTTGTCATACTGGTCCCTTCTCTGTCCTAAGTTCCCTTTGTCTCACGTATACTGTGGCAAACTTCCCATTGACCAGTCATTCTGGCCTTTATTTTTCCTGGCCTTGGATATTAGTCTCATACTTTTTTATTTTATATCCCAGAAATGAATGTAGTCATTCTATGTCTGTCCCTCTCCTCTGACTCATTTCATTCAGCATGGTACTTTCTGTATCCATCCATGCATAAGCAGACTTTATTTTCTCCTAACAGATGTGCAGTATTCCACTGTGTAGAAGTACCATAATTTCTTTAACCAGTAATCTGTCTTGGGCACTCAGTAAATTACTATTCATTATATCTCTCCATTTTTTGATGGGATTGTATATTTTTTTCTTCAAAAATTCTACCAGTGCCTTATATATCTTTTATATTAACCCATTATCAGATAGGTATTGGGTAAATAATTTTTCCCATTCCATGGGCTATCTCTGTATCTTGGTCACCATTTTTTTAAGGTGTGGAAGCTTCTTAGTTTAATGTAGTCCCATTTATTTATCTTTCATTTCACTTGCTTAGTCAGTGGTATTTCATTTTTGAAGATGACTTTAGCTTTAATGTCATGAAGAGTTCCTCTCACATTTTCCTCCATTTGCTTCATGGGTTCAGACCTGATGTTGAGGTCTTTCATCCATTTTTTTTTAGCAACAAAAATACCTTTATTGAAGTGTGATATTTTTTAAATTTTTTATTTTATTGAATCACCATGTGGAAGGTTACATAGTTCTCAGGATTATGTCAGTTATACAATACTCAAATACCCTTCCCTTCACCAGTGCCCATATTCCATCACCAACCCCCCCAGTATACCTCCTGCCCCCTCCCGCCCCCCAGCCCCCGCCCTTGTAAGTGATAAGTTTCACTTCGTTTATGCTTTATCTTGATTACATTCCATGTTTCAACACATAACTCACTATAGTTGCTGGGGTTTCCCCCCAAAAAGAAAAAGACAGTCCTACTGCCAAGGAAGCATTTGATAGTTCTCCATTGCTGAGAATGTAGAGATATTAAGTCCCGCTGTTTGTTACATAACTTTTCTTTTTTCCCCCCCTCGTCCCACGCCACCGAGTTCATGCCTGCTTATTAATCACCACGCTGCTTGACAAAGGGAAAAAAAAATGAGAAAAATGGTTACTTCCCGTCATCAGCCGGCATGGGGCTATGACTTAGTTGATAGTCTAGTAGAATGTCTGCAAGCAGTTTCTGGAACCAGAAGTAGTGCACTGGTATCGGCCCTGGCTCGAGATTCCACCAGCGTCCCGCTGTTCCATGTACATAATAATTTTTTCCCTTATATCTCATTCCCACGCCACCAGGTCCGTGTCTGCTTAATGGACATCATACTATGGTTAACGCCACACCGCGTTTCTTCCTGAGAAAGAAGGATATTTCTCCTCCTCAGCCGTCATGGGGATATGGCTTAGTTCAGTCTAGAGAGATGGCTACCACTTTGATTGCCTTCAATATTTCAACAAAAGACTTACTATTCTTGTTAGGATTTCCCCCCAAAGTCTGACCCACTAAAAAGGAACCATTTCATATTGCTGATGATTAGATGACATTAGGTCGTGCGGCCGCAGCAGTGGTCGCACGGTTTTGGGTTTCTGTATAAAGTCCAGGGAAAGTACAGCCAGAAATTACATCACTGCAAACTTTTACCCTTTTATGGTGCTCATAAGATGGAAAAACCTAGAGAGAGCTGGATCGGCGTCTCCATTTTGTGCTCAAAAAGTGGTGGAAGCTGTGCTGTGCTCAGGAGGAAGGGGTTGAGAGAGAGAGGTTAAAAAAATAGAGAAATTCCCGGCTCCCACTGTCGCAGCCCGGCATAAGGTCTCAGTTCACATTCTGGAAGTAATTCAGTGGGCTGCTGGAGTCCAAAGGAGCTCTTTTGGGCTCTTCGATCATGCTCGAGCGGTAGCCGCGCCAAAAGGGGCTCTTTCATCCATTTTGATCTAACTCTTGTGCATGGTGTTAGAAATTTGAGTTCATTTTTTTACATGTAACTCCCAAATTTTCATAGCATTACTTATTGAAGAGGTTTTCTTTCCTCCATTTCATATTTCTTATTTCTTAATAGAAGATTAAGTAATAGTATATTTGATGATCTGTTTTAGTATATTCAACTCTATTCTATTTATCTGTGGGTCTGTCTTTATTCTGATACTATGCTGTTTAATTACTACAGCTTTGTAGTATCATTTGAAATTGGGGACAGTGATGCCCCCATCTTCTATTTCCCAAGGATTTTGTTAGCTATTTGTGGGAGTTTATTGTTTCATATGAATTTCAGGAGTGTTTGATCTAATTCTTTGAAATATAGGGACTGCATTAAATCTGTATAATGCTTTGGGTAGTATTGCCATTTTGACAATGTTAATCCTCCCAATGCATGAGCAGATGATATGTTTCCACTTCCTTGTGTCCTCTTTTATTTCTAGAAGTAGTGTTTTGTAGTTTTCTTCGTGTAGGTCCTTCACCTCTTTAGTTTCTTCGTGTAGGTCCTTCACCTCTTCACCACTTGATTCTGAGGTGCTTGATTTTCCAAGGCACAATTGTGAGCAGCGCTGTTTTTTGTTAGTTTTTATATAGGAAAGGCTTTTGGATATTTATTTCATAATCTGCCACTTTGCTATACAAACTTTTTGTTTCTAGGATCTTTTTTTGTAGACTCTTTAGGGTTTCCCATATATAGTATTATGTCATCTGCAGATAGTGAAAGTTTGACTTCCTCCTTTCCTGTCTTTATGCACTTTTATATTTTTCTTTGCCTAACTGCTATGGCAAATACTTCCGGTACTATATTGAATAGAAGTGGCAAGAGTGGGCAGCCTTGTCTGTGCCTGCTCTTAGGTGGAAGGCCTGTAGTTTATCTCTGTTGAGGATAATTCTTGATTCGGGCTTTTGGTAGATGGATTTGAAGAAAGTTCCTTCAACTCCCATCTTGTTGAGAATTTTTATCATGAATGGGTGCTAGGTATTGTCAAATGGTTTCTCTGCATTGATTGATATGATCATATTTTATTGTGATGCTGTATTATGTGGATAGAATTGCAAACATTAAACCATTATTGCATTTCTAAGATGAATCCCTACTCCGTCATAGCACATGACCTTTTTGATAGGTTGTTGGATTCTATTTGCTGGAAGTGAAGATCTTTACATCTGTGTTCATAAGGAGTATCAGTCTGTAATTATCTTTTTTTTCCTGTAGTGTCTCTGTATGATTTAGGTATCAGGATGATCTTTCTCTCATAGAAACCGTTTGGAAGTGTTTCTCTTTCTTCAGATTCCTGGGAAAGCTTGAAAAGTTTTGGTAGTAGGTTCTCCTTAAAAGTTTGAAAGAATTCACTAGTGAATCCATCTGGGTCTGAGCTTTGGTTTGTGGGAAAAGTTTTGATAATCTTTTCAATTTCCTAGATAGTGATGAGTCTGTTTGGGTATTTCAGATCCTCTTGGTTCAATCTGGGGAGGCTATCGGAATCGATGAATTTATCTATTTCTTCAAAGTTCTCTTGTCTTTTTGCCATAAAGATTCCCCAAGTAATCTCTGATGATTCTTTGAATTTCTTTGGTTTCTGTTGTGATGTCCCCCTTTTCATTTCTGATTCTGTTTATTAGGGTTTTCTCTCTCTCATTTTCCCTCTCCCTCTCTCTCTTTCTTTCTCTCTCTTTCTCTCTCTCCCTCTTTCTCTTTTTCCCTCTCTTTCTGAGTCTTGCTATTAGTTTATCAATCTTGTTTATTTATTTTTTTTAAAGAACCAGCTCTTGGTTTCATTGATCTTTTGGATTGTTGTTTTGAGATTCCAGCTGTTAATTTCTGCTCTGAATTTTATTATTTCCTTCCTCCTCCCTGATTTGGGCTCCTTTTTTGGGGGTCATTTTTCAAGATCTTATGCTGTGAAGTCAAGTTATTTATGTGGTTCATTTCTTCCTTCCTGATGTATGCTTGTCAAGCTGTAAATTTTCCTCTTAACACTGCTATTGCTGTGTTCCACAAGTTCTGGTAGATCGTGTCTTCACTCTCATTCGTTTCCAGGAATCTTTTGATTTTCTCTTTTATTTCCTCTATAACCCACTGGTACTTCAGTAGTGAGCTGTTCTGTTTCCAGGTGTTTGACTTGATTATATCTTTCTGTGTGTGATTAACTTCTATTCTCAGTACATCATGGTCTGAAAAGCTAGTTGATACAATTTTTATCCTCTTAATTTTATCGAGGTATGTTTTGTGGCCCAGTATGTGGTATATCTTGTAGAATGTCCCAGGTGCACTGAAGAAGAATGTGTATTTTGCTTTTTAAAGATGAAAAGCCCTGTATACATCTACTACCCCTCTCTCTTCCATTTCATTTTTCAATGCCAGTTATTTCCTTGCTGAGTTTTACTCTCATTGATCTATCAAGAGTTTACAAGGTAGTGTTGAAGTCTCCAACTACTATTTTGTTGTTACCAATATGCTCCTTGAAGTCTACTAGCATTTTTATTAATTACTTTGCTCTTCTCTCATTGTGTGTATATATGTTTATGAGTGTAATTTCTTCCTGATGTACATATCCCTGAATTATTAAGGAGAGAACTTCACTGTCATTTTTTTTTCTTTTGGGGTCACACCTGGCAATATGCAGGGGTCACTCCTGGCTCTGCACTCAGGAATCAGCCCTGGCGGTGCTTAGGGGACCATATGGGATGCTGGGAATCGAACCCGGGTCAGCCATGTGCAAGGCAAACGCCCTACCCATTGTGCTATCACTCCAGCCCCTTCACTGTCTTTTGTAACCTTTTTCAGCCTGAAATGTATGTTATCAGATACTACTATGGCCACTCTGGCCTTTTTGAAGGAGTTGTTTGCTTGAACAATTGTTTTCCAGCCTTTGATTTTGAGTGTGTATATGCTCTCACTATTCAAATGTGTTTCTTATAGGCAGCAAAATGTTGGACTCAATTTATAATCCTTTTTGCCATCCATCCTATGTCTCTTAATTGGTGCATTTAAGCCATTGATATTGAAAGAGATTATTGTTATGAGGTTTTGTGTCATCTTTCTTTAGAGGATTGTTGTGTTTTTTGGGTATGTCTTGCCTTATAGTAGCCTCTTGAGTTTTTCTTTCAAAATTGGTTTTGAGTCTGTGAAGTTCCCGAGCTGTTGTTTTACCATAAATTTGTGTATCATTCCTTCAAATGCAAATGAGAGTTTAGCTAGGTAAGGTATTCTTGATGAAACCTCCTTTTAAAAAAAAAAAACTATATCCCACCATTGACCTTGGGCCAGATGATTTCATTCAGTAGGTCTGCTGTAAATCTAAGGAATGCTCCTTAGATTTCCTTCTTTGATCTTGCTGCTCTCAGTATTGTATCTCTGTGGTTTTCATCATTCTGATTAGGATATGTCTTGGAGTCATTTTATTAGGGTCTCTTTGTGCTGGTACCTTTTTGGCTTCTTGGATCTGGATACCTGTGTTCTCCAGTTCTGGGAACTTTTCAGCAATGATGTCTTTAGCTGTTACCATCTCTTTGGGGGTGCCTCCCTGTCCCTCTGGGACTCTGATGATTCTTATGTTGTTCCTCTTGACTTAATCTCATAGTTTTCTGTTCTGCCTTTAAGTTATTTTGAGATCTTTTTCCATCTTTTGCTGTTGCCTGGAGGTTTTCTTCATCTCATCCTCAAGCTTACTGATTCTGCCTTCAGACGTTGTTACTCAATTGTTGAGGGCACCCATTGAGTTTTTCATTTCATCTATCAATTTTTTATTAATGCCATTTCTGTTTGTGGTTTTCTTATTTCTGCTCTCAGTTCATCCTGTGTTTATTGGCTGTCTGTTCTCCTTCCATCCTCCTGTGTTTTATTAGATGTCCATTCCACTGTTTCTTTGAGCTCATTAAACTCCCTCACTATTTCCTCTGTGAATTCTTTATCAGAGAGATTATGTGCATGGGCATTCCTTGTTGAGGCTTCGGGGCTCCTATCTTTATCCACTTTTTGTGGTTGGGTTCTGCAGTTTTGCCATGGTGCCTATGGTGGTCTGGAGATGGTTCTTTGTAATACCCCCTTGCCCCAGTTCAGTGCCAGGGAGCAATGTGGGGGAGCTTGGTGTTTAGTGGTCTCTTCTTTCCTCATATAGGATATGGTGGGGAAAATTAATGCCTCCCCCTCCTCTAGGGCATTCATTAGGGCTTTGCAGCCTCCATTATCCAAAACTGTCTCAAGCTCTCTGGCCCCCAGGAAAAAAATGAGACCTTTTTGTAATGTAATTCAGATAAAAAATTATCAACCAAGTCTACTAAGAGAAGAAGAAATAAGACATGGAATAAATAAAGGTATTAAGAGGCCCAGATCTGCTTGTTATTACCTAATGTGAATTCCTTTCTCCCTGGGGAACTCTTCAGATCTATGCTAACTATGAGTTTCACAGCAGACCCTAACCATGCTGTTGATCTGGACATGGTAGACAGACATCACAAACCATCCTTCTTATATAAGTCTAAAGGCGCTGTAGAGTAGAAGTTAGGGATAAAGATAATGATGACAGGCAGACTCCAAATTAGATAGTCTGGCACAAAATCTCTTTGATGTTCTTAAGTTTATGTGTATTGGTTCTAAACTTTCTGAACCTAAAACGATTATATAGTTCTTTTTTTCCCCCAAGAGTGGAACTGTGGTCAGAATACCATTTTTTTCTTTAGTGATTGGATCTTCTTTGGACTGTGAGATTGTTTAAGAGATCAAACTTCCTCCTACCAACTCCTGAGACATTATCAATTAACCACACACAGCCCATCGAACACAGCACAGCTATAATTAAACTAAATTACTGTGCAGTAGCTTTCATTACACAATGACACAGTTTTTGTTAGGACCATAGAGAGAGTTTAATTATATGTCTAGACTCCCCCTGAACTCAGAGCAGCAGTATTATTTTTGTCTGTTGAAGAGAGTTTGAGTTTTTTGTTATTTCCTTTTTCAAAGACCAAATGGTATGATGTTTGTTTTTTCTCTCCATTTTCTACATCAGTGCATATTTAGTGTAGGAAGCATTAATGTATCTGGAGATATAAATGTTTTCATGGAAAATGTACAGATTTTCATGTTTCTGTTTGATACATACTTCACTTGCCTCCAAAATATATTTTTCTTGAAATTACCCCAAACATCCTCTCTTAATTCATTAATGTGTAAAGCCTGTGCTATAGTTGAAAGTAAAGTCACCTCTTATATTACAAGATTTAAACTTCATGGCTTTGCGTGAGGACAGAATGTATCTACATGCACTCTCTTCCCAGCTAGCCACTGCCAGCATCTCTGACAGTGGGAGGAGCTGAGCCTGGAGAGTCCTGTTCATTCACACCACTGGTGAAGGAGCTCCCTCTACTCTCTTTTCCATCCTCAGCTCATTGTTCTCTTGGATGTCCCCTTTTTCTCCGAAACTCCAGAACATTTGGGGGCCTTTTATTAAGTTAATTTTCTGATGCAACTTCCCTGTTAAACTGATAAACCTTTCCATAACCAGTATCTCTAAAATTTCATCTTTTTGGAAACCTGACCACAGACATTGGAATGGGAGCGTGAGTATTCTCAACACCACACCCAGACCTAGCCACAGATATTGGAATGGGAGAATGAACATTCTCAGTACCCATTAGAAAGTTGCTGCACAATATGTTCTTGCTCTGATCCCATATAAACTTTACATATTGACAATTTTTGCTGAGTTCATATATTCATATATGCATACATATATTATTGTATACTCAGATCAACAATAAAGGATCTGGATGCATTAATTTAGTTATTACAGTTATGTTAATGCTATTAGAGAGCAAGATCCACAAGTTATATAATTGTTAAAAATGTCATTTTAAAGGTGAAACTCCTGCCTGAGTTTTAAAATACTCTCTCTCTCTATATATATATGTATATACACATACATTGGCTTTTCTAGAAGTGATTTTGTAAACATCATATACTGATAGTAAATACCTTTGAAGTGACTAAATGTCATTTTCCAGTTATTTTAGGATATTTCACAAATATAAAACTATCTTTTATAATTTATTTTTTTATTGAATCACCAAGTGGAAAGTTACAAAGCTTTCAGGCATAAGTTTCAGTTATACAATGCTCGAATACCCATCCCTTCACCAGTGCACATATTCCACCACCAAAAACCCCAGTATACCCCCCTGCCCCCCAGCCTGCGTAGCTGATAAATTTACTTTACTTTGTCTCTACCTTGATTGCATTCCATATTTCAACACAAAACTCGTTATTATTGTTAGAGTTTCCCCCAAAAATAAATAGACCTGCTGAAAAGGAAGCATTTAATAATCAGTTTTCCATTGCTGAGAATGAAGAGATATAATTTTGGATTTCTGTGTTTTAGTATTTTAGTAACTAAGTCCAGGGGGATTTATGCCAGAAATTGCATCATTTCCTCTCCTGGGGTGCCTGGGCTTAGTTCACAGTCTAGAGATATTTCTGCAAGAAGCTGCTTGGTACCAAAAGTAGTTTAGCTGGGCTCCGGATCATGGTCGATCAGCAGCGGAGAGGCCACACACATGTGCGGCTGCCCAGATTACATCTAGGTGGAGAGCGGAACATTTTTCAAATGTACCAATTTCACTTAAATGTATCAAAGTGATGTTGCTACAACATATCTACATTTCTTTAAACTACCATATTTTAAACTAATTTCAACTTACAAATTAATGTGGCAAATTTATGAAAGATAATAATTACCACCATTATTTAAATCTCTACAAGCTAGTGATTAAAAAGTGGGACTACATCGCTAGAGAAAAAACTGAGTTAATATAAATAACTTTTTGAATTAACCGCTCAAAAGTGTTTATTGTTGCATACCTAGTACCAGGGAAACCAGAAACATTTGTCTTCATGGAGTTATTCAGATAGTAAGAGAGACAACCTAAGAACCCCTTCCCACAAAAATATGCTTTAAAGAACAATAGGTGTATAAATAAAAGTATGAAAGATGTGGCCCATATCTGCATTTGGAGGAACAAAGTCTGTCACACAGGACCTGACACTGTAGCTGTGTCCTGGGGAGGGGGGCTTAAAAATTGATTTAGATATCCATTTAAGAAAGTGGGATAATTAGACAAGGATGAAGGATGCTTGAAGATCTTTAATGGGGAAGAGAGTAAGGCTTTTGATGGTAGTGAAAGTATTTGTAGAGCAGAGCAAGAAGGAGGAAAGTGACTAAATATTAGGCTGATGAGGGGCTTGGGGGCCTGATCATCAAGACTTAAAAGCCAGGATAAAGCAATGAGAAATCACTGAAGAGGGCTGATTACTGGCATCTATCCCAAGAACACAAAAACATTACTCCAGAAAGGTATTTGTTTGCACTCTAAGGACCATTTGAAGCACTGCTTTCGATAGTATAGACTGGAAGCAACCCAAGTGCCCAACAACATATGAGTGAACAAAGAAACGGCAGCATGTATGCACAACGGGGAACTCTGCAGCCTGCAGTTCCCCACCCTGGATGGAAACGGCAGGAGTCTGAGGGCAGCCGACCTCACTCACTAATGCAGTGTTAGGAAACATAGGATAAAAGGGTCAGTGATCACAGATCTTGAAAATCTGTCCATAAACCAGATTCTCAGTCTCAACACTGCCGCTGAGGACACTTGCTCATACCTGGTGCATCAGACTGCCTCTCTCCTCGTGTCTGATCCCTGAGAAGTATCATTCATTCCTGCAAGGGATCTCAGGAGGACCTGTACCCAGTTCCCTTGATGAGAGTCCACATTGGGTCCATGAGAAACACACACACTTATCCAGCTATAGTTTGAGGGCAATTGGGACACTCTCTTCTGACTCACCTGTTTCCTCCATCTATTTTTTTTTCATGAATGAAACACCAGTTTCTGATCCTCCAAATTCCCAAGTGACACATCAGGCACCATAAATTGTTACAGCACACATTCCACTTGAGTGGAAAGGTGTTTGTGGGGGTGGCCTCTTTCCCCTTATGAAGGAAGGAAAGTAGAAAGACTAAGAAGCATTTGGACAACGCTGTCTTCTAATGCCCCCAAATAATAGGCAGGGAAAACCAGAATAGACTAATACATGTATCACAGAGCTCTTCTATTCTAGTAGAGAGAAAGACAAATCAAATGACGCCATCTTGGGACTTGAAAGATAATACAGGCAGCCAGGCATTTTCTCTCCATGTGGCCTACCTCTGTTCTGTCCGAGTTTGCTAGGAGTGGTCCCTAAGGATGGAGCCACAAATAAGCCCTGAGCACAGCTGTGTGTGGCTCCAAGAAACAAAACAAACACAAACAAAAAGCTTGATACAGTCATCCTGCTTCAATCCAATAAAAGTCAAAGGTAGATATTGGTAAAAATATTTCTCATCTTCATGTTAGGAAAACAGAAGCATTTATACTTTTTAAGTAAAAGTGAGTAGAGCCTTGTTGCATGCATTAAAATAAAATGGTGCATGAATATATCTGAAAAGATTAAACATGTGTTTGGACCATATGAATAATTAGTTTTTACTTAATTTTTCTCCCCCTATTTAGTACCTCCATGAAAATGGAATTGTCCATCGTGATCTCAAACCAGAGAACCTTCTCTATGCAACTCCAGCCCCAGATGCACCACTCAAGATTGGTAAGAGCATTTCCAGATGTCTTAACCTATATCAGAAGAAACTTATTTCACTGAATTTTAAGATATTTCTTTATCTCTTGTCATCTATAAACAGTTTACTTCAGTATTTGGTATCTATAAATAATAATGTCGTGTCTAGTAGTTTGTATTCTTTTCTGGAATGTTAATTTGGAGACTGGTGCCTCCAGATTGCTCCTAAAGTTCAACAGGCTCTTTATTTCTGCTAGAGAAGATGAACATTGGGAAATTCTTATTGATCCGAGGTGACCTTTAAATCAACATTTTAGGGGAAGAAATGTTACATCCTGTATTCATCCCAAAGTAAATCCTCATTGCAAAAATAAATAAATAAATGAATAAATAAACACTATAGTAGATGGTTTCTCTTCAAGAGTATATGTTTTAAATCCTCTGAAAGGCATTGCTCATGTGTTCCTTTCCTTTATGAGTCTAACCTGATGAGTGCACTGCATTTATAAATGTGAACAGCCTTGAAAATTAAATTGTACAGATCATGGGAAAACTCAGACAACATAATGTGCTGTTTGAACGCAAGGAAGGGTGCTGACGGCCTGTGGGGAGTCCCTTGTTCTCAGACTCACTCCTGAAAGGCAGTGGACAGCAGTGGCCTTCATTTCCTTTAACATCACTTTCAAAGGCTGTATCCTTAAAGAATGTTCTTTAAGTGAATGGATACTAAAGTAGACAGTCCTTTCTTCCTGAAGGACCCCTGCTGCTTCTCTGATAAGGATCAGGCACCTCCCTGGAAATGTGGGTGTGTCTTTGAAGTCGAAAATGGCATCAATTCTGCATCTGCCTCTCTTGCAGAAGGGCCTTGAATGACATCCTGATGCGTCCTGAGTCAGAGAGATACAGCCCAGCAAGTAGAGCAGAGTGGCAGCAACCTTTGATGATTTATTTAGGTAGTATTTTGAGGAATTATAGAGAGAACTTTTGAAAAAATAAACTTCTATTTTTCATATGAGAATAGATTTTTATTCATTAAATCAGCTAAGGAATAAATATATTTTGAAGCAGAATAAATATTTTGAAATGTTTTACATTTATGAAAGTAAAATTTTTTATATATTGCAATTGATTAAAATACTAGATCATATCACTAATTCTGTATTATTATCTAGAGGTGCTATTTTATAAATCTAAAAATTATAAAGGATATGTATATATGTCTATATATATGGCAAATCAAAAAGCATAGCTCGTCTACGAGGAGCTGAGAATCACAGAGAAGAGCATAAAAGCATAAAATATATCTGGGAGTCCTATTTTCCTCCAGCTTAAACAAGATTTGAAATTCTGTGTCCTTTTCACCTCATCATCAAATATAAAAAAAAAAAATTGAATGAAAGTGAGTTACACTTTGAGTAGCTGAAGTGCTGAGAAGTGCTTACTTCTTGCTTGTGTGTTTTAGCTGACTTCGGGTTGTCTAAGATCGTGGAGCATCAGGTGCTCATGAAGACAGTATGTGGAACCCCCGGGTACTGCGGTATGATCCTTAATGCTCACATTCCAATCGTCTTGTCTTTCTAACCCATTTCTTTTAGCAATATGATGCATCGGCCCCTTACTTAAAATGTTTTGAGTCTGGTGCAAGTCTCTATGAGGAAAGACCTTGTTAAGGACACTCAGACCCTTTGTTGGACAGGATGGTGTGGATGACAGTGGGTTTAGGACCCACGAGCAGCAGGGCCCTCGGGAGGAAATACTGCTTGCCCTGAGTCTGCATTTTGGTGTTTGGGGCAGCACCTGCCTTTAGACACTGCAGTGGGAAGTTAGTGACTAGAAGAGGACAGGGAAAGGGGAGTGTTTCACGATTAGAATTAAACCATGTGCCCTTGTCATTTACTTCTTTCTTTCCCAGTAGCTGTGCCTGAGATTAAGGCATTTATTAGATAAAGAGTGGGTTGGTTGCTATTTATGATCTTTATTTTTATCTGGGAGCAGACTTGGCCATAGCCAGTGGTTTTAGGGCTTACACTGGGCTCCATACTTGATCACTCCTGTCAGGCTCAGGGAACCTTATGGGAATCCAGGGATCAAACCTGGGTCTGCCACATGCAGAGCAAGTGCCTTACTCACTGTACTATTGCTCCAGCCCCATTTCTGAGCATTATAAGGTAAGGTCTTTCATTGTTGGGTCCCTGCCTGAGTACTCAGAGGCTTCAGGACTTGTAATGTTGCAAGCCATTTTGCCCTGCCTCCAAGAAGAGGCTGAAAATGACCCATTATGACAGATAGATAGATATGAAAGAGAAAAGAAATGAAAAGAAGACAACTTAACAAGCTCTTATAAATGCTCTTTTATCCTCCCAGTATTGAAATCCTACATTTTGGCTAAGTGCTAACCAAGCACCCTTCCCAAAATGCTCATTGCCTGGCCTATGGGAGGAGCACTTCTCACTTATGGGAGAGGCTGTATCCAAGGTGCTGCTGTGCCTAGGACAGCAGAATGGAAAGATGAGTGACGGAAAGAGTCCTTCCGTGGATTCAAGGGGCCTGGAGCAGAGGCAACATTCATGGATTTATTTTTTTTACCGTAATGTAACACTTGCAGTTACCTATCATACAAATAAATTGATCATTTACTCAGCAGACTAATATTTCTTTGAAGGTTGTCCTCCACCCTTGCCCTTCTTCCCCCAGCACCTCTCCATTCTGTGCCCAGACTGTGCTTTGATGGCAAGTGTGCTCCTAAGGGGTAGCAGGCAGAAGGACATTTCCCTTTCCTGGGAGGGGTTGGAAATGAGACCCAAGTACAAGACTAGCTGAAATCCTACACGACAGCAGGCTGCACTACAGAAGACTTTCCTTTACTCAGAGATTTCCGTCTGGAATCCTGGCAGGTGTTTCACTTCACCACTAGTCTAAAACCCACATAATTGACAGGCTGGGGGCAGGCCTTTTTCCTGAGCTGGTCCTGAAAGCAGTACAACCAGGTGATTGTCTGCATGAATGCTGGGGCAGGTTTTTGCTTTTCATGAAAGATCTCTTAATTCAATAATTGGAGAAAACAGGTGTTTATGTGTTTATGTTAGTACCGTCTGTCATTTGGCAGGAATTAAAAAAGGAAAAGTCACCTCTTTGGCTTCATTCATAGAACCTTTGACCTTAGTTATTAGTTAATAACTAAGGGTTCTCCTAGAAGTGAACCCAAACAAAAATCACAGATGCTGATTGTTTAAAGTAAATACTCATTATTTTCTGGGAAATGTGCCCAGTAGAAATGTAACTCAATGCCAGAAAATTAAAATTTGTGGTTCCAGATCAATTAAATTAATGGCTAGAGATCTAAAATCATCCATAAAAGGATGAAGAAATTCTCAATTTTTGCTTCTGGCAAAAGAAAAGGGTCATAAGAAAATCACTGAGCCATGGCTTCTACAGTGAAACTATGCAATGGCAACTACAAAGTATGTTTGCTGGGTGAGCTATTTAAAGCTTGAAATCTGCAGAGATTCAAACCTATGCAGGCCTATCACAAAAGGACAAGATGTTAGACAAGAGATCAATATAGTCATGGGTTAGATTAAATAATTTTTTCTTTTTTTAAAATTTTATTGAATCATCGTGAGATAGTTACAAGCTTTCATGTTTGGGTTACAATCTCACAATGATCAAACACCTATCCCTCTACCAGTGCACATTCCACACTACCAGTATCCCGGGTATACCTCCCCTTTCCCACTTTCCCCCTGCCTGTATGGCAGACAATATTCCCCATACTCTCTCTCTACTTTTGGGCATTCTAGTTTGCAACACAGACACTGAGAGGTCATCATGCTTGGTCCATTATCTTTTGGCATGCATCTCCCATCCCAACTGTTTTTTCCAGCCATCATTTTCTTAGTGATCCCTTCTCTATTCCATCTGCCTTCTCCCCTCCGCTAATGAAGCAGTCTTCCAGCTATGGGGCAATCCCCCTGGCCCTTGTATCTACTGTCCTTGGGTGTCAGCCTCATGTGATGCTACCCTAAACTCCACAAATGAATGCAGTCCCTCTATGTCTGTCCCTTTCTTTCTGACTCATTTCACTTAGCATGATACTCTCCATGTTTATCCATTTATAAGCAAATTTCATGACTTCATCTCTCATAACAACTACATAGCATTGCACTGTGTAGATGTACCAGAGTTTCTTTCTTTCTTTATTTATTTTTAAATTTTTTATTGAGTCACCATGTGGAAAATTACAAAGTTTTGAGGTTTAAGTCTCAGTTATACAATGCTTGAACACCCATCCCTTCATCAGTGCACATATTCCACCACCAAGAATCACAGTATATCTCCACCCCGCACCCCCACACCCCTAGCCCCCCCACGCCCCTACCCCCCACCCTTAGCCCCCCGCCTGTGTAACTAATAAATTTCACTTTACTTTCACCAAAGTTTCTTCAACCAGTCATCTGTTTTAGGGCACTCGGGTTGTTTCCATATTTTGGCTATTGTGAACAGTGCTGCAATGAATATATAGGTACAGATGTCATTTCTACTGTGCTCTTTTGCATCCTCGGGATCTATTCCCAGAAGTGGTATTGAGGGGTCATATGGAAGCTCAGTTTCTAGTTTTTGAAGGACTGTCCATATTGTTTTTCAGAAAGGCTGGATGAGTCAGCATTCTCACCAACAGTGAAGGAGCGTCCCTTTTTCCCCACATCCACACCAGCACTGGTTGCTTTTGTTCTTTTGAATGTGTGCCAGTCTCGAAAGATTTTTTTCTGATACTAGTTATCTAATTTATCCATAGTCTTAATTAAATTGTATGTTCTATATTATATTTCTACTTTTCTGTTTATCCAGATTATATTTTCAGCCTCTAGAAACTGTGAAGAATTTATTTTCACTTGGCATTTGCCAGAGCTTCATTATTGTTTAATGAATAATATAATAGTAGTCAGGACATAATAGTAGTTAGAAACTTAAACACCGCCTTATCACCTCTTGATAGATCAACAAGACTAAATCTCAGCAAGGGAGTACTGGCTCTGAAGGAAGAAATGGAAGAGAGAGAGAGAGCTAGTAGATGTATAGAGAGCTTTCAATCCCCCCCAAATCAAATACATATTCTTTTCCAGTGCACATGCAACATTTTCCAAAATAGACACATGCTGGGCCACAAAACATACCTCAGTAGAATCAGGAAGATAAAAATTGTATCAACTATCTTTTCAGACCACGATGTACTGAAGATAGAATTTAATCATACACAGAAATGAAGAATTCAATCAAGCACCTGGAAATTAAACAACTCAATGGTGAATAATGAGTGGATCGGGAAGGAAATCAAGGAAGACACCAAAAGATTCCTGGAAACAAATGAGAATGAAGACACGAGCTACCAGACCTTGTGGGACACAGCTAAAGCAGTGTTAAGGGGAAAAAAATTATAGCTCTGCAAGTATTTCTCAGGAAGAAAGAAAGGACCTACATAAACAACATGACTTCACAGCTCAAGATCTTAGAGAAGGACCAACAAAAGGAGCCCAAACCAGGTAGGAGGAAAGAAATAATAAAACTTAGAGCAGAAAATAATGACATGGAAACCAAAAAAAATTCAAAAGATCTATTTGAGAAAATAAACAAGATTGATCAACCACTTGCAACACTCACAAGGAGAGAGAGAGAACCCTAATAAACAGAATCAGAAATGAAAAGACGAAGTTCACAACAGAAACCAAAGAAATTCAAAAGATCATCAGAGATTACTTTGAAAGTCTATATACCATGAAACAAGAAAACCTGTAAAAATGGGTAATTCCTGGATTCCTATAACCTCCCAAGGCTGAGCCAAGAAAATTTGGAATACCTGAATAGACCTGTCACTATCAAGGAAATTGAAACATTAATCAAAATATTCCCACAAATAAAAGCCCAGGTCCATATGTATTCATTAGTGAATTTTATTGCCAGCCCTTTTCAAGCTTTTCCAGGAAATTGAAGAAACAGAAACTCTTCCAGTTTCTGTGAGGCACATATTACCCTGATACCAAAAGTAAACAGAGACACTACAAAAAAAGAAAATTACAGGCCAATATCCCTTATGAACACAGATGTAGAGATTCTCAACAAAATATTAGCAAGTAGAATCAACTCATAGAAAAGATCATACAGCACAACCAAGTGGGATTCATCTCAGGGATGCAAGGATGGTTTAACATTTGCAAGTCAATCAACATAATCCATCATATCAATAAGAGAAAAGATAAAAATATTTGATAATTTTAATAGATACAGAGAAAGCGTTTGACAAGATCCAGCACACATTTATGATGAAAACTATTAGCAAAATGGGCATTGAAGGAACTTTCCTCAAGATAGTCAAAGCTGTCTACCACAAGCCCATGGCAAGCATTATCCTCAATGTGGAAAAACTAAGAGCCTTCCCTCTAAGATCAGGGATAAGACAAGGATGCCCTCTCTCACCATTTCTATTCAGTATAGTACTGGAAGTATTTTCCTTAGCAATTAGGGAAGAAAAAGATATTAAGAGTATCCATTTAGGAAAGGAAGAAATCAAGCTCTCACCATTTGCAGATGACATGATACTATACTTAAAGAACCCAAAAGCCTCTACCAAGAAATTCCTAGAAACTTATATAAAAAGTCACAGGCTATAGAATCAATACCCAGAGTCTATGGCTTTCCTACATGCAAATAATGAGAGAAAAGCAAATGATATGAGAAAAGTAATCCCGTTCATAGTCATGCCTCAGAAAAATCTAGTACCTCTGCATTAGTTTAACTAAGGTAAAGGAGTTGCACAAGTAAAACTACAAAACGCTACTTCAAGAAATAATAGGAGACATGAGGAAATAAAAACTCATCCCCTGCTCATGGATTGGGAGAATTAACATTATCAAAATGGCAATACTCCCTGAAGCATTATACAGATTCAATATGATCCCTATAAGAATACCCATGAAATTCTCCAAATAAATTGATCAAACTCTCCTGAAATTCATATGGAACAACAAGCCCCCAAGAATAGCTAAAGTAAATCTTGGGGTGGGAGGGAATATGGGAGGCCTTCCCCAACCTCAAGCTGGGCTACAAAGTGGTAATATTTTTTTAAAAAGAACATGGTATTGGAACAAAGACAGATCTGAAGACCAATGAAATAGGGTTGAATATCCTTACACATACCCTCAAGTATATGATCATCTAATCTATGATAAGGGAGCAAGAGGTATAAAGTGGAGCAAGGAAAGCCTCTTTAACAGTGGTTCTGGCAAACCTGGACAGCTACATGCAAAAAATTGGGCTCAGACCTCTTCCTAACACCATACACAAAAGCCAGATCAAAATGGATTGAAGACCTCAAAATCAGACCAGAATCCATAAGGTACCTTGAAGAAAAGGTTGGCAAAACGCTCTACGACATTGAAGCTAAAGGTATCTTCAAAGATGAAATGCCACCGACCAAGCAAGTGGAAACAGAGATAAACAAACGGGTTTATCTTAAACTAAGGAGCTTCTGTGCCTCAAAAGAAACAGTGACCAGAAAACAAAGACAGTCTACAGAATGGGAAAGGATATTCACCCAATACCCTTCTGATAAGGGGTTAATATCAAGGGTATACAAGGTTGAACTCTGCAAGGAGAAAACCTCCAATCCCATAAAAAATATGGGGCAATGAAATGAACAGAAACTTTCTCAAAGAAGAAATCCAAATGGCCAAAAAACACATGAAAAAATGCTCTTCATTACTAATCATCAGAGAGATGCAGATCAAAACAACAATGAGATATCATCTCACACCACAGAGACTGGCCCACATCCAAAAGAACAAAAGCAACCGGTGTTGGTGTGGATGTGGGGAGAAAGGGACTCTCCTTCACTGCTGGTGGGAATGCTTACTAGTCCAGCCTTTTTGGAAAACAATTTGGACATTTTTCAAAAACTAGAAATTGAACTATTGTTTGACCCAGCAGTACCACTTTTGGGAATATATCCCAGAGATGTAAAAAAATACAGTAGAAATGACATCTGAACTTGTATGTTTATTGCAGCACTATTTACAATAGTCATAATCTGGAAAAAACAACTGAGTGACCAAGAACAGATGATTGGTTAAAGACACTTTGGTATATCTACACAATGGAATACTATGCAGCTGTTAGGAAAAGATGAAGTCATGAAATTTGCATATAAATGGATGGACATGGAGAGTATCGTGCTAAGTATAAATGAATCAGATAGAGAGGGACAGACATAGAATGACTGCACTCATTTGTGGAATATAAGTAACTTAATGGGAGACTAACACCCAAGGATAGTAGAGTTAAAGGTCAGGAGAATTGCTACATGGCTTGGAAGCTGGCCTCACATGCTGGAGGGAAAGGCAGCTGGGATAGAGAAGGGACCACCAAGTAAATGATGCTTGGAAAGCTTGCTCAGGATGGGAGGTGCATGTTGATAGTAGGCTATGGACCAAAAGTAGTCTATTATGGCTACTTAGTACCTGTATTGCAAACCGTAATGCCCAAAAGGAGAGAGAGAGAGAGTAAGAGGAAACATGCCTGCCACAGAGGCGAGGGTGAAGGAGGAGGATGAAAGGGTGGCAGGAGGGATACTGGGAACATTGGTGGTGGAGAATGGGCACTTGTGGAGGGATGGGTACTCAATCATTGTATGACTGAAACATAATCACAAAAGTTTGTAAGTCTGTATCTCACAGTCATTCATTTTTTAAAAAAATAATCATGGTTTAAACAGGAGAGCCTGGCAAGCTCTCCATGGCGTATTCATACATATTCATATGCCAAATACAGTAACAATGTTGGGTCTCATTCTCCTGACCCTGAAAGAGCTCTAATGCAGCACCATTGGGAAGGACGAGTAAAGAGAGGCTGCTAAAATCTCGGGGCTAGGACAAATGGAGATATTACTGGGCCCACTTGAGCAAGTTGAGGATCAATGGGATGATAGTGATAGTGACATGGTTTAAAAAATCATCTAAATTCTTTTAAAACATACAAAAAATAATTTACTGGATGCCTCTTCTACCGTTTCTTTGAGCTCATTGAACATCCTCAACATTTCATCTCTGAATTCTTTATCAGAGAGATTGTATTTGTGGGTATTCCCTGTTGAGGCTTCTGGGATCTTTTCTTCATCCACTCCTTGTGGTGGAGATCTGTGGTTTCCCGTGTTTCTGTAGTGGTATGGAAGTGGATTCCTACAGTTCGCTAGCAGTGTTTCTCCCTTGCTGCAAGGGAGGATTCTGGATGAGCTCAGTTAATGTGGTCTCCTTTTTCCCTTCAAGAATACTAACTTCCACTTTAGTACTCCTGTGTGACTAATGTGGGGCCACTAGTACAGCTTCAGATGATGTGTTCTTTTACATTAGGCTTGTTCAGATTCTCATGTTCACCATTATTTTGATGAATTTTGGGAACATTGTGATTGAAATAGGCTAGTGGACTATTGGCCTAATGTGGTTGGGATAACCAGGCTGTCCTCGGAAGTATTAGGTAACAGAGGTTGAGATATGAGTCCAAAGCGCTATGAAAGGGGAAGTTACCTTTCCACGAGCAGCCACCACCCCGGCACCCACACCCCGTACCACCACTGTAAATAGGTTCACTATTCCAGGCATGAAGACAATTTTTAAATAACTGACGACTGAAAGCGAAGAGATTTCAGTCTAGAGGAGCACAAACAGATGTGAAAAATAAGGGAAAATGTAAACAGAATTAAATAAATAAATCAAATAATCTAAAATACCTGCTTTAAGGATTGTTCCATGAAAGATAGATTTGGGTTCATTTCTAGAGAACTAAATAGCTAAAGTCAACTAACAAGAATATTTAGCTACATTGGTAACCTGATCAAGTAAGGACTGATATCATCAGAGAATGAGTTAAATGCAGAGATGATTTTCTTTTTCAAGAGAACCTAAGAGAAAACTTGGTGAATCACACAGGTGTCAGCTGCAGTGTCTTTGCCTTTCAGTGTGCCAGGCTGGTGTTCCCTGGGGCTCCTGAAGGGAAGCCTCAGCCCAGTGATTTTTCTCATGACCTGCTTCTTTTGCCAGCAGCAAGGAGAGGAATGAGAATGGTGAGAGGGAATGAGCAGAGTAAGTAGGCAAGAAACCACTGCCACATCTTTTGTTCCTGCCCATGACCCTTCCTCCCTCAGAGTTGGGCTGTGTGCAGTTATTAGCATAAGTGTCCAAACATGCTTGCTGTGCTGCACCCAGGCAAAAATGCTCAGCAGTGGAGACACAGCACTGAAGACAGGGGAGTGATGAGGAAGTGGCGAAATCAGATTAGTCTTGGCCTTGCACAGAATAAGTTGAGTGTAGGGCTAAAGGGAAGTTGTATATCTGGATCAAAATAAGTCTATATGGGTGTAAGCCACATGGAATAAGCCTGACCTAAACAGTTTGTTGTGTAGATGTTTTATTGTGCAGATATTCAGTCCTTTTTTCCACTTTTTTATTAATGAGCTCCTACCAACCATTGCTCTAGGTGCTATAGTGCAATGGTTTAAAAAAAAAACAGCAAAATTATTCGAGACCAAAACAGTTAGGGGCTGAAGAGATAGTACAGTGGGTGAGGCATTTGCCTTACCTGTAGCTGATCTTAGTTCAATCCCTGGCACAGAGCCAGGAGTGACCCTGAGCTCAGAGTGACCAGGAGCATTTCTGGGTTTGGCCTAAAACAAATGAACAAAAAATAATAAAACATTTTAGTGAGGAAAGGTAGCAATAAGCATATCATATAGGTTATATGAATATTCATTATGTAGAAATATGCATAAATCAAATAGGAAGAAGTGGTTGTTTCTGTGAAGACAGTTGGGAAGGAGAGTCAGAAGTGCTGGGAGCTTGGGTTGCATTTTAAGGAGTGTCAGAGAGAAGGACCGTAGAGGAAAGGCCTGAAGAAGCTAATACAGGGAACCAGCACATGGACGGAGCATAACAGGCCTGAGACAGGACTAGCCCCAGTATCTTTCAAGTCCAGCATAGAGACTAGCTAACTGCGGCTCGGTCACATTGGGAGGACTAGATGGGAGAGAAGAAAAGAGGACTCTGACTGCAAGAGCAGAACAACTGCAGACGTGGGGAGACATTCAGAGCACACATTAGGACCTGTTAGACATGCAGGTGGAGGTGCCATGGGCAGACGTTTCTGTGAGTGCAGCTTAGTATCAAAAACTTGCCTGTTGATATCAATGTAGGCCTTACCATCACACTGGTGCTACTTAAAGTCTGGAGACCCGACAAGGAGGAGCTACACTTCTCACTCATGGCATGTCACCATAGAGGAAGCTCCACAAGACGGAACAGAGAATTAGGAATAGAAACTGATGCATGGTTTTAGACTCAGTGTATAAAATGACATTCTAATATCGGAAACAGCAATGAAAGGGGCTGCTTCCTGGGCTGGAGAGGCAGTCACGAGAGGGGATCAGATCCTCCGGGAGGATCCTGGCTGCTGGTAAGGGCTGGAGAGGAGCAGTTACACCAACTTCTGTCTTTGCATCCAGTAAACACATAGTACATCATATTACATCATATGGCCACTAAAATTACCTATAGGTCCTGTGTGTGTGTGTATATATATATATATATATTAAATTAAGGATTATGGCAAGAAGTTAGTGATGGTGATGGTGAAGTTGCAGATTTGCAGAGTTCACCAGATATATTTTTGCCCAAGACACATTAATAGAATTTTGATAAACTTGAGCCTAAAGTTTTGCATGTCAAAACCAAAAAATCCCTCCATCTAAAATCAAGACACCCTGCACCATTTAAAATTGTGACATGCTATAGGATGGGATAAAATATGTTCACACCATATTTCAGATAAAGCACTAACCTCCAGGATATATATAACACTCACAAAGCTAAATAACAACAAAAGTAACCCCATTAAAAATGGAGAGAAGAGACAAACACTTATTCAAAGAAAACATCTAGGCAACTTGTAGGCTTGTTCCCCATCACTGTTGTCCAGGAAGTGCAGATTCAAATCCCACTGAGATGTCATCTCACACCAGGAGCAGGGCACAAACATACAGGACTGGAAGCGACCAGTGCTGGAGGGGACATGGTGCAAAAGGAAACCCACTCACTGTGGGTGAGACTGTTTTCAGGTCAGTTTCTATTTCCATGGAAAACAGTCCAGTGATTGCTTAGAAAGTGAAAACTGAGTTTCCTGTGACCAGCATTCTTGGCATCTACCCCAAGGACACAAAATAAATTATTTAACAAATATGCACAGCTATGAAATGGAAACAGTCCACATATTTAACAACAGGTGAATGGATAAAGACTCTCTGAGATATTTGTAACATACTTCCACACATTGCAAGTTGAATAGGATTGAAGGGCATGAGCATGAGTAAGCCTGAGGGGGGAGGACAAATAGCGTGTGACCCCAGTCATCTGTGCTATGCAGAGGAGAATTCAAGGCTAATAGCAGCAAATGGTGACAAACCCTTGGTCTCAAATTATACAACTGAGACTAATAAGCAATCTGAAGGTCATGCTGAGGGTGGGATGGGGCGAGGAACAGGTGGATTAAGAGTGACATAAGGACTTTGGTGATGGTGAAGTTGCAGTGACTTCACCAAAAACATGAATAGTAACATCATTGTAACCATGTTGCTGAAATTCCAGTAATTTAAAAAATATGTAACTTTGCAAGAATAAATATGGAAAATGACCACCACCAAGAGGAGAAGAAGAAAAGGTAACTTTGAGGACCAGAAACTGTGCAGCAGTTAAACTGCTTGGCTTGCACATGGCTGACCAGGATTTGAATCTTTGTACCCACATATAATCAATTCCCCAGTCACTTCCAGGAGGATCCCTGTACACAGAGCCAGGAGTGAACCCTGAACAGCACAGGGTGTGACCCAACCATCCCCCACCCTGCACCCTCAATTAAGAGTAAATAAGTGTTTGGACTATGGCTCAGTGGCAGAGTACATGCTTAAGACCTGGCTTCAGTCCCTGTAATGGGGGAGGATGTGGAGGAAAAGAATTAAGGAAGAATAAAGAACCTAAACTCATAAAAGCATTTGGAAGTAAAGCGAGGAAAATGAGTTTAAAAAGATGCCCCAACATTATCCTTCTCCGTCCTGTATGTCCCCCTTGTTTAGAGACAGTTTTTTTTCTTTTTTTTTTTTAGAATATTTATTTATTTATTTTTTAAAATTTTTTATTGACTCACCATGTGGAAAGTTACAAAGTTTTCAGGTTTAAATCTCAGTTATACAATGCTCGAATACCCATCCCTTCACCAGTGCTCATGTTCCACCACCAAGAATCCCAGTATAGCTCCACCCCACCCCCTCACACCCCTAACCCCCCCACGCCCCTAGCCCCCCCACCCTAACCCCCTCCCCCGCCTGTGTAACTAATAAATTTCACTTTACTTTCACTTTGATTGCATACAATATTTCAACAAAACTCACTATTATTGTTTGGAGAGTCTCTCCCCTAAAGTCAGACCTGCTGAAAAGGAAGCATTAGATAATTTGTTTTCCATTGCTGAGGATGAAGAGGTATGAGGTAGAGTGACCACACTTATCGGCCTCTCAGTTTTGGGTTTCTGTAATTTACAGTTTTTAATGTACTAGTAATCTTTAATTTTTGGAGTGCATGGCATAACCATTTACTGTGCATGATTTTTTATATGTGCAGGAGTCACTTTCAGTACAGAAACTACCATACCAGAGAATTCTGAGTCCTGTGAGGATTTAGCTCTATTATTGCATGTGTGAGGGAGGAATGATAGAAGGGAAGGAGGTCAAAGGAAGAGGTGATTGATGGCAAGTGGGAGGAGACTTTCAAGTATTTGGCACTGAACACCCACAAAAAGATCCATATGCATGACAAAAATAAGAGTTTCAAAAGAATTAGTGATAATTATCATTAAGAATTATAACTTCTTTTTTACAGGAAAAAGAACTGCATAACTTGCCATGTATAATACAAGAGACAGAGTGAATTCTAAGCTTTATTTTTATCTTCATAGACAAGAAAAATTTTTATGATGTTAATAGTAGGATCATTTGGATTTATTTATTTATGTATATTCCATCTCATTTCACAGAAAGGCAGTTTTTCAAAATGAATATTACTTGGCTGTTCCTGGACTAACAGCCATCACAATTTTTTTAAATTAAACTTTCTTTTTGATTGGATTGAATCACCATGAGATACACATGGTTGGGACTAAGTCATACAATTTCCAATACCCATCCCTCCACCATTGTCCCAGTTTCTTTCCCCTTACCGTCCTCCAAACTGCCTCTATGGCAGGCACTTTTCTTCTTTCTCCCTCTCTTTCCTTTTGGGTATTATGGTTTGCAATTCAGATACTGAAAGATTATCATGTTTAACTACTTTCAGCATGCAGTTCTTATCCAGAGTGATCATATCCAGCTATATTTATCATAATTGTCCCTTCTCTATTCCCATTGCCTTCTCCTACACCACTTGAGGAAGACTTCCAATTGTGGACCAATCCTCCTGGCCCTTGTTTCTATTATTCCTTTGATATTAGTTTCATACTATGTTTATATATATATATATATATATATATATATATATCCCACAAATGAGTGCAGTCATTCTATGTCTGCCCCTCTCTTTTGGACTCATTTCATTCTCCATGTCCATCCACTTATATTTTTTGATGCAACTTTGTCAGTGTCTTATTATTTTATTTTCTTTTTCTTTTTTTAGCTTTTATTTATTTTTAAAAATTTTTTATTAAAGAATCACTGTGATGTACAGTTATAAACTTATGAACTTTTGTGTTTGCATTTCACTCATTCAATGATCATTTACCCATCCCTCCACCAGTGCCCATTCACCTCCACCAATTTATAAGCAAATTTCATCACTTCATTGTTACTGACAGCTGCATAGTATTACATTGTGTAGATGTATCATAGTTTCTTTATTTTTTATTTTTTCTTAATTTTTATTTGTTTATTTTATTGAATGACTGTGAGATAGTTACAAGCTTTCATGTTTGGGTTCCATTCTCACAATGATCAAACACCCATCCTTCCAACAGTGCACATCCCCCACCACCGATATCCCGAGTATACTTCCCACTCTCCCCCTGCCTCCATGGCAGACAATATTTCCCATACTCTCTACTTTTGGGCATTATGGCTTGCAACACAGTTTCTTTAACCAGTTGAATGTTCTTGGGCACTGGGGTTGTTTCCAGATTCTGGCTATTGTGAACAGTGCCACAGTGAAGGTACAGGTGCAGATGGTGTTTCTGCTGTGTTTTGGGATCCCCGGGGTATATTCCCAGAAGTGGCATTTCTGGGTTATATGAAAGTTCCATTTCTTTTTTTTTTCTTTTTGGGTCACACCCAGCGATGCTCAGGGGTTACTCCTGGCTTTGCACTCAGGAATTACTCCTGGTGGTGCTTGGGGGACCATATAGGATGCCGGGGATCGAACCCGGGTCAGCCGTGTGCAAGGCAAACACCCTACCCGCTGTGCTATTGCTCCGGCCCCGAAAGTTTCATTTCTAATATTACTTTTTAGGAATACCCATGTTGTTTTCCAAAAAGGCTGGAACAGTCGCATTCCCACTATCCGTGGATGAAAGTCCCTTTTCCCTTTCTTTCCACATCTGTGCCAGAACTAGTTCTTGTCCTTTTTGATGTGTGCCAGTCTCTGTGGTGCAAGGTGATTTCTCATTGTTACTTTGATTTACATCTCCCTGATGATTAGTTATGTAGAGCATTTTTTATGTGCCTTTTGGCCATTTGAATTTCTTCTCTGAGGAAGTTTCTGTTCATTTCTTCTCCCCATTTTTTTGATGGGGCTGGATGATATTTTCTTGTAAAGTCCTACCAGTGCCTTATTCTAAAATGACTGAGAGACTCACTCTGATTAATACAAACTCTTACCCTTATGTTGCAAAGCTGATTAAGGAACAGTGGGTGGATTGGTGTGGATGGATGAGTATGGAGAATGACAAAATATGACAGAGGACAGTGGTGGAGGGTTTCTATCACTTTGGTAGTAATATGGTACAGTAACTTTATATGTCAACACTACAATACTATTCTACTACCTAAACTATAATTGTTTTTAACGTTTGGAGCAATGCATATTGCTATTCTTAAGATGGGAAGTATTAAATGGAATTATAGAAAAGTGAGATTTTTATAATTGAAAATTCAACAAGGTAAAAAAAGTTGTTTTTATTTATTTAAATATTGTTTTTATTAAAACCATGATTTATAAAGTTGTTCATAATAGAGTTGTTTCAGGGATACAGTGTTCACCAATAATCCCACCACCAGTATTTTCTTCCCTCCATCAAAGTCTCCAGGCCCATCAGTTGGCAAGTATATATAAATTTATTTCATATTACTTGTTCCAACAAAATTTAAAGGAATAACAAGTGGAATTATCAGAAAATAAATGAATAAAAGTCAATTTATGATTATTGCTATGTGATTTTAACCTACGTAAGTAAATTCTAATCTTTTAATACAATATAGTATACTGCCAATTCTCATTTATATAATTAAGTTTTTAACCCTGGTACCTAAAATATATTTCATTAAATTTTATTTTGTACTTCAATCTTATTGTATTAATTGTCCTGTCTTTTGTGTCATAAATGAAACTTTCTTTTATAGTTCTGTGCTAGTATATTTTAGAGTTTCTAGGAAATGGGCAAAACCTACAAACTTAAAACAGTAATAGTGAAGATAATTTTTTTAAATTTAAATGGAAAAACATAAATAGGCCTATAAAAGTTCAAAGAGTTTACCCTAAGAAAGGAAATATTGGTTTTATATAAGAAAAAGATTTATTGTAGATATTGCTTAAGTATCTGCATTAGTAAAAGATTCCAATAAAAATCTCTGTTGAAAAGAAAACTGATCAGATACAGAACAATCAATATAAATGAGACATTAATTCATCATTTGAAGTTTATAAAATTTCTTGGCAATCTACGAATAAACATACCTTTTTAAATCTAGTAGAAGGCAACCATAGCACCTTAGGGAGTACCAGAGCCAGTGCCACCTGTGGGAAAGCTCTTTCAGTGCTTCTGTGAAATTGACTTCAAGGCTTCCCTAAGCAGTTGCCTGTCCAAGAAGCTCTGTACAGTTCCTTCGGATCTGAATGATCATGTAGCTGGATGGAGTATTTTCCATGAGCTACTCATTTCGTTGAGTTTTGTAACTATATCACTCCATTCTCTCCTAACTCTTAGTGTCTCATTTGATAGATCTGCTGTACATCTTATGCTTTTTCCTTTGTATGTAAATTCCTTTTCTGATCTTGCTGCTTTCAGTCTTTGGCTTTTGTCACTTCATGTACAATGAGTCTTTGAGTTTTCCTGCTTGAGTCTCTTTTCATTGGAACCATTTTGCCTTCTTTGATCTCAATGCTTGTATTCCTCAGCTATGGGAATTTCTTATAGGTTCTTTCTTTAACATTGTTTCTTCATCAAAATTGCCTTCCTGTTCTTCAGGGACTCCCACAACTCTCATATTGCTCCTCTTGAGCTCATCCTAAAGTTCTCTGGGATGCTTTCATTTGTTTTCAGACTATTTTCCACTTTCTGTGGAGCTCCTTGATATTTTGCTACTATTATTCTGCTGTTCAGTGCTTCTGTTGGGGAACAGTTATCACAATGTGTCCCGATACATTGTGTACCAGGTCTGGGCAGGAGCCTGGCTATGGGGCAAAGGAGGATGAGCATGCAGAGAAACCTCTCTGGGAGCAGCTGGTCACAGCTCACTTTATTGCCGAACATAAACATTTTTATAGAAGTTCTTAGTTTACAGGAGGTCGAATCGCATAGAGTTTAACATTACTGTCATATCACCTTTTCTACTCTGCTTTGCCCCTGGTCCAATCCCCTGCAAGGCTATATGTTGTGGTTAGAATGACTGGCTTAAGGGGGACATGATGGTTTCTGTTTCAGGCATATGTGACTAGGGGGTCAAGTGAGGTTCAAGGCCGGACACATGATGCAGGCACCCTGTTTTGCTTTCTCTGCCCAGTTACTCCCTCTTGCAAAGTTTCACTTCAGGGTCGCTTTGCAAGGTGGGGTTTCCTGCTACAATGCCCATCACTCTGTTTCACAAGCTTCTATTGAGCTTTTGAATATCACATACCACACTCTTCATTTCTGATTGTAGTAGTTTCTTATTTTGACCAATATTTTCTTGTAGTCTGCTGATATGTGCCATTATTTATTTGAGATCATTAAAAATCCTCACAATCCTTGAACTCTGGCTTCACCTGCCTGCTTTCCCCAGTCTCTGGCGACCCAGGGGTCATGCCCATAAGCCACCTCCTGCCGGCGCCAGGTAATCTCATCATCGGCCACCGTCCAGATCACATGGCTGCTTCTCCTGAAAGGGAGCATAACATGAGGCCCCCATAACTATGCCACTGGACTCCATGCCAGGCTGTTTCACACAGGCCCCAGAGGGGTGGGTGAAGGCCCTCTTCACCCCAAGGGACCCATCTCAGACAGCTGAAAACCTCCAGAACCCAACCACCACCACTCTCAAGGCTGCTCCCCACATGCTCGGGCCAAGCCTCACATATGAGTAAGACATACTCCTGCAACACATCATAAAAAACTTCCTAACCATTAACCATAATTACCACACCACATTTGATGGGGTTCAGATAGTAGGCAACAAATCATAAAGTGAAATATACATATGCATATATACATATTTTCAGGTATATATACCAAAGTTCACATCACCTAAACTTTAACAACATATTAGTGATATCCTATAGAATATTTTAATGGTTCCTGCCAAAATAGAACAATCTTCACACTGTTTCCTATGTTAACACTTTTTTGTAAGCATGTTCCGCTGTTCTTCATAACAGACAATGCAAAATATATTATTTTGGTTGTGTTTTGGGACAGGGATTGAGGTTTGGAATGGAAATGTCTCGAATTTGATGGTGGGAAGGTGTAATGATGGCGGGATTGGTGTTTGAATATTGAATGTAATGAAACATTATGAACTAACTTATAAAATCTAAAAAAAAATTTAAAAAGTGTTCATGCCCAATTCAGTCAACTTAATCAATGACTGAATAAATAGCAGTCATTTTATATATATATGTACATATATATATATATATATATAAATTCCTCACAGTGATGTCACTAACGTTATTGTATGAGGCTTCACTGAGTTGGTTGGTAGGTGCTGTTTATACCCTCCTCATTGTGTTTGCGCACTGAACTTGGTGGGCTTCTATATGTTTTCCCCATTGATTTCCTCATATTCTTGTAGATGTTGAGGGATTAAGCTGAGCATCTCTCTTCTCTGCTGTCTTTACCAAATGACAGGGAATATAATTATGAGCATCATGTAATTCTGAGTATATCTGTCGTGCAGCACGTAAATCTGGTGCAGGCCTGGTGTGGAGGCTGCTGGAACCCAGCCAAGGGAGTGTCTCTTTCTCCCACTCTGGAGTAGGCCCCAAGATGTCACAGAGGCTAGCCTCACCTGCAGAGGTTCCCGAGTGCGGTGGACCTGTGGAGTTGGTGCAGTTGGGGGTGGAGGCTGCTGGAAAATGTCTTTTTCTTTACTTCTGAAAGCTCAATTGTTGTATTTGACTTCCACTTTGGCTCCCCTGGGCTGTAGATTGCCATAATGAAAAGTCCAAGGAAGGTGAAAAATAGAGGAGGTGAGTAGAAGGAATGGGGCAGGGTGGAGACCTGGGGCACACGGGTGCTGTCAGGGTGTAATGTATGTGTATATCTAGCTCACGGAGACATCAGTGCTGAAGCATGACACCCAAAAGACAGTCATCAGCCTGAAAGATGTGTTCATTAAGAGACGGCCTTGGTGGGGATAGGGGCCGGGAGACAGAGACTGGTGAAGCAAAGCTGACGTTGTGGTGGAGTTGATACTGGAATATTGGACACTGAAATTCTAGCATGAACAGAGTTGTAAATCATGGTGTCTAAATGAAAATGTGTAATTAAAAATTTAGAAATTTTAAAAATAATAACTAGAAAAATAAACAGGCTCTGTTTCTCCATCTATTTCTAAGAATTATACAGTGAATCATACAATCCCTGGATTTTTTATAGTTCATGAGGCAAGGACTTATCTTACCAGTTTAAGTGGAAACTCTTAAGGGAAGATGAGTAAGTGGATGATGCTTGAAGTGCAGAATATCAGGAGCTCTGGGAAGGAAAACATGGTTTAGAACACACGCTATTATTGCTTGTGTTTCCAAGCACTCTTCCTATTTTTTTTCTTGTGCTGCAGTAAGTAATACTGCATAAACCAACAAAGGGGTGAACTCAAAAACCTCTTCGATCCTTTTCAAGCTTTTACAATATGACCTGCGTAGAAGTGATAGTCTTGTGACCGGAAAGATAATACAGAAGTTAAGGCACACAACAAACCTGGGTTCAGTCCACTGAACCAAGATCCAGAATTAAGCCCTGAGCATAGCCATGTGTGGCCCCCAAACAAATAAAAATTGATAGTTTTCTGAGATTCACTGTCAAAATCTCAAGGCTTTTGCTTGCCAGAGGGCATTTCTCTGGAAGCACATCAGCTGTATGTGAGCAGACCTTCATTCAGCTAACACTGACACACCACCCCAGGACCCTGCCTTCTCTGTGCTGACAAAGTGAATGACTGCACTTGACGGAGCTAAAAAGGGCTGTGTCCCAGTTATTGCCAAGTGCTCGCAGCAGTCACAAGAGGCCATTTTCTATGATGCTAAGGAAAGCAAGCCTTGGGGCTGCCTTGGGGCAGCCTTGCTGTGGCCCACAGGAGGCCTCTGAGGGCCTGCTCTGTCAGGTGCGGGCCGGGTTAGCAGCAGGGGAGATCAGAGCATCGGCACACACTATTTCTGTCTGTGAACTCCCCTTCTTCTTCTCCCACACTGCCGCTCTCTCAAGGCCAGGTCCAAGAGACTTTCGGTGTAAGGGTGCCATGGGTGCTTACCCCTAGACAGATTCTGAAGAGACTTCCAGTGTAGGGATGCCATGAGTGCCTATCCCCAGACAGGCTCCGCTTGGGAACCAGTCTCTACAGCAGAAGGGGCCGCAGTCTCCCAGCTCAAGGAGGGCTCACTGATCTCTGCTCCTCATGTCTGGCAGTGTTCAGGGGACTCACGGGCTGCTGGGGATCAGACCCAGGACAGCCATGTGCAAGAAAATGCCTGATCTTCTGTACTAATGCTCTGGCTAGAGAGAGAGCCTTCAACACGGTGATGTGCAACCCGGCCCCAGCGTACTTTGCAAGCCTGGGTGTCCTCACAGCTGCTGCTATTCCTGCCTTCTTCCTCCCCATTCCTCCCTTAGCCACTGGGGACTCTCCTCGCTCCCACACTCCTTTCCCACTGTCTGGGTCCTTTGAGTCTCTGTTCAAACTCTGCTTTCTCCTGTCAGAGCCCCTGGTCTCCACCAGCATCTCAGAGACCCGTTAGGAACCGTCCTCCTGAGCACTTCCTCTTGCGCTCTGCAGTGCTACTCCCTGCTCCAGCCATTGGCTCCAAGGTGGCAGAGGGACTAGTCTTCTTTAACCCTGTTAGTACTCAAGACTTATTGACTGAGGGGCTGAGAGGGCCTGCAGCTTCATTCACTGCAGCCTCTCTGGTTTCTTTTTGAAAATCATTTGTAGTGATTTTCAGAGACATCTGATAAAGAAATCTGCTCAAGTTTTAGGCCCATAGTTAGGAAAATATCATCTGTCTGACCTCTGGTGAAATGAAAACACAGACAGTGACCAATGCATCGACGTGAAGGAGACACAGCAGACTGTGGTCTGTAGTGTCAGGATGTGATGGAAAGTGGGGGTCAGTCACACTGATTCTCTTTATTATAGGATGATTTCCAGAGCTGGATACAGGGGTTTTGTTTGATGAAATGGAACCCACTCCAATTTCTAGAGGGATCCTCAAGAGCTAGATTATTTTACCCATTTTACTCTTTAATTGAAGAAATATTTATAGCATTACATGTTTCAGGCCTGTTTCACTAAGTCATCACTGCCTGTATATTAAGTTAGGCACTGAAAGGCCAGTCCTGGCCTCTCACCTAGTTTACCCACCTCTCCCCTTCCTTTCTGGTAACCAGTAGTTTTGTCTATAGTCTAAATTATTTTTTGTTTCAAGTGAAATAATTATGTTTGGATGTTAGTCTCTCTCTGACTCATTTCACTAAGCATGATTGTGTGTGTCTGTGTACATATACATGCATGTATACATCTATATGCATTGCATCTTTTAAAAAATATTTTTATTTTGTGATTATGGTTATGTAGGAGGGTCATAATAGTGTTTAAGTGTATAGTATTAGTGTACAGAGTTGCTGAATATCCCTGCTAGTGAGATGCTTGTGACCTTCCACTCCTGTCCCTGTTACCTCTCATCCAGTCTTCCTTCCTCTCGCCCTTACTACAGCTGGCTGTTGATAGTTTTGGTGCACACGGTGACCTCACTTTGCCACCGCCAGTATACCCTAGAGCTCCTTGTCACTTCCAGTTCACCTCATCATTGTCACCAACCTGCAGTTCTTGGGTCTGTGATCCAATTCACAAAGATTATTATCCTTGTCTTGGGTAGCCTCATCTTCTAAAGTTTTGGGGTCTTTTTGTTTGTTTCTGTTTTCTGGGGCCACACCAGTGAATCTCAGAGGTTACTCGTCTCTGCACTCAGGAATCACTCCTGGTGGTGTTCAGGTGACTATATAAGGTGTCAGAGGTGGATCCCAGGCCGGCCTGTGCAAGGCAGTTGTTGCCCCACCCACTGCACTGTCTCTCCAGCCCCCTTTTCTTGTAAAGTTTAGCTTTTCACACCACAAGGCAATTCATACTGTAGCACCATGCCTTAGGAGGTAATCAGCTGTTGTTTCAGTTTCCCTCTAGATCTAGAGCTGTGTCAGTCTGTACAGGAAGACACTGCCAGATACTATAGTACTCTTGGTACTATAGTATCTGTCAGGTGAGAGACCCAGATGCAGTCTAGCAACATTTGCAAGAGTTAAGGCCTGTCCCTTGCATGTGGACCAATCCCAGCGTAAATCCCTGACACCACACACTGTCCCCAGAACCTGGCCAGGGGTCACTCCTGAGCCCATGTCCAGGAGCAGCCCCCTGGACACTGCTGGGTGCAGGCCCCAGGCAAACAATTGAAAAGAAACGCAAATGCCCTGTTCAGAGAGTACAAACACATGTTGCTCTGTATTATTCATTACGCCTGTGGTCTGGAGGCAGCAGCTGGACAGGACCGAGGGGCAGAGGGTCAACAGGCAGCCCAGGAGGGAAAGGCCAGCAGCACACATAGCGGGCACCTGACAAAGCCGGGAGCTGCAGCCGCTGGGGTGACTCATTGATCTGATCCTGCTAGAGCCACTGTCACTCCTGCCACATAGTATGTTCTGTTACTGTGGCAGGCAGGTCAACCTGCAAGAAAGCTTGGCGATAATCATCTTCAGTTCACTTAGTTCTGAGGTTATAAGCCTAGGAAGCAAGAGTTGTCAAGGACTTGGTCTGCTGTTATTTCTGTGTTTCTGCTTAAATGTCAGCGTGGGACGTGCAGCATGTCTCGGTCGTACAGTCCTGCGTGGGGCTGGCCTGGTGTGCTGGTGAGGCGACCACACCCTCCTGTTCTCACACCCACACCAGGACCAAGTGCAGACACACAGAGGCAGCAGCCTTCTGAAATTGGCAGCTGGACAATTTTGAGTTTCTTTCGCATTCTGGTGAACAAAATGTGCGTGGGAGTCGTGCTACTGTTGAGGCCTGTCTGAGCCCTCTGGGGGACCCAGAGTCCCCAGGAATGAAAGCAAACCTCACCGTGGAATGGCTTTGCCAATTCCATTGCCAATGCATTTTTCTTAATTATGTTAATTAAATCTTAAAAGGATGGTTTTCTAGGAAGAATGTGTCTATAGGTGAGAATGTTTCTTGGCCCCAGATATGGTTTCTTAAAGAGCAGATCTCGCTGAGTCCTTGCTCTCAGTGCAGGATGCAAGCACGTCATTGCCTGTTTTACGTGACACCATTCAGATGGGAGAGACTGGAGAGAGGACACCGTCTGGGAAGGTGCGAGGGGAAAGCCACTGTGCCCTTTCACCTGAAGGTGGTTTCCTTCCTGCACTCGTGTTGGCAGCTTAGGCCGCCCTTGCCCATCTATGGAGTGTACACAGCCTCTTGTGCACTGGAAAGTAGCTTTCTGAGCCCATGGCCTCCCTCCAAGGCACAAGACATCACTCACCAGCTCTCTCCTCAGCTGTCTATCTATCCCACAGATACTTATCATATTCTCATTAAGGTTTTTAAAGTCATTTTCTGGGCTCTAGGCCCAAGCCATAAGGCTGTACTGAAATGGAGCCCTCACATTCCTTCCCTCCTTTGTTACAGTTTGGCAAAGAAATACCACCTCTAGTCCTCAGTCCATGTGACTAGACCCAGTTAACCATCTGCTTTCACAGCTCTGATGTAATAGAAGCATGAAAGGTTGGGGACCAGAGCATAGAACAATGGGAAAAATGTCTGCTTTGCAATCAGCCAACTTGGACTTGATCCCTGGCATAGCATATTGTTCCCCCAAAATGCTGCCAGTGGTGATCCCTGAGCACAGAGTCAGGGGTAAGTTCTGAACACCAGTGGGTATAACCCCAAAACCAAAACCAAAACTAAAACCAATCCAAAGAAGAAAAGAAAACCCAAGAAAGGTCACTCTTTACTAAACCACAAAATAATGTCCTAGCTGAGAAGATGCTCTATCTGCACAGAGATGAGCAGGACTAAGGAGCAGCCTTGTTAGACACAAGCCCCTTTCAGTCTGCATTCCCCAACCAGCTGAGGCCAGGTCCAGACTAGAACTCAGTGTCCCATCAGAACACATGCTGTACAGGCCTATTGACTCCTGAAGCTGTGCCCCCTTCAGCCCTAGTTCCTCCCACCCCACCATCCGCCCCGGTCCGCTCCCTGTGCATGGCCAGACACACATGCAGGGCCACGTGGTGCACCAGCAGATATAGAGCTCAAGGTTGCATAACCCTGCGTCTTCTGCTGTACTCTGCTCAACTTTCATTTCTCTCTTTTCTCTCTGTGTCGCTTGCTTTGAAGTAAGGCCAGGATCCCTTGTAGCGGGGATATAAGTTTTCTGCCTAGTTTGAGCAGAATCAACTTGTTCCCACATAGAATATTAAAGTTAATAGTATTAATTTTATATATCCTAAATACAGGCCACTATGGCTTATGAGAAGAATTGGCAGTATTGCACTTCGGTTTGGGGAAAATGAATGAGTTCATTTTTTTACCTAATGCTTCTTTGTAAACTGTGGGTGATAGATTTAAAGTCCAATTTAACAACAGTTTCCCTCTTCCCACAGCACCTGAAATCCTGAGAGGCTGTGCCTATGGGCCCGAGGTGGACATGTGGTCTGTGGGGGTGATCACCTACATCCTGTAAGTGGAGAAAGCCTTCATGCTGTCTCCTTGCTGTGCTATTTCTAGGGACCGTAATTTCCATAAAGGCAAGATCGCTTTTCAACCCTTTGCAGTTTTGTGTGATATATCTAATGTACTTACAGCAATTTTCAGGCATGAGCTACTTTTGAATTGTAATTTTCTTTGGGCCATCACTCCATCCCAGGCTTTGCTACATCTCATCCTGCTGGGGATGTACCATTTTGGGAAAAACAAGTTATTTTTAATAGTAATAAGAATGCAAAATTGAAGTCCAGCAATCAAACTTGTTCTTATTAATTTACATCATATCAGAATAATTGTCCTGTTAATTATTTTAAAAGGGTAAATAACTAGCCTCTTAATGGATAGATTTATGATTTAGGATGTTCTCAGGGTATTTTGTTTACCAAGATTATCTCCCACTTGTTTTTGGCTGTCAAAGGTCAAAGTTTCAAACAAAACACTCAAAAAACCTTAGCAAAAAAATGGGCACTGAATAGGGAGACCAGTGGGCTGGGTGCTAGAGAGAGAGCATGTGGGCTGGGTGCTGGAGAGAGAGAGAGAGAGAGAGAGAGAGAGAGAGACTGTGGGCTGGGTGCTGGAGAGAGAGATTGTGGGCTGGGTGCTGGAGAGAGAGAGAGAGCCTGCGGGCTGAGTGCTAGAGAGAGAGAGACTGTGGGCTGGGTGCTGGAGAGAGAGAGAGAGCCTGTGGGCTGGGTGCTGGAGAGAGAGAGAGAGCCTGTGGGCTGGGTGCTGGAGAGAGAGACTGTAGGCTGGGTGCTGGAGAGAGAGAGCCCATGGACTGGGTGCTGGAGAGAGAGAGAGAGAGCCTGTGGGCTGGGTGCTGGAGAGAGACAGAGAGCCTGTGGGCTGGGTGCTGGAGAGAGAGACTGTAGGCTGGGTGCTGGAGAGAGAGAGCCCATGGACTGGGTGCTGGAGAGAGAGAGAGAGAGAGCCTGTGGGCTGGGTGCTGGAGAGAGAGAGAGAGCCTGTGGGCTGGGTGCTGGAGAGAGAGACTGTAGGCTGGGTGCTGGAGAGAGAGAGCCCATGGACTGGGTGCTGGAGAGAGAGAGAGAGAGAGAGAGAGCCTGTGGGCTGGGTGCTGGAGAGAGAGAGAGCCTGTGGGCTGGGTGCTGGAGAGAGAGAGAGCCTGTGGGCTGGGTGCTAGAGAGAGAGAACCCACGGGCTGGGTGCTGGAGAGAGAGAGACTGTAGGCTGGGTGCTGGAGAGATAGAGGCCATGGGCTGGGTGCTAGAGAGAGAGAACCCATGGGCTGGGTGCTCACTGCGCACACTGAAGGCCCAGGCTCTACCCCGCACACTGCCTGATCTCCTGAACACAGCCTGGAAGCAGCTGAGTGCAGAGCTGGGGGCAGCAGCTGAGCACTGTGGGCTTTGATTGCAAGCCGCCAGAGGGAAAACATTTGCTAACAGATTTGGTCTTAGTCCACCTCCACACAAACCCATTCCTTGTCATGTGCAGCGCATGCTCTGGCTGTCCCAGTCACTGGTCCCTAAAAATCCCAGAGCCTGCAGATATCTGAGCAGTGTAGGAGACAGAGGGGGCCTGGCAGTGCCACGGTAGCCCATGCACCCTCTTCCTCTTGGGCCACTGCCCTCTTCTTCCTCTCCTCCCTTCACGTCGGTGCTGAGACTGTGTGGGGAGATGATGGGGACATAGTGAAACATCATCAAGGCAGCTATTTACACAGTTCAGGTACCACACTAACTGCAGAGCCACTGCAGATTTTATGACAGCTATTTTTGCAAAAATGTGAGCTTCAACCCTTACCTGAAGGTTTAAAAAAACATACATGTTAAAATTCATTTATCACTAGACTGTATTTGGTGCAACATTAGGATGCTGCATAATACGTGAATGTAAATTTATGGTGTGGTAAAAACATGGCTAGAGCAATAGTACCGCAGGTAGGGTGCTTGCTTGCACACGGCTGGTTTGATCCCAGCATCCTGTATGGCTCCAAAGCCTGCCAGGAGTCATCCCTGAGTAACCAGGAGGAACCCTTGAGTATTGCCAGGTATGACCAAGCCCCATGGACCCCCTTCAAAATGGCAAAGATTAAGCAGTGAAATACTGGTAATTCTTGAGCACTTGTCTTACTGGTTGCATCTGTTCACTCTCTTAAGTTTCCAAAGAGATTTCCCTGGTGCCTTACAAGGGGTAAGGCACATCCAAGAAAGTGAACCCCAACAGCCTCACACTTTGCTGAATATGAAGATGGACAGCTCAGAATACCTTGCACCCCTCAAAGCAGACTGAGTACTACATGTGTTCCCCAAGCACTGCTGCGAGTGGCCCAAGAGCTTTTGTCGTCCACTGTTTTTGTGGTCCAAAAGAAAAACAAAACAAAAGGCGGGCTGCCTGAGAGAAATGTTTGTTCTGTTCACTCTGAAATCCAAACAACAGAAATGGGATATAAATATTTCCATGTGGAAATTCAAAATTGAGTCTAAATTAAAATGGCTGGAAACATTTTCTTTGCACCTTTTACAGTACTTATTCTCAAAATTTTAACTCTTCCAACTTTTCAATAAATTGGAGTTGTGTTTTCCTAATACCTGTTGAAAACAAAATCTGAAAACTTGCTATAGTGCCTCTGTTAGTGATCATGGCTTTTGTTTTAGGTCATAAATATATTATTTATAACATTTTGTAGCAATTCTGAATTGGTTTGTGTATTTATTATTATCTCCAAAATATGTGAGTTCATGTTTACTCAATCAAAAACGAGTCACAGGGACCAATTGGGGGGGGCAGTAGCTAAGGGATTAGTCTGAGAACCCCAAATGCGCCAGAGCCCTGAAACTGATAGAGCGCTTGCAGGGGAAACCTGGAGCCCCCGCACTGTGATCCCGCCAGGCCCAGGGACTGAACTGCCTGTGCGGCTGCTGTGGAGCCCAGGCTGGGGCCTGCACGGCCTCATGAGCCTGAGAGCCGCACCTGTGCTGAATATGAAGGAAGGACAGTTCTGGGTTTCTGAAAAAGTGTGTGAAATGTGCTTAAGCTTTAAAGATGTTTTTAAATTCTCTATGTTTTATCCCCTTAGACTATGTGGATTCGAGCCATTCTATGATGAAAGAGGTGATCAATTCATGTTCAGAAGAATTCTGAATTGTGAATATTATTTTATTTCCCCCTGGTGGGATGAAGTATCTCTAAACGCCAAGGACTTGGTAAGTGCCACTAAAAGAAATTCAGCAGAATTATATAAAGTTCTCTACATTTAGTTTTAACTAACTGATGGACAGTTATTTCTGGCGGGGGAGCTATAGCTAGCAGTGCTGAGGAATTTAGGATGCTCTTGTGACAGTGCTCTTGGGTCCATGCAGTGCCAGGAATACAACCATAGCTGCCTGCATACAGACCTGGTGCTCAGCCTGTGAGCTATCTTCCCAGCCTGACAAATTAGTTCATATCTGTTTCTTATAAAGTATTATATTTCTTCTTATTGTAATTTTAACCAAACAGTGGATGCCAAGATATTTTCCTTATCAATAATGAAAAAGACACATTTATGTTAAATATTGTAATAAATTATAATTTATTACATATATTACATATTACAATGATTGCAGCAAGGACCTCAGCTTCAGTCCCCAGCACTGAGCATGACCAGGACTGAGTCCTGAACACTGAGCCCGTAGCAACACTGGGGTGGTTCCCAAACAAAGAATCTGACTCCCTTGTCGCTACAGAGCCTGGCTGATGAGGACAGATATTATTGGTGAATCCTAACAGAATTTGCCCAGAATTCTGTTGAAATATGATCTGATGTTACTAGATTTGGTTATGCTTTGAATAAACTAGTATTGCTCCCTGACATTTCATTCACATGCTATTATGGTAAGTATTATGGTAATAATAACAGCCAGCTGGCATTATACACAAGTAACAGTAGCTAACAGTGCTTTTTGTTGCTTGTTTTCAGGGTATCTCACCTGAGTGAATATTAACATGTCTTTGTCTTCAGGAAGCATGTGCCCTCGAGGGGCATGGCTCACCTGGTCTACACTAAGGGGATGTTAGTAAGAGGCAAACACTTGGCATCAGTCCTCCAGAGAATAAAACATGTTAGAAAAACCAGAAGACTGAGTTTTGAATCTCTAAACGTTGAATCTCCAGGGGATCTGAGGATCTTAGGAGCCCTAAGATCAATAAATAATATTGTACCACACACAAAGTTGTGTTTTGATCATGTGCATGAGAGAGCCAGAGAAGTGTATTGCCTCTGCCAGCACACACCTTTCTGCAGAATGACATTCACGATCAAGCATCCAGAACTCCAGACCCTTTTAGCCAATGTTCTTTGACCCCCAAATTTCCAGCATCATCATCAGTGTAGAGCATCACCAGGTATGGCCCACAAAACAAAATAAAACAAAACAAAACAAAAACTAAAAGAAAAGAAATAGGCTGTTTGCTTGTGTGTTTGCTTGGATCTGTCATCTTGACTTCTCCCCAGTTCAGGCCCTGCACTTTCCCATATCCTACATCCATCTCCTTGTCTTGGCCATCCCGGATCACTGGGTTATCACCACAACAACCCGATGGGACTCCTGGTCCCTTGGGGTGCCCTGCTCAAGTGATCGTTGCACAGGGGCCTTCCAGTGTCAAGGTGTGTCATTCTGCTTGAATGCCCAGGCTGAAATCCAGTGTCCACCGAGGTTGTCCGACACTGGCTCTGGAGCCTGTTTCCCCAGCACCACCATTCACACCATGTCCTTTGGCCCCTCTTCCCCATGCACTGGGCTTCGAGTCCTTGTCAGGTTACTATTCACTCTGCTGCTCTGTATCAAATTCTCTTCCTTCCTCCCCCACAGTTACATGCATACACATGCATGTACATGTACACAAAGATGTACATGCATTTACACGCAGATGAGGCCTGGCTCTGCCCCCTCCAGCCGCTGCCCCTTCCCACAGTTAGGTTTTCTTCTGCCTTGCTGTTTCTTTGCCTCTGGATTTCCTCATTCATTACTTGAAAGTCTGACATGCCTGAATTCAAGTCCCCTTTTTTATAACCTTGAGCTTGTTATCTAACTTTTATTTTCTTTACATTTCCTATCAGGAATTATACTGCACCTGCCTTTATGTTGTTGGGAGAATTAAGGATAATAATGCCTGTTAAGCAACTACCACCAGTGAATGTAACAATAACTCCTTGATTTTCCCTCTTCCCTGTTCTTTGAAAATAAAAATTAAATTATTAAGAGGCTAACTGTGATGTGCCTTCATTAAGGTAGCTCTATTGGGAACTTATATAACTTACAGAGAACAAAGAAGCTCACAGTTTCATACATGTTTATTTGGTAGCCCAGCTGGCCTCTGCTGTGTCTCCAGTAAAGCCTGAGAGTCAGTTCATGGGGCAGCCAGCCTGTCAGGGGCGCACTTGGAGCAGCAGCCAGATTTGGGGCTGGAATCCCGAGGTCACCTGATAGCACTGAAATTTCTTAACTGAGTGCATCAGTATCTCCAGATGTGAAGAGTAACAAAGAATTTTTCATTTGGAGGTGGACTGACTTTTCGTAATCCTTTGTAGCATGATTAGGATTGTGGTCGTGTTGAGGAAGAGAAAAGAATGATTGTCGAATGAGCAAGGAATCCCTAACCACTAAGTGTCATAAAGATGACTTTCCATTTGCACAGCCTTGCTGTCCCCAGTGTGACAGATGAGCGCAATAGTGGTTCTAAGATTTCATTACCAGGCATTCTGCTCCTAATCACCTCACACCCCTCAGATGCCAGCAAAGCCGAAGCCCTTTACCTGAGACATGTATCGCTTATCAACTGTTAGGGAAGGAACAGATATTCTTCACGTGACCTGTCCATTTATTCCTAGATTAGAAAAGCAACAACTTTATGCCTCATCTAAATTTTACCCTCTCCTTCGCCCATCTTATGTCTGAGCAGACAATGCCCACAGCTGGGCCTCCTGGCCGCACATGAGCGTTGATGAGAGAACATGAAACACTCTTCACTGGGAACAAAAATGAGCCTGGAGGAGACAGCCCTGGCTGGGAATACCTCCTGATTTCAGCCCAGCTCTCCCTCCCGGCTTCCAGCTTCTGTCACTCTGTTTCTTGCTCATCCTCACAGGGAGAAGTAGATCTGCTAGAATGGCTGCCTTGGCTTGGATTAATCCCTTACCCAAGTCATACTCCGGGCCTACTGTGACTTTTGATTCTGACTTTTTTTTCACTCTAGCTCTTAGTTACTCGTTGGTGCTCTCAAAAGATTAAAGAAAATAATCTGGGTCAGCTGGGCAACACCCTTTTCTCTGTACTATTGCTCTGATCCACTGGAAGGGTGTTTTTTCAAAAGATGATACCTCAAGCTTTTTGAAGATCACAGCACATACATAAAAAGGTGAACCAGACCTGACACATGAATAAGACACTGGTCAGTCTCAGAGAGCCAGGCAAGCTACCAAGACTATCTCGCCTGCACTGCAGAGCCTGGAAAGCTCCCTGTGGCATATTCAATATGCCAAAAACAGTAACAGCAAGTCTCACAAGGGAGGTGTTTCTGGTGCCCACTTGAGCAAATCGATGAGCAACGGGATGACAGTGATACAGTGATATCAAGTAGAGAAAAAAAATTATCCCCTGGCAGAGTCAGGAAATACTGGGCATTATAACTGTAAGGGTTATACCATTACCCTTTTGTTAGTCACTTGATCCCCAGGGAAAGGATGCTGGAAGTAAGGGTGATGCCATCTCCAGCGAGATGCTATGAAGTTCTGAATTCTAAGTGATTGCAGCATAAAGCCTAGAATGATCGAGGTTGTGCTGTCCAGATGTCGCCCTGAGCACAGGCAAGCCAGGCCTGCGACTGAGCCCGCTGGTCGCCAGGCTCACTGTGCTGTCCCTCAGCTGCTGCAAGCACGGCCCCACAGGAGAAGCCAGAGTTTTAAAGCATATTTCCTATTTCCATTGGGAAATAGAATAAGACCGGGGCAAGCCCAGATAACCATAAAAACATCCCTCAGAAGTCTATGATTTTTTGTCATTTTAGGTTAAAAAGTTAATTGTGTTGGACCCCAAGAAACGGCTAACAACCTTCCAAGCTCTCCAGCACCCGTGGGTCACCGGGAAAGCAGCCAATTTTGTTCACATGGACACTGCTCAGAAGAAGCTCCAGGAATTCAATGCCCGGCGCAAGCTTAAGGCAAGATGGTGCTTGACTTGTTTCATTTAATGTTGTGAAGTGGTTCTCTCTTTTCTGAACTGTCAAAGGCAACCCCAGCATCCTTTAGTATTTATCCTGTGATACCGGAAAATTCTGCCTTGAAGTCCTGATAGCATAGCCCCCATGTAGCCTGAAGCTACTGCAGCTTACTCTCTCACGGGATTCTTTGTCACACGGGCTCCAATTACTGGGAGTGAGGGGTGATGCCTCTCAGGTGCCAGCCTCAGTGTGAACCCCAGCACTCTGGGATCCCTGGGTGCAGTCCTGGTGGCCTCGAAGTATGGCTGGGGTGGCCCAGGAAACTCCTGGCACTGCAAGCCCCAAGCAGCACCACCTCCTCCCTTGAACCCTGAGCCCACTTATCTGAGGATCGCATGGCATGCCCCAGGTTCCCTGGGCAACACAGGAGTCCCCCACAAAGGGAATGCGCTATCATCCTGACATTTAATCACCCAACAAACATCTTCTCATTGCTTCTCATTGTTAGGAAACTAATATTTATTTGGAACATTTCCATCTTTCTGAATATGTGAAAATTACACATTTAAAAGTATAATTAAAAATTATCAATGCAGAAGTCATATTTAGTAATATAGATCAATAGTGACCATACTTGTCAGCATTAATTCAAATGATGCAGAAACTTTTATACCAAATAGATATTTTTTAATAGGATTCTGTGGAATACATTTTTGTTTATCTGGCCTCAATAAGTGTTTAGGACTATCAGTAAGTGCTTAAGTGCAGGCATAACCGAGAACGGTGAAGGTTCGAAAGCAATGTTCTGGGCCGGAGGGATCACAGAGCAGGTAAAACCTACTGATGTAAATAAGCCTGAAAGTCTCATTGTTAGATTAATTTTAAGTAATCCGGATGAAATAGTTATCTTGGTCTGGTTTCTAAAATAAGTTGGACCATTGAACCCATTTATCCCTATCATAATTCCTATGAACCTCTACAGAGCTACTGTTTCATAAAAATAAGTACAAACACTTTTGAGAAGTAGAACCTAATTTTTTTTAAACTATAAAACTAGTACTCCATGGGTACAACCATGAAAACAACTTTTCAGTTGTCCAGATTAAATGTACTCGTCTGTGAATAAAGAGATTTTGCTATTCATTTTCCATGCAAGGTGTTTTTTTGTAGGTATTTTTTGGGGGGAGAGATGGGAGGGCATGGGGGAGGCTCATAAATAATGGTCAGTGGCCCAGAAACCACAGATACGTGGCCAATCTGGACAAACTGTTAAAGACATCGAGGTGCTGGGGTGGCGTGGCCCATGGGCCTGGGGTCACCAAGGGTCCAGGCCCGTGGGTGACCCTGATGGAGCATCTCCTCCCACAGGCTCTCCTGCGGCCCCTGAGAGGGGACACTGACACTGGGTTTCCCCAAGCTGACCCCTGCCCCTCTCTGTCTCCCGCCAGGCGGCGGTGAAGGCCGTGGTGGCCTCCTCCCGGTTGGGCAGTGCCAGCAGCAGTCACAGCAACGTCCAGGAGAACCAGAAGGCCAGCCCGGAGCCGTCTCCGTTCCTCGGCACCGCTGGCGGGGACGTGGAAGCTGTCCCAGGAGAGAGAGCACCCGGAGACGGAGCCCAGGGGGCCGCTGAGGGGGGCGCAGCCCGGCTGGCAGGCACGGCGGATGGGGCTAGAGGTGCCGCCCAGGGCTCTGGAATGGTGCCCGGGGCACCAGAGGATGGGCTCAAGGAGGCTGACGCTGTGGAGGAGGAAGTGGAGGAGGAGAAGGAGGAGGAGGGCCTGGTGGCTGTGAGGTCTGTGGAGGAAGCCAAGAGCGAGGAGAAGCCTGCCCTGGGGGCTGCCCAGCAGAGCGAGGTAGTCCTGCCAGAGGACTGAGCTGGCGTCCTTGGCTCGAAACCCAATCTCTGCGTTTAATGCATTTTGTCTCTCAGCAAAGAAAGTGTGGAAGCATGATATGCACTGTCGTGATTCTGTTTTGAGGTGCAAAAAATACATATATATCAGTTGGTAATTTAACTTCAATGCATGTGACTGCTTTATGAAAAAAATAGTGTCTTCTATGGTTTGTTATGGATACTTCATACGATGAGTTAAATTTGAAATTGCAAGTAAACACAAGATAATATTTAAAGAAAAAAACATACATTTTCAGGGACCAGTGGCACACATTTGAGGTAAACATTAACATGTTTTTGCTTTGAAAATCTTGTTTATTCTCTTTGTATTTCTTCCCAGGGTAGTGATTGCTTTTAACCATTGCTCAGCTGATGCTAGGTATAAGATGTGTTCCCATGAGCAACCATCACATTTTACTTTTCATTAATGTTTTTATAATTGTTTATAGGAATATGCTTATGAATTATAACTGTATGGTATGTGAAAAACAAATTTCTACTTACAATGACATGAGTTAAAGCATACTTTTAAAGGTCATGAAACATTATATCCCTTAAGCTTGTATGGAGAATGCTTTTATAAATTATGTCTTAACTTAAACATACAATACTACCAGTAGCCAAAAATGTCCTGTCCTATGATTCTGCCATCTACAGTTCTGGACAAAGATTTTACAAACCCATGCCGAGGAATGTATTCTTTTCTTTACCTGCTCTAGCTCATGAGATATCCCTCAGAGAAACAACATGAAATGAAGTAGCATGAAATGAAGAAAGGTAGGGAAGGAAAGGAGATAAGAATTGGATTTAAATTAGCAAATATTGGCTCTGCTTCATATTCCAGGAAAAAATGAATATATTCATGAGGTTGCACATTTGAAAGATAGGAACGCTTTCATTGATGAGCTCTGCAGTTACCAAGGTTTCAATACTTAGGAAATCTAGCTACCACATGGGCTAGGGACACAATAACTGGGTGTGATGGGAATGTTCTATTGTGAGATTATTGTCAACTTTACAAAACTAGAGAAGCAATTTTTTGATAAAAATTGATGGTATCTGAATATAGCTTGTTAACTAAAGGTGCTTCTGAAAAGCTAGTATAACATTTTTCCTTCTTAAAATGGAAATGCCCGCATTTCACAAGATAGTTTTGAACATTTTCATGTCAAGAAATGTAGGATTATGCAGATTTTTATTTATCCTAAAGAAAAAAATCAAAAGTAAAGAAAAAAATCTCTGAATTAAAAATTAGACTCTTGAGAACTGTAGCATTAAGTCAAATATCTCACTATCATTTTTTAGATTTTTCTTTGATGTTCATTAAATACATTTCCCTTACAGAAACATTTCTAGTCAATTCCCCAGATGTATTTGTAAATTGAGTTGGAAGTAATCTTATTATGACATATTCCTAGTATATTTCCTTAATTTTATATTAAAAATTTCCTTAAGAAATCAAAAATTATCATCAAGACAATTGAATTAGAAGCTAGAAATAAATCTCTGGTTTCTAGGGGCTACTGGGCCTCAATAGCCATTGTCCTTCTCAAATACAAATTTTCCTGTAGAACACTTAAGAGAGGAAAACTGGGTAGGTTTCCTACCTTCCAGTGTAAGGTCTCACTCCGACAGATTACCAACGAACAAAGGCATGTCATCAGAACTCAAAGAAAGATTAATTTGTGTTTCACATTACTGATGTTAACTCTGTCTTCTATTTTTCTTTATTCCTCCTTTATGCTCTCTCAGATTTTCTGTTGTCATTATGAAGGTCTATTTTTAACATTAAGGGTGGCTACTTAACTTATCACCAAGATTTTCAATCAATTTCCTCGTGTGTTTATCCCAATGAGACCTAGTAGTAGGTATACCAAGTAAGCATTCCATGTAGTGGAAGAGGGAGGAGTGAGAAAGGAGTCCTATTACAAGTGGCAGTTCGGGTATCAGAACAGCCCACCCCTCCCCAACCCTTCTCATGCCAATTCCAGCTCAGCCATCACTGCCATGCCCACCTCAGGCCTGGCTGCCCTGTGGATGGAAGTGCCTACACAGAGAACACTTTCAGTCATCAGGTGGAAACAAGTCAAGTCAAACTTTCACGAAAGTTGGTTCACCCAAGATTTCATAAAAATACAACCCAAGGAGAATAATTAAGTTAGCACTTTTTGAGGAATCAAATGCTTATTTTGCTTGTCAAAATGGGATGTATTATCTATCTCCAAGTCCCTTACCTAAATAATGCTGTACGATTATAAATAGATCCCTATTTGACAAACTACTTCATAAGATCACCTTAATATAGTGAAAAAACAAAATACTTCAGAAAACTATACCATATGGTCACCCCAATATAGTCACAAAACAAAATAGAGAATTTCAGCAAAGAGAAATAAATTGTTTTGCATTTTAGAGGTAAAATTGATGGTTTTGTTTTGGAAAAAAAGGTATATATATGTATATATATAGGTATATATATATTTGGTATATATATATATTTGCATATATATAAGGTATATATATATTTGCATTATTTGCCTATTTAAAAAGTCTAATTGGGATCTTGTGATTTTTCTCCAACGGTAAGAGTTTATTTATCACACAGATATGATAGGCCTCAAAATAATATGATAGTAGAAGTTATCATCTAAAATAAGTATTGTCTAATATAAAAATTGCAAGACACATAAGTAAATTTTTTTCATATCACATAAATTTTTTAAATGTCAAAATAATTGTATATTTTAATGCAACATATTAAAACTATTGGTCCAATACATAATCATTATAAAAAGGAACATGATATTTTGAATTTAAAAAATTTTTATACTAAATTTTCAAGATCAGGAATACATGTTAACCATTTAATACATCAAGTGCTCAGTAGCCACATGTGACTAAGTGGTTGCTGTACTAAAGTAACATTACTCTAGAGCAGTGTTTCTCAGCCAGGAGTAATAATGCTCTAGAGCGGTGTTTCTCACCCAGGAGTAACAGTACTCCAGAGCAGTGTTTCTCAGCTGGGAGCCTTTGGGACTTCAGGATATTCCAAGGGTCAAGGTGACAATAACATAAATAGGGTTCTGTGGCATGAACCTAGGGCCGAGCAAGTGGAACAGAATGCCACAGGAAGAAAACAAGAGAGGGAGAAGCTTGCAAAAAACTGGTATTGAGGATATTTTTTTAAGAAAAATGATGCCTGAACTTCTATGCTTCACTGAGCTGTCTCAATTTTCCATACTTGGGAACTTGGAGAAAAGCCAAAAAGAGCGTTTCAGAAAACTCATAGACCCAAAGTGAGAACTTCACTGGCCCCTTGTGCTCATTCTAATGCTTTAGAGGACGTGTTTCCTAACGTGACTTTTAGCTAATAATACTTTCCTAGGTATAGATGCAATGTTGCTTGGCCATAGTTCCTCTAACACCTCTCTGAGCCCTGGACTCTGACCACAAGCTGGAGTCCCCTGAGCACTGCCATGGAGCATGGTATTCGTCTGTACCCAAATCTACTGTGAGCACCCCGTGTCCCAACTCTGGTCAGGAAGAACAGCACATAGCATCTACTAAGGTTCTGGAAACTAGGACAGGCGTGGACACCAACTCTGTCACAGTATTTCCTTCATTGTACTGAAACACTGCAAACTGGGAAGATTGTATAATGATGGTATCATACTAGTTACTTCCAAAATGTGAATTTGACTGTTGATCAGCATTTTATTAAATTTTCTTAGAAAGATATAATCAACACTGCCATTACTCATAATACTTAAAAAACTTTTGTAGTTTTAATGCTGTTTTAGAATACTCTCAAGATGGCTGCGACAGCCATTCTAGGCTGGCATCAAAAGGAGGGATGGTTCACATTTACTATGACCTCATTTACATAATATTTAAAACATTTTGTGATTTAGGATGTTCATTTGGAAATCCGTTTTGTCAGTTTCACAGGCCAAGTTGGTGGCTTAATTTTGTATATATCTGCCAAAGCAAGCAGAGGCTGATTACTTACATAGGTTTATATTCAGGGAGAGCCATTTTGCTCCATAATCCAGCTTTTCACAAAAACATCTGAATGCATGTCAAATTGAAAAAAAAGGATAAAATTAATGCACCATTATGCTTTATGATTGTTCTTGCAAAGTTAAAAAAAAGTCAACAAAATGAATGAACACAAAATTTTACTTAAAGGTTGATTCCTCATAATTAACATAAATATACTGAGCAGAATAAGTCTCATAATTATAAGGCCATATTGCATAACTCATTTCAGAGTGTTCACCCTGGCTATCTGACTTGATGTTGCAAATTTTTCAGACATTTACCTACATAGTTGGATTTTTAATATCTTTGTTATGAACATCTATAATTGGTCATATTCCTGCTTCCTTAATGATCATCATTAATATGTTTCTGATCAAGAATGTTGCTAACATTTAAATGTCTACCATTGAATTCTGTTATTGGCTAGACTTTATGTGTGTCATATTTTTTAAACACGTATGCACAGAAAACCTAGTCGTATTATAACATGAATAATCACATGATAGGCAGGAATGTACCAATAGTTTCTATAAAATTTTTCAAAGTCTTCTTCATCCCCTGGCAAAACTCAGGGTAAGTTTCTTCTCCCCAACAAATAGAAAAAGAGCATTAGCAATATATTAGCTACCCATTGATGGTAACTTAGTTCATCATTTAATCTCAATTCACAAATTCAACACTTTGTGGTATACTCCAGAAAGTTTGGTTGGCCTGACTTTTAACTTCCTCCATCCTATTTCCTGTCATCTGCCCCAGCAGTCAGTCCTCCTTTGGCCAAATTGAAATCATGCCCCAAGAGTGGTCCACCTGATCCCCTCACAGCTATGACACCACAGGACTCTGGGCATCTTTTCCGCTTGAGTTCAAATGTGCCAAATTGGAAAATCGTCTTTTCATGCTTTGATGAAAGTGATACTGCTTGAATACTGGTGTAGTGATTATTGCCATTAGTGATTAATGAAAGACTGGGATTCCACAAGTCTTAGATTCCATAAGATCTCTGCATGTCTTAGTTTGCAACCACTTGTCCCTAGGTGAATGTTTTGTTTTGTTCTCTCTGACTATCAGGTCACCTGCTAGGAAAGTGAGATCCTGAACAAACCTGGAAGTTTATCCTAAACTGGAGAGACATGTTCCCTGGATAGTCCAAAAGTTGATGTGAAAATATAAACATCAATGCTAAGCTGAAAACTCGTGTAATGCCTCCTAATAGTTGTCTTAAGCACATTTTTAAAGTTTGACCTGGAAAACCCAAGGATTTGGACACTTAGATTCCTATTATCTTTGCTATATTGTTAAAATGATTTGCTCTATTGTAATGTCCTGTCTGTCAAATAATCTTCATTTTTCATTTAAAATACTGTTTCAGGCTATTCAAATACAATATGCTTCACATTGTTGAGAATTTTTGAAAGATGTTTTCTCTAAGTAACTGAAGGCCATACATGGTATGTGTATAGTAGTTAATGTGGTTTACAAAGAATACAAGTATAACTATAAATTTAAAACTACAATGTCATAACTGTTCCTTTTAACCCGGCCTGTTTTATACTCTATCAGGCAATTAATATATGGTAGTATAGAAAAAAATAACATATTTAGGGGTTGGGTACAGTTTTATGTTTTTATTGTCAAGGTCACTATCTTAGAAGTTCATGCTTACTTTTCTTCATGTACCATTAGTCTCAGTAAAATTTTTATGTTTCTCCTCAAAGCCAAAAGAATTATCTAGTCTGTCCATTTGTTATGTAGTTAAGTCAAAACAATGTAATACTAGTACTGAATTCCTGGCTGGTTGGTGTTGATGTTACCCTTGTAATTTAAAATGTCTGTGAGTTCAGAGTAGGAACGGATGGATAGACAGGTGTTAAATAATTCCTATGTCCAATGAACTCAGTGTATCAGGCAAAAAGGATTTTTAGTAAAGGAGTTGGGGCTAATGTTTATACTCTTTCTTATTTTAATGCCAACCATTTTATCTATGATCTTTGTAATATGCATATAAAACTTAAATGTGCATTTTTAGAAAAATAATTTCCTTATTACCCAAGGAAATAAAATCTCAAATGAACAATTTTCAGAAGTCAGGCAAATCCACCAGAGGCCTGTATTTATAAATAAAATTTTATTAGAACAAAATCATTCTAATTTATTTATGTACAGTCTGTGCCTGCTTTCACACTGGTAGGACGGATTTGATAGTTTCACTAGAGATCAGATGTCCATAGTAAGCCTGAAATGCTCATCTGACACTTTACCAGAATATACATGCACACACATACCAGGATAAGCCCGATTTCACATCACTCATTCCCTTTTTGGTAACATTTAGGAATATGGATTACCATACTCCTGTTTTTGTTTTAAGAATTTTAGATTAAGATTCTTAACTCCATTTGCTTCTTAGGAAGTTAGCAGAGTCACAATAATAACTGCATTGGCAGGAAAGTGGAATGTTAAAATTTCCCTAATGAATGAAAATTTCTAAATTGAGTCATTCCTGAAAAAACTAACAAAGTATAAAGAGAATTAAAAATATTTCTAGCATTTTAAGCATATTTCAGAAATGTTATGTAATCAGGTAAATTATACCATACACTTGCTCACATTTAAGTCTGTCTGCAGCTGTCATTTAGTAAACTAAGAACCTGAGGTGCGACTGATTCTGTCTTTCCAAATATTTTCAGGTAGCATGTCAATTGGGATTTTATTTAAGCACTGGCTACATAAGGTGCTTTATTTGTAACATTCTGCTGCAGTGACTTGCTGATCAATAGTAGCTCAGCCAGTGTCTATATGAAATGTTGAAATGTTTTGAAATTAAAAAAAAATTGCAATTTCCGAATTTCAGTTATAAATGCATGCTTGATATGTTGGTCAACAGAAAACTTTTAGGTAAAAGAAATTTTCCAATATCCATGCTCTTCTGAGGGTTATCTATTTCATTTCTCACTCAGAGTGGGGCTTGAGTAAATGCTTTGCTTTACCTTTCTTAGACACTTAGAAATCTTAAGAAGGGCCCTTCTCTTGCTCTATTTTTGTCTCAGAGAAATTATTCATTACAGAGAATCTGTCTTAAGGGAAGCAGATGACCCAGATATTGAGAAATTTAGGGATCTTTGAGGTTTGTAGTTGAGCATGCATGCCCTAGCCAATAGATTATAAATGAGATAATGGGATAGTATCAGATTATTATTAGGAATGCATAATATTACATTACAACTCTAATAACATAAGATAGCTACTATTAAACTCAGGAACAACAATAGCCAAAAATGAATTTCTGCTTATTCCTCAAGAGGAAAAGTTCACTAGAATCAGAGACAAAAGGTGACAAAATGTACATTCAGATTCCACATTTTCACCTGCCCAGTTTTCTTTCTAGCTCAGTTTTCAAGTGATGAATAGACTTACAAATACAAAGTAAGTAGCTATTTTCCCTAGTACCATTCCAGAACGACGAATTAAACAATAATAGTCCAGAGGCTACTGGAATTAGTTTGCCAACAAAGGGGCATGATTTACTAATTGTGAAACTTCGCAGGATTAGCTCATTCCAACAACCTGGTTTCCTACTAAATTCACAGAGAAACTGTTTGCTGACGGAGTGAGAGATTGATTAAACCCAGTGCAACCTTTAAGGAGACAGCTTTGTAGTTTGGGAGAAAACCCTTTGCTCCCTGTTGGCAGGCAGAGAACTCTAAAATGAAGGGAAAGCTCCCTTCTGCCTGAAATGGTAAAGGAAACCTCTTGATTTCATAGGCTGCACCTGAAGGATGGAGAGCGGCTTTGTACGGAGGAGGAGCAGAGGGATGTCTGGCTGAGTATAAAGTGGAAGTACTGAGGGAGTCACTGGCAATGAAAGGCTGTACCACTGCCCCTGTGAAAGCTGCTAATCTGCTGACCTGTCTCCATCTTGTGAGAGAGTCAGACCCCTCATTCCTTTCCTATGCTGGACTGTGTCCAGCCTTTCCTCGGAGCACCTAACTACCTGGGATCTCCTGTAAATATAGCTAATCAGCACCCTAATAGAAATTACCACCCAACACATTGAAGAAATGTTTGCAAGTCATCAGTTGAAACAATCCTGTGGCTGAAAGCAAAAGCTGTGTCGGCCAGGACTCCAACAAAGGAGTAAATAACAGTAATTATCTGACCAAGTTTTGCAGAACTCAAATTCCAAATAAGTTCCTGGTTTCCAGAAATTCACTTCACTTCTTGCCGAAGGAGGTCCACACAAGGTTCCTATTGTAGTCGTTATTTAATGAAACCTGAATGGAAAAGGTGGTCTCCACTAAATTTGAGACAGAATTGAAAATTTAGACTTCAGAGGATAATTTGTAGCATATATGTGGGCCATTTTAATTTCCTGGCAAGGGTCTCAATTCAATATCTGACACTGTATGTCTTCCAAGTGTTGTGGGTGTGATTCTGGTGGCCCCAGAACGCTGTCACTGAACCATCTCACCTCACTGGCTGAGTCACAGGAGTGGTCCTGGACTCCTGAGTACTGCTTAGACTCCATACAAATCAAAACAAACAAAAAAATTTTAAGGGAAAAAATGTGCAAAGCTAAGTCTCAGAAATAAAAATTTTCAGAATTGTATTCCCCAAATAATCTGGATCATTCCTTTCTTCATTCCTCTTTACTTTCCCCTTATACACCCTTTGATAAAGTCCTTTGTGTATCACTCAGTTTTAGGCAGTATTTTGTAGCTACCTTCAAGAAACATTTTAAAAACAATTTACCAATCAGGATCTTACATGTGTGTATACATATATATATATATATATATACACATATATATTTACATATATATATAAAGAGAGAGAGATCTGTATAAACACACATGTACCTAGCTGTCTTGCACTTTGCTTAAGATAATGTCTTTGATTAGTGAATGCCTGAATTACTGTTCAGGGCAAAGAAATAAGGGAATAAAGATTGACTATAGTCTGATGGATGAGGAACTAATACCTAGAGATCCACCACAGAGGAAACATTAAAGAGACTGAGAAAGAATAAATTCTTACTAGGGATTTTCAAGCTTATGTGACATTATTTGGTGTATCTTTTCTAGTTATTCCCAGAGGAAAATTTATATTTGTGGGATGCTGCAAGTTTTCTGGACTGGAAGGGCATAAGCAATTCAATCACAGTGTTGAATTACAATGTGGAACAGGAAATGAATTTCTTCAGTAGCATACTTTAGACTGCAAAAAACTAGCCAAAAATAAGTAAATGTAGAATTTGGAGGACAAATTTAAAAAACTTGTTTACACAACCAAGAGGACCTACTAGCTTCTCTGCTTCTGATGGAAAGCACTGGTAAGGACCTGTGAACATTTTTTTAATCCTGTCAAAATGGTGCTATTGACTCCTTATTACATATATATCTGACAGCGTTTTCAGGAAAATATGTTAAACCTGACCTGGTCACAAATGTAAATACAGAGAATGTTTGTAGAAAACTCAGCAACATCATGCCCATTTGCTTTTGGTTGAACTGCGGTCCCTGCCCCTGAATAAACACAGTAGTCACTGCTTCTTGCCACCCAAAGCCGAGGCAGACTTGACAGCTGCAGATAACTGGTTTATTTCCCCTCGAACTCAGGTAGGACAGCCCAATTAAATGATGAAATAACACTCATTTGTTGATGTTTCCCAGGGAACACAAAGAATATGTGACTTCTGAGGCAAATTGGATGTTGTTAGATTATTGGAAGTGACCTTAGCAAGGGCCTGTGTTACTCTGTTAAGTTCACTCAGATGTGTCAGAACATGCCAGACAAAAGAAGCATGTATTTTGCTGCTGGGGAGTTTGTAAAGCTATCTGCATGTACAGTATAATAATAAATCATCAAAGAGTTCATCAAAATTGTGCATTCTGTAATCCGAAATGTTACAATTCAAGAATAACACAACAGACATTTTTCTTGTATCTGATATGTTACACTGAATATTTCCTTGATTTTTTCCCCAAAGAAGAAGATTATACTTTGAACTTCATAGTAGTAGTTTCAATTCGTAATTTTAATTTGGTTATCCCCCCATTGCTCATCTATTTGTTCGAGTGGGCACCAGTAACGTCTCTTATCGTGAGTCTTATTGTTACTGTTTTTGGCATATCCAGTACGCCACGGGTAGCTTGCCAGGCTCTACCGTGCGGGCATGATACTCTTGGTAGGTTGCTGGGCTCTCCAAGAGGGCAAAAGAATCGAACACGAGTCGGCCGCATGAAAGGCAAATGCCCTACCGCTGTGCTATCGCTGCAGCCCAGTAACTTTAATACTATATACAATTAGATCACACAGGCTAGACATCTAACAGAGTTACTAGGGGAACTTAGTAACCCTTAATTCAATAAGCTCATTTGGAAGAATGACAACACCCAGAGCCATGGTATGTCTGAGACCACAGAGACTGAGAAGAGATACTTCTGTATTTTCAGTTTTCAGTCCAGCACTCACCATTGGAAAGTTGATTCATTGAATACATGATAAATGCAACAATTCACATAAAACCTAATTTTCCAAAACACGGGGAGGGAATAAGAAATGGCCAATGGTGACAGGCTCTGAGAGTTGGCCACAGAACGAAGTCTGCTGAGCGGTGGGGTGATGGGGGACCCAGAGACTGGGTGGAGGGATGGTCATCCTGTGGTGGTCACCGTGCTGAATTTGTGCCTGAAACGTTACTGTGAATAGTATTGTAAATCATGGAGCCCAAATGAGACCTGAAGCAAGGAGAGAGATTCAGAGGTCTTGAAGACAGCAGGGAATGGTGGGTCCATCTCAAGGGTACACACAAGTGTACCCTAGAGCCTTCAGGAAGAAATGAAACCCTGATAAAACCCTAATTTTAGTCCAAAGATATCTGTATTGCACTTCTGAACTACAGTATGGCAAGATAAGTCCCCACTGCTTAGAGCCCTGCCCTGCCAAAATAAAAATAAGTCTACGATTGCACTGGGAAACTGAAAATACTGAAGTATAGAAAAATTATCACTTTCTAGAAAAAACTTTTAATCTTTCTTATAAGTTTGCAGTCATATTAGAAGACCTTTTATATTATCACTAGAGCACAAGCATTTCTGTATAATCTTCACAAACATTTGAGTATAATAGTAAATCTCAATTTTTATTATCTCAAACGATCTTTGAAGTCTTTTCTATGTTTGGGAAAATCTACTTTAAGGAAATAACTCTAATGTGCAATTGTTGGGTCAAAAGTCATTCAGTGGGCATTTATGAAGACGCTCTCGATACTATAGGATTGAAGATGGAATAAAAATTGCACTTCTGAAAGAAAATATTTTTAGCAGTATGAGAATCAAAAGATCTGAAAGTCTTTCTTGAGCTCAGCCACTGTTAGCAAAATGCGTGTGAAATAGCGGAGGGAGGAAGTTAGCTAGAGGGATTTAACAACCCTGCAGCTTGCTACTCCCAGTAGGTTCCAAATCCTTGCTTTACCGAGGATACATTTGTTCTAAACAACTATTCAACTCAAAGAATTGATGGAAATGATGGAAAACAAACAGGAATGTTTCCCATCTGCAAGTCCATTTGTGACTTATAAAAAACAATTTTCAATCTCATTTTGTACAACCAAGGAACTACCTCCTTTAATAAAAAAAAATTAGTTGACATACACTGAAAGGAAATACAGAATTATCTCCTGCTCTTAAAAAAATATTAAAGGACGGAGGGAGGGAGGGAGGAGGGAGGGAGAGACGGAGGGAGGGACGGAGGAAGGGATGGAGGGAGGGACAGAGGGAGGGAGGGAGAAAAGAGAGGGAAGAGAGGGAAGAGAGAAAGAAGAAAAAAGAAAAGAAAGGAAAAGAAAAAAAGGAAACATAAAAGAGAAAAAGAGAAAAGAAAAACACATGTCAGGTTGTCGGGTCTTCCCCAAGCTTCTCCTTGGCTGATGCATATGTGCTTTTTAGGGCTAATCAGTCAACTCATGCCTAGAGAACTGTAAAAAATGGGTCCTGATACCTTTAACTAATAGACACTAATAACTACCTAGATCCAAAGTTTTGTTAAATGAGAAAAATAACCTAACCACTAAAACTGTTTGAACAGCATATTATCTCATGCAGACTGCCCATGACATAATTATCATATCAAGGGTTTCTCTGTAATAAAATGATTACAATTTCTAATAAGTTTAAATAATTAAATAATTAATGTAATATAAATAGTACCCATATTTTGCTGTAAAGGGGCAGAATATATATCACATCTTGCTAAGCAATAGCAAGTCAAATTGTGACTAATATTTTATAGAATGCAGTGGTGGGATATTAGCATGTCTGGTTTTCAACTTTATTTTTCAGTTCACATATTTTTCTTCTAACAGGAAGTTTGGAGCTGGGGAGACAGGACAGACAGAGAGGGCACTTGCCTACCTTGTTCTATCCCCTCTTACACATATGATGCCCTGAGCACTGCTGAGGAGGGAGAGGCCCACATTCCCTCTTGAATGCATTACTCTCTCACTTTCTCTCCCTCCTTCCCCTTCCTAAAACCCTCCACATAAAGCCTGTTCTCTACTCCCAAAATTCCTTCCTGTGACAAAGACAAGGACTCAGAAACCTGGGGAAGGCATGGGATTGATTAACTTTCCTGCAAAGAGCAATTCCTCGCTCCAGCTGAGTCTGCGACTCCAGGAGAGATTGGGTGGTGCGGATGAAATCTGCACCAAGACCAAGCAGACGTCAGCTGTGCTTGACGGCCACCTCGTGGGCTGGTGAGACACAAGGAACATGCGGTGCGGGTCTGTATCAGTCCGAGCCTTCCGAGTTGGTCCCAGGCAGAGGCAGATCAGAAGAAAGGGACGGTCTCTCTCCTCCTGGCTCACATAAGCCACCCACTGGAGCCCACTGACTTCATAGTGAAGGAAGGAATCCTATGAGTTAGGGAGTCTGGGGATAGGGAAACAGCTAATGTGGCAGAACACATGAGCCCCCAATGGATTCTGGTGCTGGATGCCTCCCACATGCTGTCGTGAAGCTGCGTTTACCCCGGGAAGCCCTGACCACAAGTGGGTGTTACATACAAATAAATACAAAAATAAACAAATGAAAATGTGGACTAGAAGTGTCAAGCATTTTTTAAAGAATATATGAAATTGAGAGAGAAGCTGGGCGTTCTGGTGAGCAACATGGCCGGAGAATGCTCTGGACCCGAAACCGGGCCAGCAACACCGGAGATCCAGACGGTGGAGGTGCAGCCACCACGCCTTCTTCAGATGGAGCCCTGGCAACACTGAGCAACAACTAACATGGCTCTGGGATGCAGGACTGGGACACATCCAAACTGCGGGGGGGCACTGGAGTGGGGCGGCACCAGCCCAGCCTCCAAATGGTGCCGGCCGCCAGAAGTCACGCCCTCGACCCACCCTCGGCGCCATCTTGCCACATTCAACAGAGAAGAAGCCGGGCGTTCTGGGTGAGCAATGTGGCCAGAGAATGCTCTGGACCCGAAACCGGGCCAGCAACACCGGGGATCCAGACGGTGGAGGTACAGCCACCACACCTTCTTCAGATGGAGCCCTGGCGACACTGAGCAGCAACTAACATGGCTCCTGGATGCGGGACTGGGACACATCTGAACCGCGCGGCCGCTAATGCAGCCGCGCGACCTTTTCTAAAAACTGAAAACATACAATCTTTTAATGGAAAACTAATTATCAAATGCTTCCTTAGTAGGGCTGTCTTTCTTGGGGGAAACTCCAACAACAATAGTGAGTTTTGTGTTGAAATATGGAATGTAATCAAGGTAAAGAAAAAATTAAGTGAAATTCATCAGTTATACAGTTGGGGGTAGGGGGTGGGGGCGGGGGGTATACTGGGGATTTTGGTGGTGGAATATGGGCATTGGTGAAGGGATGGTGTTTGAATATTGTATAATTGAGACATAAACCTGAGAACTTTGTAACTTTCCACATGGTGATAAAATAAAATTTTTTAAAAAGAATACATGAAATTGAATGATATACAATTTGTTCATTACCTTAAGGTTGTAGGAAATTACACACACAATCACTGATAAAAGTATCTAGAACTTTATTTTGGTATGTTTCAAAACAATTTAAAAATAAAAACTTTTTATTTACAGTAATACATGCTCTTATTTAATAAATCATCTAGTTTTACATACCAGCCTATAAAACAATTGGAAGCTTCTAAAGAAATAAACTACATATGTAATATAGCTTTCATTTAATTGCAAGAAATAAATCTTTAACTACACATGTAAAGTCACTAAAGCAAAATAATGAAAAAATTCTAAATCCGACTTCCTACACTGTAGGAGGAATCTAATCTTTCTTCTTCAAATAGTTGAGTAAGAAAAGCATGGGGGATACACTGGGTATAGAACTCTCCACAGGGTCTGACAGAAGCCGGATCAGCATCTCTCATTGCTGTCTTATTAATTCAGAGTTGGAAAAGTAACTGGATTTTCCTAACTGTGTCTAAGGATGTTAGTGTGCTGTTGATATAAAGTTAAAGCTTGTCCCTATATCCAAGGGAATCTACCCATACCTGAGCTCAATAGGCAGGAGGCTTGATTCTATAACACTTTCCTATCTTCTTCATAGGAACCTGAACTACAGAGGTCTTAAGCTGAGATGTTAATTTATTTCAAACAGAGTTGATAAGATGTCTTTCAATTAATGGAGAGAATTTGGGGGGGGAGGGGGAATTTTATTGGGAGATAATTTTGCGATTGAAGTATAGTTTCATATATATCCAAATTCATATATGCAGAATGTTGAAACAAAAAGAATTTTAACATTTACAATCTACTTCAGCAAAATACATTAAACATTAACTGCAATTAAATTCCATAACTATTTTTGCTGAGTACTGTATTAAAATCAACAGTTAATTATCCCTCTGAACTAAGTTTTTATAATAGTATCACTTATGATAAATTATTTTTTCTTTTATAAAAACTAACTCCCTTAAAAATATAGGTACCCTGTACTGAAAACAATACTATGCTAAATATTTACTGTATATACATGTTGTTAATGCAAAGTAGCTATAAGTTAGAGAAAATAATTAGCCACGTGTCCGAGTCACCATCCTGCAGTGACTGGTCCCCGGGTGCATCCTGGCTCATAGAGGGTCCCTGGCTGATAGACAAACTGGTTGCAGACAAATGGCCAGACAATAATCAACAACCTTTATTCCCATTTCAACAGGATAATTATAGGGAGGAGGAGCCACCTGAGAGTGGAGGGACAGTGACTGACAGAATACCACGCAGGGGCAGTGTGGCACACAGGAGACGTTCAACAAACGTGGGCAAGTGGGAGTCTGCTGGGGAGTCCATGAGCCATGCAGCACTGCAGTGGCGAGACAAAGGTGGCAGGGAACCACTTTTGTTAACAATTAACATAACATCCTAGTGAAGAAGAGGAAGAGGCCTGAGCCAAGTCAAACTGCTCAAAACAGAGGAGCAACGGTTATAAATTACGGGAGAAGGTGCCCCTCTGGCACTGCCCTTTGCCTCTGAGCAATGTCTCAGGAGCTCTCCTGCCTCCAGGACCTGGGATGTGCAGTCAACGGGGCAGCATAGCCAGATAGCTCAGGGGCAGTGCCAGTGGGGACCCAACAGCCACATATGTAGGATGACTATATTCCTTCATCTCACTAACTACCCTATAAAATTTAACCATTAAGAGAAATATTTTGTTATGATTTTTAATTTACTGACAACTACTAATTCATTCCTAACGTCAGAGGTTCCACTAAGCCAGCACTAAAGGATCCAGAGACAAGAAGAGATTTTTTAAAAAATCTAATTTTATCAGATTCTCTAATTCTTATCATAGAGAAACAATTTATGCATAAACTATATAACTGTGCTGTTCACTATAGACCACTGCCCTCATGCAAGAATGAGACTTACAATACTGGAAGTACAAATGAATAAAATACATACCCAATTGAAAGAAATGGATATAAATTATCTTCAGCATTTCTACATTAATTACATGTTGAGAAGAAAATATCAAAGATATATTGAGTCAGACTAACTACACTAATAAAACTAGCTCCAAGTTCTGTTCACTTTTTTAACATGGCTACTAAAAATTTTGAAATGTGTACATGACTCATATTTTCTATTCTACAGCACTACAATGGAAATATCAACTGTGCTAATATTAATCCAACACACATTATATTATATACTATTATGATATGAGATAATATATTTCATACATTATCTCAGGATTCCTGAGCTTAGATTAAACACAACTCTCCTCCTTTAAAAAAAGAAAGCCAAATAAAACCTCATCTCTTTCATAATCTCCAGTTTACTGTAAACTATGCTAAACTTTGGTTAATATATAACTCTACAATGGGCAAAAGTTAATATGACTCTACAAATGGGCAAAAAGGATCTTTTCCCAGTGATGCAAATGTACTAAATCTGATTTATTGTGACACATACAAATATAAAAGTATTTAAAAATGACTGAATCGTATACTTATCACTGGTAAACTGTAAACTCACCTCAATAAAGCTGTGTTTTTTAAAGTCAAGAACTAGAGCTCAACAGATCTAAAGTGACATGTAGAGTCTATGTATAAATTTCAGGTAATTCAAATATAATTTTTAATCCATCTGAATGACAATGTTGAATTAAAAAATTGCTGTAAGTGTCCTTTTGCCTGCCTGCAGTAGTTTACATTCAACAGTGGATTGCATAAAAACTAATCAAGATAGAAGTTAAAAGGGGATATCAGTGCAGCTGTGACTGGACAGTTGACCTACCCTCAAGGGTGTCTAGATCAGGCATCAGTAGCCCTTACTTAATGCACAGTCTTGTTGCAAATTTTTAACCCAATCTAGAACCCTCTAATTGGACATCTGCTGGTATGTCACCATCCTAGACAAAATACTGACATATAAAAGGCCTCCCAAAATCACATGGATAAAACCAAATGAAAGAAAATTGACAAAATTAAATGAAATCTATACTGTCAAGTTTTTTCCCCTGTTGCAAAAGAGGAAAAAGTAACAAAGAAATCTAGCAAATCAAAAGTTATAGTCAACTTAGCAAAAGATTAATAAAACTCAACCAAGATAGGATCAATGGAAACTGCTCCCGTTAGATCTTGCAAAAAATATTTTATTCTAGAAACATTCCACTACGGATATTGTAGTGTTACAGCTGCCTTTTTGATTTTTGAAATCATCATTCTTAATAGGAAATAATTTAAAATAGAGATCAGTTCTACTTTTTGTAGTTTATCACAGTAAGTCGGAAGAAAATGACTTAATGACTTATGCTTTCCTTTTTTTTTTCCTTTTTTTTTTCTTTTTTAGTCACACCCAGCAATGCACAGGGGTTACTCCTGGCTCTGCACTCAGGAATTACCCCTGGCGGAGCTCAGGGGACCATATGGGATGCTGGGAATTGAACCCGGGTCGGCTGTGTGCAAGGCAAATGCCCTACCCGTGGTACTATTGCTCCAGCCCCACTTATGCTTTCTTTACTTACACTCAGAAAAAGCAAAAAATAATAATAATAATAATAAAACATCAAATTTTTATGCATCTGAATTACTATACACCTTTGTGCTTTTTTTTGTGTCTAAACATGCTTCTGAGCTTACTTTACCCCATTAACCAAAAATACTAACAAAAAAACAAAAGAAGCACTAGAAACAGAAACAATACTATAAAACTCACTTTGTACACTGAAATAGATTTCAAGACATATACATGTACACAAACGCAAATACATACATGGATTTGAACAGTCACGCTAGATTGCCTTGACTGCTCATTTCAGAAGGAAACTAGATGAGCAGTTCAGAAGTTGAGAAATAAATTGGAATGTTAAAATCACTTATGAACTTCATTTAAGGAGACCACAGAATCAAGGGATTTGCTGACACATTTAGACATTAGGATACATCTATGATCACATCTGTTACAATTCCAGACTGGAGTTATATCATAACTGTAAATGCATGTAATACAGTTGGTAATTCTTTATGAGTTTGAATGTTACTTCTGAAAATGAAAGAAATACATAACATTCACTGCATCTGACTTTCCGGAGAGACGGTTCTCTACTGGTGACTAAAGAATATCACCAATCATTTCATACAACACAGACTACTGCCCAATCAAAATGGAGCTATATACAGTTCTCTGTATATAAAATACAGTTCTCTGAGTTTCTATACCGTCTCATTCATGTGTAGATTCTTTTAAGACTCCCAAAATAAATACATATAAAGATACAAATATTTTTAAGATACCTATAAAATAATGCTCTCTAGGTATCAAAACAGAATTGCATTTGATCACTATAGATAATATCATATCTTTTATCTGCTCCTTTTAATACTTAAAGAAGTATCGGTCAACAGATAATAAAGTTTCTCTTTATAAAATATAGAGAAGAGATTTTTCTTTAGTCCAAGATCTTGGCAAACTCACAGAGTACACCAAAAAGTAAAGCACTAATATTTACCTTATAAAAAATGAAAAAAATATTTGCAAAACATTTATAGCACTGAATTGGACTTTCTTAATCTAGTAACATAAAATGTATACTTTCTCTAATTTTCCAGCAGCCAGAATATTCATATCAAGGCATTACTCAACTTTTTGGGAGTCTGGGTCTGAGGACTGTGTCTATTGTGTGGGTTTCCCCACTTCCCATTCCCAGACACAATGCCACACCAAACAACATACAAATGACCACTTAAGAAAATGGAAACGTCTTCTCAAAGATACTTTAGGAAGAAAAGGAACCAAAAATATATCAACTTTCTCTACAGTTTGTGAAGAAAGAAAAGGAGGAAATTTTCAGACCATGCAGATTGAGGGGAACATAATACTGAAATCTGAGTGTATTAAGCCTTTTGTAAAATCTTTCGTAAGTCACCATAAAAGTTGATTAAAGTGCTTGCCATGGCTGTATCTACTGCAGACTGAGGAATCATCCCACGTAGATCTGTCTGAATATATCCCGTCAAAACACTCTGATTTGGATTGTCTTTAAGAGGCACACAAAACCACCCACAGGGATGGTTATACCCACGGACAAATTCTGGTCTCTTTTCATTCCAGTCAAGACTGATCCCTGTAAGGCAATAAAAAAATAACATTGTTAACAATGATTGACATTACTCTAAATATATTATTCAAAATATTATTTTTTATCAGGTTTCTTGTCTAAATATTTGTCTCATTATCCATGTATTTGAAAAATAAGCCACAAGAGTGAACACTGAGGAATTAAAAAGGTAATTACCAAGCGGAATTCTGACAGGACGCAGATAGAAAGGTAACAGGGAAAGTTTTATTCCCTTCAGAACAGATGACATCATGTCATCTTGGTGACTCCATGGAAACTACAAATCTTGGCTCAAGATGGCGATAATGAGACCTACGACACCGCTACTACTCCCTGTGGACAGCGAGCAGGTGAAGAGGGAAGAAGGGTCTGTTTGTCGACAACTGCCAACTCCAGCATATATGAAAATGCTTACTTTACCCATAAGGACGCAAAGAGAGTAGTGTGGGAAGGTCAGGTCATTCCAGAGAATGGGTGGCTGAAACCATACAATTTTATCGAATCCATGGAAAACAATCAAAACTAAGAATGCTGGGAAATGAAGCTTAGAAGCCTCAAATAAAGCCTCAATAAAGTCAGGAGATCCTGGAAAGCTGGAAAGTCCTGTGGTTTTGGGTATGCAACAAACAATGCATTCTGATGAAGATGGCTGTCCGCCAGAGTGTCAACAGACAGAAGCCCCCATCAATGTCGTGTTGCCACTGAAAACTGCTGACTTTATGCTCTTTGAGGGGAATGATTCACCCTTACGTCACTTCCATTGACCAACTGCTTTGGGTACCTGCACTCCCTCCCCAATCCCAAATCACAACTTCAGTCTTGGTCAGCAACAAAGTTTCCCAATGGTTTCTATCATCTTCATGGCACTAATTTGTGTGCCAGGTACCGTAACAGTAATTATGCATACTCATGATGAAACCAAGAACAAGAAGTTTAAAATGTTTGGATAGGTGGGTGTTGATGAGGAAGCAACTGGAGCTTCCCAGCTTCTTTACTGACTTATTGAATATAAGTTAAAGTGTATTTTTAATTGAATGCAGCAATTTCTATATTTTCTAAAATGGGCATATCAATAGGTTGAACAAAATAAAGAAAAAAACATGATGTTTAGACAATGGAAATTTCTGCGTCTCTGAGGTTGTAACACTTGCAATATTGGTTCTATTAACCATGACACATATTCTATCTGTGGGTGACTCTTGGACATGAATATCTACAGGTTAAAAAAAAATGAAGCTGTATCCATATCTCACACCTTACACAAAAAACAATTTAAAGAAGACCAAAGACCTTGAGATCGGACCAGAATCCATAAAATGTGAGGATAATATTAGCAGAACACTGCAAGATATAGACCTCAAAGTTCTTTCCAGTGATACAATTCCAATGGATAAGGCAACAGAAATGAAAAGAAACAAATGGAACTACATATTTTTTAAAATGTTTTGCATTAAAAAGATGGATGGAGAGAATTTAACTATATTCAAAGCAATCTAGAATTTTTTACCCTTCTTATGAAACAATACATGCCTTGAATTTTTTTCCTGGAATAAGAGACTGAATGCGAAGCCATTTATATCTCTATCTTCATGGTACCTGTTTTCCTTTCAACTACTGTCCTGATATGTAAAGTGATGTAGAGGGGAAAGATACTGATAAGACAGTTGGAAAGATGTCACAAAAATTCATAGACTGAGATATCTTCTCACTTGTAAAATTACTATTTATGTACATTTTTCTTCAGTATTGATAGATTTTAACATACAATTTCAAATTTTTTAAAATTTCTTTAGTAAAATGAATCTTGAGGATTGTAATAAATGGAAAGAAAGGAGAAACGGAGAAAAGGAAGACTTATCTAACAGTTAAATTTTTGTCTTAAAAAAATTCAGAGATAAAAATATCAAATACATGTGATATCCATCCAAAAGAACAAAAGGCAACCAGTGTTGGCGTGGATGTGGGGAGAAAGGTACCCTCCTACACTGCTAGTGGGAATGCCAACTGGTTCAGCCCTTTTGGAAAACAATATGGTTGCTTCTCAAAAAATTAGAAATTGAGTTCCCATTTGACCCAGCAATACCACTTCTGGGAATATATCCCAGAGAGGCAAAAAAGTACAGTTGAAATGACATCTGCACTTGTATGTTCATCGCAGCACTGTTTACAATAGCCAGAATTTGGAAAAAAACCTGGATGCCCGAGAACAGATGACTGATTAAAGAAACTTTGGTACATCAACCCAATGGAATACTATGCAGCTGTTAGAAAAGATGAAGTCATGAACTATGCATATAAGTGAATCAACATGGAAAGTATCATGCTAAGAGAAATAAGTCAAAAGAGAGAGACAGACATAGAAGAATTGCACTCATTTGCGGAATATAAAACAATGCAATGGGAAATTAACACCCAAGAATAGTAGAAATAAGTACCAGGAGGTTTGCTCCATGGCTTGGAAGCCAGCCTCACATGCTGGGGGAAAAGGCAGCTCAGATAGAGAAGGAAACATCAACTAAAGAGTGGCTGGAGGACCCACTCGGGATGGGAGAGGCGTGCTGAAAGTAGACTATAGATCAAACACGATGGGCATTCATACCCCTATTGCAAACCACAACACCCAAAAGGAGAGAGAGAACAAAAGGGAATGCCCTGCCACAGAGGTGGGGTGGGATGGGGGGATGATGGGATGGGGTGGTGGGAAGGATTCTGGGGTCATCGGTGGAGGAGAATGGGCACTGGTGGAGGGATGGGTACTCGAGCATTGTATGACTGAAACACAAGCACAAAAATATGTAAATCTGTAATTGTACCCTCATGGTGATTCATTAATAAAGAAAATAATAAATTTAAAAAAATACATGTGATACCTATTTTTTTCTATGTATGTAACTCAGAAGCTGATGTCTGAGAGTTACTTGAGAGGAAATATATTTTTTGAACCTTCCTTTCTTGCTTTATTGTTTGTTTATTTTGTTTTTTGTTTTGTTTTTGTTATGGGGGCACAAACCTCACGGTGCTCGGGGCTTACTCTTGAGAAGGACCCAGGGACCGTATGTGGTTAGGGGTTGGACTCTGAGTGGGCTACATGCAAAGCAAGAAGCACCTCACTGGTTCAGTATGTCTCTATCCTTGGGTCTCTTACTCAGAGGTAGTCATGACACCCAAATTTGTTAGCTATGAACTGGGTGACACCGTGTAATTAGGAAAAAACTTTCCAGAAAGGTTTCAAACATCTTCTTGATATTATTATTATAAACCCTAGGGTTAGTGGTCAGAGAGATAGTACAGAGGTAGGGTGCTTGCCTTGCATATGGCAAATCCGGGTTCAATCCCTGGTCCCCCATATGGTTCCTCAAGCAGCCAGGAGTGAGCCCTAAGCAAGTTGGATATGACTCCGCAAACAACAACAAAATAGTTCCTACGTTTAGCATGTACACAGCATAGTAACACAAAATAAGTACTAAAATAAAAAATATACTTTACATAGAAAGAACACCCAGTCTAAAAAACACAAATATTTAAAACAAACTTAAGTAGAAAATTTTGTGATCATTACCACAGGATAAAAGTCCTTCCTTATAGCCTATGGTGTAGGAGAAATCAACAAACTCTCTCGGAGAAATTATATTCCAAAGCTGACCTGCTGTAGTATAACGCATCACACAGCAATTCTGAAAAGGAATACGGAATAGGTATTATTACCTTAGGAATCACAAATACAAGCTCACTGACCCTAAGTTAACCTCCAGTAAGAAGTGTTCACTGAAAACATGTCACCATTATAGTGATTCACATGGAGCCTCTGGCAGGCTTTTATTTATTTATTTTCTCAATTACACTGCTAACCATATGGATATAAACAAGATATAAAAAGACACACGGAAATAAATTACCCAGTAAGCAAATTTCTAATTCAATACATTTGCCTGGCATTTTATTTAATATTCAACATGAAAGTAGGTGTAGGATTTTAAGATAAAATCCACAAAAACTCTGGCTAAAATGCCAATGGTATCATGAATAAGTTCAAATATGGCTAACAGGAGAGCAAGCACTTTATAATGTGGAGGTTTGTAATGTGGGCGACATTTTTATCTTCAGACTCCGATTTAGGGTTCCAATTAAGTGGAAAGCCTACATAGTTTTACCTGGAAACCTGAATCTGATGATGTTTCAAAATTTTAACGTAAATGAAGTTAAAACGTACATTTTAACTACCTCCTAAATGAAGGTTTTACAATTATATATGCTGCCAACTTGCTTCAGCAGCAACAACAGTGCAATACACATTCTTCAGTTAACAGCAGAAAACTCAAGTCTGCCACAGTGAGGTCTCTGCTGTGACCATCGAGGTAAGTGTGTGCACATGCTCATACTTCCATGTTCCCCCACTTCCCTCTCTCTCTCTCTCTCTCTCTCACACACACACACACACACACACACACACACACACACACAATCTGAAGTGATGGTTTTAAACAAATACCTCTTCAAATTGCTCCAAAATATCCAATGAAGTCATGAGACTGTCCCAGTCCAAGCGACAGGGCCCTGGGCGGATATGATCTATGACAGCATTGACAGTGTCATTTATGATACCCTGGGCTTTGAAGCTGCAGAAAAAATATGAACATCAAACAGAATTAGTATGAAAACCTTTGACATGCCACCACAGTTGAAAGTTTTCTTAGAAATATTGGCAAAAGAAGATTTTTTACTTATTTATTTTAGTTTTGGGGTCATACCTCATGATACTCAGCACTTACTCCTGATGCTGTGCTCAGGAATCATTCTTGGTGGTATCTGGGGGACCACATGCCAAGCTGGGGATCAAACCCAGCTTGACAGCATGAAAGGCAAGTGCTAAGATACCCGACTATCTCTTTGGCTCCCATCAAAGATTTTTTTAATGCAATCCCAACAACTTTTCTGATAGAGTAAGTTCTAGAATTACTTCACTGGAAAGGGCATTTTCCAGTGAAATATGCTATATCTGATATCATGAATATAGAAAAATTTGTTATGATTTGGGTTCAGTTTATTTTTTATGTATTCTTTTCCCACTTACTTTCTAACATGTATTAGTAAATACATACTTTTACCCTAACCTTTAAAAACTCATGTGGGGGGCTGGAGCCATAGCACAGAAGGGAGGGCATTTGCTTTGCATGTGTCTGACCTAAGTTTGATTCCCAGCATCTCATATGGTCCCCCGAGCACTGCCAGGTGTAATTGCTGAGTGCATGATCCAGGAGTGGCCACTGTGCAATGCTGGGTGTGACCCAAAAAGAGAAAAAAAAAAAAACCCTTATGTGAACTGGGAAAAAAATGGCTACCAAGGAACAGACTATCCTAGAATTGACTTACAAACAATTTTAAAGTGTTCCAAAGCGGCATTTACACATAAGTGATGAAAGGAAGCACTATAGCACTATTCTATGAATAGTGCTTAGGTTCAATAGTTACCCTAGGAGAAAAATTAAAGGCTGAATCCCCATTTGACACCAATCAAAATGTCTTTGATTCTTTACCCATTCAATAGCGGGAACTACTAAATCACTAATGTTTCATTAAGATGCTTTCCTAAATGTAGTGATTAGAGTAAATTAGTTACCAACACCATCATCACCACCAAAACCACTGTCACTATTATTAAGTGTCCTTTGCAAACCTCTGAACTTCTGAACTTCCACATTAAATCCTTAGTTTGGGCATCCTGTGTCCAATTCAACTCTGGATCTAACTCTGAATTGGGACATATTTCTCTAAGACTCTAAGAAAAGCCACAATATCTTCTGATAACATATATATGCACACTGTCAAAATTTTTGCACATTATCTCAGAGTAATTGCTGTTCTGGATTTCCAGAGTAGTCTCTTCAAACTCTCTAAGCTCATTTCCACATTTCGAGCTATCAGATTAAATTTAACATATATCATAAACTTTCAGTCCAGATTGAGCAGAATATAAGAAAAATAATTACTTAGCTTACAATTCAAAAGTCCCTCAGACAAAAGTCTCTTCAACAAATGGTAGCAAAAGACCTGGTCAGTCACATATTTTTTTAAATGAGCTTAGACCCTATCTCATACCATGCTCAAAATGAATTCAAAATGGATTAAAGACCTTGATATGAGACCTAAATCCATAAATTACCTCAAGAAAAACATAGGCAGAACACTTCATGACATTGAATCTAGAGGCATCTCCATACTATTGGCCAAGAAAACTGAAGCAAAGAAATAGGAATTGAGTTCCCATTATGATCCAGCAGTTTCATTTCTTGGCGTCTATTTCAAGAGCACCTCAAAGAAACCTCTTCATTTTAAAAAAATAATTAATTAATTAATTTATATTGAATCACCTTGAGATGTACAGTTACAAAGTTGTCCAAAATTGGGTATCAGTCATACAATATTCCAACACCCATCCCTTCGAAATGTACATTTCCCAGCACCAAAGTCCCCAGTTTCTCTCCTCCCCCCACCAACCTCTATGGCTCTATGACAGGCACTTTTCTTTTCTCTTTCTCTCTCTCTCTTATTCTCTCTCTCTCTCTCTCTCTCTCTCTCTCTCTGTCTGTCTGTCTCTCTCTTTCTTTCCCTTCCCTGATTCACCCCTCCCTCTCCTCCTCTCTTCTTTTGGTCAAAGAAAAACAAAGAACACCTCACTGTACCACTATTAACAACAGCCCAAACCTGGAAACAAGTGTCTCAAGTGTCCAAGAACAGATGACCGGATAAAATGACAATATTATCTTCGTGATGACTTTAGATAAAATCTTAGAAAAATATTAAGTGCAGAATAAATTTTAAAGGGCCTTTCTTACATACCATTCTAATCAATTAAGATTTCAATCATTATTTATGAACCCCTATATCATAAACTGTTTACCAGAGATACGGACATTTTAAAACCTTCAAACTTGAATTTATAAAGTAAAAAACACTTCTTAAAATGTTTAAAATCAAAAGTTCAATTTTATTGGCAATTATTTTGGTGATTATGTGTATATATACACATTATATATGAAGGATTAGACATACACAAATATACATATGCATGTATATGTACACATATATGAATATGAAGTCGGTTATGTTTTAAAAAGTCAACATAAAACTATAAGAACTTACAGATATCCATTAAATTCTTCTGAAGGTTTTCTCCAAACTATTACATCTTTCTAGAAAAATAAAAACCATATGTAGTGATAATTACACAGGTGAAATTTTAGATGTAACTAAACATACTTTTATAAAGCACCAGTTTTGCATTAAAATCAAATTTAACATTTAAAAAAATTAGATAAATCATTTATACCATAAAATGATCATGATTTTAATTTACCTTGTATAATAAAGTTCTTCACATTATTTATAGTCCTTCAAAAAAGATTAGTCAATGACTTAATGAAATCTAAATACTTTTTCTTTTTTTCAAATCCTGTGTCACACACAGCAGTGCTCAGGGCTTACTCCTGGCTCTTCACTCAAGGGTCACTCCAGGTGGGCCAGAGTATCATATGGGGTGCCAGGGATCAAACCCAGACCTGCCACGTGCAAGGAAAGTGCCTTATCTGCTGTGCTACCACTCTGGCCTCAAAATTCAAATACTTTTAGGATTTAGCAATAGCACTTTAAAAAAAAGCTTTATAATATCTAATTCATATACCATAAAATTTTCCTAGGGTGTGTAAAATAAAATTAAAGTCATTAAAACGGTATTGAAATACTATCATCATTCCAAAAAGAACTACTCACTTTAGCAACTGCTGCCTAATTTCACCATCAACCCTGACAACTACAAATCTACTGTCTTAATAGTGTTACTGTATATTAACCACTATACATATATTTTTTCTTTTTTTTCAATTATTTTCCAAGGAATTTTGACTATTAGAATACGTCAAGCACTTTTGTATCCTAGTTCTTGGGTGGCTCTGTCAATACTTAGCCACAGGATAGTTCGGAAAAATACTAACTGGTCATACTCATAGACTTTGTGAAATATTTTGCTATTAATATCCATACTTAACATAAGTCGTCAGCAATACATTGTTAGGATCTTGACTATAAACCTACTCTCACATTTAGTGTGTCAGCACTGTGGATCAATACTGTTTCCTCTTTATAAGATGTCACACTACTGATCTTAGCAGAATGATTCCCCTGCACACCTGTCTAAACTATCATCTGTATTTTTGCATTCCATTATGGCTATCAACCAGCTCATCATATAGAAGCTATACCTCAAGTTTAAGTAATTTAATCAATTTACCATTTTCTTAACCATTCGCCAATTATCATCTTCTATGCCATGGTACTGGATGAGGGTATTCTTTAGTCTAGTTGCAAAGGCATCAACATCTGACAATTCTTCCATTTCTTTTGTTCCTGGAACAAAAAGCACTATTGGCATCAGCAAATACTATAGTTTCATTCAGCAGCCAAGTGGGTTTCAAATATGGCCTTATAACAGTTACCTGGGAATTACAAAAGATCATTTTATGGGGTCCATCTCCCCCTGGCTCCCACCCTAACTTCCTAAATGGGGCCTGTGCAGAGGTTTTCTTCTATGAGTCCCCAAGTCAGTCCCACATATCCAGGACGAGAATCATATGTACTGAGATGTGAAGATCATTCATGCAAAAGGACAATCCTATTTCCCCTTCTACTGGAATCTAATATAAGGAATAAATATAAAAGTCCTGATAACAAAAATAAAAAAATGATTGTTGCTTCCACTATGTGTAAGATACATATTCTTCAAAGATTCCTGAGAACTTCCACCACTGAAAATGTTTATTTACCATCCAATAGATTTAGAATTCCGTGGAAAACTAATGACAGCAACTGGACACTTGATGAAAAGGGCTGCAGAACTCTGAATAAGGTTTAGAATATAGAGAAATTTGCTGTTTTCACTATTTTATTTTGCTTGATGAAATACAAATATCAGAGTCAGTGAAGTTTGTCAGAAAGAAGATCACATGAACTCTTAGAACCATCAGAACACATAATGGATGCAAAAATGATGATCAGTAGTAATTTTCAAGATAAACTGCTGTCCAACATATTTTTATATGGATATTACTGCTAACCTTAAATAACTTTATCACACAAGTGCCTTTTTTTTCTTTAACTTCTATCTGGCTCTGATTTTCTTTGAAGTTTTCTTTTGTGATTTACTTTGAAAATCTAATACTGTTTTCAGGTATTAGATTTCAAGACCAGATAGTCTGATTCAATGGGTCTGTTCTGGAGTTGGCCCTAGAAATCCAGGTCTTTTCAAAAGCATCATGAATTATTTTGCTGTATAGGCAAGCCAAGCATCACTGGTCTAAAAACTAAAGATGACCAAAGCAAATCAATTTTGCATAGTCAATATTTAAGTAGAACAAAGAATAAAAACATTAAAAATAATACTGGGATCATACAGAAATGTAGTAAAGAAACTTTGCCTCTACTCTCTTAGAACCGTAAACTAAAATGACAAAGCAAATGATCAGAAAATAAAAGACACATAATTCAATTTGAAATTAATATTTCATTCTTATATGCAAGAGGAAAATTATAAAATAAATTTATTGGAAGGGAAGCAAACTGAAGACAAGGCTTATTTTTAAAAGGTTTGTGTAAGTCATTTTAGTATCAACTTCTATTTATCCAAATATAAGGGTTATTTTCCTTGTAAGGGAGAGGACAGGCATTCACAAAACGATCTTACATTCCTGCATCTGGTAACTAAGGAAGAGATGTCTTTTTCGGTGCATGCTGTTTCTTAATTACCTTAAACTAAAAATAGTTTTTATTCCAAAACAGCATATTTTGGGATGGCATCTCCCATTAGAAACAATACACAGAAAAATGAGTTAAGTGAATTTAGGATTTATGTGTGATGAGAAATGTTTAATAGGTGTAGATTTACCACAGTCTAAAAGCTGATGCACTCAACAAAAAGTCCATAACACAGATTTAATTTTCATTCAAGAGACTGCCAATTTGATATAAAATTCAATAATAACCTACGCAAGGGTATGTTACAAACAAGCAAAAGTTCTTATAGGGATTTGCAAAAAATAAAAACAAAGAATTCAGATAAATTCATTTTATTACTAGGATAATTATAATTAGACAGTATTCTTTAAACTCAAAGGCTAAGTCGTTTGACAGGTTCCTGTGGTTGGGAGATAAATAAGCACTCTCCCAGCACTATTTGACAAAAATCAAAAATAAAATGAAAAGATATTATCAACGGAGATGTTATCTTTGAGTAAATACAGCACACATTAAGAAAGCAGAAACTCCCTAGAAACGTGAAGAGCTGACACCTGTTTGCTTACTTATCACTCATTCCCACTATCGGTATTGAGTTCAGGTTCGACACAAATTGAGGGCGGCACTCCTAAATAGGCCACAATGGGGTGGGGCAAACCCCTGGACAGGATCTACAAGGACACAATGATTTTACAGAATTCTTGCCAAGACTAAGTGAAAAGAGGAATTTTTCAAAGTATAAGGTGTAGGGAGAGCTGGGGAATGAGCCCAGGGCTCACAACTACATGGCTGGCTCAAGCATTCAACGGTCTTTGACTTCTGAACTACCTTGTGGCCTTGCTGAGGGTCACGGTCTCAGCCTGCTCCTCATTCCCGAGCACCCTAAAGAGGTGAGTTACCGACCAATACTTCTTCAAATTATTTTCTATCATCTCCCAGCTAATTGTGAGGTCAGAAATGTGACTTGTTCAATACAATAAACTGTATACTTAAGAACCCCACAAAAAGGGGGGGTGCAAGAATTGGCCTTATTCATGAAAGACTTCCAAATACCCAAAGCAGACCAAATTAGTCATTCCTAGTACCTGAAAGATTAAAACAAATATTCCATTATCATAATGCAACAAATATTTTTCTTAAGAAGCCTAATTACTACAGAAATAAAATTTTTACTTTGAAAGCTGACTTATTCAAATACCATTCATTATGAATCACAGTAACAACAACAAAAAACATTAAAAACTATTAGTAAGTTCCATAGGGTGGTAGAACATGTGGGAAATGAAAAAAAAAAAAAGTACAGACATGGTAAACTCACTTTTAGTGCACTGAAGTATTTAACCCGGCTGTTATTTAAAAATTATTTAAAAACATGATTTACAACACTGTCAATGAAAGGATTCCCGAATACAATGCTTCAACCCCATATCCAATCCACCACCTGTATTCCCACCTCATCACCCCCTCCATCCCAGCCCACACCACCCCTACTATGGTAAGTTCAATTCTGTAAACCAGTTCTCAGGCAAGGAATTAATTCTTGCATGATTTTTTTAATTAAAATTAACTTGTAAAGGCAACAATGATCACTACCTAAACTGCTGTTTGTGGAAAGCTTGACTGGATATCTAAAACTATATTCCAGAATCAAAGATGGAGGCAGTACTGGGTTTATCAAGGCTTAAGTACATCCTAATATAACAGGCACTAACATTAACAAAAAGGAAAATAAGCAATATGCAGCACTGCAATCTCCATCTGTGGAGAATGTCAGGGAAGAGCTTAAACTGCCATTCACAAGTCCCTCTTACAATTCTATTTTGTATTCCCTTTCTTGATCTTACAGTAGAAAACAGTCCAGCTTTACCACTTAAATTACATCACCCAGCCAAGTCAGAACCTAAAAGCTTCTATAAAAAGTTATAAACTCTTAATAGACACATGCTCAAAGGCTGGGTGGCCCACCTTTAATTTTTCCCTAACTTTAACCATTCTGTCCATATTTTCTATCTATGTCCATGTTTAAGTGATTCCTAGTGTAGAAAATACCTGTTGAAATCAAGTGGGCAGAATTGACAAACTGATTTTTTTTTCTCTCCGCACCTAATCAACAACACAAATCTTTGCCAAATACTAAATACAATGAATATCTCCATGCTAATAAAGACAAAGTATCATTTGTTGAAAAAGACCAAACAATACAAAGAAGAAGTCACTTAAAGCTCCTGATTGATGTGGATTCCAAGCAAAGTTGCATTTTAACATGTTATGGATATCCCCTGCGATATTGCACAAACTACAATACAGCCTTAAGCATTTTATTTCCTGCCTAACAAGAGCTTCAGCAAGTCTGATTTCCACTTGACCTTGAGTTAGTACTTTGTCTTTCCCACCTCAACCAAATACAGCCATTCCTCACTTGAGGGCTGGCTGTAACAAGCAGGGCTCTCACTGGGTGTACCTGGGGAATATGATTACCCAGGCTGTTTTGGTGCTCACGTTCACTTCTTCTAGGACAGGCTAAAGAAAACCCGACTTATTGTTTTGGCCACAGGTAGCTGTGCTCAGGGCTGACTCCTGGCGCCGTACTCAGGGACCTCGTCCTGAGAGGCTGGCGGGCCCTCCAGGATGCGGGGAGGGAACCAGGGTGGCCCCTGTGCAAGGCTAGCGCCCTCCCCGCTGTACTAGCCCTCCAGCTCGCCAATCCAACGCTTAAATTGTCCAGCACTCACAGCCTTAAGCGCGAGTCAGACAATATTCAAGCTCCAGCACTCTAGTCGCCGATTAAAATAAAGGCCGAGGGGAGTCCTAGGCCCTTGGTGAGAATGCACAGGTAGGTTGGTCTGTGTTCTTTTCCGAGGGAGGTCCTGGTGGGCCCAGGCGTCTGGAGGGGGCTTTACTGCGTTCTCTAGAGCAACCAGACCCCCTCATTCTGGCTGTTTCAAATTGTGTGGTTTCATAAGCAACCTTTAAGAGCCGATCCTCTGATTTCCGAGCCCACTTGATGGGGAAGAACAGAAGCATCACGCAGCTCAGAAGTGATGGAAGGGAGTCCCAGTCAGAGTTTCTGCCCGCAGAAACAAACCCAGCCCAACGCAAAGAGCTGGAAGAAACTGCACTACCAATAAGTACAGGAAACCCCGGTCTCTCTCTGTCGGGGTACCCAGATCCCCCAGACTCCCGGGACACCTGGCCTCCCTGTGCCCCCAGGCGAAGCAAGGACACCCTCTGGCCTCTTACCACCCCCCCCACCCCCAGCTTGGAACTGGGTTTCCCCAAACCGCAGCGCCCGCCCATCCCGGACTAACGGGCGCGGGGTGGTGGCTGGCCCCGCAAGCTGGCGGCAGAGCTGCCCCGACTGCCGGGGTCCGGGCGCTGCCCTCCCCTGTCTCTGACCTGCCTGCCCCGTGCCCTCTGCACCCCACTCTGCCCACGCCACCGCACCAGCCCAGCTGTTCCCGGGAAACGCGCTCCGACACGCGCCCACCGCTACCTGAGGTGGAGCCGGGGGCTCGCGCGGCGCAGGGCTGGGCAGCGCGGGGCTCGGACAGCGCAGCACTGACTACTCTCCGCAGGACGAGCCCGTTACGGCCGCTGACTTCCCGGTCCAGGTCCCCGCGCTGGAGCCAGTGGGCGGGCCGAGCTGCCAGAAGGCTGACCAATCGGAAGACAGCGAGAGCTCAGGCACTGCGGGTCCTGGCCAATGAGGAGGCAGAGAGCGCAACGCCCCGCCCCCGCCCCGGCCCAGCTCTGGCGCTCGGGGTGGAACGGCAGGTGCGGCCGCCGCCACGTGCGAGAGCTCCCATTGGCTGGAGCTGGCATGTGCAGCGCTGATTGGTCGCTGCAGATGGACTGATCCCGCGTGGTGCGACCGGCGCCTCCCTGCAGCGCGTCCTCTGGGCGCTGGGTGTGGCCGGGGCTCCTGAAGGGGGCTGTGGCCAGCGGACTGCAGGACTTCTCGGGCAGTAAGCAGGCCCTGGACAGATGCGAACACGGCGAGGAGCGGGAAGCCGAGGAGGGAGACTGCACCAGTTGCAGTTCCCGCTGCTGAGGGTGAGGGCTCAACCCGGGCCAGCCTGTGCACTAGTGACCAGCGTGAGAGCACCCCGTGAATGCCACTAGTGACCAGCGTGAGAGCACCCCGTGGGAATGCTACTAGTGACCAGCGTGAGCGCATCCCGTGGGAATGCCACCAGTGACCAGCATGAGAGCATCCCGTAGGAACGCACTGCATAGGGCTGGGAACAGAGCCCACTCCTCCAGATAGAGTGAAAATGAGCAATTAGATTTCTGTTTAAAGTTCCAGTAAGAAAGACATAATTTATTTCACCCACTGTGGAAAGCCACCAGGAGAGACAAAACAAAAACCCTCCTCTGGCAAGCCCTGACTAGTCATAGAGAAACAACATAAAAACACACGCACAAATATTGTCAGCCACTTAAATTTTTAGAACATTTTCTTGTTATGTCCACCAGCTATTGGGATCAAGGTAATATGGGTCTCATAGAAAGTGGGAGAGTTCCTTTTTCATTTCTTGAAGAGTTTGGGGAAAATGGGTGGCTGGTCCTCCTTGAGATTTAAGAAAAATCACTGCTGAATTCATGTGGCCTCAGGCTTGGTTTCTGTGTGGATTCTGTGTGTGCCTCTGCCCTGGGGAGATTGTGTTCTGGCCACACCCACTGTGTTCAGGACTACTGACTGCTTAGGAGTGTCCCTGGCTGTCCTCTGGGAGCCATAAATGTGCTGGTGATCAAACTGCCTTAACTGCTGTACTACCTCTCCTGTGCTTGGAGACATTCTAGAAAACTCTCAACTACCTTAACAGCAACAGTTCTCTTCAAGTTTTCTGCTTCATCCTGACACTGCCTCGGGAGATTATAACATTTTATGAATTTATCCATTTTTGTTAGATCTTTCAATTTAGTGTTACTAAGTTTTTCACAGTTATCTCATATGATTATTTATTTCGAAGGTGACTTGTAATTTATTCTTCCATTTCTGATTTGATGTATCATGGCTTTCCCTCTCTATTGTTTTCCCTTTGTGATTCTAGCTGGGAGCTGTCAATCTTACTAATTCTTTTAAAAAGCAATTATTGGTTTTATTGATTTTTGCAGTGGTTTTTATTTCCTTATCTTTTATTTATGCTTGAATTTCTATTACTTCCCTAATGTCTTTCTTATCTATCCAAAGTATTGGCTATCCAAAATATTTTTTCTGCTTACTTTGGGCTTTCTTTGTTCTTTTTCTAGATTATTGAGGTATGAGTTTAGGTCACCTATTTGTCACTGCTCTTGTTTTATTATGAACAACTTGCTATCAGTTTTTCTCACAGATTTTACTGTGTCCATAAGTTCTGGTAGCTCATATCTACATTTTCATTTATATCTGTAATCTTTTTATTTCTTTTTTTAACTTCCTTCTTGACCCAGTGATTGTTCAGTAATATGTAATGTGTTGTTTTCAGGTTCTTTAGGTTTTTCCCAGATTAATGCTTGTGATTTATTTCCAGCTTCAAAGCATTATGATCTGAGAGGATATTTGATATGATTTCTATTTTCATCTGCTTCTGGAGGCTGTTTTATACCTTGGCATGTGGGCTATCCTAGGAATGTTCCATGGATCCTGGAGAAGAATGTGTGTACTCATCTTTAGGGTCTGGAGAGACTGGTAGATGCATTTCCTCTATTCTTTTAAGATTGCTGTTTTCTTTTTGATTGTCTGGTTGATATATCTAATGACGAGGATGTATTAAAATCCTCTATGACTATTATATTCCTGTTGATATTTTCCTGCAAGTAATTGTTTTTTACATGTTTTAATGAGACTTTGTTTGACGCGTACATGCTGTCTTTTTTGGCATAAGATCCTTTGATCATTGTATAATGCCCATCTCTATATTTTATTGCCTTTTTTAGGTTTAAGTCTATTATGTCTCATATGAGTATAGCTTTCCTCACCTCTTAAAGCCTACCCTTTACCTATCTGATTGTTTTACTTTTTACTATATGTTTTACTTTGACCTTGTGCTTATCATACCAGCTCAAGTGAGTTTCATTTAAACAGGAAAGGGCTGGGTTCAGTTTTCTGATCCACCCACTTTGTGCCTTTTGATCAATGAGTTCAGGACATTAATACTAAATAAAATCATTAAAATAAAAGAATTTAATGTCATCTTTTACATGGATTCTGGATGTTTCTGCAGTTGTCTTTGTTTCTCTACCCTTTTGTATGTGATTTAGTGACTCTTATAGAGTCAGTTTAGTAACCAAGAACTTCTTTAGCTATTATTTGTCAGTAAAGTTTTGTTTTACACCTTCAAATTCAATGATAATATAACTGAATTAATTATCCTTGTTTGAGTAACTATTTAATTCAATGTGTTGTATACTTAATACCACTCGTTCCCTTGTGCATAAATGGTTTCATTTGAAAGGTATATCTTTTAGAAAAAAGGTGTACTGACTCCTGAGAAATTTAAAAATAAAATTTTCATATGATCCAATGAACCTTCTCCTGAATACCATCCCAAGAACTTTAAAACATTAATATACTACAATGTTATCCCAGTATAACTTTGTTCATCAAAGCATTGTTTACAATAGCCAAAATGTGGAACACTTGCACCTAAATTTCCCACACATCTGTATCATGAGAGGTGTTTAAAAAGGTTGTTTTTAAGTCATCCCCAAAAGTATTGAGTCAAAATTTCATGAGGTTGTGGCTCTAGATATGTGACTCCTAACAACCCTGTTTTGATGATATAATATTGACTAAAATAGTCTTAAGTGTGTTAGACTGCCGTGTGTGTGTGTTTGTGTGTGTGTGTGTGTGTGTGTGTGTGTGTGAGAGAGAGAGAGAGAGAGAGAGAGAGAGAGAGAGAGAGAGAGGCAAGATTAGTTTGTTTTTTGGGCCACACCCAGCCATACCCCTGGCTTATTCCTGGCTCTGCAAACAGGAATTACTCCTGTCTGTGCTTGGGGGAACCTTATGGGATGTCATGAATCAAACCCAGATTGACTGTGTGCAAAGCAAGCACCTTACCCACTGTACCATCTCTATGGCCCCACAAGATTGTTTTTATTAAAGGAAACTTATTTAGATCTGAGTGGAGCAGGGGAGAAGGGGGGAGAGGAAAGGGGAGAAGGAAGAAAGTACATGTTCCAGAGAGAATACAAGTTTCAAAGAGCAAGCTAATCAAGCAAGCAGAGACAGAAAGAAACGTTCAAGGGAGAACATGGCTGGAAGAAGCAAGCCTAAGTGGTCCAGCGTTTGTGATCAGTATCAGACCTCTGAAGAAGGGCCTTATAAAAATAAGATTTTTGAGCCACAAAGTGCCATGCCCAGGGCTTATCCTGGCTTTGTGCTCAGGAATCACTTTTGAAGGTGCTTGTGAGTACGTAGGGCATTTTCTGAGCCAGGGTTTGCCGTGCACAAGGTAAATGCCATAAGCCCTGTACTTCATCCCAAATGTTGTTGTTTAATTATTTACTTCATGCAATTACTTTAGAAAACCTCTTGCAGAATTATGTCCAGTGTACCGGTTTAGGTATCCCAATTGCACTGTAAACAAAGTTTGACTGGAACCTAAGTACACTCATTCATCTATGCTTTCAAAGCACCCTGTTGTAAGTAGATATGTCCTGCAGAGCTGAACATGTGAGACTTTATATAAAAATATTGCCAGCCTCTGCAGTCCCATTGTTCATTGATTTGCTTGAGTGGACACCAGTAACATCTCCATTGTGAGACTTGTTGTTACTGTTTTTAGCATATTGAATATGCCACGGGTAGCTTGCCAGGCTCTGCCATGCAGGCAGGATACTCTCAGTAGCTTGCCAGGTTCTCTGAGAGGGACAGAGGAATCAAACCCGGGTCGGCTGCAATCAAGGCAAACACCCTACCTGCTGTGCTATAGCTCCAGTACTCTACTTTCTACATATTTCACAACTCTGAGATCGTTTATGTAAAAAAAAAAAAATGGACAGTGCAATCCGCTTGAGAAAGAATAAAGAGAGAAGTATCCAATTGGATATGAACTTGTTTTGAAGCCACACCTGGTGGTGCTCAGGGCTTATGCCAAGCTCTGTGTTCAGAGATCATTACTAGTGGCCTCGGGGGACCAGCCGGGGTGCTAGCGATTGAATTAGGGGCAGCTGTACTTCTTCCATCAGAACTTTTGACTGGTAAAATCAATATTCCTTTAGAGAATGAATTTTGTAACTGTGTATCTTATGGTAATTCAATTTTAAAAAAGAGAAGTTTTAAAAAACGGAATGAACTTTGTTTTAGGATTTCAGTGCAGAAACCACAATTGCACTTGTGTATTTAGTAAAATCACAAAGTGATTGTCATATTCACCTTTCATAGATCTTTTTCTCCAATTTCTGATTTCAGCATTTTTCTCTCAGAAAGAGAAATTGTTATTATGCTTCCATAAAATTAGCAATGACTCTGGCTCTTCTCTCTGTCATAGATAAGCTTAAAATTTGTATTTGCAGTAATATGCTTTCTCTTTCATAGAAACTGAATCTTAAGTTTTGACTGAGCATAGCATATCTGAATATTGTTCAGAGAAACAATATTCTGATAGTTAAGCTTTGTGTTGACTCTGCTTTGGCCGCTAACAGATGCTTATGCTGTGTTTTGCAATTATCTATCATAGGTGTTTTAATCCCAGTACATTGCTCAAGTTCTGGATTTCTTTGTGATCTGGAGAGTCTTGGTGATTTCCCAATATCCCTGCTAACATTTGCATCGACTGCATCTATAGTACTGTTCTCAAAAGATCCCTTGAGATTTTAACTGATTTAGATAGCAATATGTATCCAAATATTTTTAAAATAGCTAAAAGAGCAAGACAATTCTGACCAACATAAAATTTATAATTTAAAAGCAGAGCATTGCTATAAAAGCTATTATTTCATTTTTTTGTTTGTAGCAGATGATCAAAGCAGGTGTGGAATATTGTAAAACTGAGTGTCCCTGTATTTACTTGCAAAATATGTGACCAATATTTTACTCCCAAATACTTTGGCAGGTTATAAGCAGATAATACACACAGCAACGAGAGCAAAAATGCAGCAGATAAAGCACTTGCCTTGCATTGTAGCCAACCCAAATTTGATCCCTGGCACTCCATGTGGTCCCCTGAGACTGGCCAGGAGTGATCCCTGAGACCAAGCCAGAAGTAAACCTTGAGTGCTGATGGGAGTGGCCAAAAACCAAAAAACAAAACCCACACAGATTTAGGTTAAATCACTGGAAATATGGATGAGAGTATGAGTTGTTTATGCTTCTTTTTCTTTAATCAAAGTTTTTTTTTTAAATGAGAAAAGTTGAAGTACCTCTGCTAGAGGAAGTTCAGAAAATCAAAATCTGTAGCAGAAAATCTCAACCTGTGATAGAGAATATAAAATAGTTGCAAATCTACTTGTCTAATAAATTAATGCAAGACAGAAGTGAGCAAGTTTCTTGTATCTGTGACTGCATATTAACAAATAATAAGTGCTTTTTGGAAGGAGAACTGTGACCTCGGCTGTAGACCTCTCCGAAGTTCCAAAGCACTCTAGACTAGGCAATGAGAATCAGTTCCCTAACTTAGATTAAACTAAGAATATATGTCCTGTCCAAGGCCCTTATTTTATGAGTTACATGAATTAGTGTACAAAGGTGACTGTAACAGTACCATTAACTAGGTGGCAGAATAGAAATTTATTGTTATACAATTTTAGAGGCTGGATATCTGAGAGAGATCAAGCTACCAGCAGAATTGGCTTCTTGTGCAAACTCTGAGGTAGGATAATTCACAGTTCTTCCTCAAGCTTTTGGGGATTTTACGGTTCCTTTACTTTGGGGTACATAATTTTGATCTGCGCCTTTGTGCTGACAAAACTTATTTTATTATTTTTTTGTACTGAACTGTGCCTCTTTATTCTGTTTTTTATAATTATTAATATTATTTATTGAATCGCTGTAAATACACGGTTGCTTCTTCTTCTTCTTCTTCTTCTTCTTCTTCTTCTTCTTCTTCTTCTTCTTCTTCTTCTTCTTCTTCTTCTTCTTCTTCTTCTTCTTCTTCTTCTTCTTCTTCTTCTTCTTCTTCTTCTTCTTCTTCTTCTTCTTCTTCTTCTTCTTCTTCTTCTTCTTCTTCTTCTTCCTGTCCTCCTCCTCCTCCTCCACTTTTTCCCTCCTCCTCCCTCCCCCCTCTTCCTCCTTCTCCTCCTCCTCCCTCCTCCTCCCCTTTTCCTTCCCTTATCCTCCCTCCTCCTTCTCCCCATTCTCCTCCCTCCTCCTCCTCTTTTCCTTCCCTTATCCTCCCTCCTCCTTCTCCCCATTCTCCTCCCTCCTCCTCCTCCCCCTTCTCTTTCCCCTCCTCTTCCCCTTCTCCTTCTCCTCCTCCTTCTCCTCCCTCTTCCCCCTTTCTTCTTCCTCTCCTCCTCCCTCCTCTTCCTGATCCCCTTTCTCCTTCCTCTCCTCCTCCCTCCTCCTCCTCTCCTTTCTTCTTCCTCCTCCTTCTCCTCTTCTTCCTCCTCTTCCCTCCTCCTCCCCTTCTCCTCCTCCTCTTCCCTCCTCCTCTGTTTCTACCTCCCCTCCTCCTCCCTCCTCTTCCCCCTCATCCTCCCCCTCATCCTCCTTCTCCTCCTCCTCCTCCCAGCTCCTCCTCCCCTTTCTCCTTCCTCTCCCCCTCCCTCTTCCTCCTCCTCTTCCCTCCTCCTCCACCCCTTTCTCCTTCCCCTCCCCCTCCCTCCTCCTCCCTCCTCCTTCCTCCTTCTCCTCCCCTCCTCCTCCCCTTTCCCCTTCCTTTCTCTCCACCCCTCCTCCTCCTCCTTCTCCTCCTCCTTCTCTCTCTCTCTTTCTCTCTCAATTTCACTCTCTTTCCTTTGGGATCTTATTGTTTGTAATATAGTTAATGAAAGGTTATCAGGTAATATCCCTTTACTTATTTTCAACACTCAATTTCTCCCCCAACTATTTCCAACTATTATTGTCATGTTGGTCCCTTCCTCCCCACTCTTGTGGCAAGCTTCCAACCATTGGCCAGTCCTCCTAGCTCCCGTTAATCCTTCCCTTGGACATTACTCTCATAATATATATATATACACACAAATATATATTTATTTTTTTTGACAAATAATATAAATAATTTCCATTTATTTGTTTTTAACTTTTCTTTTTTCCCCCTTCTTTTTCTACCTTTCCATGCTTGTGTATAATTTAAGGGTATCTCTTATAAGAAGCAGAGAGCTACAGTTTTTTTAAATTTAAATTTTGTGTCAGTTTGATATATATATATATGAAATCCCTCAGATAGAAACACATTTTAGATATTCTAAAGACTAAACAATGAACATTTTCCTCTTCATTTCATTCTATCTTTTTTCCATAAACAGCTGAATTTTCAGTCTCCCTTTTCAGAAAAAGCTGAGCTTATGAATTTCTTGCTAGAGATATATGTTGTGAATATATATATAAATATATGTACACATGGAGATATGTAGATGTATATTTTTTCCAGGATTGCATTGTTTGTACTGTTCTGAGGTACAAACTGCATGATTTTTCATGTCTTAGAGATTTATCTGAACTGTACATAATAGGTTTCCTCATTTTGTTGAGTAACTGTGTATTGGTTCACTTTATTGAAGTATACTAATCTTGTTCAGGTCTTCTTAATTTTTTTCTGCTTGTGACCCCTTTCCACCCAAGAAATGCAACATGGACAAGCTTTCAGACACACCTCAGATTCATAACAAATATGACTTTGAATTAATCTGAATTAAGTTTTGGTCATTGCATTCAGAAATCTTTAAATTTTGCTAATTTTTTTAGGGGGGCATGCTTTGGGAGGGAGTGTTCAGTTACATCACCCTATATGGGGTTACAACCCATAGTTTAAGAATCTCGTATATAGTTAACTTGTGTTTGCTATCAGGGAATTTAGGTAACTTCCAATATTTTGCTTTTACAAACAATACTGAAATGAATCATATTAAACAAACAAACATTATTTAAACATGTACAGTGTATATACAGAAATTTCTAGAAGTGAAACTTCTGGGACAAAGGAGCTCATACATTTGTAATGCTGACAGATTTATAGATCTGGTCCAATGACTGTCCATCACTTTGCCAGTTTGCACTATATCCAATGGCAAAGAATGTTCTCATTTATTCTAACTCCTATCGGCTAGATTTCCCACTTCTTCCCCTTATTAGCCAAGTGCTCATCTAGAAAATAAATCATCACTCAGATTCTTAAATGGACAATGTCTCTTACAATTAATCACCTCTCAGGTGATGAAAGGGCTGGAGGCTTCTCAAGTCATGATTAGGCCACAGAGACATTGGTATGACAGGATGCTGCTGTACCCCAGGGCCCAAGGGCCAAAGCTTCAGTGTGACTGGGTACCTGGAGCCAAAGTTCCTAGCAGGGTCAAAGTGAGGAAGCTTGACCCCAGGGGCCTGCTGGCAGTAGTGGGAGCCAGAGGACAGAACTGTTGGGGGAAAAGGGGGGGTGGAGGGGAATAGTGAAGTGGTTCCAGATGATAATGGATATACTCTCCAAGGCAAATAGTGGAGGGAGTTGGACCCTCACTTCTCTCCACGTTCTGCCCTGTTGTTTTCTTTCTTTTTTTTTATAATTTATTTATTTTTAATTAGAGAATCACCGTGAGGGTACAGTTACAGATTTATACACTTTTGTGTTTATACTTCCCTCATACAAAGTTCGGGAACCTATCCCTTCACCAGTGCCCATTCTCCACCACCCGTAAACCCGGCGTCCCTCCCACCCTCCCCAATCCCATCTCCCCCCCACCCCACCCTGCCACTGTGGCAGGGCATTCCCTTCTGTTCTCTCTCTCTAATTAGCTCTTGTGGTTTGCAATAAAGGTGTTGAGTGGCCGCTGTGTTCAGTCTCTAGCCCTCATTCAGCCCGCAACTCCCTTCCCCCACATGGCCTTCAACTACAATGTAGTTGGTGATCGCTTCTCTGAGTTGCCCTTTCCCCGGAACGTGAGGCCAGCCGCGAAGCCATGGGGTCAACCTCCTGGTACTTATTTCTACAGTTCTTGGGTATTAGTCTCCCACTCTGATATTCTATATACCATAGATGAGTGCAGTCTTTCTATGTCTGTCTCTCTCTTTCTGACTCATTTCACTCAGCATGAAACTTTTCATGCCCATCCACTTAACTACAAAATTCTTGACTTCCTTTTTTCTAACAGCTGCATAGTATTCCATTGTATAGATGTACCAAAGTTTCCTCAACCAGTCATCCGTTTTGGGGCATTCGGGTTTTTTCCAGATTCTGGCTATTGTAAACAGTGCTGCGATGAACATACATGTGCAGATGTTGTTTCAATTGTACTTTTTTGCCTCTCTGGGATATATTCCCAGCAGTGGTATTGCTGGGTCAAATGGGAGCTCAACCTCTAGTTTTCTGAGAATCGTCCATACTGTTTTCCAAAAGGGCTGAACTAGCCGGAATTCCCACCAGCAGTGTAGAAGGGTCCCTTTCTCCCCACATCCTCTCCAACAGCGGTTGCTTTTGTTCTTTTGGATGTGTGCCAGTCTCTGTGGTGTGAGGTGGTATCTCATGGTTGTTTTGATCTGCATCTCTCTGATGATTAGTGATGCAGAGCACTTTTTCATGTGCCTTTTGGCCATTCGTATTTCTTCCTTGGTAAAGTTTCTGTTCAGTTCTTCGCCCCATTTTTTGATGGGGTTGGATGTTTTCTTTTTGTAGAGTTCAACCAGTGCTTTATATACCATTGATATCAACCCCTTATCTGATGGGTATTGTGTAAATATCCTTTCCCATTCTGTGGATAGTCTTTGTATTCTGGTCACTGTATCTCTTGCGGTGCAGAAGCTTTTTAGTTTAATGTAGTCCCATTTGTTGATCTCTGTTTTTACTAGATTGCTTAGTTCCGTGTCACCTTTGAAGATACCTTTATCTTCAATATCGTGGAGGGTTTTGCCGACCTTGTCTTCAATGTACCTTATGGTTTGTGGTCTAATGTTGAGGTCTTTAATCCATTTTGATCTGACTTTTGTGCATGGTGTCAGGTCAAGGTCTAAACCCATTTTTTTGCATGTGGTTGTCCAGTTGTGCCAGCACCATTTGTTAAAGAGGCTTTCCTTGCTCCACTTCACATCTCTTGCTCCCTTATCAAAGATTAGATGATCATACATTTGGGGTTGTGTGTAGGGAAATTCCACCCTATTCCATTGGTCTACAGGTCTGCCTTTGTTCCAGTACCATGCTGTTTTAATTGTTACTGCTTTGTAGTAAAGATTGAGGTTGGGGAGGGTGATGCCTCCCATCATCTTTTTCCCAAGAATTGTTTTAGCTATCCTTGGACGTTTGTTATTCCATATGAATTTTAGGATTGCTTGATCCATTTCTTTGAAGAATGTCATGGGTATACTTATAGGGATCTCATTGAATCTGTATAATGCTTTAGGGAGTATTGCCATTTTGACAACATTGATTCTCCCTATCCACGAGCAGGGTATATGTTTCCATTTCCTCATGTCCTCTTTGATTTCATGGAGTAGCGTTTTGTAGTTTTCTTTGTAAAGGTCTTTTACTTCCTTGGTTAAGCTGATTCCGAGGTACTTGATTTTCTGGGGCACGATTGTGAATGGGATTGCTTTTTTCATGTCCCTTTCCTCTGCCTCATTGTTTGCATATATGAAGGCCATGGAACAAATATATTTTTTTATATCTCACAAATGAATGCAGTCATTCTGTAGCTGCCCCTCTCCTTCTGACTGATTTCACTCAGCATGAATGATATTCTTCATTTCCATCCATTGGTAAACCAATTTCATGACTTCATTCTTCCTAACAGGTGTATAGTATTCCATTGTATAGATGTATCATCGTTTCTTTATCCAGTCATCAGTTCTCGGGCACTTGGATTATTTCCAGATTCTGGTTATTGTGAAGAGTGCTGCAATGAACATAAGAGTACAGATAATGTTTCTGCTGTATGTTTTTGACCCCCAGGTTATATGCCCAGAAGTGGTATTGCTGGGTCAAATGGGAGCTGAATTTCTAGTTTTTTGAGCAATGTTCATATTCTTTTCCAAAAAGGCTGGGCCAGTTGGCATCCCACCAATAGTGAAGGAGAGTCCCTTTCTCCCCACCTTTGTGCCAGCACAGGTCACTCTTATTCTTTTGGATGTATGCCAGTCTCCGTGGTGTGAGATGGTAACTGTTTGTTTTGATTTGCATCTTTCTGAGGATTAGTGATATAGTACATTTTTTCACGTGCATTTGTGTAGAGAAAATTAACAGAAACTTCCTCAAAGAAGACGTTCTTATTTTGTGTATGTTTATGTTCAACTTCCCCTTTTTATAAGGTCATTGGTCATATGACTAGGGGTCACTTGAATAATCTTCCTTTAACCTTATTTTCTAATAACCCTGTCTCTGGGGCTGGAGTAATACAGCAGGTAGAGTGCTTGTCTTTCATGTGGCTGATCTGGGATTGATTCCTGGAATCCCATATGATGCCCCAAGCCCCATCAGGAGTGATCCTTGAGCACTGCCATTGTAATCCATAAACCATAAACAAAAAAGAGGGGATGCGAAAAGAATATCCCTTCTCCAAATAAAGTCCTATTTGAGGTTTGGAGGTATGACAAGCATATCCATTAGGGGAAGCAAACAAAATTCAGGCCATAAATATTGAATAGAGGTCTTGAGAGAATCCACATCTACATGAAAACATGCACATTCATGAGTGTGTCTGAGGAGTACCTTGGGTACAATTTTCACTTTGGGGCTAATCAGATGACTGGAAATCATCTAAGCTTATGTGAAAATTCTGTTCCAGAGATATCATAAACATTACCTGCTTAAGTACAGAGGAAACTATAGTACCCAAACCTAGACTATCAAACACAAATAAAACACCAGAATTAAAAAATTCCATAGCCCAAGAAGGACAGACCTTCAATATCCCGTTGAGATTCAATCAAGTAAAATAACAGATTCAAAAACATTTATACGAAAATAAAGCTAGGATCTAGGGAGACAAGGAACTGGAGACTATTGGAATGAAAACCAAGAATATGATGGAAGTTTCTGATGGAGGTCATGATGGAGGTTTCTGAAACTTTTACTCAATATCTGTTTATGGAAGGGAACTTTTTGGAGGTGGGGATGAGCCACACCTATCTATTTTCAGGGCTTACTCCTGGCTCTGTGCTTAGGGATCACTCCAGGAAAGGCATCGACAACTATACACACAGGTGCCCGGAATCAAATCTGGGTCTACTGTGTGCAAGGCAAGTGCCTTAGCCAATGTGTTGTCTCACCAGGGGTAGGGACATTCTTGGGTTGAATTCAGTCTATGGATTGTATTTTGAGTCCATACCTCTTGTATATGTTTTGAGTTCCTTCCTTTTGTATAAAATTCTCTAAGGAAAAAAGTGTCCACAGATCACACAGAAAGAAATGGATGGTTTAGGACATCCTGCTAGATGCCTTCCACGAGTTATTTTGTCCTTTTAATCTACAAGAAAAATCCTATTTTTAAAATCTGGATGCAAGACTACTCCAAATAAAATCCCTATTTCTAAGCCTTCTCCTTGCAGGTGTGGTCATGAGTTAGTTTTTGCCAGTAACATGCATTGTAAAGGCACAATCCAGGTGGAGGCAGTGAGGAGGTCTGACTTACCTACAGGGAGGTTTTTATGCTAATGGTTGAGAAAAGGCAGTTTCAAAAGTAGTAACCACATTAGCAACTTCAAATGGGCATGTAGTTTCCTGAGTATAGAAAGGTTGCACGTAGGTGTAGGGTTAGTCACCTCTAGCATAACAACAACAAAATGGTAGTACATGTAAAGTTCTTAGAAGTTTCTAGTATAGAAAGTTTCTATGTGTAGAGTTTCTATGTAACATTTCCATGTATAATACTCTTCCCTGTTAATAATAGAATTACTAGCCTATTCAAGAAGAGGAACCAATAAAGCTTCATATACATAACTTTAAAAATCATACTGGGGCTGGAGCAATAGTACAATGGGTAGGGCTCTTGACTAGCACATATATGAATCTGTATGACCCCTGGCATCCAATATCATTCCCCAACCACCACCAGGATCCTTGAGCACAGAACCAGGAGTCAGGCCTGATCATGACTGGATGTGGTCCCCAAACCCGAACAAGTAATATTTTAATTGGTTATTAGGAATCGAGGGGAGGGAGAAGTGGAGAGAGAGAGAGCATGATTCTATTGTTGTTTTGTGGTGCTGGGGATCAAACCCACTGCCTTACATGTAAAACACATGTTCGACTGCTGAGCCACATCCAAGAATGTAAGCCCTGGTTCATTGTATGACTGTGGGATGTGTTTTGTTGCTTTTTGATGTGTGTTTTATTTATATTTTATACTTGTTCTTATTGAAGTAGCATTGCTTTATAACATAAACTTCAGTTTGTATCACTGAAAATCAACACATGTATGTCCAAAATTAGAGAGATCACTGAAAATCCAGTTTGGTACTTCCTCACACATTTGTTTCCTTTGTCCTCATTAATTTGTCAATTTTTCTGTAACTACCAATTGTCTTTTTAGCCCCAAATTTTACTTTCTTACTTGATTGACCTTTGTGTTTTTCACATATCACAAATGAGAGAATATGTGCCAAACTTGTTTTTCTCCATCTGGCTTATTTCACTAATGACTTAGGAGTCATTCCTGTTGTCAATTTTATCTTTTAAAGTAGTTGAATAGTTTTTAATTGTATATTATGTATACTTACATGCTACATAACTTATATTTGTTATACATTACATATTCATGGTCTAGTTATCTGAAAATGGATACTTAGGGATTTTTTTGCAATTCTTTTCTGTTAAAATAGCACTATAGCCCCATTGTTCATCGGTTTGCTTGAGTGGGCACCAGTAACGTCTCCATTGTGAGACTTGTTACTGTTTTTGGCATATCAAATATGCCACGGGTAGCAATAAATCATGAGTTTATGTATTTGTTCAAAAATATGATGGGAATGTTTTTATTTGGGGAGCGGTAAATGAATCTATGGGACTTCAATATTTTATGTTTTACAAATCTCCATACTACTTTCCTTAGTAGCTGATCTAGTTCCAACCAACCAACAGTGCGGAGGGTTTTCTTCTCTTCTGTCTCCAACATTGGCTTCTTGTCCTGGGATGCCCTCACCAGTGTGTGCTGCTCTTTCTGATGATTTATTCATTTGCATAATAATAAGAGCCTATGGACCTATTGCTGTCTACCAATCAGGTCATCTGCATGTCTTCTCTGGAAAAATGTTTTTCAAGAAGCTTTATCAAATTTTTCATTTGGTTTATTGTCTTTCTTATTATTGATTTTTATGAGTTCTTTGTATATTCTTTCAAAGGACAGAATGAGAGTATAATTTATTCTCTCATTCTGTCCTTCACCCTTCTTTTTTCTTCGCTGCTGCTGTGATGACAGGGATCACACACATACTTAGTTGTGTTACTCTCTAGAGGCTGTACCTACAAGTTGTACTTGTGGACATTCTGGTCATCAATCTCACTGGGAATCACTGGGACAAAGGGTTGCACTTCTGGTCATGGTGATGGTGTATCTTTAGTTCTGAAGATCACAGGGACTGCATAATTTAGCTGCTATCCATGCACATTCGTGATTACAGTACTGCAAAGATCACTTTTCTGTGTTACTATGCTGTGAGTCCCAGACAGGACTGTCAAGCCTACACTTGCCACATACAAGGGATCAAACTTGAGTCCTCATGCTTTGACGGAAGTTATTTTTGTCATGGAGCAATTCTCAAATGCTGTCTTTTCATCCTGATGCCATTTTTTTTTTTGCTGTGCAGATAAAGAAAGGTTTTATATTCCCATTTGTTTATTTTTAGTTTTGTATATTCCATTTGTTTATTTTCAGTTTTCCCTTGCTACTGAAGTCTCACCTTCTAAATATCCCTAATGCTGATTACCAGGAATATGGTACTTATATTTTCTTGTGATTATTTTATGGTTTCTGCCTCATTAATGCATTTTGAATAGATTTTGTATGACATTAGATAATAGTCTACGTTCATTGTCTGCCTATAACTGCCCTAGTTTTTTCAGCATCATGTACTGAAGAAATCTTCCTTGTTCCATTGTAGGATCTTGCTTCCTTTGTTGTAAATTAACTGTCAATATGTGCTCAATTCTGTCATTTGATCTATTTTTACTAAAGTACCATGCTATTCTAGTTATTATCATTTTGTATTGTGAAAGACTGGAAAAGTGATTCTTTCAATTTTGTTCTTTTTTAAATGAGTATTTTTGCTGTTTGAGGTCTTTTTCAGTTCCAAATAAATTTCACAAGTCTACTGAAGACAGTTCCTATGATTACACAGAAGTTGCATCAAATTTTTATAGTACTTTAGGTAATATATCCACTTTAATAATGTTAATTATTCCACTCCATGAACACAAACAATCCATCTTTTTGTGTCTTCCATTTTTCTTATGGTGTCTTTTAATTTTTCATGTATTGATCTTTCACTTCAGTGGTTAAATTTATTCCAAGAGAATAAATATTTTTTATATAATTGTAAACAGAAGTGTTTTTCATATTTATCTTTTTGCTAGCTCAAAATTTGCACATAGAGATTGAACAAAAATTTTGTATTTTAGCCTGACTCTGCTGTATCTATTCATTACTTTCTAGCTTTAGAATTTTCTATTTATAGTATCACATAATCTGTAAATGGTGTTTAGTTTTACCTCTTTATTTCCAATTTCATATCCTTATATTCTTTTTAGGGACCGAATTCTTCTTGCTAAGACTTTAAACCCTGTATTGCATAGTAGGGGTGGGATTATAAATATATATATACACATATATATGTGTGTATATATATTTATATATGTATATGTTGGTTTTGATCTTAAAAACAGTTTGCCAAAATTGTTTGTGGATTTGTCAGAAAGTGTCCTTAATAAGAAATGTTAAGAAATATTTCTTTTCTACCTATTTTGTTGAGAATTTTATCATAAAAGGATGATGAATGATGTCAAAATTTTTTCCTCTCCAACTTCCTCCATCAGCGCCACCCCTGCTTCCTCCATCAGGTGTGTGGACTGCTTTAGCCAGTGACCCATTGCCTGTGCCTGCACCTCAGACTGGCACCACAAGGCCAACTCTGCCTAGCATCTCATGCGAAGAACTTATTTTCTCTACACCCCACATTTGAGGTATTAGTTAACCCAGGCCTCACGCATACATAAAAATAAGCCACGGCAATACACAAAGAAAGCCAAATTGCAGGGGCCATAACATACAATAACAGAAGAAAAAACTCCAAACCACAAAAGTAATGGTGGCAAAGCCACACAGACACTCACCAAACCTAATGATTGAAGTTGCTAGCCCAGATGAATCAAGCAGTAACAATGAACTCTATAACCTCTCAGATAAGGAATTTAAACTAGAACTTTTATGGATGTATAAGGAGCTCAAAGAAGGAATGGAACACACTACTGATAAAATACAAGAGGATATAAAAGTGGAGGTGAGGAAAATAGGAACAAAAATACAAATGACAGACCTAAAATACTTGGCAGGTGAAATGAAGAACTCAGTGGAAGGCCTCAGCAACAGAGTAACAGTTGCTGATTACAGAATCATTGAACTCCAAGATGAAGTGCAGAGAATCTCCAGACTACAGCAGAAAATGGAAGAGAGCCTGAAAATAAACCAACAGATGTCAAGATAAAATTGGGATGAAGCCAAGAGGAATAACATAAGAATCATTGGAGTCCCAGAGGGAAAGGAAGAAAAACCTGACAAAGAAGAAACTGTCAAAGACATCATTGCTAAGACGCTCCCAGAGCTGAAAAGCACATGCAGTCAGATTCAGGAGGCCAGAAGAGTTCCAGCTAAAAGAAATTCAAATGAAAATACTCCAAGACACATCCTGATTAGAATGATGGAAACTGTAGACTGAGATCAAATTCTGAAAACAGCAAGATCAAAGAAAGATATTGCTTATAAAGGAGCATCCTTAAGATTCATAGCAGACCTATTTGATGAAACCCTAAGGGCCTGAAGACAGTGGTGGGATATAGTGAACAAACTTAAAGAAATAAACACTTCACCCAGAATACTTTTTCCGGCTAGACTCTCATTCATATCAGAAAGAACAACAGACAACTTCACAGACAACAACTCAGGAACTTCATAGCCTCAAAACCATGGCTACAAGCTAAATGGACTACTTTAAGACAAGACAAGCCCCCGCAAATACAGAAAACTGGCAGAAAGATGGAACAAAACCCCATAAGAATAATCTCAATGGGCTAAATGCACCAAATAAAAGACACAGAGTGACAGGGTGGATCCAAAAATTGAAGCCAACATTCTGCTGCCTGCAAGAAACATATCTGAACAGAAAGAGCAAACACAGACTCAAAGTGAAAGGATGAAAAACAATCCTACAAGCAAACAACTCCCTCAAAAAAGCGGGAGTGGCCATACTAATATCAGACCACATAGAACTCAGACTGAAGGTTACAAGAGACAGTGAAGGTCATTTCTTAATGATCAGAGGATCTGTACACCTGGAAGAACTCACACTCCTCATGAGGAACCAGCAAAATATTTAAAATGACTGCTCATAGACTTGAAGAAAGGCATTGATAGCAACATAATAATAGTTGGAGATTTGAACATCGTTTTATCACCTCTTGATAGATCAACTAGACTCAAGCTCAGCAAGGATATACTTTATCTGGGGAAGAAATGGAAGACAGGGGTCTAGTAGATATATATATATATATGTATATATATACATATATATATATAGAACATTTCACCCTCCAAAAGCAGAATACACATTCTTTTCAAGTGCACATTGGACATTCTCCAAGATAGACTACACACTGGGCCACAAACATACCTCCATAAAATTAAGAGGGTATAAATTGTATCAACAATCTTTTTAGACCATGATGCACTGAAAATAAAAGTAAATGAGACCCAGAAAGAGATATTCAGCCAAACACCTGGAAATTAAACAGCTCACTACTGAATAACGAGTGGCTTAGAAAGGAAATCAAAGAGGACATCAAAGGATTCCTGGAAACGAGCAAGAATGAAGACACAAGTTACCAGAATTTACAGGATACAGCAAAAACAATGTTAGGAGGAAAGTTCATAGTTTTATTCCTCAGGAAGAAAGAGTGAGCCCACATAAATAACTTAACCTCACAGCTTAAGATCTTGGAGAATGACTAACAAAAGGACCCAATCTGGACAGGAAGGAAGAAATAATAAAATTTAGAGCAGAAATTAATGAAATGGAAAGCCAAAAACAATTTGAAAGATCAGTAAACCAAGAGGTGGTTATTTGAGAAAATAAACAAGATCGAAAGACAACCAGCAAGACTCACAAAAAGTGTAAAAGAGAGACCCCTAATAAATAAAATCAGAAATTAAAAGGGAGACATCACAACAGAACCCACAGAAATTAAAAGGATAACCAGAGATTTACTTTGAAAATCTTTATACTATGAAACTAGGCAACCTCAAAAACATGGATAAATTCCTGGACTCCTATAACCTCCCAAAGCTGACCCAGGAAGACTTGTAATACCTGAACAATCTATCACTATCAAGGAAATCAAAATAATAATCAAAAGTCTCCCAAAAAACAAAAACCCTGGTCCAGAAGGATTCACTGGTGAATTCTTCCAAACCTACAAAGAGGACCAACTCCTAATCCTGTTCAAGCCTTTCTGAGAAATCGAAGAAACAGAAACACTTCCAAAGAGTTTTTATGAGACAAATATCACCCTCTTACCAAAAGCAGGCAGAGATACTTCAAAGAAAGAGAATTCCAGGCCAATATCCCTAAAGAATACAGAAGAAAAAATCATCAACAAAATACTATCAAATAAAATCCAACAACTCATCAAAGAGATCGTACACCATGACCAAGTAGGATTCATCCCAGGGATGCCAGGATGGTTTAAAATTGGCAAGTCAATCAACATAATACACCAATAAAAGTAAAGATAAAAACCATGTGATCATATCAATAGAAGCATAGAAAGCATGTGACAAGATGTAGCACCCATTTATGATTAAAAAAAAACTCTCAGCAAAATGGGAGTTGAAGAAACTTTCCTCAATATAGTCAAAGCCATCTACCCATGGCAAGCATCATTCTCAATGGGGAAAAGCTGAGAGCCTTCCCTCTAAGATCAGGGAAAAGACAAGGATGCCCACTCTCACCACTTCTATTCAATATAGTACTGGAATTACTTGCCATAGAAAAGTATATCAAATAAAAGTATATCAAAGGCAAGAAAAGTATGTCAAAAGCATGCAATATATCAAAGTCAAGAAAAGTATATCAAAAGCATCAAAAGGCAAGAAAAGTATATTAAAAGCATCCAGAAATGAAAGGAAGAAGTCAAGCCATCACTATTCACAGGTGACATGATACAATACTTGGAGAACCCTAAGGGCTCTACAGAAAATCTCCTAGAAATAATAGGTTTGTGATGCAGAGTCACAGGTAACAATTTCAATACCCAAAAGTTCATGGCTTTCCTATACACAAATAATGAAAAAGAAGACAGAGAAATTAAAAAAGACTCCATTCACAATGGTGCCTCAGAAAATTAATACCTTGGAATCAGCTTAACTAAAGAGGTGAAGGACCTATACAAAGAAAACTACAAAACACAACTGCAAGAAGTAAAAAAGGACTAGGAAATGGAGACACATCCCCTGCTCATGGATTGGGAGGATTAACATCATCAAAATGGTAAAACTCCTCAAAGCATTGTACAGATTCAATGCAATCCATATAAGGATACCCATGACATTTTTCAAAGTAACAGACAAAACACTCCTGAAATCTATACGGAGTAAAAATTCCCCACAAATAGCTAAATTAATCCCTGGGAAAAAGAATATGGGGGAATCACCATCCCCAATCTCAAACTGTACTACAAAGCAGTAGTAACTAAAATATCATGGTATTGGAATAGAAACATGTTATTGAAAAATTAGAACAATGGAACAGTGTTGAATATTCTGAGACAGACTCTCAAGTATATGATCACTTAATCTCTGATAAAGGAGCAAGAAATGTGAAGTGGAGTAAGGAAAGCCTCTTCCACAAGTGGTTCTGGGAAAACTGGACAGCTACATGCAAAAGAATGAACTTATGCCAAGCACAAAAGTCAGATCAAAATGGGTTGAAAGCCTCAATATCAGATATTAATCCATAAGGTACATGGAGCAAAATGTAGGCAGAACCCTCCATGATATTGAAGCTAAAGACATCTGCAAGGATGAAACACCGCTGACAGGCAAGTGGAAACAAGTATGAACAAAGGGGCTACATTAAACAAAGAAGCATCTGCACCTCTAAAGAAACTGACTAAAATACAGAAAGATCTCATAGAATGGGAAAAAGTCTTTACCCAATATCCATTAGATATGGGCTTAATATCCAGGATATACAAGATACTGGTAGAACTTCACAAGAAAAAAACCTCTAACCCCACAAAAATGGGGAGAAGAAATGAATAGAAACTTCCTCAAAATAGAAATTCATATGGCCAAAAAGCATATGACAAAATTGTCTACATCGCTAATCATCAGGGAGATGCAAATCAAAACAACAATGAGGTATCATCTTATACCACAGAGACTGGCACACATCAACAAAAACAAGAATAACCAGTGCTGGCCCAGATAAGGGGGAGACAGGGACTCTCCTTTATTGTTGGTGGGAATGCCGACTGGTTCAGCATTTTTGGAAAATAATGTGGATATTCCTCCAAAAACTAGAAATTGAACTCCCATCTGACCCAACAATATACCCTAGAGATGCAAAAAAAAATCCACTAGAAATAACATCTGCACTTGTCTGCTTATTGCAGCACTGATCACAATAGCCAGAATCTGGAAAAAAACTGAACAGATGACTGGTAAAAGTAACTTTGGTACATCGACACAATGGAATACTATGCAGCTGTTAGAAAGAGATTAAATCATGAAATTTGCATACAAGTAGATGGACGTGGAGAGTATCATGTCAAGTGAAATGAGTCAGAGAGGGACAGACATAAAATGACTGCACTCATTTATTAATATAAAGTAGCATAATATGAGACTAACACCTAAGAACAGTAGAGATAAGGGTCAGGAGGATCACGCTGTCACTTGGAAGCCAGCCCCATGTGCTGGGGGAAAAGGCCATTGGGCTGGAGAAGGAACCACTAAGTGAATGATGATTGGAGGAATCATTTGGGATGGGAGATGTGTGCTGAAAGTAGACTAAGGACCAAACACGATGACCTCTTAGTATCTATACTGCAAATGATAATGCCCCAAAGTAGAGAGAGAGAATAAAGAAGGATTGTACCTGCCACAGAGGTAGAGAGTGGGGTAAGGTGGTGGTGGTGGGTAACTGTATCTCATGGTGATCCAATAAAACTTAAAAAAAGTTTTTTTTCCTCTGTCTATTGATTGGTATTGTGATTTTTTCCCCTTTTGTTAATGTGGTACATCATATTTATTGTTTTTATTTTGTTAAACTTCCTCTACAACTAATCACCCATAATTATGGTGTATGATTATTAATGTATTTTTGAATTGTTGTTGCTATTATATTGTTTTATGTTCATCTGAGGTATTGGTTTTGTTTTTCTTTTTTTTGTGATGTCCCTGCTAGATTTAGAATTACAAGTTATTTTGATATTTTTCCTTCTTTTCAAATTTATAAAATAATTTGAGAATTAAGTATTAATTATTCTTTAAAAGTTTGGTGTAATCCACTGGTAAAGTTATTAAATAGTGGTTTGGGTTACATTTCTAATTGGCTGTGCTGGAAATTGAGCCCAGATTTCTACTTTCTATGTACTGTGTCATTGAGTCACTAGCTTAGCCTTTGTTATGGGAGCAATTTAATGACAGGTTTCAATTCTGTTACTCATGATGGGTCTGTTAAAAATTTTCCATTTTTGCCTGATTCTGTCTTAGAATTTTCTCTCTAAAAATTCACCATACCTGCCAGATGTTCAGTTTGTTGCCGTATTCATAGAACATCTTTTTATTTTTCTGTAGTATCTGTTGTAGCTTACTATTTGCTTTTGATTTTATATATTTGTGTTTTTCTGAGTCTTATCTAATTTGTAAGCCTTTCAAAGAATCACCTGCTTTATATATATAAAATATATTATATTACATATCATATATATATATATATATATAGGATTATCTTTACTCTTTTTGTTTCACCAATTCTGGTCTTATGTTCTTTTGATTTTGTTTTTTCTTTGTTTCTTTTAGGTGTAATTGACCTACAGGAAATAGAAGAGGATTTTTGTTTGTGTGTGATTTGACCCCCTAAGTCTATATTGCTATAAACTTCTTAGCTTTACTGCATCCTATAGGTTCTTCAGGGACTTCTCCAGTTATATCTCCAAGTGTTTTTTAATTCATCTTTGATTTTCTCATTGACCAAATAGCAGTTACATAGCATCTGCTTTATTCTCTGCAACCGTGCAGTGCTCCCCCTTCCTTTAGCTGATTTTTAATTTAATACTACATGATCAAAAAGATATTCAGGGTCTGGAGAGATAGCACAGTGGGTAGGGCGTTTGCCTTGCATGCGGCCAACCTGGGTTTGATTCCCAATATCCATATGGTTCCCCAAGCACTGCCAGGAATAATTCCTGAGTGCATGAGCCAGGAGTAACCCCTGTACATCGCTGGGTGTGACCCAAAAAGCAAAAAAAAAAAAAAGACATTCAAAAATGACTTTAGTCTTCATAAATTTATTGAAAATATTTTGTGTTCCAATATATGGCTTCTCCTTCAGAATTTTCCACAACTACCTAAGAAAGAATTTTTATGTGATTATCTCTATAGATTAAATGGAGAGAAACTGAAATAACATATTAGAGATAGAATTTAGAATTAGGTTTGTTTTGAAATATCCATATCTTCATGAGTGAGGCCCAGCATGAAGGTACCGGCAGAGGAACCCAGGTGTGTGTAATCCTATCAACGGCCAACATCCAGAGGCTTAAAAGTGGAGAGTCTCTTGCCCCCACACCTGGCTGTCTTCCCTGGGGTCCCTCGAAGGGGATGGGCTCCAGCTTCCCTCCCCACCCTGAGCAGAGCTCCCGGCGGCCGAAGACCACCAGAACCTAGCTACAGGCATGCTTGAGACCCCTCTCCACACATTCAGACAAGCCTCACTCATGAAGGTACCGGCAGAGGAACCCAGGTGTGTGTAATCCAATCAATGGCCAACATCCAGAGACTTAAAGGCAAGCTCCCAGAATGGGCGGCTGTGAAGCAGCTGCATGAAATCTTATAGCCTACTTCTCCCTCTGGGAGAAACTGGCAAGCTTCTGAGATTTTCCTGCCCACATGGGGACAGCCTTGCAATCTTCCCATGGTGTATTCATATGCTAAATCCAGTAACAAGCTGGATCCCATTCCCCTGACCCTGAAAGAGCCTCCAGTGCGACATCGTTGGGAGGGCCGAGTCGAGAGAGACTTCTAAGATCTCAGGGAAAGGATGAATGGAAAGGTTACTGAGCCCGCTCGAGTAATCGATGATTAACGGGATTTCGTGATTCATGATCCATACATTGTAAGATCTGGGTTCTAGCACATCCAACCATAAAAACTCTGGAGATCAAATAGATATAACCATGTTATATCTTAGTATGATGGACATTTTATATTAATATTGACAAGCTAAATCTATTTTAGATCTAGTGCCATATGAATTATAATAGTATTAAGTACAGTCTTCCTGGGCATTGGTAGGTCAAAACATTTCCTGAATTGTGGAATGTTAGCCTAGATTATGCTTTAATTACATAATATTGCCAACTAACTTTATTTACTTTTGTTTTGGGGGCTGGAGTGAACGTACAGCAGGTAGGTCGTTTGCCTTGCACACAGTCAATCCAGGTTTGATCCCTGGCATCCCGTATGGTCTCCCGAGTAAGTCCTGAGCACAGAACCAGAAGTAACCCCTGAGCATTGGTTTGTGTGACCCAAAAACCAAACAAAAAATTAAAAGTTTAGTATGATGAGATTAAAAGGAATTATCACAGACAATATATTGTTGAATTTGGCATCATCCATCTGGTAATTCTTTTTGATTGGTGAATTATGTCCATTTACACTATTGATTATTTGTATAAGAAAGATTGCTATGCTCACTATGTCTTCAGAGGTTTGATTTTTATCTATTTTCTTATTCTAACTTTGTGGACTTTTGATTTTTCAATTTAGATTGAAGACCTTTTTCAATGTTTCTTAAAGAGGAAGTCTAGTATTGGCAAATCTCTTTAGTTTTCATAATTTGTGACCTGTGAAGGCCTTTATTTATCCCTTCTCTATGAAAGAGAGTCTTGCAGGATATATTTTTTCCATGATGACAATGATCTTTGAAGGCTTTTTTTTTAAATAGGGTCCACATTAGGAACTGTGCCAAGCCTGGAGTTAACACTCCATTGGTTTGGGCTTGATGGTTCATTGCTCAGGTTCAGCTGTGCTTGAGGACCACTAGGGCACAACCAGTCATTCTCAGGAGTTACCAATGCAACCCCCAGTGGTGCTAGACTGGGGAGTAATGTAGTACCGGGAGTTAAACCTGAGGTCTTGCACATACTAGGCATATGTGGGACCGCTTGCCCATACTCCCTTGGCCATGTGTTCACTTACTTTAAATATGCCTCATTCCATTCTGTCTTGTCTTGGAGAGTTTCTTCTTAGAAGTTCAATGAAAGTCAGTTGGAAGATAAATAACCTATTTGTTTGAATATTCTTTCTTCATCTTAAATTATCTTATTTTGTCTTATACTCTTGATGCTTATGTGTAGGACTCTATGTGGAAATGCATGTGTTCATTTAGCTTCAGGCACTTATATATTCAACTTCTGGGAAGTTTGGGAAGTTTACTGCAATTATCTCGGTTCCCTTTTCTTTCTCTTCTCCCTCTAGGATATCCATTAATTCTTTATATTGTTTCCTAATTAATGTGGATATTCTCATAGACTTTTTTATTTTTATGTCTTATTTCTCTAGCTTTTTTCTTGCTCTATGTTCAATCTATTGATATCTTCACATCCTGACTTTATTTCTTACAAAATTTCAACTTCTTTCTCCTTTTATTGATTATATTATTGAGCTCATTGAATTGTTTTTCTGAGCTTCCTTGCCTATTTTTCTAAGTTTAGATTAGCCTCTCTGAGTTGTCTTGTGTTACTTAGACCTGTCTCTCTGGGTTTTTTTAACCTCTATGAATTTATTTATTATAGCAAATTTTAATTCTTTGATAGACATTTATGCCTTGATGGCTTGATTTTGGCAAGTTATTTTATCCTTCTGATGTTATATTCCCTTAAAGTCTCAGTTGTGCATTTCAACTGGCCTTCTGGTTGGACTGGGTTTTCTGAGGGCTAGAATAGAGGAATAGTGGATAACTCCTTTTCAGATCATATCTTGGTTTTATGGAATCCTCATATTTATTGCCAAGGGTTCCCCCAACCTGACTGCTTACTTCAAAGCCAAGAAACAATTACCATTCATTTATATGGAAAATAATAGGGGCCATGGAATACGTCTGGTATAAAAATAATTTATAAAATCATATCAAATAATACATGAAACCTATAATTGCATTAGCATATATTAAAGACAAAAGGATATTATGGATATGTAGTTTGGATAAAGTAAGGAAGGGAGGTTGGCAGGCATTTGCCTCTAGAATAGTTGCTTTTATAAAACAGGCTTGACACCAGTCTCACATTTCTCCTCTTGTAGTGCAAGTGAAGTTCTCTTCAGATTTCTTAGATTAGTGTAAGTAGATCTTCAGTAAAAGTAAAAATGGTTTAACTTGGCAAGTGGAGAATACTTAAATTTTGGGGGGAAGTAAAGAAATTTGCAGTGTGCCTCCTTTTTTTCCTGGGATAGAAGTTGTTTTGTTTTGGTTTTTTTTTTGCTTTTTTTGGGGGTCACACCCCGGGATGCACAGGGGTTACTCCTGGCTCTTAACTCAGGAATTACTACTGGCGGTGCTCAGGGAACCATATGGGATTCTGGGATTCAAACCTGGGTCAGCCGTGTGCAGGGCAAACGCCCTACCTACTGTGCTATCGCTCCAGCCCCATCTGGGATAGAAGTTTTTTAAAAAAAATTTTTAGTGTAATGAGTTAAACTGGCCAATTAATTAGATCTCCTAAGAACAGGGAAGCCAGCAAGTGCATACACACACACACACACACACACACACACAATTGTTTTAGAGTGCAATTTTTTTTTAGTAGTATACTGCCATACCAAACCCACAATCAAAGTGCCCATACTACTTTATGGTCCAGAGTATCTTTCCCTCTTCTCCTCCTCTCCCTGTCAGCTTGGTGACATCAGTTCTCTTGTCAGAATCTAAGGCTTTGCTCCCTTCATATTGTCATTTCCTTGCCACATAGGAGAGAACATCAGACTTTTTTTTTCTATTTAAGATGGTATGCTCTAGTGCATACAGACTATAGGAAAAGGCAAGATTTTGTCTTTCCTTATAACTGAGTAGTATTCCATTGTGTACACAAACTATAATTTATTAAGTCATTTGTTAGTGGACAGTGGTTTATAAAAACCTTGATTGTAAATAGCATAAAGGTCACTCAGCATTGTGAGTGAACATAAGTATGCGCATAGCTTTTTCAAATTAGTTTTTATGTTCTTGGGATAACTATCTAGGTGTGAATGGCTGAATTACATAATATTCCTATGTTTAGTGTTTTGAGAAATATTCTTACAGTGTTTCAGAAAGGTTGAACCTATTTACAATCTCATCAAAAGTGAATGATGGTTCCTTTTACTCCACACACTTTTCACCACTTGTTGCTTCTGGCTATTTGGGGGTGAGGTGGTTATTGTAAACTTAGTAGGAAGTAACCTTTGTGTTATTTAAGCCCCACATCCATCTCTTTCCTCAGGAAAATCAATATAATCTCTGGCCCTTTTCAGGAGAAATGGTCAGTCTGTTCAGGGAAGACCATCCTCTGACCCAAGGCACAGTTTTGAAAGGGAAACTCTTGAAGCAGTGAGGGAGACTATTGTAAACCAATAACAGTAGCATTTTTTTTTAACCTAGGAGCACAGTGGGTAGGGCATTTGGCTTGCATAATGCCAACCCAGGTTTGATTCCTTTGTCCCTCTTGGAGAGCCTGACAAGCTACCGACAGTATCCCGCCTGCACGGCAGAGCCTGGCAAGCTACCCATGGCGTATTCGTAACAACAAGTCTCACAATGGAGATGTTACTGGTGCCCACTTGAGCAAATCTATGAACAACAGGACAACAGTGCTACAGTGCTACCTAGGAGCAAAACCAGCAGCAGATGATTTCTGTTCTTGTATTTTTATCTTTAACATGTCAGTCATCACCATTATGGTCTTGCCTCAGGGTTGTATGCACTTGGATACTTTCTTTTCTCTCTCTTAAGAAGTTGAGGTTAGCCACCATGATTTACACTTGGATAGCACTGCCAATGGTAAGGTTTCCCGCACACTGCATGCCAACACCACAGTCACCTCCAGAGTGCAGGTCTCCTTCTCCCATGGTCCAGGCCCCCTCCTTTCCTCAACATCCCCATCCTACTCCCACATCTCACTGCCTTAGTAAGCTCCAGCCTGTAGATGGGTTCTTAGTTTTGTTTCTTTTGAGCAACTGTTGCTCCCTTACTATGGGTTTTGATACCGCCATATGAGAGAGATAAATCTGTGTCTGTTCCTCACCATCTGGCTGCCTCCATTCATCATGGTGCTCTCCAGTTACATCCATATAGCAACAAATTGCATGATTTGGTCTCTTCCTCTAGCAGAATAGTATTCCATGTTGTATGTATACAGAGTAAATTTATCCAACCATCCCTTCATGGACGTTTGTGTTGTTTCCTGATTTTGCTTATTATGAACAGTTCTACAATGAACATAGGAACAGAAATAATCTCCCTGAGTTCTCTGAGTAGTTTTTGGGCCCTTGAGGTAGATGCCAAGAAGTGAAATTGCTGGGTCATATGGAAGCTCAGTTCTTAATTTTTTTATGTGTCCACATTGTTTTTCAAAAAGGATAAACTAGTCAATATTCCCACCAGCAGTGAGTGAAGCCTCCTTTTTCCCTACCTCCACCCCATCACTGCTTATTCTCAATCTCTGTTATGTGGGCCAGTCTCAGTTGGGTCAGGTGATACCTTATTGTAGTTTTTATCTGCATTTTCCTGACGATCAGTGTCATAGAGTATTTTTCCTATGTATTTCTCAGCCATCTGTGTGATCGTATTCACTTCCTCTTCCACTCCTTTTTATGGTGGTTTTGTTATAGTTAAGTTTTACCAATGCTTTTCCAGACTTTCTATCTTAGATATTAACCCTTTGCCATTTGAGTGATGGTAAAATAGTCTCTCCCAGTCTGTGGGGTGCCTTATTATTCTGGTCATTGTTTCTTTTGCAGTGAAGAAGTTTCTTTATTTAGTGTAGTCCCATTTATTTATCTTGTTTGGCAAATGAATTAAGTCACTGAAGATGCCTCTAGACTAAATGTCATGATGAATTTGGCCCATGTTTTCTTCAGTCTAATTTATGTATTCAGGTTTAATATCAAAATCTTTTAATTCAGGGCCAAGACAAATAATACAGTGGGTAGGACACTTGCCTTGCATACAGCTCATTCAAGTTCAGATTCTCACCCCCTCCCTCCATTGGTGTCCTAAGCCCTGCCAGGAGTGATCCCTGAGTGCAGAGTCAGGAGTGAGACTCCACATAGTCAGGTGTGCTCCAATTGTACCCCAAAAATCTTTTTTTTTCGCTTTTTGGGTCACACCTAGCGATGCTCAGGGGTCACTCCTGGCTCTGCACTCAGGAACCACCCCAACTGTGCTCAGGGGACCATATGGGATGCTGGGAATCGAACCCGGGTCAGCCGCATGCAAGGCAAACGCCCTCCCCGCTGTGCTATCACTCCAGCCCCTGTACCCCAAAAATCTTTAAATGAATTTGAATTTACTTTTATACATTGTGCAAGATGGAGGTCAGAGTTTATTTTTTAAAAATTGTTTGGCCAGTTTTCCGAACACCATGTTTTGAGGCTTTCTTGCTCAGCTTATTTTATTCTCTTAGCTTATGGTCTTATATGATATGAATCATTCTCATTGGTGTGAGGTGATATCTCAATGTTATTTTGATTTGCATTTCCTGACAACCAGTAACGGTGAGCAATTTTTCACATGCCCTCAGCTGTCTGCATGTCTCTTTGGGAAGTGTCTAGTCGGTACTTCTCTATGTTTATAATAAGTTATATTCTGCTTCAGATATACTAGATATCTGACAAAGATACCCTTTGTCAGATGTCTAGAGTGCAGCTATTTTCTCCCACTCTGGAAAATACTTTTATTTTAGCCATATATTCTTCTGTAAAAAGTATTTTTAGTTTGATGTAGTTCCATTAATTTATTTTGCTTTGTTTTCTTTGTCAGCGGGCTGAGTTCCAGCTGATGTCTCTGAAGAGAGCATCTTCCAAGTCACTGGCATCCCTTCTTACATCACTTTGGCTGTGGGGACTTGGCCAAGGCAGCGGCTTTCAGGAGAGAGCTTGAAATAGCATCAGCCATCTTTGTGTTTTGAATTTTAAGAAAAGAAGTAAATCACCAGTTAAAATAAAAGATAAATTGTGTAAATGTGCCAATAATGCCTATTTTATAGATTTTTTAATTACAAGGTCAAAGTGGTGTCACAGAGGTGCAAAAAGGGAATAAGCATGTCCAGATAGGACTTAGCGGCATAGACATACATCTTTCCTTCACTGAACTGCAGTGCTCCAGCCCCAGCAGTGCTCCATGCCCTGCAATGTTCCATCCTCTGCAGTGCTCCAAGAACATGTGAGCCCCATGGGAGCTTTGGATGAGCTATATCCTTTCTAGCACATTAATTGGAAAAACGCTTTAATTTCCTTTTGCTTGGCTATGAGACTGAGAAGTTTGCTTTTAAACATTACAAGATAAGACATAAAAGTAAGATATGACTAGAAATCCTTCAAAATTGCTATTTCTTATCTGCTTGGAATATAATTTAAAGGGGAAAATATTTCAAAACCAGGAGAATTCCATATAAAGTCATATAGACATATAAGAATTCCATTCTTTCTGAGGCCAGTGAGATAGTACAGTGGGTAGGTCACTTATCTTGGCTGAACCTGGCTCCATTTGCAGCATGCCACATGGTTCCCTGAGCCCATTTGGAGTGATCCCTGAGCACAGAGCCATGAGTGAGCCCTGAACATTGCTGAATGTAGCCCCAAACAAAACAAAACAAAACCAAAAACAACCCAAAAAATCCCATTCCCTCTAAAATCAAATGATTTATATGAGGTTTTCCCAACTTGATGTGATCATCTATAAAGAAATCCTTTTTGAGAAATTAGAAAACATTGGGCTGGAGCGATAGCACAGCAGGCAAGGCCTTGCATGCAGGTAAGGCCTTGCATGTGGCTGACCCGGGTTTGATTCTTTTGCCCCTCTCGGAGAGCCTGGCAAGCTACCAACAGTATCCCACCGGAACGGAGAGCCTGATAAGCTACCCGTGGCGTATTCGATATGCCAAAAATAGTAACAACAGGTCTCACAATGGAGATGTTACTGGTTCCCGCTTGAGCAAATCAATGAGCAATGGGATGAGAGTGATACAGTGATACAGAAAACATTGCTTGACAAGAGGAAATTTTAAAGAAGTAGCTATTTTAATGATGAAAGTAAAGACAATTTTACCTAAAAATTACACTGCTTTTAGAGACAGATGGATTCCCACATAATTAGTCTTTAAGTCTGTTGGATTCATTTGTTTGCTTTATTGTTTTTTTTTGGGGGGGGTCCACACCAGATGGTGCTCAGGAAATAATCCTGGCTCATTACTCAGGGTTCATTTTCAACAACATCCCAGAGAGAGAAAGAAACAGGCTGGGGGTGGGGGTGGCGGGAGGGAAACTGGGAACATTGGTGGTGGAAAATGTACATTGTCAAAGGGACAGGTATTAGAACCTTATAGAACTGAAACCCAATCATGAACAACTTTGTAACAGCATATCTCATGGTGATTCAATAAATAAATATAATTCTTTGCTGACTTGGCTTTACCAGTTAGAGGTGACTGAGCTTGGGAAAAGTTGTTTTCCTTCTCTTTGTTTTATATTCTCCCTTTAAAAAGCTGTTATAATAAGATATTTTCCCTCATTATTGAAAGGTTAAATAAGCAGTGCTGCGTAGCATTAGTATTAGTTTGGAGCATAGTAAGTGTTCAATAGATGCTAACTGTTTTCTTATAATGCTTGTTACTCGGGCATGTAATCTCAAATCAGTTTCAGTTGTGTGGACATGATGTAGGCAAGTGGACAGGGAAGGGTCCTCATGGCAATGGAATTTCTGAGAAGTAATAAAATCAGCAGCCCTGTATCTGCAAGAATTGAGGCCTAGGCCTGACAAGATCTTACTGGAGCCTGTGAAGACCCTGAGGAGGCAGGACCTTACAGAGACACAAACCAGCAGAGACAGAGACTGCAGTTAAGGATCTGAAGTCTCCTTCAGACACCCAAGTGATTCACCACTCTGAGAGATGCTCTAGCAGGAACAAAGGTCAAGAAAGGAATTTCAAAGATCATCAACCCCTCCCAACTCTACCCCCTTGGCAACCACCCTAGCAAGGAACCCTTGCCTAGCTAGAAAGCCCCATGTGCTGTGCAGTACCTTGGGAAAAACCCTATAAAGCCATTTGAGCAAAGGCTGCCCAAGCCCGTGTGCTGCTTGTGCCCACTTGGCCAGGCACATGTCGCCTGCATATCCCCTCTTGAGATGTGTGCTGAGGCTTCCTCCACCTTTGGAGAAGCTTTTGTTCTTTTGTGAGTGTGCTGCCCTCTCTGGCTTTCTCCCACTCCTTCTGCTTCCTAAAAACACCCCAATTAAAATCTGTTTTTACTTCACTTCTCATCTACTTCTGGAATTCTTTTCTGCACGACAGGACAAAGTACCTGGAAACTCTGGGTAAGGCCTAGTCCTGACTGCCAGATTTTGTCAGCCCTAGCTTTCCCACGGGGTCCTGGATGGCAGAGCCGGGTTGGGACCAGTGACCATCTCTCTCCTCCCTACTTCACCTAAACCACCTGTGAGGACCCACCAACTTCAGGTTGCAGAGACATTTGGAAAATCCAGAAATTTAATATTTTAGAAAGTATCCTGAAATGACTCCCATATTATACTTTCTTTTATTTAGTTTATCTATGTCAACTAATTCCTTTACTTAATCTAAGATTTTTCCCTATATTATCTGTCTTTTATTAGTATTTAGAAAACAAATAAGGTCTGAATTGAAAGGTGATGTTAATTTTTACACTTTATTGTGCTTTAAAATTTCCAATTGCTGTGTGTTTGCTTTGAAGTTTGAGGGAAGGGGGTGGGTACAATGGTTATGAGTGTGGTGTTGAAATTATGTACATGCAAAGCCATCATTAACAGTATTGTAAATCACAGAACCTCAATCAATTAAAAAGAAAGAAAATTATCCAACAGCATGACCCTTTTTTGGCCACTAGGTGGCTATGAACTATTCAGTATGATATTGGTTTTGTTTCTCCTTTCTTGTTGCTTTTATTTGGGTCGACTGAAAGAAACATGATTTTAAAACATGTTTAATGTTTCATATCTATTTGCATAATTTCTTATTTCCCCCTCATTGTGAGATAGAGAGGAGAGAAAGATAGCCAGGAGTCAGAATTCTTCCTCTTAGTGCCTGGGGACCTGGGCCAGGCTATTTGGGGGAACTCACTAGTTTTCTGAAAATCCAGACTGGAAGCCAGAAAGGTTGTGCTTTATAAGCGGTTCTGCCTGCTCCGCTTATGCACTGGGACAGGACTCTTGACTTTTCCATCCACGGCTACCTGCCAATCAAGGTTTCCTCAAATATAGCCTCCTGCTGACTCACTGTTCTATGGGTGTTCCCCCCCATAGAGTCTGACCACAGAGAGCTACAAACAGCCAGCAAAGAGAAAGATTAATGCTGGGGAGGTGATCTAAATTCATCGAGCAGCTAATGCAAGTTCAGGGATAGGCTTAAGTATCTCAGGATCATTAGAATGATTTGCAAGTGGAAAATATCCATAGATTCTATATCTGCAGTACCTAACATTCAGAGCTATTTTGGTGACTGACTACTGTATGTAAAGCTCTGGGATGTATTCTTTCCTAGGTGACTTCAGCCATTCATTTCTAAGAAACTCCTCTGCATTTATAGGAAGAAAGTTTTGAAGGTTCCATTTGCCATGTATGTGGAATTGGGTAAAGAATCACATTCCACTCTATTTGTTAGTGGGAGGGCTGGTTGAAGGGGCGGTCAAGGGAAGAATAGCTTCCAGGTTTAGATCAGTTTTCCCAATCAGTGTAAACATGACCTGTATTCGTGGCTAACACTGTTAGTATTCATGAATCAGGTTCCCAGGAAGATTGTTTTTCATTGTTTTGTTTGTGAAATATATGCATGAATACTTCAGTTTCGCTTCACACATGGATATGGGCAAATGAAAAAGAATCAAAATTTATATAGATGTTGAAATAAAGCATTGGGGATGGGGAAAGAATCAGAATATGTGTCACATTGTCAGGGACAATAAGTAAAATTTAAAGATAAAATTTACCCAGCATGTTACCTTTGACTAGATTTTAGTAACCTTTTATATGATTCCAGGTCCCTCCCTTGCTTTTTCTTAGAGGGCTTAGTTTAGAAAATGTGTAACTGAAAATGATTTCTGTGTCCACTTTTTGTAATCCATTTTCTAAAACAAAACTTTGGAGTGTTGTAGAACTCTTCTTGGATCTTCTCTTTTTGTCTTGGATCTTCTTCTTTTTCTTTTTGTACTTAGGCCACACCCAGAGATGCCCAGGGCTTACTCCTGGCTGTGCACTCAGGAATTCCTCCTGGCGGTACTCGGGAATGCAGGGGATGCAGAGGGTGGAATCCAGGTCAGCTGTGTACACAGCAAATACCTTACTTGCTGTGATATTTCTCTGAATCTTGAGTCTTCTACAATCTCACGGTAACCAATCCGTTGAAATAAAATAATTTACAAAGATAGTACCATTGCTCCCTGGAGGATAGCTAAGGTTTGGAGGTCAAGTAGCAAATACAGATAGCCTAATCACAAACTGAAGAATAACTTAGGGCTGAAAAATATTGCTTAGAAGATAGAACACATTAGTTATATGTGAGAAGCCATTGATGGATCTCTAGCTTCTAGAGAATAGACCAGACAAAGAAGAAGAAAGGAGTAAGAGTGATGTTGGTGGGCCCCACAGAGTGGCTCATGTGAAGTGAAGAGGGAAAGATGGTCACTTTCTTCCGATTCGCCTCTGCCACCCGGGACCCAGGATTACTGGGTTCTTGTCTCCCCTCACAGAAAGGTATTTCAGGAGTAGACAAGCAGTGAAATTACACCGTTTTTATTTGGAGGTTTTGAAGGGAAAGAGGGAAAGAAAGTGGGAGAAAGTGGAGAGTAATGTGATCAAGAGAGAACCCGGGCTTCTCCAAGGATGGAGACAGTTCCTACACACATTCCAGCATTAGACATGAAAACATGAAAGTACACATCTCAAGAAGGGAGACGCAGGCACCATATGTGCTCGGCCACATAGGCAGAGGGCTCGGGCAGCACATGCATGCCCTTCCTTTGTTCAAGGTGGCCTTTATAGGACTTCTTCCAATCTGCTCCCATGTAGGGCTTCTACCTAGGTAAAAATCCATTGCTAGGGAGGTTGCCAAGGGGGGTGGGCATGGTGATAGTCTTCTTTGAAATTCCTCTCCTGACCTTTGTTTCTTCAGGAGCTTCTGTAGGAGGGGGTTGGTCCATCCTCCTCAGGATGTGTTGTAGACTGGCACGAGTTCTCCATGAGGTCAGGGCTGTTACTTCCCAGGAGATTTACTGCCATTGCCTTGGGAAGGGGCCTTCCCTCTCTGCCTACATATGTCAATAGGAGGAAGCAGTTGTGGTGGAGGAGGAGAAGCAATATGAAGTAGAGCTCATATGTTACATACTGGTGCTGGGTACAAAATATGACTCCAGTGATCAATGGGAAGTGTTGGGTCACAGTTGCCAAATTAAGTCTCTTTAGAATCAATTGATATAATCAATTGATGTAAAAACTTCTATGATATTCCACAAAAATATCTTCTATGATATTTCACTGTGAGCATGTCCCAAGTGAAATTCATTAGGCCAGAACATAAGAGGAAGGATATAAACTTAGATACATTCAGTTGATTAACATCCCCCACACTGCCAACACTTTTCATGAACTCACTTCAGCTCTTTAAAACTGCTTTTCCTTTTGTTGAGGGAAGTTGAATTCAGTTATCTCTGGCACCCCATTGTATTACAGCAGTCTTAAAACATACAGTCTTTCTTACCTGTTTAACTGTTCAGTATAATTTTGCTTCAACAATAGACAACAAGTCCCTTAAGAAAGGACAATCGATCGTTAGAGCAGAGGTCACGCCTTGGTGATTGTGGTAGGGCTTTATTTTCTGCAGTATATTTGGAACAACCCACCCACATTTGCCAGGTATGTGAAATTGCAAGTTCTTGCCTGACCACATCCTAAATATCTGGGGCAACTTGCTGGATCATTTTAGGTTTCAGGTTACTTTTCTGCAAAGGAGATAAAAACAGCAGCCTCAATGGGCTGTGATAAACAGGGTAAGTGACCAAATATTTTTCTAATCTTTCAGCTTGAATCCTAAAGACTCATTTAAATTTGTACTTTTTTTTCCCATTAAGTTTTCTACTTTTTCTTTTAGCAGTCTTCATGGATGGTCAGGAAAAAAAAAAAAAAAACCTTTTCTGAAAAAGGAACTTGAGAAACAAAACGGCTCACAATTGTCAATGAGTGAAAAACTATTCCTTAAGATCATTCCTCCAATAATCCCAGTAAGTCAAAAACTCTTCACACATAGTGAAGGGATCCTTAAAGAGTTTCCTGGTCTTGAATTTAAATTCTCTCTTCAAATAATTTTCTAGAGGAGGAAGCATCATTCTTTTGGTTAAAATTTGTCATATCCAGCATCTGTTTTGCTTCAAAATCTGGTCACTGTCAGGAGTAATCCTATTTCAGAGAGCTGAACATGCTATGCCCACATCCTTTCTCTTATTATGCTAATAGGCAAATGCATTTAAGTTGGAATACAAACAGGTACACAACAGAGTTGTGGAGTAACATGTAGTTCTTGTTTGTATATCAATTGATAGCTATAGTCTTATAAGATTTAATTTAGCAATTATGTCCCAAGACCTCCCATGGGTCGCTGGATTCGTATTTTGTAATATTTCCAGTATGTTGCATATGAGCTCTACTCACATATTGTGTTTTTAAAAATTCTCATTAATTTGATTATGTCCAGACCACCAAATAATAAGGAAATAACATGATGTGGAAGTCTAATGATAAAGTGAATGTGAATTCATTTTGCTGTGGCTAAAACATATGAATTGTTACTAAATAGATATCTTTTGAGATAATTGTTTCTAAATAAATTCTAAAAAGAATCGTAACTAAATAAGGATCTTTTGAAATAAAGCACGTTGGCTACTGATTAGAAAAATGTCCTTCCCTCACATACTTCCATTTATCTAACTACCTCTTTTCTCTTATACACAATGCTTTATTTATGTAATTCAGTAATATATTAAGCAATACAGAAATCTATATTAAATTATTTGTTCACATGGAATTTATAAATAAATTACATGGAAAATAAATGATGTAAAGGACTTGTGGGGATTCCAAAACGGTGCTCAGGGGGCCCTGGAGCCCCATCAGTGATTCTCTGCAGCCTGACCACTGCAAGGACCTAAGAAGTGAGATTCCTCCTGGTCTTAGGAAACAACCCGGCCACCTGAGGGATGCTGGGGACCCCTAGGGTAACACTTAGCAGTGTTGTGGTCTTCCAGAAATAAACCCAGCAATGCTTAGGGGACCATGTGGTGCTGGGAGTTGAACATGTGTCGGGTGCATGCTAACCATTGTACTACTTCCAGCCACTAATTTTTAAAAATTATAATTTATAATTATAATTTATTAATTTTTATTTGAATAATAATAATAATTATTATTATTTTTATAAGAAATTTATTTATTTTTAATTAATGAATCACCATGAGGGTACAGTTATGTATTTTTACACACTTGTGCTTATGCTTCCCTCATACAAAGTTCGGGAACCCATCCCTTCACCAGTGCCCATACTCCACCACCAGTAAACCCAGCATCCCTCCCATCCTCCCCAATCCCATCTCCCCCCACCCCACCCTGTCACTGTGGCAGGGCATTCCCTTCTGTTCTCTCCCTCTAATTAGCTGTTGTGGTTTGCAATAAAGGTGTTGAGTGGCCACTGTGCTCAGTCTCTAGCCCTCATTCAGCCCGCAACTCCCTTCTCCCGAATGGCCTTCGACTACATTATAGTTGGTGATCCCTTCTCTGAGTTGACCTTTCCCCAGAATGTGGGGCCAGCCTTCAAGCCATGGAGTCAATCTCCTGGTACTTGTTTCTACAATTCTTGGGTGCTAGTCTCCCACTCTGTTATTCTATATACCATAGATGAGTGCAATCTTTCTATGTCTGTCTCTCACTTTCTGACTCATTTCACTCAGCATGGAACTTTTCATGCCGATCCACTTAAATAAAAAATTCATGACCTCCTTTTTTTCTAACAGCTGCATAGTATTCCATTGTATAGATGTACCAAAGTTTCCTCAACCAGTCATCCGTTCTAGGGCATTCGGGTTTTTTCCAGATTCTGGCTATTGTAAATAGTGCTGCGATGAACATACATGTGCAGATGTTGTTTCAATTATACTTTTTTGCCTCTCTGGGATATATTCCCAGCAGTGATATTGCTGGGTCAAATGGGAGCTCAATATCTAATTTTTTGAGAATTGTCCATATTGTTTTCCAGAAGGGCTGAACCAGTCGGCATTCCCACCAGCAGTGTAGAAGGGTCCCTTTCTCGCCACATCCTCTCCAACAGCGGTTGCTTTTGTTCTTTTGGATGTGTGCTAGTCTCTGTGGTGTGAGGTGGTATCTCGTGGTTGTTTTGATCTGCATCTCTCTGATGATTAGTGATGTAGAGCACTTTTTCATGTACCTTTTGGCCATTCGTATCTCTTCCTTGGTAAAGTTTCTGTTCATTTCTTCGCCCCATTTTTTGATGGGGTTGGATGTTTTCTTCTTGTAGAGTTCAACCAGTGCTTTATATACCATTGATATCAACCCCTTATCTGATGGGTATTGTGTAATTATCCTTTCCCATTCTGTGGATAGTCTTTGTATTCTGGTCACTGTATCTTTTGTGGTGCAGAAGCTTTTTACTTTAATGTAGTCCCATTTGTTGATCTCTGTTTTTACTAGATTGCTTAGTTCCGTGTCGCCTTTGAAGATACCTTTACCTTCAATATCATGGAGGGTTTTGCCGACCTTGTCTTCAATGTACCTTATGGTTTGTGGTCTAATGTTGAGGTCTTTAATCCATTTTGATCTGACTTTTGTACATGGTGTCAGGTCAAGGTCTAAGCCCATTTTTTGCATGTGGTTGTCAAGTTGTGCCAGCACCATTTGTTAAAGAGGCTTTCCTTGCTCCACTTCACATCTCTTGCTCCCTTATCAAAGATTAGATGATCATACATTTGGGGCTGTGTGTAAGGATATTCCACCCTCTTCCATTGGTCTACGGCTCTGCCTTTGTTCCAGTACTATGCTGTTTTAATTGTTACTGCTTTGTAGTAAAGTTTGAGGTTGGGGAGGGTGATGCCTCCCATCGTCTTTTTCCCAAGAATTGTTTTAGCTATCCTTGGACGTTTGTTGTTCCATATGAATTTTAAGATTGCTTGATCCATTTCTTTGAAGAATGTCATGGGTATCCTTATGGGGATCGCGTTGAATCTGTATAATGCTTTGGGGAGTATTGCCATTTTGACAACATTGATTCTCCCTATCCACGAGCAGGGTATATGTTTCAATTTCCTCATGTCCTCTTTGATTTCATGGAGTAGCGTTTTGTAGTTTTCTTTGTAGAGGTCTTTTACTTCATTGGTTAAGCTGATTCTGAGGTACTTGATTTTCTGGGGCACGATTGTGAATGGGATTGCTTTTTTCATGTCCCTCTCCTCTGCCTCGTTGTTTGCATATATGAAGGCCATGGATTTTTGGGTATTGATTTTGTAGCCTGCAACTTTACTGTATAAGTTTATTGTTTCTAAGAGTTTCTTAGTAGAGGCTTTAGGCTTCTCTAGATATAGTATCATGTCGTCTGCAAATAGTGAGAGTTTGATTTCTTCCTTTCCTATCTGGATGTCCTTAATCTCTTTTTCTTGTCTAACAGCTATCACAAGTACTTCCAGTACTATATTGAAGAGGAGTGGTGAGAGTGGGCATCCTTGTCTTATGCCTGATCTCAGAGGAAAGGCCCTTAGTTTTTCCCCGTTGAGGATAATGCTTGCCGTAGGCTTGTGATAGATGGCTTCGACTATCTTGAGGAAAGTTCCTCCAAACCCCATTTTGGCGAGGGTTTTCATCATGAAAGGATGTTGGATCTTGTCAAATGCTTTCTCTGCATCTATTGATATGATCATATGGTTTTTATCTTTGCTTTTGTTGATATGGTGGATTATGTTGATTGATTTCCGAATGTTAAACCATACTTGCATCCCCGGGATGAATCCCATTTGGTCGTGATGTATGATCTTTTTGATGAGTTGTTGGATCCTATTTGCTAGTATTTTGTTGAGAATCTTCGCATCGGTGTTCATCAGGGAAATTCGTCTGTAATTTTCTTTCTTAGTGGTGTCTTTGTTTGCTTTTGGTATTAGGGAGATGTGTGCTTCATAGAAACTGTTTGGGAGAGTTCCTGTTTTTTCAATTTCCTGGAAAAGTTTGAGGAAAACAGGCAACAGGACTTCTTGAAATGTTTGGAAGAATTCGCCAGTGAAACTATCTGGGCCTGGGCTTTTGTTTTGGGGGAGGTTTTTGATCACAGTTTCAATTTCCTTAACATTGATGGGTCTATTCAGGTATTTCAAGTCTTCTTTGTTCAGTCTTGGGAGATTGTAGGAATCGAGGAATCCATCCATTTCTTTTAGGTTCTCCTGTTTTGTGGCATATAGACTTTTGGAGTAGTCTCTAATGATCTTTTGAATCTCACTGGTTTCTGTTATGATGCCCCCCTTTTCATTTCTGATTCTATTTATTAGGGTTCTTTCTCTTTCTTTCTTTGTGAGTCTTGCTAGCGGTTTATCAATCTTATTTATTTTCTCGAAGAACGAGCTCTTTGTTTCATTGATCTTTCGGATTGTCTTTTTGGTTTCCATGTCATTAATTTCTGCTCTAATTTTTATTATTTCTTTCCTTCGATCTGGTTTGGGTTCCTTTTTCTGGTCCTTTTCTAAGGTGTTGAGCCGTGAAGTCAAGCTGTCTATGTGGGCCCTTTCTTCCTTCCTGAGGAATGCTTGGAGAGCTATAAATTTTCCCCTTAACACGGCTTTAGCTGCGTCCCATAGGTTTTGGCAGCTCGTGTCGTCATTCTCATTTGTTTCTAAGTATTTTTTTTATTTCTTCCTTGATTTCCTTCCTGACCCACACATTGTTCAACATTGAAATGTTTAATTTCCAAGTGTTTGATTTGATTCTCCGTGTCAGTGAGTGGTTAGCTTCTATCTTCAGCGCATCGTGGTCTGAAAAGATGGTTGATACAATTTCTATATTTCCGATTCTATTGAGGTATGTTCTGGGGCCCAGTACATGGTCTATTTTAGAAAATGTTCAGTGTGCACTGGAAAAGAATGTGTATTCTTTCTTTTGGGGTGTAAGGCCCTGTATAGGTCTATTAGGCCTCTGTCTTCAATTTCTTTTTTCAGAGTCAGTGTTTCCTTGTTGAGTTTTGTTCTTGTCGATCTATCTAGAGGCGATAAGGCCATATTGAAGTCTCCGACTACTATTGTGCTGTTAGTGATGTCCTCTTTGAAGTCTGCTAGGAGTTGTTTTAAATATTTAGCTGGTCACTCATTAGGTGCATATATGTTTAAGAGTGTGATTTCTTCCTGTTGTACATATTCCTTGATAAACAGAAAATGAGAAAATGACCTTCGCTGTCCCTTTTAATCTTTTTCAACCTGAAATCTATGTTGTCGGATATTAGAATGGCCACTCCAGCTTTTTTAAGGGGGTTGTTTTCTTGCAGGATTGTTTTCCATCCTTTGACTTTGAGTCTATGTTTACTCTGTTTGTTCAGGTGTGTTTCTTGCAGGCAGCAGAATGTTGAGTTTAGTTTCCGGATCCATTTTGCCACTCTGTGTCTCTTGATGGGTGCATTTAGGCCGTTGGCATTGAGAGAGATTATTGTGATAGGATGTTGTGTCATATTTCTGTGGTATTTGTTGTTTTTATGTGGCTCCACCTTGTCTTACAGTAGCCCCTTTAGACCTTCTTTCAAGTTTGGTTTTGAGTCTATGAAGTTCCTGAGCTGTTGTTTATCCGAGAAGTAGTGTATGGTTCCTTCGAGTTTGAGTGAGAGTTTAGCCGGATAAAGTATTCTTGGTGAGGCGTTCATTTCATTGAGTCTTTTCACTATGTCCCACCATTGTCTTCGGGCTCGGAGGGTTTCCTCTGACAGGTCTGCCGTAAATCTGAGGGGTGCTCCTTTGTAAGTGATTTCCTTCTTTGACCTTGCTGCTTGCAGAATTGTGTCTCTATCCATAGCATCCGTCATTCTGACTATGATATGCCTTGGAGTCCTTTTATTCAGGTCTCTTTTTCTGGTACTCTTCGGACTCCTTGTATCTGGATGCCTGCCTTCTCCAGCTCTGGGAATTTCTTAGCAATGATGTCTTTGACTGTGTTTTTTCATTGAGGTTACTTCCCTGTGGTTCTGGTACTCCAATGATTCTTATGTTGTTCCTCTTGAAGTCATCCCCCAGGGCTCTGATTCGCTCTATAGCCATTTTGAGTTCTTTGGCCAAGATTTGTTGTTGTCTATAAGCTTTCTGCAGCTCATCTTCCAGGTCGCTGATTCTGTCTTCAGCTGTAGTCATTCTACTGTTGAGGGCATCTAGTGAGATTTTTAATTCGTCTACCGATTCCTTTATTTGTGTGACTTCCGTTCGTAGGTTTGAGATTTCTGTTCTCATTTCTTCCTGTATTTTCTTGGTAGACCGTTCCAGTGCTTCATTCATCTCCTCCCTTAATTTATTGGATGTCTGTTCCATGGTTGCTTGGAGTAGGTCAACTCTCCTACATATCTCCTCTCTGAATTGTTTATCTGAGAGGTCGTAGATGTGAGTAGCCCCAGTTGATGTTTCTGGAATTCTTTCTTCTCCCTCTCTTGGTGGAGGGGATTTTCGCTGCTTCTTCATATTGTTATGGAAGTATAGAATTGGAACTTTGTAGTTATCTATTCCTGTTCCTTCTTGCTGTGGAAAGGAGGGGCTCTGATTGTGCTAAACTTTCTTTCTTCACTGACAGCTTTTATAGTGTGAAACTAAGCTAATGGATATTTTGCATGAGTGGTTGAGATGGCTAAAGTGATTTTCAAAGAAATAGACAATAACTATTGTGCTGAGATAAGAAAGAATAACTGCGGCAGCGTTAGCGTTGGCTGCTCCGAGAGGAGGCCACGCCCACTTTGAGACCACGCCCCCTAAGATACAGGCCACGCCCCCAGCGTCTTTTGTTAAAGAGCCAGTCGGGAAGACGGTACCTGGGAGGGCGGGCCGCAGTTAGGGGGCCAGGTCAGGAGACGGGGCGCGCAGGACACGGGGTGGGGCGGCTGCAGGGTCTCGGGGACTCCAGGCGGCGGGAAGCGGGGCACGGGAGAAATTATTTTTATTATTAACTAAATGATTGTACGGGTAATATGACTACATTAGTGCTGAAGTGTGTGGGTTTTTTTGTTTGTTTGTTTGAAGTGTGTGGTTTTGATGGACAGTTGGTGCATGCCCCCACCACCAAAGTGCCAATGATTTTCTGCCACTGTCCTTACCCCAACTCTGCTCCAATCTTCATTTCTATTGTCCTGGGGCACTTCTATTCCCTACTGTATAACCCACGTATTAGAGGGGTTTTCCTGTGTCTGTCCCTCTGCTTCTGCCTAAATTCACTCAGCACAGTCCATCCATGTAGCAACAAATTAAACAATTTCATATTTTCTTATAGCCAAGTACTATTCTATTGTGTATACATACCATAGATGGTCGGCAACTGCACCACCTCCATTTTGCTGATGTCATTGTTCTAATAACACCAAACATCAGCCAAGCAGCACGAATGCTGGCCGACTTCAACTGTGAGTGTGGAAATGTCAAACTGCAGCTGAATCTCATGAAGACAATGCTCATGAGAAACAAACTAGTACCTGATGTTCCACTTGCCCTCACCAGAATGAACATCCTTGAATGCAACATTTATGTGTACCTAGGTTGAGAATTCAACATTACAAATGACCTGGCACCTGAACTGCGTAGGAGGAAGAGGTCAGCATGGAACACCTTCAAGAGCATCGAAGAAGTAGTTAGGTGGACAAAGAACCCTCGGCTCTGGGCACATCTTTTTTTTTTTAAAAATTTTTTATTAGAGAATCATTGTGATGTACAGTTACAAACTTAGGAACTTTTGAGTTTGTATTTTACTCATGCAGTGATCATTTATCCATCCCTCCACCAGTGGGCACATCTTTTCAACTCCACCATTCTTCTTGCACTAACATACACCTCAGAGACCTGGGCCCTATGAAAACAGGATGAGAAAGCTATTCGGGTCTCCCAAAGAGGAATCGAAAGAGCTATGGTTGGAGTATCATGTTCCACTCAAGTGGGAGAAGGAATCCGGAGTTCTGACCTCTGTCGATGATCAAGAATCAGGGACGCTGTCTAGTTTTCCAAGGCGTCGAAAATCAGATGAGCCAGACACACAATGTGATTTAGAGATGACCGCTGAACTAGAGCTGTTACCGACTGTATTCTACGAGACTCAAGAAAGACCACGGGGCTGCCCATCTACAAGATGGTCAGACTTCTTCACCAAGACCCTGAACAAACGTTTTGAGGCTCTTTCTGTTCCTGGAGCGAGCAGACGTCATTGGGCTACACTAGCACGTGACAGGGACGAATGGAGACATTACTGGCGCCATAATCTGCTCGTGCAAATCAATGAATAATGGGATGACAAGTGATACAAGTGATACCATAGTTTCTTTACATAATCATCTCTTCTTGGACATTTCATTTGTTTTACAGATTTTGGCTATTGTGAATAGTGCTGCAATAAATATAGGTGTGCAGATGTCTTTTCTGAATAGGGTGTTTGGGCCCATGGGTACATGCCAAGAAGTATGATTTCTGGGTTATTTGGAAGTTCAGTTCCTATTGTTTTCCAAAATGGCTGGAGCAGTAGCCAGTCCTCTTAGGCATGAATGAGGGCGCCTTTCTCTGCACTACCAAGTCCAACCAGATGCTTTTGCTCTTTTTGGAGCACGCTAATCCTTCACTGCTGTGAGGTGATAGCTCATTGCTGTTTTGATTTGCATTTCCCCAGTGATAAGTGATTCAGAGCAGTTTTTAATACATATCCTGCCATATATATGTCTTTTTTGAGGAAATTCATGCTCTCTTTCTCCTCAGTTTTTGATGATGTTTGTTAGTTTTCTTGTAAAGTTTGACCAGTGCTTTATATATCTTGACTATTAACCCTTTATCAGATGAGTGCTAGGCAAATATGCTTTCAGCATGCCTCTCCCATCCCAAGTGGGTCCTCTAACCATATATATATTTTTTATTTTATCACCATGTGGAAAGTTACAAAGTTCTCAGGTTTATGTCTCAGTTATACCGTATTCAAACACAATCCCTTCACCAGTGCCCATATTCCACCACCAAGATCCCCATTATACCCCCCGCACCCCCAACTGTATAACTGATGAATTTCACTTCATTTTATCTTCACCTTGATTACGTTCCATATTTCAACACAAAACTCACTATTGTTGTGGGAGTTATACCCCCAAACAAGATAGCCCTACTAAGGAAGCATTTGATAATTAGTTTTCCATTAAAAGATTGTATGTTTTCAGGTTTTAGAAAAGGTCGCGTGGATGAGTCCCAGTCCCGAATCCCAGAGCTGTGTTAGTTGCTGCTCAGTGTCGCCAGGGCTCCATCTGGAGAAGGTGTGCTGGCTGCACCTCCACCTTCCGGCTCCCTGCCAACCACATTTTAGTTGGTGTTCCCTTCTCTATCTGAGTTGCCTTTTCCCCCAGCATGTGAAGCTGGCTTACAAGACATGGAGCAAACCTCCTGGTACTTATTTCTACTATTCTTGGGTGTTAGTCTCCCATTCTGTTGTTTTGTAGTCTGCAAATGAGTGCAATTCTTCTATGTCTGTCTCTCTTTCTGACTCATTTCACTTAGCATGATATTTTCCACGTTGATTCAGTTATATGCAAAGTTCAATCTTCATCTTTTCTGACAGCTGCATAGTATTCCATTGGGTAGATGTACCAAAGTCTCTTTAACCAGTCTTCTGTTCCTGGATGATTGGGTTTTTACAAAATTCTAGCTATTGTAAACAGTGCTGCGATGAACATACAACTGAAGATGTCATTTTTTTTTAAATTTTTTATTGAGTCACCATGTGGAAAGTTACAAAGTTTTCAGGTTTAAATCTCAGTTATACAATGCTCGATGAAGATGTCATTTTGACTATACTTTTTCCTCTCCGGATATATTCCCAGAAGTGGTATTGCTGGGTTAAATGGGAGCTCAATTTCTAATTTTTTGAGAAGCGACCATATTGTTTTCCAAAAGGGCTGAACCAGTCGGCATTCTCACCAGCAGTGTAGGAGGGTTCCTTTCTCCCCACATCCACACCAACACCAGTTGCTTTTGCTCTTTTGGATGTGTGCCAGTCTCTGTGGTGTGAGGTGGTATCTCATAGTTGTTTTGATCTGCATCTCCCTGATGATTAGTGATAAAGATCATTTTTTCATGTGCCTTTTGGCCATTCGTATTTCTTCCTTGAGAAAGTTTCTGTTCATTTCTTTGCTCAATTTTCTGATGGGATTGGATGTTTTCTTCTTGTAGAGTTCAACCAGTGCCTTATATACCTTTGATATCAACCCCTTATCTGATGGGTATTGGGTGAATATCCTTTTCCATTATGTATATTGTCTTTCTATTCTGGTCACTATATCCTTTGTAGTGCAGAAGCTTCTTAGTTTAATATAGTCCCATTTGTTTATCTCTGTTTCCACTTGGTTGATCAGTTGCTGCGTGTCATCTTTGAAGATACCTTTACCTTCAATATCGCGGAGTGTTTTGCTGACCTTGTTTTCAATGTACCTTATGGATTCTGTTCTGATGTTGAGGTCTTTAATCCATTTTGATCTGACTTTTGTGCATGGTGTTAGGTCAAGGTCTAAGGCCATTCTTTTACATGTGTGTCCACTCTTGCAGGCAACATTTGTTAAAGAGGCTTTCCTTGTTCCACTTCACATCTCTTGCTCCCTTATCAAAGAATAGATGATCATACATTTGGGGTTGTGTGTAGGGATGTTCCACCCTGTTCCATTGATCTGCGGCTCTGCCTTTGTTCCAGTACCATGCTATTTTAATTGTTACTGCTTTGTAGTAGAGTTTGAGGTTGGGGAAGGTGATGCCTCCCATTGACTTTTTCTCACAAATTGCTTTAGCTATTCATGGGCGTTTGTTGTTCCATATGAATTTCAGGAGTGTTTGATCCATTTCTTTGAAGAATTTCATGGGCATCCTTATAGGGATCGTATTGATCTGTGTAGTGCTTTGGGGAGTATTGCCATTTTGACAATGTTAAGTCTTGCTATCCATGAGCAGGGAATATGTTTCCATTTCCTCTTGTCCTCTTTTACTTTGTGGAGTAGCGCTTTTAGGTTTTCTTTGTAGAGATCCTTTACCTCCTTAGTAAGGATGATTCCAAGGTACTTGATTTTCTGGGGCATTATTGTGGATGGAATTTTTTTTTGTCACTTTCCTCTATCTTGCTATTTGCGTATAGGAAGGCCATGGATTTTGGGGTATTTATTTTATAGCCTGCGACTTTACTATATAAGTCAATTGTTTCTAAGAGTTTCTTAGTAGAAGTTTTAGGAATCATGTCCTCTGCGAATAGTGAGAGCTTGATTTCTTCCTTCTTTTCTGGATGCTCTTAATGTCTTTTTCTTGTAATTGCTATTACAAGTACTTCCAGTACTATGCTTAACAGAAGTGGTTAGAGTGGGTATCCTTGTCTTGTCCTTGATCTTAGAGAGAAGGCCCTTAGTTTTTCTTCATTGAGAATAATGCTTGCCATGGGTTTGTGGTAGATGGCTTTGACTATCTTGAGGAAAATTCCTTTTTTTTTTTTTTTAATTTTTAAATTTATTTATTTTTAATTAGAGAATCACCGTGAGGGTACAGTTACAGATTTATACACTTTTGTGCTTATACTTCCCTCATACAAAGTGCGGGAACCCATCTCTTCACCAGTGCCCATTCTCCACCACCCGTAAACCCAGCGTCCCTCCCACCCTCCCCAATCCCATCTCCCCCCCACCCCACCCTGCCACTGTGGCAAGGCATTCCCTTCTGTTCTCTCTCTCTAATTAGCTGTTGTGGTTTGCAATAAAGGTGTTGAGTGGCCTCTGTGCTCAGTCTCTAGCCCTCATTCAGCCCGCAACTCCCTTCCCCCACATGGCCTTCGACTACAATGTAGTTGGTGATCGCTTCTCTGAGTTGACCTTTCCCCGGAACGTGAGGCCAGGCTCGAAGCCATGGAGTCAACCTCCTGGTACTTATTTCTACAGTTCTTGGGTGTTAGTCTCCCACTCTGTTATTCTATATACCATAGATGAGTGCAATCTTTCTATGTCTGTCTCTCTCTTTCTGACTCATTTCACTCAGCATGAAACTTTTCATGCCCATCCACTTAACTACAAAATTCTTGACCTCCTTTTTTTCTAACAGCTGCATAGTATTCCATTGTATAGATGTACCAAAGTTTCCTCAACCAGTCATCCGTTCTGGGGCATTCGGGTTTTTTCCAGATTCTGGCTATTGTAAACAGTGCTGCGATGAACATACATGTGCAGATGTTGTTTCGATTGTACTTTTTTGCCTCTCTGGGATATATTCCCAGCAGTGGTATTGCTGGGTCAAATGGGAATTCAATATCTAACTTTTTGAGGGTCGTCCAAATTGTTTTCCAGAAGGGCTGAACCAGTTGGCATTCCCACCAGCAGTGAAGAAGGGTCCCTTTCTCCCCACATCCTCTCCAACAGCGGTTGCTTTTGTTCTTTTGGATGTGTGCTAGTCTCTGTGGTGTGAGGTGGTATCTCATGGTTGTTTTGATCTGCATCTCTCTGATGATTAGTGATGTAGAGCACTTTTTCATGTGCCTTTTGGCCATTCGTATCTCTTCCTTGGTAAAGTTTCTGTTCATTTCTTCGCCCCATTTTTTGATGGGGTTGGATGTTTTCTTCTTGTAGAGTTCAACCAGTGCTTTATATACCATTGATATCAACCCCTTATCTGATGGGTATTGTGTAAATATCCTTTCCCATTCTGTGGATAGTCTTTGGATTCTGGTCAATGTATCTCTTGCGGTGCAGAAGCTTTTTAGTTTAATGTAGTCCCATTTGTTGATCTCTGTTTTTACTAGATTGCTTAGTTCCGTGTCACCTTTGAAGATACCTTTATCTTCAATATCGTGGAGGTTTTCGCTGACCTTGTCTTCAATGTACCTTATGGTTTGTGGTCTAATGTTGAGGTCTTTAATCCATTTTGATCTGACTTTTGTGCATGGTGTCAGGTCAAGGTCTAAACCCATTTTTTTGCATGTGGTTGTCCAGTTGTGCCAGCACCATTTGTTAAAGAGGCTTTCCTTGCTCCACTTCACATCTCTTGCTCCCTTATCAAAGATTAGATGGTCATACATTTGGGGTTGTGTGTAGGGATATTCCACCCTGTTCCATTGGTCTACGGCTCTGCCTTTGTTCCAGTACCATGCTGTTTTAATTGTTACTGCTTTGTAGTAAAGTTTGAGGTTGGGGATGGTGATGTCTCCCATCATCTTTTTCCCAAGAATTGTTTTAGCTATCCTTGGACGTTTGTTATTCCATATGAATTTTAGGATTGCTTGATCCATTTCTTTGAAGAGTGTCATGGGTATATTTATAGGGATCGCATTGAATCTGTATAATGCTTTGGGAGTACTGCCATTTTGACAACATTGATTCTCCCTATCCACGAGCAGGGTATATGTTTCCATTTCCTCATGTCCTCTTTGATTTCATGGAGTAGCATTATGTAGTTTTCTTTGTAAAGGTCTTTTACTTCCTTGGTTAAGCTGATTCCGAGGTACTTGATTTTCTGGGGCACGATTGTGAATGGGATTGCTTTTTTCATGTCCCTTTCCTCTGCCTCATTGTTTGCATATATGAAGGCCATGGATTTTTGGGTATTGATTTTGTAGCCTGCAACTTTACTGTATAAGTCTATTGTTTCTAACAGTTTCTTAGTAGAGGTTTTAGGCTTCTCTAGATATAGTATCATGTCGTCTGCAAATAGTGAGAGTTTGATTTCTTCCCTTCCTATCTGGATGCCCTTAATCTCTTTTTCTTGTCTAATAGCTATCGCAAGTACTTCCAGTACTATATTGAAGAGGAGTGGTGAGAGTGGGCATCCTTGTCTTGTGCCTGATCTCAGAGGAAAGGCCCTTAGTTTTTCCCCGTTGAGGATAATGCTTGCCGTAGGCTTGTGATAGATGGCTTCGACTATCTTGAGGAAAGTTCCTCCAAACCCCATTTTGGCGAGGGTTTTCATCATGAAAGGATGTTGGATCTTGTCAAATGCTTTCTCTGCATCTATTGATATGATCATATGGTTTTTATCTTTGCTTTTGTTGATATGGTGGATTATGTTGATTGATTTCCGAATGTTAAACCATACTTGCATCCCCGGGATGAATCCCATTTGGTCGTGATGTATGATCTTTTTGATGAGTTGTTGGATCCTATTTGCTAGTATTTTGTTGAGAATCTTCGCATCGGTGTTCATCAGGGAAATTCGTCTGTAATTTTCTTTCTTAGTGGTGTCTTTGTTTGCTTTTGGTATTAGGGAGATGTGTGCTTCATAGAAACTGTTTGGGAGAGTTCCTGTTTTTTCAATTTCCTGGAGAAGTTTGAGGAAAACAGGCAATAGGTCTTCTTTAAATGTTTGGAAGAATTCGCCAGTGAAACCATCTGGGCCTGGGCTTTTGTTTTTGGGGAGGTTTTTGATTACAGTTTCAATTTCCTTAACATTGATGGGTCTATTTAGGTATTCCAGGTCTTCTTTCTTCAGTGTTGGGAGATTGTAGGAATCAAGGAATCCATCCATTTCTTTAGGTTCGAGGAAAATTCCTTTTAAACCCATTTTGGTGAGAGTTTTCATCATAAATGGGTGTTGGATCTTGTCAAATGCTTTCTCTGCATCTATTAAAATGATGATATGTTTTTTATCTTTACTTTTGTTGATATGATGGATTATGTTGATTGATTTCCAAATGTTAAACCATCCTTGCATCCCCAGGATGAATCCCACTTGGTCGTGATGTATGATCTTTTTGATGCGTTGTTGGATTCTATTTGCTAATATTTTGTTGAGGATCTTCACATCCTTGTTCATCAGGGATATTGGCCTGTAGTTTTTCTTATTAGTCGTGTCATTATTTGCTTTTGTTATTAGGGAGATATGTGCCTCATAGAAACTGGGAGAGTTCCTGTTTCTTCAATTTCCTGGAAAAGTTGAGGAGAGCTGGCAACAGGTCCTCTTTAAATGTTTGGAAGAATTTTCTAGTGAATCCATCTGGGCCTGGACTTTTGTTTTTGGGAAGATGTTTTATTACAGTTTCAATTTCCTTGATATTAATGAGTCTATTCAGGTATTCCAAGTCTTCTTGGTTCAGTCTTGGGAGATTGTAGAAATCCAGGAATTTATCCATTTCTTATAGGTACTCTTGTTTCATGGCATACAGACTTTCAAAGTAGTCTCTGATGATCTTTTGAATTTCATTGGTTTCTGTTGTGATATCCCCCTTTTCATTTCTGATTCAATTTATTAGGATTCTCTCTCTTTCTTTCTTTGTGAGTCTTGCTAGTGGTTTATCAATTTTGTTTACTTTCTCAAAGAACAAGCTCTTTGTTTCATTGATCTTTCGGATTATTTTTTGGGTTTCTATGTCGTTAATTTCTACTCTAAGTTTTATTGTTTCTTTCCTTCCATCTGGTTTGAGTTTCTTTTGCTGGTCCTTTTCTAAGTTCTTGAGCTGTGAAGTCAAGCTATATATGTAGGTCCTTTCTTCTTTCCTAATGAATGCTTGCAGAGCTATAAAATTTCCCCTTAACACAGCTTTGGCTGCATCCCATGGGTTCTGGTAGCTTGTGTCTTCATTTTCATTTGTTTCGAGGTTTCTTTCTATTTCTTTCTTGATTTATTTCCTGATCCACACATTGTTCAATAATGATTTGTTTAATTTCCAGGTGTTTGATTTGGTGTTCTATGTTTAGCACATCATGGTCTGAAAAGATAGTTGATGCAATTTCTATCTTCCCAATTCTATTGAGGTATGTTTTGTGACCCAGCACGTGGTTTGTTTTGGAAAATGTTCCATGTACACTGGAAAAGAATGTGTACTCTTTCTTTTTGGGGTGTGAAGCCCTGTATAGGTCTATTAGCCCTCTCTCTTCCATTTCTTCCTTCAAAGCCATTGTTTCCTTGCTGAGTTTTGTTCTTGTTGATCTATCCAGAGGTGATAAGGCAGTGTTGAAGTCTCTGACTACTATTGTGGTGCTAATGATGCCCTACTATTGTGGTGCTAGGGATACCCTCTTTAAAGTCTATTATAAGTTGTTTTAAGTATTTAGCTGGTAGCTCATTAGGTGCGCATACATTTAAGAATGTGATTTCTTCCTGTTGTACATATCCCTTGATGAATAGAAAATGACCTTCGCTGTCCCTTCTAATCTTTTTCAAACTGAAATCTATGTTATTCGATAGTAGTATGCCCACCCCAGGGTTTTTTCATGGAGTTGTTTGCTTGCAGGATTGTTTTCCATCCTTTGACTTTGAGCCTGTGTTTGCTCTGACTGTTCAGGAGTGTTTCTTGTAGGCAGCAGAAAGTTGGGTTTAGTTTCTGAATCCATTTTGCCACTCTGTGTATCTTGATTGGTGCATTTAGACCTTTGACATTGATATAGATTATTATCATGGCATTTTGTGCCATCTTTCTGTAGGGTTTATTGTTCTTGTAGGGTTTTCCTTTGTCTTACTTACAGTAGCTCCTTTAGTCCTTCTTTTAAGTTTGGTTTTGAGTCTATGAAGCTTCTGAACTGTTGTTTATCCATAAATAGTATATGGTTCCTTCAAGTTTAAGTGAGAGTTTAGCCGGATAGAGTATTATTGGTGAGGCATTCATTTCATGAGTTTTCGGACCAGGATTTTTCATTGCTGAGTGCAGCAAGATGGTGTTGGGGGGTAGGTTGAAGGAGTGACTTCTGGGTCAGAGGTGGGCTGGGTTCCAATGCCCCCATGCAGTTTGGAGAAATAGTCCTGGTCCCCACATACCAAAGCCATGTTTATAGAAGCTCAGTGTTGCCGGGATTCCATCTGGAGAAGGTAGGGAGACTGCATCTCCTTCATCTGGGGCACCCCGATGTTATTGGCTCAGTTTGGGACCCAGAGCATTCTCTGGTGTTTGTTGCCCGCTGCTCAGGATTCTTCACTGCTGAGTGCCTTGACTTATATCTTTAAAAAATGCCATGACTCCAGGCCATATAGCAGCAGCAGAGAGGGGCCATTCCTTTCCGTCTCCCCATCTGATTGATTCCTGGCTGTCATACCCACAATCTGCCTCTGGGCACCATCTCGGTGTATCAATGGCCTTGGTACTGAGACTCCCAAATAAATCTCAAAATGGATTAGTTCCCTACAGAGATGTCTTTGGACCCCAACATGATATTCATAATAAGCAATAGAAAATATTTTATCTAGCATCTGCCCCAGCAGGCAGGCCTGAAAGGTGGTGGGGAAAATTGAAAGAATGGTGGTAAGAAGATGTAATGGTGTTGGGATTGGTGCTGAAATATTGAATGTAATCAATTAGTGTGAACAACCTTATGAAAATAAAATTTTAAAAATAAAAAGTATAATTTTTTAAATGTCATTAGTATTTTTATAGGGATAGCATAGATTATGCTTCCAACCCATAAATGGGGCCCAGCGGGGAGCTGCTTCCATTTCCTCATGTCTTCTTTTATTTCTCAAAGTAGAGATTCATAGTTTTTTTTGTGTTACTATTTCACTTCTATTGTTATTCTAATTGTAAGGTTCTTGATTTTTCTGAGGCACAATGAATGGTATTAAATAAAATTCTCTTCGAGTTCATTATTTGCTTATAGAAAAGCCATGGATTTCTGTTCATTGGTTTTGTAGCCTGACACTTTACTATACTAGCCTAGTCTTTCTAGTTTTATATTTTTGTCAAGTCTTTAGAGGTTTCTAAGTACAGTATTATGTTTTCTGTAAATAATGGGGATTCGACTTCTTCTTTTCCAACTTAGATATTATTTATATTAATTTCTCTCCTAATAGCTATGCCATAGACGCCAATGCTGTGCTGAGCAGTGGTTTGAATGGGCAACTTGTTTTGGGCCTGATCTTAGAGGTCAGGCTTTCTGTTTATATTTCTCTTAATTTACTGATATCATATGATTTTTATTTTTCTTTGTATTTATATGGTATATTACATTGATTGACTAGCAGATTCTATTCCTACTTTTCATAGAAGGTTCTATATTTTTTCCACTGAGATTGAACTAGATGACATTCCACCTACAGTGACTGAACATTCCTTTTTCCACCACAATAAAATGATTGTTTTCTGCCAACATTGACTGTTCCAAGTTTTTTTTTGAAATGCTCCATTCTCACTCATGTGAGTCGATGTCAATGCAGGTAGTGTTGAGACAGTCTGTGTATAGATCTATGGCTCTCAGATTCTTAAGTATTTTTAGGAATTAAAATATTGTGTAATAGAAGCCTATGGCAAGCATCATCCTCAATGGGCAAAAACTAAGAGCCTTCCCTCTGAGAACAGGGATGAGACAAGGATGCCCACTCTCTCCACTTCTGTTCAATATAGTACTGAAAGTACTTGCAATAGTGATTAGGAAAGAAAAAGATATTAAGGGCATTCAGGTAAGAAAGGAAGAAATCAAGCTCTCACTATTCGCAGATGATATGATACTACACTTAGAGAACCCTAAAACCTCTACCAAGAAACACCTAGAAAAAATAGACTCATATACTAAAGTTGCAGGCTATAAAATCAATACCCAATGCAGATGTCTTTCTTTTCTGCATATAGGAAAGATGGCTTTCCTATATGCAAATAATGAGAGAGAAGAAAGCGACATGATAAAAGCAATCCTGTTCACAATTGTGCCTCAAAAAATCAAGTACCTCGGAATCAGCTTAACTAAGGAGGTAAAGGACTTGTATAATGAAAACTACAAAACGCTACTTCAGGAAATAAAAGAGGACACGAGGAAATGGAAAGACATCCCCTGCTCATGGATTGGAAGAATTAATATTGTCAAAATGGCAATACTCCCCAAAGCATTGTACAAATTCAATGTGATCCCTATAGGGATACCCTTGACATTCTTCAAAGAAATGGAGCAAGTGCTCCTGAAATTCATATGGAACAATAAGCCCCCACAAATAGCTAAAGCAATTCTTGGGAAAAGAAAATGGGAGGAATCAACCTCCCCAACTTCAAACTCTATTAAAAAGGGGTAGTAATTAAAACAGCATGGTACTGGAACAAAGGCAGAACTGCAGACCAATGGAACAGGGTTGAATACTCTGACACACACCCCCAAATATATGATCATCTAATCTTTGATAAGGGAGCAAAAAATGTGAAGTGGAGCAAGAAAAGAATGTTTAACAAATTGTGCTGGCAAAACTGGACAGCTACATGCAAAAAAATGGGCTTAGACCTCCAACTATCACCATGTACAAAAATCAGATCAAAATGGATTAAAGACCTCAACATCAGACCAGAATCCCTAAGGTACATTGAAGACAAGGTCGGCAAAACCCTCCACGACATTGAAGCCAACAGTATCTTCAAAGCTGACATGCCACTAGCCAAGCAAGTGAAAACAGAGATAAATAAATGGGACTATCTCAAACTAAGAAGCTTCTGCACCTCAAGAGGAACAGTGACCAAAATACAAAGACAGAATTGGGAAGGATATTTATGCAGTATCCATCCGATAAAGGGTTGATATCAAGGATATACAATGCACTGGTTGAACTCCACAAGAAGAAAACTGCCAACCCGATCAAAAAATAGGGAGATGAAATGAACAAAAACTTTCCCAAAGAAGAAATCCGAATGGCTGAGAGGCACATGAGAAAATGTTCAACATCACTAATCATCAGAGAGATGCAGATCAAAACAACAATGAGATATAATCTCACACCACAAAAAATTAGAAATTGAGCTTTCATTTGACCCAGCAATACCACTCTTGGGAATATATCCCGGAGAGGCAAAAAGGTATAGTAGAGATGACATCTGCATTTCTATGTTCATTGCAGCACTCTTTACAATAGCCACAATCTGGAAAAAACCAGAGTGTCCAAAAACAGATGAATGGTTAAAGAAACTGGTACATCTACACAAGGGAATATTATGTAGCTGTCAGAAAACATGAAGTCATGAAATTTGCATATAAGTGGATCAACATGGAGAGTATCATGCTGAGTGAAATGAGTCAGAAAGAAAGAGACAGACATAGAAAGATTGCACTCATATATGGAATATAAAGTAGCTGAGAGGTACAAGCTTGCAATGATGCAATTTCTGGCAGATATTTCTCTGAACTTAGTTACTAAAATACTAAAATACAGAAATCCGTAACCCTGTGGCCACTAGTGCAGCCACTCGACCTCATATCTCTTCATTTTCAGCAATGGAAAACAAATTATCAAATGTTTCCTTTTCAGCAGGTCCGTCTTTGGGGGGAGAAACTCCAAACAATAATAGTGAGTTTTTTGTTGAAATATTGAATGTAATCAAATTAAAGTGAAAGTAAAGTGAAATTTATCAGTTACACAGGCGGGGTGGGGGGCTGGGGAGGTGGGGGGCTGGGGGGAAGTATACTGTGATTCTTGGTGGCGGAATATGTGCACTGGTGAAGGGATGGGTGTTCAAGCATTGTATGACTGAGACTTAAATCTGAAAGCTTTGTAACTTTCCACATGATGATTCAATAAAAGAATAAATTAATTAAAAATATTGTGTAATAAAATTTTCAAACTCATAGTTGGAAAGACAAATGTTTACTAAAAACTGGAAGAGCAAAAATTAAACCCATCTGCTGGGGAGGAATGTAGCATAAACTAAGTATGGCTGTTTTGTAGGGGTTATCATGGGAAAATTGAGTCCTTGTATCACTTGTATCACTTGTCATCCATTGATCTTCCGTTTCCTTGAGCGGGTGCCAGTAACGTCTCCATTTGTCCCTGTCGCATGCTAGTGTACTCTAATGATATCTGCTCGCTCTAGAAACAGGAAGATCCTCAAATCATTCATTCAGGGTTTTGATGAAGAAGTCTGACCATTTCGTTGGTGGGCAGCCGCGTGGTCTTTTGACATTCCTTGGAATCCAGTCATTAACAGCTCTAGTCCAGCAGTCGTCTCTAAATTGCATTACGTGTCTGGCCCATCTGATTTTTGACGCTTTGGCAAACGAGACAGCATCCCTGATTCTTGACCATCGATGGAGGTCAGAACTCCACATTCCTTCTCTCACTTGAGTAAAACATGATACTCCTAGCATGGCTCTTTCAATTCCTCTTTGGGATACCCAAATAGCGTTCTAATCCTGTTTTTATAGGGCCCAGGTCTCTGAAGAGTGCAGGAAGAACGGTGGAGTTGAAAAGATATGCCTAGAGCCGGAGGTTCTTCATCCTTTTAACTACTTCTTTGATGCTCTTGAAGGCATTCCATGCTCCTCTCTTCCTCTTTCTCAGTTCTAGTGCCAAGTCATTACTCATGTTGATTTCTCAACCCAGGTACACATAGCTGCTTAATTCGGAGATATTTGTTCCATTGAGAGTAAATGGAATGTCAGGGAATAGTTCGTTTTTCATAAACATCATTTTGCTGAGATTCAGCTGCAGTCTGACCTTTCCACATTTGCAAAGTCAGCCAGCATTTGGGCTGCTTGGCTAATGTTTGGTGTTATGAGAACGATGTCATCAGCTAAGCGGAGGTGGTGTAATTGCCAACGATCTATCTTCACTCCCATTCTTTCCCATTCCAGTCATCGCATGATGTTCTCAAGGGTGGCACTGAAGAGTTTCGGTGAAATGGTGTCACCCTGCCAAACCCCTCTCTTTATGTCAGTGATCACTTCCTTATAAAATGGAGAGATCCTGGTGTGAATCTGTAATACAGTTTGAGGAGGATCTTGATGTACTGAGTTTGAACTCCCTGTTTGGCTAGGGCTTCGATGACTGCTTCAGTTTCAACAGAATCGAATACCTTCTTTATTTATTTTTTATTTTTATTTTTATTTTATTTATTTATTTAATTTAATTAATTAATTTATTTATTTTAAATAAAAATTTTATTTTATTAAATCACCATGTGTAAGATTACAATGCTTTCAGGCTTAGGTCTCAGTTATACAATGCTGAAACAACCATCCCTTCACCAGTGCCCATATACCACCACCAAAAAAAAAAAAAGAAAAAAAAACACACAGTACACCTCCCATCCCGCCCTCCCATCCCCCGCCTTGTAACTGATAAGTTTCATTTTACTTTCTGTTTACTTTGGTTACATTCAATATTTCAACACAAACCTCACTATTGTTGTTAGGAGTACCCCACTAGGTTCAGACCTACTGTGAAGACAAATGAGGTCATGCGGCCGCTATAGCGGCCGCGCGGTTTTGAATTTCTGTACTTTAAAAACTAAGTCCAGGGAGATTTCTTCCAGATATTGGATCATTGCAGGCTTATAAACCCAATCTGTGGTCGTCATAATATGGCGGACACCGCACCCTTCATCCCCGGAGAGAAAGAGGTGAGAGAGAGAAATACCTTTCCCCTCCTGGGCGGGCAAGGGGCCGAGGCTTAGTTCTCAGGCTGGAGACATTCTGCGAGGAGTTGCCCATGTCGAAAGAGGTTTTGCTGGGTCTGGATTCACGCTCGTGCAGCTGCGGAGAGGCCGCACACGCATGTGGCCCCCGGGATCACATCTAGGCGGTGGGTCTCGAATGCCTTCTTTAAATCGAAGAACGTTAGACAGAGTGGCATCTTGAACTCTCTTGAAACTTCAGTGAGTTTGGTCACTGTGTGGATATGGTCAATGTTACTGAATCCTTTTCCAAACCTGCCTTACTTGCATGGTTGTCCTTTATCTAGTGTTCTGCCAATTCTATTCAGGATGACTTGCATTAACAACTTGTAGACAACAGATAACAGGCAGATAACAGGCCGCTTTCCGGACACTCAGGCCGAACCTCACACATGAGTCCACAGAACCAGGTAAGACAGAACTTTGGAACCTTGTACTTCACGCTCAATGAGACCCGGAAAGTCCTACAATCTCTGGTGCCCTGGCCCAGGGATCAAACCCAGATGACACACCCTTCCAGAGCCAGATAAATACCTCACTGGCCTACCTATGAGGTGTCTACCTCACTACCCAGCCACTGCCATGCTCCAGGACGCTTTCCAGACACTTGGGCCGAACCTCACACATGAGTCCTTGTATTTCTTATAATTGCATGGCTATTACAAAGTTTCAGAGGATTCTAATAATTTCCCAGAGATATCTTGTTAAGTTGCAGAATTTTAATATTAAGATTGAACTAGCATCGGAACAATAAACCCCCACGAATAACTAAAGCAATCCATGGGAAAAAGAAGATGGGTGGCACCACGTTACCCAACTTCAAATTCTGCTACAAAGCAGTAGTAATTAAAACAGCGTGGTATTGGGCTAGAAACAGACCTGCACACCAATGGAACAGTTGAATATTCTGTCAAAGACTCTTAAATATATGACCGACTAATCTTTGACAAAGGAGCAAGAAATGTGAAGGAAACAAGGAAAGCCTCTTCAACAAGGAGTGCTGGGAAAATTGGACAGCTACCTGCAAAAATATGAACTCTGGACCTCTGTCTCATACCAGGCACAAAAGTCAGATCAAAGTCAATTAAAGACCTCAATATCAGAAACAAATCCATAAGGTACATGGAGGAAAATGTAGGCAGAACCCTCCATGACAAAGAAGCAAAAAACATCTTTAAGGCAGAAACACCACTGAATAAACAAGTGGAAACAAACATAAACAAATGGAACTACATTAAACTAAGAAGCTTCTGCACCTCAAAAGAAACTGTGACTAAAATACAGAGATAACCCACAGAATAGGAAAGAATATTTACCCAATACCCATCTGATAAGGGGTTAATATCCAGGATATACAAGACACTAGTAGAATTGTACAAGAAAAAAATCTCCAACCTCATAAAAAAAGAAATACAAATGGCCAAAAGGCACATGAACAAATGCTCCACATTGCTAATTATCAAGGAGATGCAAATCAAAACAACAATGAGATATCATCTCACACCACAGAGACTTGCACACATTCAAAAGAACAAAAGCAACCAGTACTGGCATGGATGTGGGGGAAAATGCCAACTGGTCCAGCCTTTCTGGAAAACTGTATGGACATTCCTTCAAAAACTAGGAATTGAGCTTCCATATGACCTCACAATACCACTTCTGGGAATATTTACTGAGGGTGCAAAAAAGCACAGTAGAAATGACATCTGCACCTGTATGTTCATTGCAGCACTGTTCACAATAGCCAAAATCTGGAAACAACCCAAGTGCCTAAGAAAAGATAACTGGTTAAAGAAACTTTAATACATCTAACACAGTGGAATACTATGCAGCTGTTAGGGGAGATGAGGTCATGAAATTTGCTTTTAAATGGATAGATATGGAAAGTATCATCATTGTCATCCCATTGTTCATTGATTTACTCGAGTGGTTACTAGTAATGTCTCTATTACACTCAGCCCTGAGAGTTTAGCAGCCTCTCCTTACTCGTCTTTCGCAACCATTGGAGGCTCTTTCAGGGACAGGGGAATGAAACCTATCGTTACTGTTTTTGGCATATCAAATATGCCACAGATAGCTTGCCAGGCTCTGCTGTGCAGGCAGGATACTCTCAGTAGCTTGCCGGGCACTCCAAGAGGTATGTATATATCTTTTACTGTATTGGGAATATGGATACACCATGAGGAGATTGTAAGCCTCTCCTGTGCGGGAAATAGACTCTTGGTATCTTGTCAGATTCTCCAAGAAGGAGAACAAGGCTATTAGATGTCTCTTGGCCACATTGTGGCCACGTGCTTCCGGGAGCTTGGTTTATAGTCTCGGGATGTTGGCCGTTGGTGGGATTACACAGCGCCAGGAGCAGTTTGTGGGTGTGGCTTCCAAGCTACTAGAAAATGGGGGGTCTGGGTGAAGAAGTCCCAGTCCCAATCTGAGCAGGCTTGGAGATCTCAGTCCTGGCTCCTGCACACCTGGGTTCCTCTAATGGTCCCTTCATGTGTGAGGCTCGTTCGTACATGTGGAGAGTGGCCTTGAGCATGGCTGTGGCTGGGTTCCGGAGGTCTTCAACTGTCAAGGCTCTGCTTGGGGCGGGGAGAGAAAAACAACCCGTCCCCTCCAAGGGGCCCCGGTGAAGATATTTTACATGGAAAGTGTCATGCTAAGTGAAATATGTCAGAAAGAGGGTCAGATATAGAAGGACCGCACTCATTTGTGTGTATAAACAGTATAAACAGAACATGAGACTGACACCCAAGGACAGTAGACACAAGGGCCAGGAAGATTGCTCCATATCTGGAAGTCTGCCTCATGAGCAGGGCGAGAAGGCAGCTGTAATAGAGAAGGGATCACTAAGAAAATGATGGTTAGAGGGATCGGTTGGGATGGGAGATGTGTGCTGAAAGTAGATAAAGGATCAAACATGATAACCTCTCAGTATCTGTAGTTACTGAGTAGAAAGTAGAGAGTAGGGAGAAGAGAGATACTGAGTAGAGAGAAAGTATGGGGGAAATTGTCTGCCATGGAGGCTGGGGGAGGGTGGGAAAGTGGGGATATACTGGGGAAATTGGTGGTGGGAAATGTGCACTGGTGGAAGGATGGGTATTTGATCATTGTATGATTGTAACTCAAACATGAAAGCTTGTAACTATATCTCATGGTGATTCAAGGCAAACACCCTGCCTGCAAAAAAAGGCCTCAGATGCTTCAAAGAGGTCATTTAAAGTACGTAAGAAAATCATTTGGAGTCTTTACCCATGTGAAAATCACATCTAAAGAACACAGTGAAAGCGCATTAATAGCCATGATCCAGAGACTCATAAATGAATCTCGAAAAGAGCAAACAGAGCAGTCCCTGCAGATATGTCTCTATGCGTTGCACCAGGTTGATTTCACTGGGGCACCTCAGATGGGAGCAGGCATTGTGCCCCTGCCTGCTCTAAATGAACTCAAGTGAGTGCAAACCTCCAGAACTCAATTGCCGTCACCCTCATGGCCGATCTTCACAGGCTCATCCCAAGCCCTCAACGCAAGAGAATGAATCTGCTGAAAAACCAGTTATGGGGATGGCTGTCACGCCTATGAACTGCCTGAGGTTTCCACTTAAGCTCCTTAACGGCCATGATCCAAGACTCACAGATGAATCTTGAAACAGAGCATCTCACTGCAGAGATTCTTCCAAACCCCAATTATTTAAAATTTTAGAATGGGCTGGAGTGATAGCACTGCGGGTAGGGCGTTTGCCTTGCATGCGGCCGACCCAGGTTCTAATCCCAGCATCCCATATGGTCCCCTGAGCACCGCCAGGGGTAATTCCTGAGTGAAGAGCCAGGAGTAACTCCTGTGCATCGCCGGGTGTGACCCAAAAAACAAAAAATAAAATAAAATAAAATAAAATTTTAGAATTCCAGGAGTGTAGCCACTTTTGCAACCAAGCAACATCGACTATTTTTTTGTTTTTTAACTTTTTTGTTGAATCGCTGTGAGATAGACCCTTACAGAGATCTCATACTATTCATAACAACAAAAAATAAATGATCTAGCATCTGCTTGTGGGACAAGCTTGAGTGGTGGTGGGAAAATTTGAAATAATGGTGGTGGGAAGGTGTAATGGTGGTGGGATTGGTATTGAAATATTGACTGTAATCAATCATTGTGAACAACTTTATAAAAATAAAATTTTAAAATTATAAAAAAGGTGACCTAATATTTTACATTGCCATTTAGGGGGTGATCTTTTTATTTAAGACCTTTCTAGGTTATATATTTGACTACTGGCCCAGGTATAGAATTCTATTTCAATCATGAGGATTTGAGCATTGTTTATGGTCTTGAGAAAACTTTGGACTTTTACATTATTAGTATTCATTATCAGAAGGCCTTTGCATATGCCTACTGACCCTCTGCATATCTTCTTAGACAAAGTGTATATTTATCTCCTTTCTCTGCTTTGATGAAATTATCGATTTAAAAAAATATATATCTCACATATTAGCCCTTCACCTGATATGTTCTATGCTTTCAACTACTTGGCAAGGCTGTTTTTTAGTTTGTTTAGCCATGCAAAAAAATTTTAGCTTGATTTGGTCTCTATAGGCTGGAATGATAACACAGCGGGTAGGGCATTTGCCTTGCATGTGGTCAACCCACGTTTGATTCCTTCACCCCTCTCGGAGAGCCCAGCAAGCTACTAAGAGTATCTTGCCCACACGACAGAGCCTGGCAAGCTACTCGTGGAATATTTGATATGCCAAAAACAGTAATAACAAGTTTCACAGTGGAGACGTTACTGGTGCCCACTTGAGCAAATCAATGAGCAACAGGATGACAGTGACAGATTTGGTCCCATTTGTTTATTTTTGAGTTGGAGTCTAAGTAGTGATAGGCTTGTTGATGAGAGGCTTGTCATTTAATATTTTTTTTAGATTTTTAATATTTTTTTTAATTAGTGAGTCACAGTGAGGGTACAGTTACAGATTCAAATATTTCGTGCTTGTTTTTCCCTCATGCAGTGTCCAGGAGCCCATCCCTCCACCAGTGTCCATTTTCCACCACCAATGAACCCAGTATCCCTCCCACCCCCGAATCCCATCCCCCCACCCCACCTCTGTGGCAGGACATTCCAATTTGTTCTCTCTCTCTCTCTCTCTCTCTCTCTCTCTCTCTCCTTTTGGGTGTTGTGGTCTGCAATAGGGGTATTGAGTGGCCATCATGTTCGGACACTAGTCCACTTACAGCACGCATCTCCCTTACCACATGGGATCTCCACTCACAATTTACTTGGTGTGCCCACTCTCACCACTTCTCTTCAATATAGTACTGGAAGTACTAGCAATAGCCATTAGGCAAGAAAAAGAGATTAAGGGCATTCAGATAGGTAAGGAAGAAGTCAAACTCTCACTATTCGAAGACGATATGATACTAGATATCGTCTTCGATATGATACTAGATACTTCTAGAGAAGCCTAAAACCTCTACTAAGAAACTCTTAGAAACAATTGACCTGTACAGTAAAGTTGCAGGCTATAAAATCAATACCCAAAAAACCATGGCCTTCCTATATGCAAACAATGAGACAGAGGAAAGGAACATGAAAAAAGCAATCCCTTTCACAATCGTGCCCCAGAAAATCAAATACCTCAGAGTCATTTAATATTTTTTAAAAATAATTTCTCCTGAATATCTGGTATGGTAGGAAAGAAAAAAGACAACATATTTATATACAAAATAATCTCTGTTATTATGCAACTGTCATTTTAGGGTTTTTTGTGAGACAAGACTCTAATGTCAAAACTTTGTCATTAACATATTCAACTTTGTCTGGTTTCTGGTATTACATTTCTCTGGAAGCTCTTTAAGGCTGAGTTTTTGTTAGAACTCAGAGGTTTGGAATAATGCCATTAGTCAACTTTACTACTGCTTCTCTCATGATTAAGGTCAGTCTCTACAAAGCCCATTGATCCAATTGATGGAATTCATTTAGCATTAAATTCAATTTTGTTAAGAGAACTCAGACCCAAAGAACATTTCTTTATCTATGTATTTTTCCTACAAAGGGTAATAGAATGATCTAACAAAGGAAATCAGCCTACTCGTCTTTTTTTAAGGAGGATCTTTATGCTAATCACATGGAAATCGTTATGTAGACAAAATTTTATACGTTAATTGTCAATTAAAATATATAATACTTCTTATCTTATATATTTTGTCTATGTTACAATATAGATAAGAAGTCTTTCAGGAAAAAAAGGGTCCTTACATGTTTATTAGAGATAAGACTGGCTAAGTTATGTCAATTTTCTAACACTTTATAGCCCTGTTAATCTGGAGATTTATTAGTCATTTGACTGTAGTGCAGCTCTGCTTATATTTGTAAATTAAAATAAGAAAAACTTTAATTAAGCTGAGGTGAGTATTAAATGAGACATTCTAAAAAGCAATTAAGAAAAATAAAGAATGTTAAAGTCTCAGTGAATATTTTCATTGTTAATGCTGTTATTAATTTGGAGACTTGAGGGCACGAGAAAATTTCTGAATGGCAATTACTTAATAGCTACTGGAGAACTAAGTGAATCAGGAATTTCTAGAAGGAATAATGTGAGTTCTCTTAGTTCTCATGTTGGCTGTAAATGGAAAAGGGCATTTCATTTATTCTTTTTTTCTCCAGGAATTGACTTTAACTTTCATTCTCTTGGAGAAACCCCCAAAGATGTCTCAACTACTACCTTCTACTCTAATTTTCTTCTTAGTCCTAGATCTCTGGGTGCCAGTTGGCTTTCTTCTTTACTTGATAATTGCTCTTTTCCAAATAGTCCCTGGATGTCTTGTTCCTTCCAAATTTCTTGGGTAGAAAGTATAGATTTCTCACAACTTTCCTTAATATCTGACTCAAGTGCATGAGATTCCTGAAATGGTATGTAATCAAAAGGGTATATGTAATCATAAGAGTATATGTAATCATAAGAGTATGTGTAATCATAAGAGTATATGTAGGAAAATAAAATTAAATTAATATTACTGTTCCTGATGCATAGTGGCAAAAGAAGATGCTAGTTAAGGAAAAAGTGTCAGATGATGGGAGTAAAGTTCTGCTGAGGGGCTGTATTTTATCCAAGGACAAGACTGAGTCCATGAAGTGTAATTTAAAGCAGAGATAGGTAGAGCTAGTTATATTTTTTTAATAGTGAGAACACATATTTGTTGTGAAACCAAATCATTGAAGAGAAATGATAAGAATGGTGACAATGAAATAGAAAAAATAGAATGTCAATATGAAGATATATTAAGACAGATTCACCACAAGATATTGAAAATGATAACAGAAAGACTCAAGAACTCTAAATGAATGATAGACACAATGGAAGGAATCATGGTAGGGAAAAAGAGTAAATTCGGTTTGAGTTATTTGTGTACTTTTCAAGGAAGACATGAAGTTCTTTAGCAGGTCACTAAATACATAGACTGAGAACTCAATTGACAGTTAGGGCCCATACAACTAAATTTTAAAATGAAGGTAACTAGTGAAAATGTGGAACAGGAATAAAGAGTCAGGAAAGAGGATCCTGGAAAACACTTACTTTACAGGGAAAGAAAAAGCCAAAGGAAGTCTAACACCAAGAGAACGCATGTTCTTAGGAGTGAGAGAGTATTCGGAATGTAGTGACTGCCCACGTTGAAAGAAATAGCATTTTTCTGGGAAGCAAGCAGTTGTGGAAAATTGCCAATGATCTGTTAGTAGGATATTGTATAAACTCATCTGTTTGATGTTTTATTCAACTCAGTAGCCATTTTCAAATCACTCCTCTCTAAAAATTCACTGAAGGAAAACACATTGTAGATATATCTTTAGTCTCCAAGACGTGTAAAAAACAACTAAAAAATATACAGGCTTAAATGAGAAAAATGGTTAGCAAGTACCCACATAAGGAAAGCTCATGTATTGGATGGAACCTTTAGGTTTTTGTATGTATATTTGTTTCTTTCTACTAGAAACTTGCGTCTTTGAGTTTTTGCTTTGTGCTTATGTTTTTGAACTACACTCCGTGGTGCTCGGGGCTTACTCTTGGTACCACACTCAGGCATTTCTACTGGTTGTGCTCAGGGATTAAAGGTAGGTCACTCACATGCAATGCACATGTCCTACCCACTGTACTAGCTCTCTGGCCCCTGGGGAACTTATACCTTTGATAGATAAAAAATTATAGCAGAAAATGAAAATATAAACTAAATAATTAAATTTGCAATGTCAGAAATCAAAATCTGGTTATTTTGGAGTTAAAAAAAGTCATGAAACATGCCAGGGTTTTTTTTGTAATTTCATTATAGTTTCAGATATTGAAAACATTTAAGTGCTTCCTTATTACATTTATTAAAAATTTGTGCTATAATTTTTGAATGAATGTTAAAAAATGTTTAAATTAGATAATATTTCTGCAGGGCTTATTTTTCTGGCATTTTCATTTATTGCATACTTACATTTTATAGTAAAACTATTCAAAAGAAACCAAAAGCACATATTAACTAAATTACCTCCTTAGAGAAACTGCTGGAAAGATATATCACTTATAAGTGTAGTGGAAAGCAATGTAAAATCAGAAATTAGAAAACTGAGTTTTTCAGTTTTGACAATTTTAACCTGAGTATTCAATTAAGCAATTTTGGACATAGTTAATAAATTGCTATAATCTAATGTTCTTTAATAAATAGGCCATAATATGTAGACAAAGCATACATATAAATGAATATGTAATATTTATTTAGGAAGTATGAATCTATCTAAAAATGCTTATTATACATTTATTGATAAAAAGATTAATGAAAATTCAAGTATGATCTTGAAACTTAGGTTGTATATTTGCATCAGTTCTATGGTGTACAGAATTATTGCAAAGTTGCAAACAAAATCACCAAATATTCAGTTTCTTTCTGTAGAAAACATAAAGGACAGTAAAAGTATTTTACTGATCATAATGACCAGATGCCGTTCTTTGGTACTTCATGATTAATTAAAAATAAATTAATATTCAAATTAATTATAAAACAAAAATCTTGGGATTTTCAAAACAGTTCCTATAAAACAATATATGGTGTTAGTACTATAGATGTGGACATATGTTCTAGCTTAGATATTTGCATACATAGGCATATTTATAGAATATATAGGTATATTCCTATTAATAGGTTCTATAAATATGCATGCATTCATACAGCATAATTACACCAAATTTTATCAAGTTGTCTTGGGATCACATGGCAACGCTTAGGGTGAATCCAGGCTCTGGTTGAGGTCACCCCTGGCAGTACTCACAGGACTAAAAGTAGTGCCAAGGATCAAGACAGGGTTTGCTGAATGAAAGGCAAATACATATCCTAAATCTTTTTTTTAATTAATCAATTAATAAATTTTTTAATGAATCGCCATGAGGCACAGTTACATACATACAAACTTTCGTGCTTACATTTCAGTCATACAATGATTGAGTGCCCATCCATCTACCAGTGCCCATTCTCCACCACCAATGTTCCCAGTATCCCTCCCCCCACCACCCCTGGTCTCTGTGTTAGATGCATTGCATTTTACTCTCTCTCTCTCCTTTCGGGTGTTGTGGTTTGCAATGCAGGTATTAAGTGACCATCATGTTCAATCTATAGTCTACTTTCAGCACACATAACCCATCCCAAGCCGGCTCTCCAAGCATCCTCTACTTGGTGGTCCCTTCTCTATCTGAGCTGCCTTTTCCTCCAGAACATGAGGCTGGCTTCCAAGCCATAGAGCAATCCTCCTGCGCTTATCTCTACTATCCTTGGGTGTTAGTTTCCCATTCTGTTACATTGTATTCCACAAATGAGTGCAGTCTTCTATGTCTATTCCTCTCTTTCTGACTCATTTCACTTAGCATGATACTCTCCACGCCCATCCATTTATATGCAAATTTCATGACTTCATCTTTTCTAACAGCTGCACAGTATTCCATCTTGTGGATGTACCAAAGTTTCTTTAACCAGTCATCTGTTCTCCGGCACTCAGGTATTTTCCAGATCCTGGCTTTTGCAAACAGTGCTGCAATGAACATACAAGTGCAGATGTCATTTCTATTATACCTTTTTGCATGTCTGGGATATATTCCCTAAAGTGGTATTGCAGGGCCTAATGGGAGCTCAATTTCTAGTTTTTTGAGAAATGTCCATACTATCTTCCAAAAGGGCTGAACCAGTTGGCATTCCCACAGCACTGAAGGATAGTCCCGTTATCCCCACATCCATGCCAAACAGGTTGCTTTTGTTCTTTCGGATGTGTGCCAGTCTCTGTGGTGAGAGATGATATCTTATTGTTTTGATCTGCATCTCCCTTTTAATAGTGATGAAGAGCATTTTTTTCATGTGCCTTTTGCCATTTGTATTTCTTCTTTCAGAAAGTTTTGGTTCATTTCATCACCTCATTTTCTGATGGGGTTGGATGCTTTCTTCTTGTAGAGTTCAATCAGTGCTTTGTATATCCTTGATATCACCCCCTTATCAGATGGGGGATTGGGTGAATATCCTTTCCCATTACGTAGATTGTCTTTGTATTCTGGTCTCTGTTTCTTTTGAGGTACAGAAGCTTCTTAGCTTAAGATAGTCCCATTTGTTTATCTCTGTTACCACTTACTTGGTTAGTGGCGTGATATCTTTGAAGATACCTTTAGCTTTAATGTTATTGAGGGTTTTACCGACCTTTTTCCCTATGTACCTTATGGATTCTGGTCTGATATTGAGGTCTTTAATCCATTTTGATCTTACTTTTGTGTATGGTGTTAGGTAGAGGTCTGAGCCATTTTTTTGCATGTAGTTGTTCAGTTTTGCCAGCACCATTTGTTAAAGAGGCTTTCCTTGTTCCAATTCACATTTCTTGCTCCCTTATTGAAGATTAGATTATTATATATTTGATGGTGTGTGTAAGGATATTCAACCCTGTTCCATTGGTCTTCAGTTCTCCCTTTTTTTTTCAGTACCATGCTGTTTTAATTATTACCACTTTGTAGTTGAGTTTGAGGTTGGGGAAGGTGTTTCCTCCCATCTTCTTTTTCCCCATAATTTCTTTAGCTATTCGTGGGGGTTTGTTGTTCCATATGAATCTCAGGAGTGTTTGATCCATTTCTTTGAAGAATTCATGGGTATCTTTAGGGGATCATATTGAATTTGTATAATGCTTTGGGGAGTATTGCCATTTTGACAATGTTAATTCTCCCAATCGATGAGTAGGGGATATGTTTCCATTTCCTCATGTCCTCTTTTATTTTGTGAAATAGCGTTTTGTAGTTGTCTTTGTACAGGTCCTTTATCTCCTTAGTTAAGCTGATTCAGAGGTACTTGATTTTCTGAGGCATGATTGTGAATAGGATTGCTTTATTCATGTCACTTTATCCTCTCTCTCATTACTTGCCTATAGAAAATCCATGGATTTTGGGTATTGATTTTATAACCTGCAACTTTACTATACATGTCTATTGTTTCTAGAATACGGTGTCATATCATGTGAAAATAGTGAGAGCTTGATTTCTTCCTTTCCTACTGGATGCCCTTAATATCTGTTTCTTGCCTAGCCACTATTGCAAGTACTTCCAGTACTATATTAAACAGAAGTGATGAGAGAGGACATCCTTGTCTTCTCCCTTATCTTAGAGGGAAGGCTCTTAATGAGTTTTTTCTCATTAAGGGTAATGCTTGCCATAGACTTGTGGTAGATGGCTTTGATGAAATTGAGGAAAGTTCCCTCCATACCCATTTTGGTGAGAGTTTTCATCATAAACGGGTGCTGAATCTTGTCAAATGCTTTCTCCGCATCTATTGACATGATCATATGATTTTATCTTTTCTTTGGTTGATGTGACGGATTATGTTGATTGATTTCCAAATGATAAACCATCTTTGTATCCCTGGGATGAATCCCACTTGGTCACTGTGTATGATCTTTTTGATGGGTTGTTGGATTCTATTTGCTAATATTTTGTTGAGGATCTTCACATTTTTTTCATCAGGGATATCGACCTGTAATTTTCTTTCTTAGTGGTGTCTTTGTCTGCTTTTGGTTAGGGAGGTTCTGTGCTCAGAAGTGACCTGTGCCAGGAATTAGGACTGGATCAGTTGCATGCAAGGCAAGCTTCTTGCCGCCTTAGATGCCTTACCGTCTCTGCCCAAATGGAGATCCCTCACAGCTAGGGCACATAGACTTGGCTCAGTGTTTTTGGCAACTGTGTTTGAACTAGAGGCCTTGTGCATGAAACAAGTGCTAGAAGCTATCTTCTTAGCTCCATAATGATCATGTTTTAAATAATCTTTAATTTTTCTTTTTGTCCCACACCTGATTGTGCTGAGGGCTACTCCCAGCCAGAATTTCTTAAATGCTCTCCTGCTAGTACTCAGGGGACCATGGCATGCAGGGAACAAAGCTGGACATTCTCCAGCATGCACTCCGCCTGCTGGACTCTCTCTGGCCCTGAATTCATTTTAAATATTTTTTAACCTTAATTACTTTTCCATAGGAAAAGATAATTTACCTTTTCTATATGATGGTAATATCATTCATCAAATCTGCAAGGCATGCACCCTACCCGCTGAACTATAGCTCCAGTACCAACACCTTTCCTTGGAAACTTGGAAACGCCTTTCCAAGCTCCTGCTGGGTCAGACACTAAGAATAAGCATCCTTAGGGCCTCAGAGACATGTTGAGGAGACGTGATTATCTTGACAAACTTGGATCCTTAGAGTACAGTGAGACGGGGATTCAGCATGCTTCCTAGGGGAAGCGGCTGACGGGGGAAGTCTGAAAGACTCCGTGGAGTTTGTGACATTTAAACTGGAAGAGTCAGATTGCTGACTGGTGACTTGAGGATTCTCTACAGAGGAAGTGATGTGCAGACACATGGCATTAAAGAACCTGGCACTCGGGTACTGTGCTTATGCTTCCAGTTGGCAGAGTGGAGGGAGGACAGCTGGGGGAAAGTGGGGCTGAGACCAGGGAAGATCTCAGTCTTGGATATTTGGTGCCTTTGAGCAGCACGACACTGGTGACATAGTTTGGGTTTGTGGATGTCCATGCCATGCTCTGCTGTGCCTCAGACCCCAGCTTCCTGCATGTGAAGCTCCCACTTGGTGAGCCCTGCCTCCTACCCCTGTTGCTGATGTCTATTAACCATGGTAAGCTACCAAGAGTATCCCGTCTGCACAGCAAAGCTTGGCAAGCTCCCCATGGTGTTTCAATATGCCAAAAACAATAACAATAATAGGTCTCATTCCCCTGACCCTGAAAGAAGCCTCCAATCAAGAAAGACAAGTAAGGAGAGGCTGCTAAAATCTCAGGGCTGGGACAAAAAGACACATTACTGGTGCACGCTCGAGTAAATTGATGAGCAACAGGATGACAGTGATACAGTGATTAGGGAGATATGCGCCTCATAGAAACTGCCTAGGAGAGTTTCTGTTTCTTCAATTTCTTGGAAGTTTGAGAAGAACTGGCAATAGGTCCTCTTTAAATATTTGGAAGAATTTGCCAGTGAATCCATTTAGACCTGGGCTTTTGTTTGTAGGAAGACTTTTGATCATAGTTTCAATTTCCTTGATAGTGATAGGTCTATTCAGGTATTCCAGATCTTCTTCGTTCAGCCTTGGGAGGTTATACGTTTCCTGAAATTTATCCATTTCTTCTACGTTCTCTCATTTCATGGCATACAGACTTTCAAAGTAGTTTCTGATGATGTTTTGAATTTTTTTGGTTTTTGTTGTAATGTCCCCCTTTTCATTTCTGATTTGTTTATTAGGGTACTCTCTCTGTCTTTGTGAGTCTTGCTAGTGCTTTGTCAATCTTATTTATTTTCTCAAAGAACCAACTCTGGTTTTATTGATCTTTTGGATTGTTTTTTGGCTTCCATGTTGTTAATTTCTGCTCTAAATTTTATTATTTATTTCCTTCTACCTCGTTTGGAATCAATTTTTTGTTTCTTTTCTAAGATCTTGAGCTGTGAAGTCAAGTTACTGTTGTGGGCCCTTTCTTCCTCCCTGAGATCTGCTTGTAGAGCTATAAATTTTCTTCTTTATATAGCTTTAGCTGTGTCTTATAGGATCTGGTAGCTCGTGTCTTCACTCTCATTTGTTTCCAGGTATCTTTTGATTTCTTCTTTGATTTCCTTCCTGGCCCAATCATTGTTCAAAATTGAGTTGTTTAATTTCCAGGTGTTTGATTTGGTTCTCTTCTATCTTCAGTGCATCGTGGTCTGAAAAGATAGTTGATACAATTTCTATTTTTCTGATTCTATTGAGGTATGTTTTGTTATCCAGAATGTGGTTTATTTTGGTAAATGTTCCCTGTGCACTGGAAAAGAATATGTCTACTTTCTTTTTGGGATATAAAGCTCTGTATAGATCTATTAACTGTCTCTTTTCTATTTCTACCTTCAAAGCTAGTGTTTTCTTGATGATTTTAATTCTCATTTATGTATCCAGAGGTGATAAGGTGGTACTGAAGTCTCCAACTACTATTGTATTGCTAGAAATATCCTCCTTAAAATCTGTTAGCAATTGTTTTCAGAATTTAGCTGGCCCCTCATAGTGTGCCTATACATTTAGGAATGTGATTTCTACCTGCTGCATATATCTCTAAATTAATAAAAAAATGGCCTTCACTATCCCATCTGATCTTTTTCAATCTGAAACCTATGTTGTTAGATACTAGTATGGTCATCCTGGCTTTTTTGAGGGTGTTGTTTTCTTGCAGGATAGTTTTCCATCCTGTGACTTTGAGTCTGTGTTTGCTCTGACTATTCAGATGTGTTTCATGTAGGCAGCAGAATGTTGGGTTCAGTTTCTGAATCCATTTTGTCACTCTGTGTCTCTTAATTGGTGCATTTAGACCATTGATATTGGTTTTTTTTTTTTTGCCATCTTTCTGTAGAGGATTGTTGTGCTTGTAGGGGTTTTTCTTGTATTATATTAGCCCCTTTAGTCCTTATTTTTAGTTTGGTTTTGAGTCTATGAAGTTTATAAGCTGTTGTTTATCCACAAAATAGTGTACTGTTCCTTCGAGTTTGAATGAGAGCTTTGCTGGATAGAGTATTCTTGGTGAGGCATTCATTTCATTGAGTTTTTTCACTATATCCCATCATTGTCTTTGGGCTTGGAAGGCTTCCTCTGATAGGTCTGCTGTCAATCTAAGGGGTGCTCCTTTGTATGTGATTTTCTTCTTTCACCCTACTGCTTGCAGTATTGTGCCTCTGTCTGTGGCATCCATCATTCTGATTTTGATATGTTTTGTAGTCTTTTTTATTAGGGTCTCTTTTAGTTGGCACCGTTAGGGCTCCTTAGATCTGAATGCCTGCATTCTCCAGCAATGATACTTTTCAGCAATGATATCTTTAACTGTGACTTTTTTATTGGAGTTGCCTCCTTGTCCTACTGGTACTCCGATGATTCTTATGCTGTTCCTCTTGAATTCATTCACTAGGTCTCTGATTCACCCTAGAGCTATTTTGAGGTCTTTTCCCATTATTTGTTTTTGGCTGTAAGCTCTCTTCAGCTCATCTTCAAGCTCACTGATTCAGTCTTCGACTGTAGCCATTCTACTGTTGAGGGCACCCATTGAGTTTTTAATTTCATCTACCAAACCCTTTATTAGTGACACTTCTGTTTGTAGCTTTCTTATTTTTGCTCTCATTTCTTCCTGTATTTTCTTGGATGTCCATTCCATTGTTTCTTTCGTGTCCTCATTTAACTTACTGGATTCCTATTCCACCGTTTCTTTGAGTTCATTGAACATGTTCAACATTTCATCTTTGCATTCTTTATTGGAGATATCATGTGTGTGGGTAGCCCCTTTGAGTCTTCTAGACTCTTCTTCATCCTCTCCTCGTGGTGGTGATTTGCACTATTTCTTAATGTTGTGGTGGTAGTATCGAGGTGGGACCCACAAGTTCACTATCACTATTCCCTCTCACTGCAAGAAAGGATTCCGGATGAGCTCAGTCAATGGTGGTTGCCTTTTTCCCCTTCTGGAATATCTCCTTCCTCTGTGTTGCTCCTCTGTGGCTTATGTGAGTCCTCTAGTGAAGCTTTGGAGGATGTGTTCTTTTATATTGGGCTTTTACAGCTTCTTGTGTTCACCGGTATTTTGGTGAGATTGGAATATAGGCTAGTGGACTATTGACCTGGTGTGGTTGAGATAGCCAGGATGTGCTCCACAGAATTAGTATGGAGTAATGGAAATTCAGATGTAAGTCCAGAGTGCAGTAAAAGGGGAAAATAAGTGCGGCCTTATTAGTGGTCGAGACCTCCCAGGAGGCCACGCCCCCTTCTACAGAGGCCACGCCCCCTGCTGTGGAGACCACGCCCCAGCTGCTCTGTAGATGGGGTGCTGGCTCTGGGGCTCACATACCTGGAAGAAGGAGCAAACCATTGATGTTGGAGGGTGGCACTGGGGGCTAGCAGAATGGAGGTCCGGGGTTTCTAGGAGGATTTGGGTCTGAGTGGTGGGATGCTGGGGCACTATATCCTAAGTCTTTAACCCTAATTTTTTACCAAATCTTTTAAAAATACTAAAAAAGAGAATAATATATTGAATAATTTTGTATAGGTATCCACATACATAGGTATGTTTAGGTATAGATAATTTAATATTAATATTGTAAAGAATCTTAAATTTTGTGTATTCAAACCCCCAACAAATTCTGACCTCTGCCCACAGAATAAGAGACTAAATTTTATACAATGCATTCCACTATTTAAAAAATATATATCTTACTTGGACTGGAGAGAGTACAGTGGTTAAGGTCTTGCATGGAGCTAACCCAGATTCAATCTCCGTATGGTTTGTAAGCCTTCTAGAAATGATTCCTGAGTGTAGAGCTAGGATTAAGCTCTGAGCTCATCTGGGTATATCCCCCAAACCTTAATATTTATTTGATTTTAGTTTTTAATTAAAAAATTGCAATTCCATATTGAGTATATTGATTCTAGTCTGCTGTCTGAAGCAAGTTGAAAGGGCATAGGTCAGCTACAGAGAATTAGACAAACAAACATCAGGAGACAAACACACAGACTGTCCAAACTTGGGGCTCCCTGGGCAGCCACCACTGCTCTCACAGGCCCCTCATTTGCTCAATAGCACATCACTCACTCACCTACCCTAGCTCCTGACACATGATCCATTGTTTTAGTTGACAGAGACATTAAGGATAGTTAGTGAGTACATCGGCATAAAATAAGTACATGAGATCTTAGACTGGGTTGTGTCACATAGTCTGTAAGAAGACACCCTTACAAATAAAGTCGGTGACAGTTTCCTATTCTATTTATGCCCAGTCTTGCCCCTATATCTAAAAGACCCTCAACAGTTGTATTCTATGCTTGCCTGGCACACACCTGCAGCAGCAGATATTTGTCTCCTATGCTGTTCTTTCCTGGGGTCAGGATTATAAACCCTTTGCATTCCGATACCTATACTATTTTATTTAGGGACATATCCCATCGTTTAGGGTTTTTTTTGTGGGGGAAAGGTTAGGGGTGATGCTGAGTGGGGAGTTACTTAGGTAAAGTGGGAAGGAGAGGTGACAGCCTTGAGAAGGAAATCTGCCACTTTCTTTATCCATCTCTGCCACCTGGAACCAACTGGGGAAAATCTAGAGCCGTGAGCCTTGCTCCTTTCAGGAAATGCCATCAGTCCTGGAACTCACCCAGGCCTTTTGGGTTCTTGCCTGTCTCTGAGAAATGAATTTCAGAAGATAAGCAGCAGAGTGTAACAGATTTTATTTAGAAGTTTTGAGGAAGGGAAGAGAGGGAGAGAGAAGGAAAGAGAGAGTAACAGACAGACAGAGACAGAGAGACAGAAGGAGAAAGAGAGACAAAGAGAAAGAGAGAGATAGAGAGAGAAAGAGAAAGAGAGAGAAGAGAGTAACCCATTTGAGAGTGAACAGGGGCTTCTGAAAAGGTTCAGAGAGAGCCCCAGTACACACCCCAGCATTAGATATGAAAATACACATCTCAAGAGGGGAAGAGGGCAATACATGTTCAGACACTCCACAGACACACACAGCACACGGCTTGGGAAGCCTACATATGATCCGTGCCCTTCCTTTGTTGAAACTGGCTTTTATAGGGTTTCTCCCAAGCTGTCCTGGGTGCGACTTTCCACCTAGGTAAGATTCCATTGCTAGGGTGGTTGCCAAGGGGGTAGAGTTGGGAGCAGTTGATGGTCTTCTCTGAAGTTCTTGCTGGAGCTTCTCAGAGGGCGTCCAGCATTCTCTGGGTCTGTGCTGGACCCAGGTAAAGGCCATGAGGCCTTAGTTCCTATGCTCACAAGGTGAGAACTGACAGCCTTAGTGCTATTGGTTTTAATACTTCCCAAGAACTTATTTCCTTGGGAGGCCATCCCTATCTACCTACCGGCCTGCTTCATGGAGATGAATTCCATAGTCGACATGCTGTTTATTACAAACCCATGATTTATTTACTTTATAACTGGAAGTTTATACCTTTTTTATGACCATCACCAACCCCCTGCCTCTGGCAAATACCCATCTGCTCTCAGTATCATTGCTCCATTTTCATTTGCTTGTATGTTTTATTCCACATATGAATGATTTCATATGATATTTTATACTCATTGCTGATTTATCTCACTTATTATAATGCCCTGAAGGCCCATTTATGTTGTCTCAAATGGCATAATTTCTTCTTTTTATTTATTTATTTATTTTTAATTTCTTCTTTTTAAAAGTGAGTAATGTTAGCCCACCTCCCATAGCTGCCATATCAACTCACCCACTGGCTCTGCTCTTCATGACCTAAATGTCTGAGGAGATGCAAGCCAAGTAGCTGTAACCACAAACACACTAGTTACCCTGGATGAAAACTCTGGAGTGCCCCCAGGACAGGAGTGGGCCCAATCCCCACCCTGTCAAAGCCCTGGCAGCTGTACCTCACCCACTGCTGCCACCACACCAACAGCCTGATTGCTTGGCTTCACTAAGAATTTCTGCAGACTCCTCCCAGTTCTACAGATCCTGAAGTTTCTGGATACCTCTAAATTGCACATACTGAAGTTCCAGTAGGACCACACCAAATAAGAAGATAAAGTAACATAGAAGCTAACTATGTTACTATGTTACTATTTTAACTACGTTAAAATAAACAAACAAAAGCAGTAACACAGAAGACTCAACCAGTGACATAGTAAATCCTTAGGCAAAGACTTAACAACCCATTATGTGATAAAATAATTAAAACAATTTTGTTTTGCTGAAATATTTTTGATAATTTTATAAAATTTTATAAATGTATAATTATATAATTTTATAAATTATAAAATGCTATAGGCTTTTGGTTGAAACAAGCAATGTAAAATAAGTCATTGTGTACCTGCTAATGTTAGGGTCTGGAGTCGACCAGCCCTCAAGGACAGAGAACAGAGCTGATAATGCAAATCACATACTAAGATTTATTTTTCCAACTAGCTAGGGTCCAAGTATCCGCTCAGCACAGCGGATTTCAACAAGAACCCAGAGTACTAGATTCAGCAAGTTCTTATACTTTCATTTTAGTGAGTAGGCATTACTCAGCAATTTTCTATTACCTTTAGAGAACATACTTTTTGTTGATGTTTTGGCCACAACATCCAGCCCAATTCCTGACAGTTACATTCTGGAGACCTAACCTCATTCTGGGGACCTAATCTTTGACAAAAAATATCTGGTTTTTCTGCTTTAACACTTTGTGACCCTCCACCCTTGGTTACCAGAAATGAACTAGCTTCTTGTTCCTGAAAGAGGCCTAGTCACTCAGAGGCCCCAAAGCTTGCCATGGCAGTTCTCTGGCTAAGAGAACATTCCCCCTTTCAGCTGTTCAAAATGAGGAAATTTCCTCATTCTGACCACTCAGGTGTAGGCTCCCCAGGTTCAGGAGCTTTTGGTACTCTTGCCTGAGGACCATCAACTGTATCCTTTATTCTACCTTTAACGAAAGACACCAACTTATTCAGGATGCAGAGGTCCTCAGTCAGGAGCAAAAGCAGAAGTACTAGGGTCACAGAGGGGATGAGATCAGAGCGACAAGTTGACTTTCCCAGCTCTTCTCCTATTACAATATTCCTGTAGTGCAATCTTTACCATTAAACACAATTCAGGAGGACTGGAGTTGGCAAAGTAGGAAGGGGACAAGCAAGGGGTTATGTGCAAGACAATAGGCTCGGTAGGTGCCTGAACAAACACACGTCCCAGCATGGGTCATAAGTGGCACAGATCGAGGCTAATTCTACTTGTCTCAGTATCAGAGAGTACCCAGTGCCCAAACTGGGGCATGTAAGGAGCTCGCTCTGCAGCTATCAGTCACTACGAGCATGCAGAAAAAGAGAATAATCGGTGACCTTCTCATGGTTCCTTTGAGCCACTTTCTTCAGTCTTATACTGAGGGGTGTCATCTCCCATTGTCTGGACATGCCACTGGTTGGTGTCATTCCATCTCCAAAGGGAGAAGCAGCTTTTATGTGTGAAGCATGGACTCAGGTCTTGCTTCCATCCACCTTCAGAGCAGTTGGTGTGGTCAGGATCATGGTGTAAGGACCTCGTGGGTGGCAGTCTCATGTCGTCGCCTAATTCAGGCCAGATCTCCCAATGTGTATGGCTGAGGAGTTCACTCTGTGGGGCACCAAGCCCCACTTCTCATAGGCCTTGACACCTGTAGGGCAAGAAATGACCGGAAAGGAGAGATCATACATTCTGGCTTACACTTCCTTATTCAAGGCTAAGTTGGAGTAGTGCAATCAACCCTCAAGAATTTTAAAGGAAGCAGAGTTCCTCCATAAAGGGGGGTTCACACTCACAACAGGCAATTGGGATTTTCAGGTGGGGAGGTGTCTTCCTTAATTGATCTACTTACATCATATTCCCCTAGAGATTTCACCACCTTAAATCTTTAAAGGGAAAATGGTGAAGTTTAATCTTCTGGAGCTGCTTCCTGCTGACACAGGGACACTGGCCCTGCCTGCACAAGGGGTGAAACCTCAAGTTAGCTTAGTTTTTAATGAGCCCCAGGCAATGAGTTTAAAAAATCAGATCAGTTAGGCTAAGGAAAGCTACTTTGAAAGGACCAACCCTTGAAGGTGGAGAAGCAAATGACAAATGCTCAAATGCTCAGGGTATAAGAACCAATTATCAATGGCATAGGAGACACAGTTCTGAGTTACTTCCTTCTTATTGCCTTGTTTCAATCCTTTCAATATTTCACTGTTTTAGTCTAGGGGGTCAGTAATTTTGAATTTCTCTTTGGAAAACTCTTTCCAATGCCCATTCTTCCTCTTCTGAAGAGCGTCCTGACTTAGAGGAAATATTCTTTAAATGAGGAGCTAATAATCACATAATGCAACAAGAATTAAGACCTGTTTAAAAAAATGCCCTGTTCTTTCCAAATGACTATATGTTCATTGAACTACGGATGAATACTTAGAACCAGTTTAGATGTCCACTCTCAGCACTTTAGCCAATTGACAGTCTGGGGGAAGCAATTGATCCTTCTGTTTGAGCTGAGGTTCCCCTGCTAAAGCTCTGGCTTCCAATACCCTGGTCAGACTAGTGGCAGCATGTACAACATTGAATTCCTTTATAGGCGAGGCTGCTTTTCTACAATCAGAAAACCAAGTTTTATCTGAATTTTCCAAAGGGGGTACCTTTTAAACCAAGATTAGAATACATTTATTCAATCCCCTCTGTAGAATTAGAATCTGATTCTTACAAAAAGCAAGTTACAGAAACATGGTTATCTCTCCACCTTCATTTTAAAATTTTGCCAGATGACTTAACAAACCTGACTTGTTCTTTTGCACAAACACAGCAAGATTTAAAAAAAATCTCCATTTGGGATACCTTGTTTTTTACTGAGAAGTCTTGGGGGTTGGCTAAAGACAGGAGACACACTAATAACGGCATTAATTTTCATCTGGCACATCAGAGCTATTCAGACCTGGCCATAAGATCAGGTCCCACGATAAACTGGAGGTAGCCTCAAGCCTTCAGGTTGAACTGGATGTGCCTCAGGCTTCTCGCCCTCTGTAGGTGTATCCTGACAAAAAGGAGCCCACCCTTTCCCTTCTTCAGGGCTAGGAGAGATCCTGGTTTCCAGGCTTTTATAGGGCCCAGGCCAGTCAGTCATTGTAGATTTCCAGATTCCTCCTTTTCCAAAACAGAGATAATATCCAGCCTTTCCTTGATCTGGCCTGCCTCTAGGGTTGCCCTGAGATTTGTAGGTACTTGAAACAGTACCTATTTAATACCTGCCATTGTCATTTAGACCAATCCCTTGACTGTTTCCCTGGAAGAGGGCTTTGGGGTCCCAAAGGTGATTTTCCTGTTTGCATGAGGGGTAGATCCTATTACAGAGAAGAAAGACTTTTATCTGCATTTATGCAAACCAACATAGTGCCATGGAGCATCAAACATACTGAAGGTAAAAAGAAGAGAAAAGCAAGAATTTCACTTTACTCAATGAAATGCAATAAGACTCATTTGCTGTGGGTCCTAGTCAAAAGAAGCTAAAATCTGTAGAGATAAAGCATACAATATCGCATCATGTTTAATTCAGTCAATCCTATGTTGAAAACCTTGACTTCCCATTATCTAAGGGCACTGTACCAGGAGTCCAGAGTACAGTTTAACATGTCTAATTCATTTAATCTTATGTTGAAAAACTTTTAATTTTCTGCAACGTTTTAAAGAATTTCATTTTCTAAGAGCACTGTACCAGGAGTCCGAATAACCTGTCCAATATTTTTTCCATAGAGCTAGCCAAAAAGGTACTAGAACAATTCTGCAGATCTATTTTAAAGAGTTTCTTATAGCAATATGATTTGATCAATTCCATTCCTTAAAACACAACCTCAAACCTTCTACACATTCCTTAACATTCATTCTGTCCTGTAACTTTCCTTCATCCCATTTCAAAACCAACTTCACTTTAACAAGATTCCTCTCCTTTTTCCCACTGATGATATTTCCATCCATTATCTTTCTGATTTAAGACAAACATCTATATTCCTTATAGTCATCCCACAGGTTTAAACTCACTGAACTTAGTACAATTCTTTACCTGGGCACTTTTACTTCTGATTTCAATCTGGTTCTAACAGACAGACAGATAGACAGACAGACAGACAATGAACTGACTATAAACAGTTATTCATATGATCTTACGTTTTCTGTCCTCCTCTGCTTTGAAAATACATTTCTTTTGCATCCTGCAAAAAAGATCGAACTGCAAGATGGTCTGGTAGTGCAAACTGCCATTCACTGGCCATCTTTTCCTGTGGTCTAGCTTATTCTCAGGCCATATGGTGTTACAGAGGTTAACAAGATACTCCTTATTTAAATTACATACTTTGAAGCTCCTCTGATGTTTTAATAAGCAACCCAAAGGAGAATCTTTGGGTATCAATGTAGGAATTTTCCATATTTACTGAGTGCCAGCAATGAAAAAGGATAGTCCCTTGGCAAAACTACCGTTCTTAGCTTTCGACATCTTTCCTGCCTTGTGCTGGCTTGCTGCCCTTCTCAGGCTTTTTACTTGCCTTTTACTCTTCTTCTTCTTCTTCTTCTCTTTTTTTTTTTTTTTGCCTTACTTTGCCTAGAGCTAAACCTGCTGGTGGCCTTCATTAGCATTTCAGTTGAACTCTAGCTGATCCTCTAGTTAGACCTAGACTGGGTGGGTAAAGGATTTCTGCCTGGGAGGTGATCTGCTTTAGTTTCCCTGAATCTTCTCACTAGTGGGTTTTCCTTCTGTCCCTCCCCTAGTGAACAATGATGCAAGACAGACAAAGGAGGGGTACCTCTTTTCAGAGATCCTCAGTGCTTGCCTGGCGGGTAGAGGACTTAGCTGTACTGGTTCAGCGTTGTGACTTGCTACCAGCATCTATGTCAGTGCCACCCTTGACTGTACATCCTTCGTGGAATCGCAGTCAACCCACTTGAGCTCTGTGACTTAGAGGGGATTTAAGAGTGCCAGGTCATGGAGCCACAAAATCATGCCTGATAAGAGGACCTATTGAGGTGCTCATGTACACGCACATTCACACAGAGGTTATCACATTCCTCCCCCTTCTCCTCTAGATATTTCCAAGGGAGTGTACCTCCATAGCAGATTTCCTCCTTCCTCATGGATTTCTTCACTGCATGATCCCCAGATAAAAATTAGTTTAGAGGACAGATTTCACGGTCAACTGGGCCTGATCCATAATGATCAGGAGAAAGGGACAGATTAAACAAACAAAAAATAACAATAGAGACCACTCCATCCGTGAAACAGATTCATACTGAGTCATTCAACACACACACACACACTAGGCGGTCAGACACACTGCCCTCACAGACAAATTATACCAATAACACCCAGATTAGGATCCTTACCAGAGTTCAGTCCAAACAGCATCTACTGGGGACAGCATCTCGACTCCTGGTTTGGCTTTTGTCTGTTTATTTATTTATATTCTGAATGAGTTTATTCTATAGTTATCTTTATCTGTTTGACTTATTTCACTTAGTGAACTTCTCCAATTTCATTCATATTGTTTCAAAAGTTGTTATTTTATCTTTCCTTATTTTTATTACTTAAAATAAAAAAAAATTACCAAATTATCTGAGGTTGGGCATTTGTTTATATCTTGGCTATTATAAATAGACCAGCAATCAATATAGGAATACACATACCATTCTGAAAGAGTTCTTTGTACAAATTGAATATAAGCCCATTTTCATAGGTAGGATGTGACTATTTTCTCCCATTCAGTAGGATTCCCACTAGTTAGACAGATAACCAACTGCATTTTTCAATGCCATTTGAAAAAAGAGAATTTCTCCATTTTGCATTCTTTTGTGTGTTTTTCAGAAGTTACATATAAATTCATTTGACATAAAATATATGATTTGATTATGATTAATAACTCATATTAATTAAATAATAGGGACTGGCTTGCTCCCCTCTACCACATGGTCCATTGGTACTCCCAGCTATAGTCCTGCTGGTCAGGCACTCCAGTGCTGACAAGCAGCACTACCTCTTTGGGCCTCCATATTGAACTGTCTTGCCTGGTTAGCAAATTGTCACTGAGAATGGCCTCTGGGTTCCTGAGCATTGCTTAAGAGGTCCCCTGGAAAAAGATCTTAGAGGGGCAGGAGAATAGGTAAAAGGACTAGAGTACATATGCAGACCCTGGGTTTGGTCCCCGGGTTCTGCATGTTCCCCCAAACACTATTGGGAGGGACCCCGAGCACTGAGACAGGAGTAACTTCAAATAATACCTGGTCATAAGTCCACACACACAAAAATAATTTTTCAGATTGTAAATGCCTTAAATTAAAAAATTATGTACTGTGATTTACAATATATTAATGATGGGATTTCTTGCATAAAATGTTCTAAATGAAAGAGACCTCCCAATTCCATCCCCCCCACCCCACCCTGCTTCTGTGGCGGGGCATTCCAATTTGAAATCTCTCTTTCCTTTTGGGTGTTGTGATTTGCAATAGGGGTATTGAGTGGTTATCCTGTTGAGTCTCCAATCTACTTTCAGCACGCATCTCCCTTCCTGTGCAGGATCTGCAATCTCGTGTGTCTTCTTTTCTGTCTCTTCTGTCTCTTCTGTCTTCTTCTTCTGTCTTCTTCTGTCTTCTGTCTTCTTCTTCTGTCTCCTTCTTCTGTCTCTCACCAGTGCCCCCCAGTCTTAGTTTATATAGCAAATTACACAGGGTGGTGACACAAAGGTGGGTTGAACATTAACAAATCAACAAAGAAGGGTAAGACCATTTCTCGAGGAGATCAACAAAACCTCATCTAAGGATTTTCATGAGATTACTAGGGGGTCTGCTCAAGGGTGGGGTCCAAACAAGGGTGTGTCAGGGTGTGTCCCTTTCTTCTTTCCTCAGCTAGTAATCCGTGTAAATAGTTATAGTAAATTTACTTCTAATATTTCTAGCAATGTCATTCTGTATGAGCACAGTAAGAGACATATTAGACTTTAAGTTTGGTTCTTCCTGAGGACATTCACTATATATTCCAGACCACAGTCCTCAGGTCAGGCTAGTCTTCCTAATCCCAGCAGAGTCCTAGTCTCGTGGTTACTTTTGGATCATAGCATTTGTCTATGACCATGCTCTCAACTTATAGTTGAGTATTGTGGTGGTTTGGCCTGGCCCATTTCGATGCCAGGGTAGCTCACAGCTTGCCCTGGGTCCATTCCATTTCTCATCGGGACCCTGCTTTTGGGGTGTTAGTAACTAAGGGCAACTGAATTGAGAAAGCAGATGCCCAGGAGTAAATATTATTGGAGTCAATCAGCTCCCAAGATACAAAGCATACTATTAACTGTCTTCCTGTGTCCATACAGAAAGGCCATTGCTCCAAGGTAAACTAAGTTCCCTGTGGCAAGGCTAAAAGGACAAACCCCATGTTATCCTACACATGACCAATCAATAATTTACTGATGCAAAAGACTTAGTTGCTTTTGTTATTTACATTTCAGCAAATTATAATATTCATATCATTTTCATACTCATTTTGAGTAGTATCATACTCAATCAGTATTCACGATCATGAAATCCCATTAATCTTCAATTTCTCAGTGGGCTCAGTAACCTCTCATTTCATCCTTTCCCTGAGATCTTAGAAGTCTATCTCAACTCGGCCCTCCCAACTGGGGGCTCATTCAGGGTCAGGGGAATGTGATCCAGCTTGTTACTGTATTTAGCATATGAATACACCATGGGAAGATTGCAAGGCTGTCTCATGTGGGCAGGAAACTCTCAGAAGCTTGCCAGTTTCTCCCAGAGGGAGAAGTAGGCTACAGGATATCACTTCTGGGAGCTTGCTTTTAAGTCTCTCTCTGGATGTTGGCTATTGATGGGATTACACACATCTGGGTTTCTCTGCTGGTACCTTCATGCATGAGGCCTGTCCGAACATGTGGAGAGGGGCCTCGAGCATGGCTGTAGCTAGGTTCCGGTGGTCTTCGGCCGCTGAGAGCTCTGCTGGGGTGGGGAGGGAAGCTGGAGTCCATCCCCTCCAAGGGGCCCTGAGGAAGACAGCCAGGCGTGCGGGCAAGAGACTCTCGGTATTATTTGCAATCAGTATTAGCATATTATAATACTTGTTATGAGTATTATCATACTCCTTATGAGCATTAGAAAATTATCATCTCATAGCATTATCTCCGACCTTTCCAGCTCATTTTAAATTATAAATGTTACTTTTTCCTCCATTTCTGGGAGCTTTCACTTGGTAATTAAGGACTAGCCTTTTGAATGTACAGCAGAAGATAAGAAATTCTACAGATAGATGTCTGCGGGCTCACTGAAACCACACACTCAAAGACGAGTTTGGTAAGACCTTCCGCATATGGAGCTGAGTCTTCAGACCCTGGCTCTAGCCCAGACCTGACTCCTGGTTCTGCACTCGGGGATCACTCCTGGAGGGCTTAAGGGTGTGTATGAGATGCCAGGGGTCAAACCTGAATTGGATGCATGCCAGGTAAATGCCCTACCCACTGTACTATCTCTCTAATCTCAGGAGACCTCTTTCTTCAGCGTGACTTCTTGCTGCTTATTGCCTTGTTAGCTTTTACCCCAGAGCAGATCCTAAAAAAAGGGAGGGATTCCTTAGCTTTCTTTTCCATTCCTGTTTGTTTTGAAAATATCACATGACTTACAGATTACACAGTAATTATGCGTAAACACCTTCAGGAATAATTATCATATGGTTTTCAGGTTTTAGAGCTCGTGGTGCTTTAGTGCTTCAGTGCTCAGACGCCTTCTTTAGTCACACAGCAGTCATCCTTCTCCAAAGCCCACTCTCACAGTCTCAGGTTAAATCTGGACCTGAAGAGACAGTGAGGAACTAAATAAGACAGTCCAAATGTGATTTGGGTGCTTTTCAGCTCACACCTGTCCCGAATGGAGGTAGAGCCCCAGGGCAAACCAGACACATTCCTTAGATCCACACAAGGTTCAACAGAAAGGATCACCTATTAGGGGACTGTTCTGGAAACCCGTTTTATTTTTCATTGGAACCTAAAAATGTGGCTCAAAGTAGCTTTGCAAACCGTCATTTTCACTGCTTACCTGGAATTGCTCGTAATCGTGTTCTGAACGCCAACCCAGTGGGATACAGCCTTGGAGAACAGGCTCCAGGCTTGGCGGGGCGCACGGGGTGGCGGGCACCGGCTCCTCCTGTGTCAGAGACATTCTCCCATCGTTATTGTCCCACTACTCTGTGCTCATTCTTCTGTATCTGACTCGTTTCAGTGTTTGATGCAAAGTAAGTGCTGTGTTATTGTTAGGCCTATAGGTAAGTGATAGTAATCAAATATTGCTGGGACTTGTACGAGCTACGCAGGCATTGGAGGACGGAGTAGGTGTCCCAGGGTCGAAGCATGCTGTCGGGGCACCTGCCGCGCTCAGTCACTGGTTCCCCAGCGCTTGTCTAGCGCCTGGCAGCTGCGTCACGACCAGGAGCAGAATAGATAGGATTTCTGTTTCCGGGGAACCTGGCCTGGTAAAAACCACTGGTAAGCAGAAAGGCAGTGCGGAGCCCAGCAGAAACTGGGAAAGAGGGGCCCGTGGAAATGAACGAGAAAGGCGCTTGGTCCACTTGTGTGGAAGCCCTGTGGTCCAGGTGCAATCAGACCTGAAAGACCACGGAGGTGTGGAGAAGTCTAAGACAAAGTGAGAAACAGATAAAGACTTGAGCGTGGGTATCAGGGCCCGGAAGTAGAGTAGCAGGTGCTGCGAGACCCTGGGAATGAAGATGATGCCCTTGGAAGAGGCAGGGAAGATATAGGTGAATTCAGGACACTGTGCCCTTGGGGAGGGTGCCCAAACAGGGTGTTAGCAGCATACACTCAAGACACCAACTTTGCTTGATAGGGAACTCTAGGGATCCTTAGTTACAAAAGGATCAAGAAGCAGACGAGTTCAGTCAAAGTGAGGAGGAGGGGCAGCTCGCTTCTGGATGAGATCCTTTGAATAAAGCTCCATAAGAAATGGAACTCTTCGCTATTACATCTTGTTTAAAGCAACAGAGTGTCTATATGATCCTTTCCCTTGCAAGATAATAAATGAAATTCCCACAAGAGGGCACCCTTGCAGAAGGAAGTTCGCCATCTGTATAAATCTTATCTGTGGGACACCAGCAGCCTCTCAGAAAGAGAGTGTGACCTCAGAGGGACCCCAGGAGGAGATGGCTCCTCTGAGGACTCTGGGCACTGACTTGGTTCAGTTACTTTGAAGCTGAAGTGTGACTCGCCAAACCAAGGGGCATTATTATCATGGTAATGTTCATTTTTCTTTCCTCATCATTCTTCAGGAGCCCTGTAATACTTACTCTCATCAAATATGTACTTAGCGAAGCCAAGCTCTGCTTGTCTTTGACATCAGGAAGAATTTACACTGTGTATCTTACCATCGATATGCTAGGAGACTGAGGTTGTATCTTATTTTAGTTGAAACCTATTTAGCCGATTAGGCATTCCTGGAAATAATGCTGGCACCTTAAAGTCATTTTGTTTCTTAGTGATATTATCTTGGAATTGCAGCCTATTTCCTCAGGAAGTGCCATTAGCAGTACAGGATGCACAATTCAGTCTAATGAGCAAGCAACGATATGGGTGTTTTAAGCATGGCTTAAGTCTTGGATGACTGCTCAGATCAAAAGAAATAAATGGACCCTATTCTTCCTTGCCTAAGACCCCTTATTAGAAAGGTGCTCACCTGACCCCAGCATAAGTCAATCTGGTAATTTATGAGCTCATGAGCTCATCTTGCATGAGCCCTTTACAATACTCTTTTTTGTATAGTAATTCTGGTTTTGCGGTTTATTTATTTATTTATTTATTTTTGGTTCCTTAATGAGGCTCCTAAAATTGTATAAACATCAGGTCATACCCATATGACCCAGTTTCCTTGTTTCTCTAAACCCTGCCTAAGTTCTATCCTTTCAGCAGCAGAACACCTGTCAGTCTTGGCTAGATTGAACAATTTAGGACAATAGCAATTGTCTCCATTTGTACGTATTTCCACCTGCTTTTCTCTCCTGGTTTCTCTATAAGGGGCTATTGTATCAAGGAGAAGGAAGGAAGTGACTAAGGAAAGGAAGTTATGTCTAAGTCATTTTAAAAATGTACTTTTCAAGTGACAAAACTTTTTCCCAAAATAGGATTTCAGGATAGACTTAGGACAGTGTGACTAGACACACAAATCTTGGAGAGGCCCAATTGCTTCTTTTCTTGGCTCCTATTCTGTGTAGAATTGAGCTGTCACAAAATTTTCCAGTGTCCTCTCTTTTTTTCCCAAGCCCATTTACTTCACGATCCCACGTTTCTCCAGCTTAGGGGTGTGTGCGCCTACTTTCTGCCTACTGGTTCCATTTCCATTTTAGGCATATGGGTCTCTGTGTTGGCTGAAGATAAGTTACATCCACTTTCCTGGATCTCTTCCCAGATTGACCTCTTCCACATTATCTTACTCATCATTCCCTTCTGCCCATCAACTAGCAAGGCTAATGGAGACAATGAACTTTGCTTTTGATTTTGCCATCCCTACTATGACACAAAATTTCCAATGATATTTACTCTGTCATGGAAGAATCGTATTCCAGACCACATTTTGAAGTGAGTGTAGCAGAGGATGACTTACTAGGCACAGCCAAGATCCAGACCCAGGAAGGTACCACGAGCACGCACATTCAAACATGCACTAGGTCTGCTGGGCCAGCATCTGGGCACAAGCACTTGTTTTCATTTTTATTTATTTGACTGCACTTGGTGGTACTCAAAGCTTTCTCCTGGCCCTGTGCTCAAGGATGACCCATGGAGGTGCTCAGGGGCCCATATGAGATGCCAAGGATCAAGGGCCAGTCGGCTGCATGCAAGGTGAGGACTCTAGATCTGGCCCGACAAGCTCTGATTTCTACCACTCTGTGTTGGATGTGTACTTCTGAGCACCCATTTTATTTCCCTGACTTTCAGTTCATCTGAAAGCATTAATCTTCATTTGTACTGTGATTAATTGCTAAAAGCTGCTCCCTATCAGACCTCTTCTTACAGTCTTGGCGAGGAGGCATATACACATATGACACTTCTGTCATCCACATTAGAAATACACAGATTTTAATAGAGATATTGGTTTTCTTGAAAACCATCAGGCAAAATACTCCCTTCAGTTGCAGTAGTAGAAGCATTAATAACTTTCCTTTCAGTGTTTGGTGTATGTATGTATCTATGAATTTTTTTGTTGTTGTGCCTGAGAACAGCAATCTTCCTGATCCCCAGCTGTAGTTCGTGTTTTTTATTAACTCTTGCATTGAGAAGCTCATTCTAATTCTTTCCCTTGCTCCTGTTCTGTGGGAGCTATTTGCTGCCAGTTGCCATGCCAACTTCAAATCCTGGGGTCCTGCTGCTAGATCACAAGCTGCCATTAGCATGTTTTTTTATAGCACCTGATTGTCCTCCAAAGACCTTCTAGTAGCTGAACTCCATTGCCTCAGAGTGTCATGAGATTTGGCTGCATTTGTGCGAAGAATAGACTAAGCTTTATAGCAGGTCTCCAGATGTATTTTCTATTAGTGCCATGTTGGTCCCTTGAATTTCATTCAAAGGAAGGATCATTCTAATTGTATGATCCAGGTCATGGTTCAATTATTGCAGCCTACAAATGACTTGCTATAATGTGAAATGCAGGGTTGACCACATATGTGGAAGCCTTTCCTCACTTTTAATTTTATTGAAAAATCAGCTTTGTCTCCACATTATTTTACATTAGGATCCTGTCAGAGGTGATGCTTTCTTCCTAATTTACAGTAAATAAAATGGAACAGGCAGAACTCATCAAAAGTCAATTTCTCTTCAAAATGAGGTTGTAGAGAATAATATAGTTGAGTGACTTAAGACAAATAGTTTTTCCCTCTTAAATTTTATTTTTTATTAAATCACTGAATTACAAAGTTGCAGAGTCAATTACAGTTGAGATTCTTGGACATAACGTTCTAACTACCAATCCCTTCACCAGTGCCCACTTATCTCCAACAATATCCCCAGTTTCCTTCTCATTCCCCTAATCCCCCACAGCTATCAGAGACCTTTTCCTTTTTGCCTTTTAGGCACTTTAGTTTAAAATATTGTTACTGATAATATAAGTTTTCTCTATCTCAGGTCATCACCCATTCTCCTCCAGACTGTCCACCTCCATCAGCCGGTGCTGGTGTTCCCTTCCCTGACATCTCCTACCCACCACCAGTGCTGACATACCTACTGAAAACCAGTTCTCATGATTTGGATTTCTGTAATCGGTAGGCATTTGTTATTGCCTTACTGTGTTTCATTATACCCCACATCTGAGAGAGATCACTTTGTGCCTGTTCTTCTCCCTCCAGCTACCTTCAACTAACTTCACTCAGCACCACATTCTCCATACAGATGTAAATTGCATGATTTCATTTTCTCTTATAGTCTAATAGTATTTCTTCTTTTTATGTTCCCTTTCCTCCTGGGATTCTTTTTTATATTATTTTATTGAATCACCGTGAGATATTTACAAGTTTTCATGTTTGGGTTACAATCACACAATGATCAAACACACATCCTTCTACCAGTGCACATTCCCCACCACCAATATCCCTTATATATCTTCCCTTTCCCACCCTCCCCCTGCCTCCATGGCAGACAATATTCCCCATACTCTCTCTCTACTTTTCGGCATTATGGCTTGCAACACAGACACTGAGAGGTCATCATATTTGGTCCATTATCTACTTTCAGCACAGATCTCTCATCCCGACTGATTCCTCCAACCATAATTATCTTAGTGATCCCTTCTCTCTTCCATCTGCCTTCTCCCTTCTACTCATGAAGCAGTCTTCCAGCTATGGGGCACTCCTCCTGGCCAAAGGGGAGGGAATAATATTTATGGTATGGATAAATTTATAATTGGAAATTATAATTTATAATATAATTTATAATTATAATATAATGTTTTACAATATTGATAACAGCAGGGCCTTATGCATTGAACATTTCAACACTACACTGTCCACCAGTTATCAGCTTCTCTCTACCATTTTCCAGTGCCCTTCTTCATCAAATACTAAGCTCCCCATCCTCCCTAGAGTGATATGCTTCCTACTCAAGACAAGTTCTCACTTTATGTTGCTTTTGGGAATTTTTTGTTTCTTTATTATGTTTCTTTATGTACCATAAATAGGGGATATTCATGTTTAAAATTGTACTAAAATATTATTCAAAGATTAAACGTCATATCCCAGAATATCTCAGCTGAGCATGCTCTTCACCTGCCATCCTGAGACCACCAGAGTGCTTGGGTGCCCTCCCAGCTCAGTGGCACTCTAAAAGTAAACAAGTGTCCACTGACATGTGAAATCTGTTGTTCACCAATCTACACCTTCATACATCTTCTCAGAAATCATGGGGATTCACTGCAGACTCAGCTCACCCTGGTGACTGTCCCAGTTAAATACTGGGACCTTCCACCCATTACATGTTCTTTGCACCACTGAGTCCTATTACCTCCAGTCTGTCTCCTCCAGCAGCTGTGCCCTGGGCTCCTGGGTGAGTACAAATGGGCTGGATGGTAATCTTTGTCTGCAGTTACATTGCTCTTACCCATGAAATATAAAGCGATGAAAATTTCAAAGAAATTAGCTTCTAAGGCACACAATAACAGCTATTGGAGGGTTTCTTCAAGTCCATAAAATCCTTGATACTATTTGAGGAAAACCTCAGAGCAATAGTCTCCACAATAATAAAGAAAATGCAGGAAGATCTAGAAAAGAAATTCAATCAGCTCAAATTAAAACTGGTGCAACATTCCAGAGGAAATATGAAATGGAATAGAAAGAGATAATGAAAACAGGAGCAAGCCACAGTAACAGAATTCAGAATACTATAAGTGATTTTAAATAGAAAACACAAGTGAGCATCACAAAAGAAGAATCAATGCTACAACAGCATTTTTAAAAATAGAAGAAAATGTAAAATATATAAGGAATAACAAAATAAGGAAAAATATTCAAATCATAGAAGTACCTTGAAGAACAGACAACAAGAAAGGGGAAGAAACACTGCTGCAAGAGATAATAGCTTAGAACTTCCCCAATATTAATATATTGATAAGGAACACACAAAGATCAACACCAGAAAAAAAGTTTAAAAAGCTATCAAAAGTGGAAAGAGGAAATTAACAGACACGTATATCAAGAAGACAGATGACCACAGTCTCATAAAAATGTTCTCACTTATTACCAAGGAAATACAAATCAGGACAACAAGATTGCATTTCATACCTATAAGAACAACATCTATTACAAAAATCTGGAAGCAAGCTGTGTTGGCAGGGATATGATGAAAAAGGAGCTTCTCTTTCTCTGCTGGTGGAAATGTTGTCTGTTTCCACCCCAATGGAAAGCAGTATGTAGACTTCTCAGAAAAGAAAGAATTGAGCTGCCACATGGCCCAGCAATTCTATTGCTTGACTCTACCTCAGAGAGAAAAACACTCATTCTAAAGGACATAAGCACACAATTATTGATTGTAGAACTTAGGACAATAGCTTAGATATGAAATCAACTCAAATGTCTGATGACAGATGAGTTGACAATGAAGATACACGATGGAATATTATGCAGCTGTAAGGAACTATGAAACCAAGCAATGAGCTACAATTCTGATGAAATTGGAGGAAATTATGTTAAACAAAATAATTCAGAAAGATAACAATATTAGATGATCTCACTTATCTGTAATATATACGATAAGTGGGCAAATGAATGCAAGCTATCAAAATAGGAACTTACCCTTGACCTTTGATTATAGAAATGAGAATAGGAAAAGACATCAAGGGGTAAGTAAGAGGAAGCAGACAGGAAATAACAGGGGAAGGGGCTAGGGTGGCCTAGAAATATATATGTGCATACATAAAACACAATACCAAAAACAATGTTATCATGAGAACATAATTACAGTAATAAAACTTTTAAAGGTGCCTGCCAAGAAGATAGGTTGTGGGATGTTAGGGAACCTGGGACATTGGTGCAAGGAGGATTACAGTGATGGTAGGATTGGTGTTGGAACATTAGTGTCATCATTTGGTAAAAATTATTCATGTTTTGAAGTTTATCTTTTAAAGTTTCTTGAAAACTTATTCACTGGCTATGAACTCCCCAAGCCGCTGCTTGTCCAAGAAGCTCTGTATCAGTCCTTCAAATCTGAATGACAATATAGTTGGATAGAATATTCTTGGTGAGGTGTTTATTTCATTTTTTTAACAATATACCACTGTTTCTTTGTAGTCAGTAGGGTCTTACTTGATAAATCTGCTGTGAGACTTATGTGGTTTCTTTTGTATGTAAGTTCTTTCTTTGATCTTGCTGCTTTTGATATTCTATCTTTGACTTTTTTCATTAGAATTATGATGTTCCTTCTAGTCTATTTTATTTGAGTCTATTTTGGCAGGGACCTTTTGAACCTCTTGAATCTAGCCAAATGCTGTGCTAAACTCTTGGAAATTCTCTTTTATAAATAACGAGTGCTTTTTCATTGAATGGACCTTCCTGTTCCTCAGGAAATTCAGTAATTCTTATATTGCTCTGCTTGAACTCATCCCAAAGTCCTCTGGAGTGCTGTTCATTTATTTCAAGACTTCCATTCTTCTGTTGTTTTCTAGATGCTTCCTATGATGCATTTTAGGTCTTACTGATCTTTTGCTCAGCTGGTGTTACTCTGCTGCAGAAAGCTCCCATTGAGATTTTTATTTCACTTACCAGACTCAGAAGTTCTGTCACTCATGACTTTATTTTTTCATTTATTCTATCACACTTACTTGTACCTGTATCATTGTTTCTTTGAACTTACTAAATATTCTCATTGTGGTATATCTGAGAGGCTCTGGTAAAACCTTCTGAGCTATTCTTTTTACTTTTTAAGCTCGCTAAATTTCTCTGTGGCTTCCCTACTGCGACTGTGGTGTTTTGTGGTGTTGCAGGTGAATCCCTGCCCACCCAGCTCTCTAAGGCCTTCAAATTAGTGTGGTTCTTTTCTTCTGTTGTGTCTCACCTGTAATATGTTGCTGTTGCTGTTTCTGATTTGTTGGTTTGAATTCTGGTTTAAATTACAAAGCTACTTTCATCACCATTGATTCTCCCTCTTCTCTGTGTGTAATTTCAGGTTTTATGATTTCTTTCTCCATCACAGCCTTGTGAGATTTTTTCCCCCCTAACTAGGGAGGAGTTATCATTAGCACAAAAACCCTGGAGATAGCTGTACTGAGTCTGGGAGTGGACAGCACGAAGATTGAGTGTGTATCCTGTGAGATATGAGGCAGAGAGCTCTCATGTGGCCATGTGATCTTTTATCCTGAGAAATTATTCAATCTATAGGCAAAGATGTGTGGTTTCCCAGGCTAATGCCCACCTTTGGGGCATGATACCTCAGAATCCAAGAACCCAGATGCCCAAGAGTTGATATTATAAGGGGCAGGACACAGCAAGTTGAAGAAGTGGTCATGGGGGTGTGTGTTGGAGCCCCAAGAAGCAGTTTGAAGGAGCCCCAAGAAGGAGTTAAGTCCTCTGGACTGCAGGTGGACACCTGTCCACTGGTCAATGCCTAGCCAGGACCTGAAGGCTAGCTGCGAGAGGAATCTGGGGAGAAGGGGCATGACTCTGGGAGAAGAAGTGGTGGTGAGTGGTGGGTCCTTCTGTGGAAACAGGAACAGTCCTGGGATGTAGGAAAACATTAGGTTTGTCTTTTCAGCCTTGCCGCAGGGCATTTAGTTTACCTTAAAGCAATGTCCTTTCTGTATGGACACAGGAAGACAGTTAATATTATGCTTTGTAACTTGGGAGCTGATTGACTCCAATGATATTTACTCCTAGGCATCTGCTTTCTCAACTTAGTTGCCCTTAGTTCCTAGCACCCCAAAAGCAGGGTCCCGACGAGGGACGAAATGGACCGAGGGCAAGCTGTGAGCTACCCTGGCATCAAAATGGGCCAGGCCAACGCACCACAATACTCAACTATAAGTTGAGAGCATGGTCATAGAAAAATGCTGTCATGATCCAAAAGTAACAACGAGATTAGGACCCTGCTGGGGTTAGGAAGATTAACCTGACCTGAGGACTGTGGTCTGGAATATATAGTGAGATGTCCTCAGGAAGAACATCTCATGTTCTATGCTCATACAGAATGACATAGCTAAAAATATTAGAAGTAGGTTTACTATAACTATTTAAGTGGATTACTAGCTGAGGAAGGAAGAAAGTGACACACCCTTGTTTGGATCCCACCCTTGAGTGGATCTCCTAGTAAACTGGAGTAATTTCCTTAGATGAGATTTTGTTAATCTCCTGGAGAAATGGTTTTACCCCTCTTTGTTGATTTGTTAATGTTCAACCCACCTTCATGTCACCACCCTATGTAATTGCTATATAAACTATGACTGTAAGGGGAGAAGGAACAGAGGCAAGAGAGAAGGGGAGAGGTAAGACAGAAGCAAGAGAGAAGACACAGAAGCAAAGGAGAAGAGACAGAGGCAAGACAGAAGACACAGAAGTCCACAGAAGTGGTGAGAGGTAACACAGAAGCAAGGAAGAAGACACAGAGGCGAAAGGGCTCTGGAGAGAGAGATCGGAAGAGACCAGAGGAGAGATGGCAGAGACAAAGATAGGTCAGAAGAGACTAGAAGAGACACTACAGAGACAGAGGCAGATATAGAGAGACAGACAGAAGAGAGCACAGCGGCACATACAGAAGCAGAAAACAAGAAGGAGCCATCCCAAGCCGGTCTATACACAGCGGCTCGAGAGCACCAAATGTGAGCAGCAAGATAAAGAGCACTCCCCTGAGAGCCCACGAACAAAACAACACAACACACATTACCCCCTCCCGTGAGCACACAACTTTTAATTATTTACAGTGGGGTAGCTCTCTGCAGTGAGCCCTGGGGGTTTCCAGTGGGACTATGATTATCTGAGGTGGGTGGAGGAGCCGAGCTGGGGGCAGAGGCTCCCAGGAGATGACGGGAGTGGGCAGAGACCCCCTCACTAGCACTCCTACAAGGGTTGGGGGCAGACTGGACCGACTTATGGGAGCTTCTGCTCCCCACGGGTCTCAGAACACACAGAGGCAATGGTGGGGAAGAGCTGTGCAGGTTGGCTGACCTGTAGGGGCTGGAAAAGAAGTTTTTCTATTTTAATATCAGGAGTTAAATGTGTGATCAGATTCTTAAAATTTATTTAAAATTTAGCCATCTTGCTTTAGTATGTTTTAGAAAAGTACTTGTCTATTCATTTACACTTACCGTCTGAATTCCAAAAAGCTCAATACTCATCTGATTAGTTCTTAGTCAAACATCATGATGGTATTGCTGTCATTAGAGGATTTGAGTATGAAGATTGGCTGGTTTTGTGTATATGTGTGTTTTTTCTTTTTTGAACCACATTGCTGTGCTTTGGGATTACTCCTGGCTTTGTGCTTAGGGGTTACCACTGGTGGTGTTCAGGCAACAATCTGTGTTATCAAACTTGATATCAAACAATCTGGGGATCAAACCTGGCTCATGCACATGCTAACCCTATAATACCTCTCTAACCCTAATTACGAAGACTCTGATGTGTTTCTGTTTCCTACAGCTTTTTAAGGAAGTAAAGATAAAAGAGTGGACTCAGATTCCAATCAGATCTAGCTGAGAGGACTTTGCCAAGCAGGAAAGGTGCCCCTGGGGAAGTCTCATCAGGAGATGCAAGGAAATAGCAGGAGGAAGAAGGTTACTTAAAAGTTCACTGAAGGAAATTCACAAGAATAGCAACAACAGAAAAATCATCTGGCTGAAAGGGCTGAGTGGGACATGTCTGAACAGTTGAAATTTTTGGGACAGTGGACAAAGTCAAGTTGGGAACTGAGAATTCTGAGAGTGACCTAGAGAAAACTTATCCACGAGCTGGTGAGCTCAGACAGTCACGTTCTGACAGGAGATATATATATATATATATATATATATATATATATATATATATATATAGACTATATCCTCATAATTTGATGGAAATGAGGTAGTATTTAGGGACAATTTTGAAAGCGCTAGTTTTAGAGTTTTATTTATCTCATATTTCAATTAAGATTTTTATGAATATTCACTCCTGTCTGTGTGGAACATTCTGGATAAAGCACCTATTGCATTGGCTCACACCTCCTTTGCATTGCCCTTATCCTTTGCACAGCTCCCCAAGCTTAACACTGGTCAACCCTCATCTACCCTGATATTTGAGGAGTGTGTGTGTTTTTTCTAGAGATTCTGATCTCCCGCTAATACCTGCAGGAAGAGGCAGACACAGAGAGACCCTTCACAGTGCGTCAGTGTCGACCCTGGAACCCAGGGAAGTGTCTGCAGGGATAGTGCTGCCCTTGACTACCATCTGTTCCCGCTATCTGTAATTTTGTTTTCATTTTACTTTATTATTTCATTTGTTATTTTTTTAAATTCCATAATTATGTGATATTATAAGCAAATATTAGCTCAATTTAAAATATCAAGAATTCCATAAAACCAAATGAAAGCATGCAAGGGGCATGCCAAGCTTGCCTGTGGTCACATTAGTGTGCCTTTGCTGTTTCCTGAAGATAGCGCTCAAACTCCCCCGGGAAAGCTGACTGAGCACACACATTTCACCCTTGGCCTACTTTGTTTATCTTGCAATCACTGAAGCATTCAGTCTAGACTGTATATTATTTCTAGCATCCTTTGTAACTTTTTCCCAAGCATCTGGTATTTCTTAGACCCATGTGACTCACCCTACATGGCCTGGCTCTCAGGTTCAAGCAGTTCTTAGGGATGACCCCATGGCTGGGTTGCTGGAGATATCCGGGGAAACCTGGGGTCAGTATTTTGAAGTGAACGTCAGGCTGGACACATTTGGTTCTCTTTCTGTATATTGAATCTGTCATCTCTGAATATTATTTCACTTGGGCTACAAGGGTCCCAGCTTTCAATTTGCACAGCTGCTGAATACCACTGGTATTAGCCCAGGCCCCTGAGAACTTCTTGAGAGTCCCCACTTCCCCAAAAAACAGCCAAGAGCACCATATATTAATAAGCTATTAGTGATGTTGAGTAAGAAGTAATGTGCTAATATGAAGCATTACGTTGTGAGATACAATTGTGAAAATTAAATTAAAATGAAGAGCAATTAAGGCTTCCTGATATATACATATTTTTTTTTAATTTTTAAATTTATTTATTTTTAATTAGAGAATCACCGTGAGGGTACAGTTACAGATTTATACACTTTTGTGCTTATACTTCCCTCATACAAAGTTCGGGAACCCACCCTTCACCAGTGCCCATTCACCACCACCCGTAAACCCAGTGTCCCTCCCACCCTCCCCAATCTCATCTCCCCCCCACCCCACCCTGCCACTGTGGCAAGGCATTCCCTTCTGTTCTCTCTCTCTAATAAGCTGTTGTGGTTTGCAATAAAGGTGTTGAGTGGCCGCTGTGCTCAGTCTCTAGCCCTCATTCAGCCCGCAACTCCCTTCCCCCACATGGCCTTCGACTACAATGTAGTTGGTGATCGCTTCTCTGAGTTGACCTTTCCCCCGAACGTGAGGCCAGCCTCGAAGCCATGGAGTCAACCTCCTGGTACTTATTTCTACAGTTCTTGGGTGTTAGTCTCCCACTCTGTTATTCTATATACCATAGATGAGTGCAATCTTTCTATGTCTGTCTCTCTCTTTCTGACTCATTTCACTCAGCATGAAACTTTTCATGCCCATCCACTTAACTACAAAATTCTTGACCTCCTTTTTTCTAACAGCTGCATAGTATTCCACTGTATAGATGTACCAAAGTTTCCTCAACCAGTCATCCGTTCTGGGGCATTCGGGTTTTTTCCAGATTCTGGCTATTGTAAACAGTGCTGCGATGAACATACATGTGCAGATGTTGTTTCGATTGTACTTTTTTGCCTCTCTGGGATATATTCCCAGCAGTGGTATTGCTGGGTCAAATGGGAATTCAATATCTAATTTTTTGAGAGTCGTCCAAATTGTTTTCCAGAAGGGCTGAACCAGTCGGCATTCCCACCAGCAGTGAAGAAGGGTCCCTTTCTCCCCACATCCTCTCCAACAGCGGTTGCTTTTGTTCTTTTGGATGTGTGCTAGTCTCTGTGGTGTGAGGTGGTATCTCATGGTTGTTTTGATCTGCATCTCTCTGATGATTAGTGATGCAGAGCACTTTTTCATGTGCCTTTTGGCCATTCGTATTTCTTCCTTGGTAAAGTTTCTGTTCATTTCTTCGCCCCATTTTTTGATGGGGTTGGATGTTTTCTTCTTGTAGAGTTCAACCAGTGCTTTATATACCATTGATATCAACCCCTTATCTGATGGGTATTGTGTAAATATCCTTTCCCATTCTGTGGATAGTCTTTGTATTCTGGTCACTGTATCTCTTGCGGTGCAGAAGCTTTTTAGTTTAATGTAGTCCCATTTGTTGATCTCTGTTTTTACTAGATTGCTTAGTTCCGTTGTCACCTTTGAAGATACGTTTATCTTCAATATCGTGGAGGGTTTCGCCAACCTTGTCTTCAATGTACCTTATGGTTTGTGGTCTAATGTTGAGGTCTTTAATCCATTTTGATCTGACTTTTGTGCATGGTGTCAGGTCAAGGTCTAAACCCATTTTTTTGCATGTGGTTTTCCAGTTGTTCCAGCACCATTTGTTAAAGAGGCTTTCCTTGCTCCACTTCACATCTCTTGCTCCCTTATCAAAGATTAGATGGTCATACATTTGGGGTTGTGTGTAGGGATATTCCACCCTGTTCCATTGGTCTACGGCTCTGCCTTTGTTCCAGTACCATGCTGTTTTAATTGTTACTGCTTTGTAGTAAAGTTTGAGGTTGGGGATGGTGATGACTCCCATCATCTTTTTCCCAAGAATTGTTTTAGCTATCCTTGGATGTTTGTTATTCCATATGAATTTTAGGATTGCTTGATCCATTTCTTTGAAGAGTGTCATGGGTATATTTATAGGGATCGCATTGAATCTGTATAATGCTTTGGGAGTATTGCCATTTTGACAACATTGATTCTCCCTATCCAAGAGCAGGGTATATGTTTCCATTTCCTCATGTCCTCTTTGATTTCATGGAGTAGCGTTATGTAGTTTTCTTTGTAAAGGTCTTTTACTTCCTTGATTAAGCTGATTCTGAGGTACTTGATTTTCTGGGGCACGATTGTGAATGGGATTGCTTTTTTCATGTCCCTTTCCTCTGCCTCATTGTTTGCATACATGAAGGCCATGGATTTTTGGGTATTGATTTTGTAGCCTGCAACTTTACTGTATAAGTCTATTGTTTCTAAGAGTTTCTTAGTAGAGGTTTTAGGCTTCTCTAGAAATAGTATCATGTCGTCTGCAAATAGTGAGAGTTTGATTTCTTCCTTTCCTATCTGGATGCCCTTAATCTCTTTTTCTTGTCTAATAGCTATCGCAAGTACTTCCAGTACTATATTGAAGAGGAGTGGTGAGAGTGGGCATCCTTGTCTTGTGCCTGATCTCAGAGGAAAGGCCCTTAGTTTTTCCCCGTTGAGGATAATGCTTGCCGTAGGCTTGTGATAGATGGCTTCGACTATCTTGAGGAAAGTTCCTCCAGACCCCATTTTGGCGAGGGTTTTCATCATGAAAGGATGTTGGATCTTGTCAAATGCTTTCTCTGCATCTATTGATATGATCATATGGTTTTTATCTTTGCTTTTGTTGATATGGTGGATTATGTTGATTGATTTCCAAATGTTAAACCATCCTTGCATCCCTGGGATGAATCCCACTTGGTCATGATGTATGATCTTTTTGATGAGTTGTTGGATCCTATTTGCTAGTATTTTGTTGAGGATCTTCGCATCGGTGTTCATCAGGGAAATTGGTCTGTAATTTTCTTTCTTAGTGGTGTCTTTGTTTGTTTTTGGTATTAGGGAGATATGTGCTTCATAGAAACGGTTTGGGAGAGTTCCTGTTTTTTCAATTTCCTGGAAAAGTTTGAGGAAAACAGGCAATAGGTCTTCTTTAAATGTTTGGAAGAATTCGCCAGTGAAACCATCTGGGCCTGGGCTTTTGTTTTTGGGGAGGTTTTTGATTACAGTTTCAATTTCCTTAACATTGATGGGTCTATTCAGGTATTCCAGGTCTTCTTTCTTCAGTGTTGGGAGATTGTAGGAATCAAGGAATCCATCCATTTCTTTTAGGTTCTCCTTTTTTGTGGCGTAAAGACCTTCAAAGTAGTCTCTAATGATCTTTTGAATCTCACTGGTTTCCTTTATGATGTCCCCCTTTTCATTTCTGATTCGATTTATTAGAGTTTTCTCTCTTTCTTTCTTTGTGAGTCTTGCTAGCGGTTTATCAATCTTATTTATTTTCTCAAAGAACCAACTCTTTGTTTCATTGATCTTTCGGATTGTTTTTTTGGTTTCGATGTCATTAATTTCTGCTCTAATTTTTATTATTTCTTTCCTTCGGTCTGGTTTGGGGTCCTTTTTCTGGTCCTTTTCTAGGGTCTTGAGTCGTGAAGTCAAGCTATCTATGTGGGTCCTTTCTTCCTTCCTGAGGAATGCTTGGAGAGCTATAAATTTTCCCCTTAACACGGCTCTAGCTGCGTCCCATAGGTTTTGGTAGCTCGTGTCTTCATTCTCATTTGTTTCTAAGTATCTTTTGATTTCTTCCTTGATTTCCTTCTTGACCCACTCATTGCTCAACATGGAATTGTTTAATTTCCAGGTGTTTGATTTGATTTTCCGTATTTGTGGGTGGTTAGCTTCTATCTTCAGCGGATCGTGGTCTGAAAAGATGGTTGATACAATTTCTATTTTTCCGATTCTATTGAGGTATGTTCTGGGGCCCAGTACATGGTCTATTTTTGAAAATGTTCCATGTGCACTGGAAAAGAATGTGTATTCTTTCTTTTTGGGGTGTAAGGCCCTGTATAGGTCTATTAGGCCTCTCTCTTCAATTTCTTCATTCAGAGTCAGTGTTTCCTTGTTGAGTTTTGTTCTTGTGGATCTATCTAGAGGCGATAAGGCCATATTGAAGTCTCCGACTACAATTGTGCTGTTAGTGATGTCCTCTTTGAAGTCTGTTAGGAGTCGTTTTAAATATTTAGCCGGTCGTTTGTTAGGAGCATATACGTTTAAGAGTGTGATTTCTTCCTGTTGTACATATCCCTTGATAAACAGAAAATGACCTTCGCTGTCCCTTTTGATCTTTTTCATCCTGAAATCTATGTTGTCGGATACCAGGATGGCCACTCCAGCTTTTTTAAGGGGGTTGTTTGCTTGGAGGATTGTTTTCCATCCTTTGACTTTGAGTCTATGTTTACTCTGTTTGTTCAGGTGTGTTTCTTGCAGGCAACAGAACGTTGGGTTTAATTTCCGGATCCATTTAGCCACTCTGTGTCTCTTGATAGGTGCATTTAGGCCATTGACATTGAGAGAGATTATTGTGATGTGGTTTTGTGTCATCTTTCTGTGGGATTTGTTGTTCTTATGGGGCTCCTCCTTGTCTTAGAGTAGCCCCCTTAGACCTTCTTTCAAGATTGGTTTTGAGTCTATGAAGTTCCTGAGCTGTTGTTTATCCGAGAAATAGTGTATGGTTCCTTCGAGTTTGAGTGAGAGTTTAGCTGGATAAAGTATTCTTGGTGAGGCATTCATTTCGTTGAGTTTTTTCACTATGTCCCACCATTGTCTTCGGGCTCGGAGGGTTTCTTCTGACAGATCGGCTGTAAATCTGAGGGGTGCTCCTTTGTATGTGATTTCCCTCTTTGACCTTGCTACTTGTAGAATTGTGTCTCTATCTACAGCATCCGCCATTCTGACTATGATATGCCTTGGAGTCTTTTTATTTGGGTCTCTTTTTGCTGGCACTCTTCGGACTTCTTGTATCTGGACGCCTGCCTTCTCCAGCTCTGGGAATTTCTTAGTAATGATGTCTTTGACTATGTTTTTTTCATTGGGGTTACTTCCCTGTGGTTCTGGTACTCCAATGATTCTTATGTTGTTCCTCTTGAAGTCATCCCCCAGGGCTCTGATTCGCTCTATAGCCATTTTGAGGTCTTTCGCCATTATTTGTTGCTGTCTGTAAGCTTTCTGCAGCTCATCCTCAAGCTCGCTGATTCTATCTTCGGCTGTAGTCATTCTGCTGTTGAGGGCATCTAGTGAGATTTTTATTTCATCTACCGATTGCTTTATTTGTGAGTCTTCCGTTCGAAGGTTTGAAATTTCTGCTCTCATTTCTGCTCTCATTTCTTCCTGTATTTTCTTGGTAGACCGTTCCAGCGCTTCATTCATCTCCTCCCTTAATTTATTGGATGTCTGTTCCATATTTGCTTGGAGTAGGTCGACTCTCCTCCAGATTTCCTCTCTGAATTGTTTATCTGAGAGGTCGTAGATGTTGGGAGACTCTTTTGAGGTTTCTAGTATCTTTTCTTCTTTCTCTCTTGGTGGAGGGGATTTTCGCTGCTTCTTCATATTGTCACGGAAGTGTAGAGTTGGAACCTTGTAGTTATTTATTCCTCTTCCTTTTTGTGGGAAGAAGGGGCTCCGATTGTGCTAAACTTCCCTTATTCACTGATAGCTTTTATACTGTCAGCCTAAGCTAATGGCTATTTTGCGTAAATGTTTGAGATCGCAAAAGTGAGTTTTCAAAGGAATACACAGTACCGATTGAGCTGAGGTAGCAAAGAATAACTGCGGCCGCGTTAGCGTTGGCCGCTCTGAGAGGAAGCCACGCCCACTTTTAAGACCACGCCCACTAAGACACAGGCCACGCCCCCAGTGTCTTCCTGTTGATGGGGGGGACGGGAGGGCGTGGCCTAGGGATGGTCCTCGTACCTGATGGACGTGCGCAGTTACAAGCCGGTTCGGGAGACGGGGTGCGCAGGGCGAGCAGGGAGTGACTTCAGAAACTCGGGAGATGCAGACGGCAGCGGGAAGTGGGGGAAAGGGAGGGCGTGGCCGAGGGATGGTCCTCGTACCTCCAGAGACTTTTGTTCTGCTCCTCGAGCTGAGTTAACAGATGCTCAATATATTTATTAGAGTCCATGTGTTCCTCTACTGAAGCAGATGCCAAGTGTACGAGCTCATGACCTCATTGGGTCATCAGGACCACGGCAGTCTCTGCGTTTGGCTCCAGACAATCTCAGCTCTCCGATCTGACAGCCACAATCAGACCCTGCTTCCCTCCTTCTAAACAGTGCCAGTAGGTTTCCTTCTGCTGTCAATATTTAACTACCCTGTCCCTGATATATACATATTTGCAGCAGACTGTATAGGATAAGCATACATTGAATGGTAGATGGACAATAAAACTTTTTTATGTAAGAAAATGATGAGAATTTATTCCTAGAAACAATGAACTAGGTGTTATCCCATATGCCTATTTTGTTTTGTTTCCCTTGGTATAGCCAGGAATAAAGTTGGGGAAATGAAGATCAGCCAGGTTTATGGAGACTTAAAAACCTGACAAATGAATCAACAGCTGTTTGGTAAGGAAAATCTTAAAAGTATTTAATAGCATTGCTGCTCTCTGAGAACATTTTAGGAAGATAGAACTAGCAGCGACTCCGGAGGGCCATGGGGATCAGCTGGGAAACACCTGAATGTTACTGAGGGCAGTAAAGAGGCTTGGGAGGGAAAGAAGTGGAAAGAAAGAAGTGAATCATCGGAGAATAAAAGCATTGAGACTGGACACCGCAGTCAAACAGGGAAGAAGGAATTAAACTCTGTTTTCCAGTCTTGGTGGCTGGGTGAGAAGGTTGCTGAGTTGCAGTTCTTGAGAACCAGCATCAAAATTCCTCCCCTCATAGAGGATCATGCTGGGCAAACAAGACCCCTACTTTCTGTCCTGATTCCTCCATTCATTTGTCTATTATATATCCTAAAGCAAGATTTGAAATCTTTTTTATTCCCAGTAAATACCTAATAATACTTTTAGTTTATTGTACAAAACCATCTATGGTCTCTGTCATAAAATCTCAACTGAGATGCAAAACATTTATGAACATTACCTGTAAGCATGTGGCTTATGTATCTTGATATTATTCAGGTAAACATTTTGTTTTAATGTCTTTTTAATAATTGAATGGTGGTGACTTACAACACTGTAGTGATAACTTCCCGTGTGCATAATTTCAGCACCACACTCATCACCAGAATACCTTCCCCCAAGGTCCTGACGGCCTTTCCTTTCAATCACCTACCCTTCATAAGCATTTTTCTGAGGCACAGCTCTCCAGCTCTGTTGCTTTTGTCCCTTGCCCTGTATCTATAAGTCCCACATATGAGCATGATCATTCCGTATCTACCTCTTTATTTCTAACTTTACTCAGCATGAGATCCTCTAGTTCTATCCATGTCACAGCAAATTGCATGATTTTGTCTTATCTTCGAGATACATAATATTTCAGATGTGTATGAAATAAGCTTCTTGATCTGTCTGCCAATATTGAACATTTGGGTTTTCATGTCTTTGCTGTTGAACTGACTGCCACATACGTTTATATGATTTTGGATATAGAATATCCAATAAACATAGGATTATTTATTCATTCAAATTTATGTTTCTGCAATCTGGGTGTAGATGCCAAGGAGTGGTATTCCTGGATCACATGGGAACTTTCCCCCACCACACACACACCCTTTTTTTTAAAAAGAGATCTTCATATTGCTCCCCACAGGTGCTAAGACAGAAAACTTTCCCAGTAGCAGAGAATGTGAGTTCCTTTATCACCACAACCTCATCTGGCTTTTTCCAGACTATTCTATAAATGCCATCCATACTTGTGTGAAATGATACCTCAGTGTGTTTTTAATTTAATTCAATTTTTATAAAGTAGTTCACAATATATTATTACATTTAATATGTGAGCACCAATCCCGCCACCATTAAACCTTCCCACCACCATATTTCAGATGTTGCTATCCCAAACTCCAACCTCTGCCCCCAAACAGACCTGAAAGTAATTTATTTTGTATTGTTTGTTATTAATAAGTGACTGAAAATGATTTTTAAAAGTTTGCTTAGAGAAAATTGTGTGAAGATTGTTGTATTATATCCAGGGGCCATTAAGACCTCCTATAAGAGAGATTACTAACATGTTGTTAAAGATTGAGCTTGTGTGCTTATATATATATATATATAAGCTGTATTATATATATACATAAAATATATATCACTGTCACTGTCATCTCATTGATTTGCTCACTGTATCACTGTCACTGTCATCTCATTGCTTATTGATTTGCTCAAGTGGACACCAGTAATGTCTCCATTGTGAGACTTGTTACTGTTTTTGGCATATCGAATACTCCATGGGTAGCTTGCCAGGCTCTGCTACGTGGGTGGGATACTCTCAGTAGCTTGCCAGGCTCTCTGAGAGGGACAGAGGAATTGAACCCCAGGTGGGCCTCGTGCAAGGCAAATGCCCTACCTGCTGTGCTATTGCTTCAGTCCAGGGGAATATGATGTAGGTAGATAAATGAAGGAAGCCCCCCGAAAATCCAATTGCCTGCTGTGAGTGCGAACTCCCTTTATGGAAGAACTCTGCTCCCTTTAAAATTCTTTTGGGTCAACTGCCTCTACTCCAACTTAGCCTTGAAAAAGGAAGCAGAGGCCAGAATGTATGATCTCTCTTTTCTCCAATCATTACTTATATATCTGTAAAAATATATTTCTCTCTAAGATTGGTTGCCTTCTACTTAAAACCTTCTACTTTAAACCCCATCAAATGTGGTGCACTACTCTTGGAGTATTAGTGGTGTAAGGTATGAGATGTTGCGCTGCCATAAATGTGGCCACATGTCCACGAATAGGTTCACCAAGCAAGTATAAAGTGGCCGTGAGCATGGTGGTGGCTCAGTTCTGGAGATTTTTGGCTGCCAAGGCTGGTCGTTGGGGCGGGGAGGGAAACTCATCCGCCCCCCTCTGGGTTGTCCCAAGTGAAGCAGTCTGCTGCGGGGTCCGGTGGCATGACTATGGCGAGTCCCTCAGTGTTGTTTTGATTTAAATTTCTGTAATAGTAAGTAGTGATGAACACTTTTATATGCCTATTGGCCATCTCCATGTCTTCTGTAAGGAAATGTCTGTTCATGTCCTATTCCCATTTTCCAATGGGATTGTTGGAGTTTTTCTTGTTGAGTTTTGTGTGTGCTTTATAGATCTTGGATTTTAGCTCTTTATGTTATGTATTGTGTGCAGATATTTTCTACTATTCAGTAACTTGTCTTTATATTATAGTTCAAGTTTTTTTAATGTGCAGATTTGAATTTGATATAGTTAATAAATTTGTTTATTTTTCTTTTTGTTTTCTTTGCCTCCGGTCATCTTGTTGAGGATGGTCAATTTCCTGGAGAATTCTGCCAGTGTTTTTTCCAATGTATTTTATGGATTCTGGTCTGATATTGTGGTTTTTAAATTCACTCTCAGTTTACTTTTGTGCATGATGTAAGATACAGTACTAATTTCATATTTTTACATCAAGTTTTCCCAAAAACATTTTTTGAAGAGACTTTCTTCACTCTGCTTAATTTTACCTCCTTTGTAATAGACTAAGTGTCCATGGGTCTGAGAGTTTAACTGCAAACTATGCATTCTGCTTCATTGATCTGTGGGTCTGTTTTTATTCTCCCGTGCTATCTTTGATCCTATTACTTTGTGTTCTCTTTCTTGCTCTCTCTTTTTTTCTTAGTATATCTAGCTAAGAATTTGTCAATCTTATTTATTCTTTCAACGAATCAACTCTTGGTTTAATATTGCATTATTTTATGTATCATAGATTTATGCTCTAATTTTTATTATCTGCTGATTTTCACTTGCTCTAATGTTCATTATTTTGTTCTTTTTTCTAGTTTATCTGTGAGCTTAGGTTGTGATTTAAGCCTTTTTTTCTTCCTGCTATGTGTTTGATTAGCTACGAACTCCACACCCCCCAATCCAAGTACCCCATTTTGCTGTGTCCCATAGCTTCATTCTTGTTTATTTTGAGAAATCTTAATTTTTTCACTGTTTTTCTCTTTAATACAATTATTATTCAACAGCATTTTGTTTTGTTTCCAAGCATTTAATATGCTACCCACTTTTTTATCATTGATTGCTGCTTTTGTGGTTTTATGGTCTGAGAAGATACTTGGTATGATTTTGATTTTTGTGATTATGTGGATATTTTAGTTGTATACCAGCATGTGACTTAGCTGGGGAAATATCTCATGTACAGTGGAGAAGAATGTATACTCAGGAGTGTGGGGTGTCCTGAAAATGTCTACTAGACCCATTCCTCAAGTTCCTTTTAGAGCTCTTGCTTCTTTATTGATGCTTTGCATAATTGATTTGTCCAATAATGAGACTGGGGTATTGAAGTCTTCCATTACTGTCAGGCTGTATTTGATATGTTCTGAAGTTTATTATCAGTTTCTGTGCCTTCATTTGGTGGATATATGTTGATAAGAGTTAAGTCCTCTTTCCTTAACCATTATGTAATACCTGTTTCAACCTTTCATGATCTTCTTTAGTTTGGATGCTGTTCAGTCTGAAACTAGTATAGCTATCCTTACATTTTTATATCTGGATATTAGACTGTATAATTGTGTATAATTATCTTCTCTCCATTCTCACTGAGCCCATGTTTATCATGAGAGCTTAAGAATGTCTACTGATGTATGTTGCTGCTCTGTACATACTGTTATTCTGTCATTTTGTGAGGGAGATTATTTTATTGACATTCAGTAAAATTATTAATATTGAGGGGATGTGTTTCCAGGATTATATGTTGAGTTTGATTGTGTTATGTGATGTTTCTCTCTTATGTGTGAACTTTCTGTGTCCTTGTCAGGGGTGGATTAGTCTACAAACATATTGTCAACTACCATTTATATGAGAATACTTTTGTCCCTTCTTCCACTATGAGTGACAATCTTACTGGCTAGAGGATTATTGGATGAGAGTTTTTTCATTCAGTACTTTGTGTATATTATTCCATTATTTTTCTGCTTGAAGATTTTCACTAGAAATCTGCTGTGAATCTGATGCTTTTCCCCTTGTGTGTGAAATTTCGATTCTGTCTTGTAGCTGTGAGGAGTCTGCCTCTATCTTTTCTTTTGCTCTTGTCATTTTGATTACACAGTATTTTGTGTTGCATTACTTGGATTTACTCTTGTTGGTACTTATCCTGCTCTTCAGGTTGGGAAAATCATGTCCAGTTATTTCAACTAGTCAGCCTTCTATAGTTGCCTTGATTCTTAAGTTGTTTCATTTGACATTGTAAATAATTTCCCTTATATTCTCTTTATTCTTTCTTCCTGGATTTTCTTCCTGGATTTTCAAGTGCACTGATTCTCCTTCCAACATTATTCACACTGATTCTAAGGTTTCTTGCTGCAATTTTAATTTCTGTTACTTTTATTCAGATGATTAACTTTTTTCCCCAAGTTAATTTTCTTCAGGTTTATTTTACTGATACTTGTTGATTACCAAATTAATTTTATTGATTCTTTGCTTGAATTTAAAAAAATCAATTAACATGATTGATATGCTATCAATCAATTGACATGATATTAATTAATCTGAGTATTGATATGTTTGGGCTGGAGCGATAGCACAGCAGGTAGGGCATTTGCCTTGCACGCAGCTGACCCAGGTTTGATTCCTTCACCCCTCTCGGAGAACCTGACAAGCTACCGAGGGTATCTTGCCCCCATGGCAGATCCTGGCAAGCTACCCATGGCATATTCGATATGCCGAAAACAGTAACAACAAGTCTCACGATAGAGACGTTACTGGTGCCCACTCAAGCAAATCGATGAGCAACGGGATGACAGTGATACAGTGATACAGTGATTGATATGGTTGTTGGTCTAAATACACCATCTAGCCAGTTACAAGCTAGCTTTTTGTTGTCTTCTGCTGATCTCCCTGTGTCCTTTTACTTTCCCATTGTCTTAGATGTCACTTTCATAGTTGATGAGGGGTTGACTGGGCTGGTATTGTTTATGTCCAGATAGCACTCTTAGGCTGATGATGGTAGAAGCAGCTGTTTGGAAGATTCTAGGACCTTTGCTATTATGGCAGGTGTGCTAAGGCCCCAAATCTTAATAATAAGTTTTTTAAAATAGTGATTGTGTATGTGTATACTAGTTAAAGTTGATGGATTTCCAACAGAACTTTGACTGTCTGGTATCACTGAAGTACAGCTGTGTGAGGTCGTGTCAGTGGTCCTGTGGTTTGGGGGTTGGAGGCTAATTGACCACATGCAAAGTCTGGGTTCAGAGCAGGTGAGTGGGATGGATGCTTCTGTCTGCTGCAGTTTCGTGGATCAGGAGAGTGGTAGACTTTTTGCCTCCAGGAGCCCTCTTGCTGCTTCAGAAGACTAAGCCAAATTGATTTAGAAAATTTACAGTCCTTATTTCTTTTAGGTCTCTAATAATGATGACAAGTTATTATAAGTTTTTTAAAATAATGTAGGAGTACTGCTATTTATTCAGCCATTTATTAAGCTGATTGAATTGGGCATGAACTCCACAGTACCTTTTTAAATTTTATTGTATCACCGTGAGATAGAGTTACAAAGCTTTCATGTTTGAGACTCAGCCATACAATGATGGAACCCATCCCTCCACCAGTGCATATCCTCCACCACCGATGCCCCATCCCCTCCCACACACACATCCCAGTCCTCACTCTGCTTCTATGGCAGACAATTTCCACAATACTCTCTCTCTAATTTTGGGCATTATGTTTTGCTTGAATTTTCCCACCACCATTCAAGCCTACCTACCAGGGGCAGATGCTAGATAATTTATTTTCCATTGCTCTTTTTGAATATTATGAGAGCTCATGTGGCCATGATTGTAAATGTAAATTTCTAGATTGTAAATGGTTGGGTTCCAGAGACATCTCTGTATGGCACTAATTCACTTTGGGATTCAATTGAGAGTCTCTGGGTCAGGGCTATTGTGTGCTAAGATGGCATTTACATGCAAATTGTGGGTATGACAGCCAGTCTTCTGGGTGGGCAGAGAGCTGGGGATGAATAGCCCGGGTCCTCTGCTTCCATGTAGTCTGGAGATTTAGTCCTAGGACCATATACCAAGGGCCTTGCTTGTGAAGCTCTTGGTCACTGGGATTCCATCTGCAGTAGGCGGGGAGACTGCATCTGCTCCATCTGAGATGCCCCAGTAATATTGGCTCGGTGTGGGGCCCAGAGAGATCTCTGGTGCTGTGGTGTCTTCCAGGACAGGGCTGTTGGTGTGCTAAGATTCACATTACAAAATTTTCAGCAGATTATATCTTGGTGAGCTCCATCCTGAGATGATGGAGTTAGGTTGGGGGTATGGCGGTGATTTGGATTGTGAAAGAAAGTGGGGTTTTCTGCCTGGGGCTCTGCAACTTTTGATCTTTTTCAAGATTTATTTAGGGGTCTCTGGAGCAAGGCCGGTACTAGAGCTTACAGGGTGGTGCTGGAGTTGGTTCGTGGGGGTGAATGCCAGTGCTTCCATGTGTATTGGGAGACCATCCCAACTCTGAGAAAGCCTGGAGATTTCTGTTACAAAACCCGCATACCAGAATTTCAGCAGATTATATCTTGTTGAGGTTAGTCCTGAGAAGGTTGAGTCAGGCCCGGGTTATGGCGGTAATTTTGGTTTGTGGAAGCAAGTAGCTGCTGGGGGCTTTGCTTGGGAGGGCCATCAGGCCAACCTGACCCCACTCCGATTTACCCCAGTCTGTTCAGCCATGCATGTGTCTGAGATTAACAGCGGCTTTTAATTTCTTTTGAGATTTATCTATGGGTCTCTGAAATAAGGCCAATAAATGAGCTTGTATAGCTGAGCTGGAGATGGTTTGTGGTTGTGGCTACCACATACCTAACTTTTGGCCATTTAGTTTCTTGGTAAACTTGGTCCCAAGTTGTTGGGGTCTGGCCAAAGGCACAGCGGCAATTTTGGGGTATTAGGAAGCCTGAACTCACCATCAGGCTGCTGATGCACTCGTCATTATTATGTTTTTTTTTAATGTAATGCACTCCTACTGGAAAGAGGTAACATAATATATATTATAAGCCTTGAGTAACAGCAAATCGCAGTGCTTAAACAGGAAGAAAGGAAAAAAGAGAGAGAGAGAGTGACAGACAGACAGACAGGCAATGACCGAGAGAGTTAGAGAAAAAATATGTCTGCCAAAAAGGCAGACTGGGGTGGGACAAGAAGGAAGGGAAACTGGGAATATTTGATTATGCAAATGTACGCTGTTGAAGGGATGTGTGCTGGAATACTGTCTGACTGAAACCCAATCATCCAATCACGAACAGCTTTGTAACTATGTATCTCACAGTGATTCAATTTAAAAAAAAATTGAGTCCTACCATTTATCTTCCAGTTGGATTCAAATCTTTATTTTGTACAAGTTTGAGGCACATTCAGTAGGGGACTAACATTCTGACCTAGATACAGTGTAAAAAGAAGCTCCCAAGTAAGGGAGCTTAGCACTTACTGTGAGCAGTTTCCTGGAAACAGACAGGTATAGTGAGAGGTTTGCAACTTCATCGTGAAGAGTGGTGGATGTTCATGATGGAGTATGTTTAAGGGCCAGATATTCTGGTCAGAAAGAAATAAGTGGTTCAGTTATTCACAAAGAGACCCCATTATGTGTCATAGGTTTATTAGATAGAACCTGAATTATTTTGATATTATGATAAGAGACGAGTTCATTGAATAAAAGTTTAAAATGTTGGGCCTCACTCTAGGATTGAGATGAAAACATCCTTTCAGCTCTATTGCAATAAATGTTGCATAAATATAAACAGTATACCCCTAAATTCAGGTATGTGTGCCTCTAACATATACCTCAGTATATGAGGTATACTTAGACTCTGTACAGTATAACTACAAGATATAGATATGACTGTATAAAAGACACTGCCTTCATTCATTTGACCCCAAGAAAGCCATAATAGTAAGATGTATAAAAGTGGTGTTATTTGATTAGATCTGTTTATAAATAACAGAATGTACTGTGAAGTATTAGAGTTCAGAAATGAATGATTCTCACTATGAAGCGTTTACAGATTGGGGTGGCAGAAATAGAGCTTACGGTAGGACAAATAATTCAAATAGGATAAACATGATACAATATGGAAACAGCTCAGAATTTATGGGCTTGCTCAGAGTTTATATGAGGAGCTATATGAGGTGGTTGGATTACAACATAGGGACTTCTTTTGGGCAATAAATTATTACTTGAGTTGGCCAAAGAATATTGCAGTTTAGATTTGCATGTTCTCACATATTAAATGTTTTTCTTTTGCAAAAATTTCAGTTCAGGAGAATGTCACAGGGATCATAGAAAGTTCTCCCCCATCAGATTACCTAGCACTAGATTCTATAACAAAAATCATGGAGCAGCTGAGACATGACTTTGTTCTATTTGTAAGTCATAAATTGAGCGTGCCACATTTTTATAAACAAAGGCAGACATGAGACTTCTGGGTTACAGACTACCGATTTTCAACGATACTAACAGATTCCTGGCAGTAGCTTCCTTGCAGATGCAAACTTCCAAGAGTGCTTTTCTGGTCAAGTCACAAGGGATATGCTCAATTCCTCCAGCGACCAATTGTGACACAGGGAACAGAGCAACAGCATAGCATGTACAGAGCTTCTCTTGACAACCAATCTCGGTATAATCCCCTGAATCCCATATGGTCCCCCGGACCTTGCAGGAATGATCTCTAAACATAGAGCCAAGAGTAAACCCAGAGTACAATAGGGTGTGTCCCCCAAAGAAACAAAGTTATGACATGTATGAAAACTTTTTTTGTCAAGGAATCTCACAAGACATATAATATCTATAGTCCTTGCTGGGACTAGTCATGGAGTCACTCTCTCTACCTGACCACTTATGCAAAATTCCAGACTCCCAGAGAAAAAACAGGTGTTCATAACAATGTACACATACATTATGTCTGTATATGTATTTTGTTTGCTTGTTTTTTAAATCAGGTTTAGGTCTAGTTATTCTCTCCCACCTGGAACCACTGGGAATGCTTCTGATGTCTGTGGTCCCAGATAACTTGTCAATAGACCTTTCAAAGGATCAAAATTTCAGACCTGCTATGATAACTCTGCATTGTACACAGTTACACCTGACTTGGATAGAAACTTAGAAATATAACACAGCTAGATGACTGTGTGTTGAGCTAAATCTCATATTGGTTATTTTAGAAAGATAGCCCACAAGTAATTAGTAATATTTGCTGCACAGGGGAAAAGGGCAACAAGGTCCAGAAAAATTTGTGGTTATTAACAGTTGGCGTTGTTTGTGCTTTATTATAGAAAGCTAGCCTGGTCATGTCAACAGTACACTTTTTAATTCAGATAATAAAAAACATTTCAAGGCATTATCTACTGTGCTCTGAGGTCACACATACCAGTTAAGTCCCAAGTCAGTGAGTGAATGAATGTTAGGAGATCAGGTCTTGATCAGAAAACTAAAAGTTTATCAGAACTTGAGTGTAGAATAAGGGCTGAAGAGCAGACAGAGATCATGCCAGCAGCATGGATTGGAACCTGATTACAAAGCAATTTGAGTGCCATAATTATTATGGTTTTAAATTATTTAAGTATCAGTAAATTAAATAAAAGGATCTTCATTATATCTTAAAAAACAGTTTGAACTATATGGGAAGAATAAAATTGAAATGCAAATACTCTGTAGTCAGAGAGAATAACAGTAAATATTTTACTTATATAGGTAAGATATTTTGAGGAAGAAAATATTATTCCTTGAAAATAAAGTATAAAAATTGAAAAATATCAGATAATCATAAAAATGAGTACTTGGAAATTTGTTGTAGATGGAAACATAACCCAGAGGTATTCTTTTTGTGGGGCATCTATATAAAGAGGTTGCAACACACTGAGATAACAAAGTCAAGAGAAGGAAAATAAGAGATGGGGGAAAGTGATTGGATAGTTTGTAACTGCTATTTGAAGTGACCAAGACTTCCAAGACCTGAAGTGCAATGAATGATGTGGGATCACCTGGGGATGAATGATAAAGGGATATTTGGTTTAATATTTGCAGGGGGAACTGAAAGCTGCACATATAGAACCATTGCCAGTATTTCTCTTCTGCTGAATTTGTAAACCCCAATGACTTACATTTATATTCATTTAAGTATTCTATCAAGAGTTATGTAGGAAGAGCAGCTTCTCATTCACAACATACTCAGATCATTTTTAAATACTGATAATTACTAACTACTCAAGCATTTTTATTTCTTTCTTGGAAGGTGTAATTTCTTTTTTCTATTTTGAAACTGGATAATTTTTTTTATTGAATCACTGTGAGAACAGTTACAAAGCTTTTCAGTTTAAGTCTCAATCATAAAAATGATCAAATACCCATCTCTTCACCAATCCACATTTTCCACCATCAAAAGCCCTAGTATACTCCCCATCTCACCCCTCCCCCTGTCTATGTGGCAAATAATTTCCACTTTACTCTCTCTCCACTTTGATCACATTCAATATTTCGACAAAAGACCCACCATTTTTATTTGGAATTTTCCCCAGCAATCAGACCTGCCAAAAAGGCATCATTAGATAATTTGTTTTCTATTGCTTATTATGAAGAGCATATGATGATTTTGGATTTCTGATATTTTAGTAATAAGTTTGGAGGGATTTCTTCCCAAAGCCCCTGGGTTTCAAGATTGATTTGTGTGCCTCTGGGATCATGGCTGTTCAGGAGCCAGAGGAGCCATTCATGGGCAGCGACTCGGGGCCTCGTCAGGTTAGGGAGAAGGGCCGGTTCCACCTCCCATCATGTGCGGCGTTTCCATGTGTCACGTCACTGCAGTCTCATACCCGGCTGTCCAATAGGCTCTGAAACTTTGGTGGCCACCGTACCTCCTGGGAGAAAAGGAGGATGGGACAAACTCCTTCCCCTCCCCCCCGGGGTGGCACGGTGCCATAGTTTAATGCTCAGTCCAGATGCATTTCTGCCAAAAGCCACTGGCTTCCGAAATTGGTCTGTGTATCTCTGGGATCATGGCCATTCAGGAGTCAGGAGCCGTTCATGGGTGGCAACTTGGGTCCTCATCGGGGCAGGGAGAGGGGCCAGTTCCACCCCCCATCTCGTAAAGCCCTGCATGTCTCGTCACTGCAGTCTCATACCTGTCTGTCCAATAGGTTCTGAGAAGGTGGCATCCACTGCACCTCCTGGGAGAAAAGGCAGAAGGGACAAACTCCTTTCCCCACCTGGGGTGGCACAGCACTGTTGTTTAATGTTCAGTCCAGATGCTTTTCTGCCAAAAGCCACTGGGTTCTGAGATTGGTCTGTGTGCCTCTGGAATCATGGTTGTTCAGGAGCCAGGAGCCATTTGTGGGCGACAGCTCAGGGCCTCATCGAGGCAGAGAGAGGGGCTGGTTCCACCCTCCCTTCCTGTGAGGCCCTGTGTGTCACTGCTCTCTCTAGTTTTGGGCAGGGTAAGACACTAGATCATTTATTTTCCTTTGCTCACTTTGGAAGCAGCCGTGAGCTTCGGAGGAATATTCCCGTAGCCACACACCGGAGCCATACTTGCAGAAGCCCATGGTCACTGGGATTCCATCTAGAGAAGGCGGGGAGACTGCACCTACTCCATCTGGGGCATCCCGGAGATATCAGCTTGGTGTGTGGCCCGGAGAATACTTTGGTGTTGTGGTGCCCGCCAGATTTCTTCACTGCTCTGGATCTCTTTTTTTTTTTTAACAAAACTTTATTCAAGCACCATGATTTTCAAAGTTGTTCACAATACACTTGTTTCAGGTGTTCAATGCTCCAACATCAGTTCCACCCCCAATGTGACCTTTCCTCCAACAATGTTCCTAGTTTCCCAGCTACCACCCACGCCTGTTTCCTGTCAGGAACAAAATGATTTACTTGGTACTGCTTGTTACAACATACATCTGGTAATGGTGTTACTGAAGGCATTATCTGGAGAATTACTGAGACTGTACTGAGGTGCAAGTAGAGTCTTCTGTTACTGACTTCACGCATTGAGCTTAGTGGACTTCTGTGCAGCTTTCTAATCAATTTTCTGTGCTTTTACCTGGCTGAGAAGTTTGGATGTGTCATATGTGACCACATACTTTAGGAGTTTTGGAACTGGAAATATCAGCGGCCTGCTTGTCTCTGAGGTCAGTCGTGAAACTGGACCATTTATCTGCTGCTGGTGGTGGTGAGAGCTGGATGCAGTGGTAGAGCTCTGGTCCTTTGTCATGGAAGGGACTCCATCTGCCCTGTCTCTTAAGAGCTAAGGCTCTGGAGATCTGGGCCCCAAGGGACCAGGCTATCTGGAATAACTCAGCAGCCACCTCTCAGGTGTCATTTTTTTAAGACAAAGACTATTTTGGCTGTTTTCTGCTTTGAGAATTTAGAATTCACTGACACCCAGTATCTTTAAGTAGACATAATCTTCACAGAAACTGTGAGATACAAAACCTTAGTTACAGATGCAGAAACTATTATTCTCAGTTAAGACAGTATAACTCGATGACATTTAAAACTAGTGACTATAATTTTCCTGTCGTTAGTAGAAGGTATACTGTGTCTGGCATAGCAGCTAAATTTGTACTCTCTCAATAAAAACAGTCATCATGTGAATGAAAAATTAGTAAGAGATTAGTTACTTTAATTAGTAATTATGAAACAAGATGCTAAACAGAAAAGCACTGTTTTTGAGCTCTTGCATATCTCAATCTGCAATAATAAGGAAGAGTCCTTATATTCTTTCCTTGTAAATGTTGATATGCAGTAAACAGTGGGATGAAACTCAGGTCTGATCTTTAATGGTTTGAACATAGATGCTGTTGACAGGAAGAGATATGTTGAGTGTAGTTTATCCATTTTCTTACCAAGATTTGACATGTGGTGTGCCTGAATAGAAATGTGAAAAGTTTAATTGAGATGTGTTGGGAGAACTCTGGGTGAAAGAAGTGATGAAGCAAGGTTCCACGGTGTATGGCTAGAACTCAGCACTCTGAAGAAAGTGGTGAGAAAGGTAGGTCTGAATATGCAATTATAAGCTGCAGATGGAGCATTTTTAAATTTCCAAGGATTATTTGTCTTAATAAACTATTATATCCAGTTGCTCTTAGAAAAGAAATTTATTCGCAAGATGATATCACTTATATGTGTTACTTAAAATAACTGAGTGAGGAAGTGCAATGGCTTAAAGGGACAGGGGATGCCTAGATCATCTTTAGTTACAGATTATAGAAAGGAGAGGAGAGAAATTGAGTGGTGGGAGAGGGGGAGAAGATATAGATGGGAAGCAACAGGGTGCAGATTCAAGGGGATTCACAACATCAGTAGTGTTAAGGAATGACAAAGATGAATAACCGAACAATAGTGTCAACAACACTAAAATTATGAGACCCAAATTTTAACAACCAAACTTAAATGTTGCTTTTCAAGAGGGCAGGCCGGGGATGGGGACCTTGAGAGAACTGATGGAGCTAACACTGGTGGGAGGACCAGGGCTGGAACATTGTATGTCTGAAGCCAACTATGAATGACTTTATAAATCATGGTTCTTTAGTTCTTTTCTTTTTAATGTGTGGCATTCTCACTAGTGGGAGGTGATATCTCATTTTTATTTTGAGAAAAATCACTTTTTTCAATGCATAAAGATGTCTTACTTCAAGTGATCTTATTTCCCATTGACTACTCACAACTATATCATTTGTTTATTTATTTAGGTAGGATAAATAGAACTCACTTTCCAACTGATTTATCTCTCACTGACTTCTGACTCACAATTCTTCCAAAAGACCACTGTCAAGGCTGACTTTATTTACCTGATTTCTCACTTGATCATATGTATTTGACTTGTAAATCTTTTTTTCATTTTATTGGATTCTAGAGACTTGCTTTCTTCTGGGTGCCGTATACTGGGTGCCTTATACTTCCTCCTTACAAGTCTAGTAATTCTCTCTTCTCAAGTTGTGCAGTTTCTACTGAGCTTTTTTGTTTATTTGTTTATTTTGCTTTCTGGGCTATATACTATAATACCCAGAGCTTACTCTGGAATCTATGCTCAGGGATCACTTCTGACAGGGCTTGGGGGACCACGTGGGGTGTTGGGATTGAACCCAGGTCTGCCTCATGCAAGGCAAGTGCCCTACCCACTATACTCTCACTGTACCCTAATTAGACTTTTTAAATGACATCAAGGGCAACAAGGAGAAGCAATGTAGGATTATACCCTTTTAAGAATGTTAAAGTGAATTTATTGGTTAACATTTATCAATAATACTTATCAATTATCTTAAACTTTACAGCTTGTTTGAAGTCCCTCCCAAATAAACTATCAAATTTTCTTTAGTTCTATAAATGACTTCATTTCTTCAATCTCCCACAATCTTCTTCCCATCAGTCTTTTCATCATATTGAATTCCTTGCCATTTTCACACTGTTTCTCATTTCAATTTTAGATAAAGGAAGAAGCAAGAACTGAGGACCCAAATACAGGCTTCTCCTTAATACATTGGTGAAGCGTGGAGGAGTGATGACTCAACATAGTTCCTTTTGTTTCATTATATTCTCACTTTCTTTAACTGGTTCCTCTAACAAGGTTCCTCATCCAATGAAATGTTGGCATCTGCACAAGTTCTATGATTGGATTGCCCTTGCTGGTTTTTGTTACCCCTGCAATTCTCTCTTTCAATGAGGATTGCATTTTTTTCCTTTGATGACATACACTGGATACCTCCTATTAGGTAACCTACACGTCCCACTGCATTCACTTTTATCCAGTAACACTCATCATCTCCACATTTGCTACCGTTCCAAAGTTATTGTTGCATTTTCTCATCATTATAGAGTCCAGGTAATTAGCTATTAACCCCCCTCCCTCGCCCCACCTCACAGCACCCTGAATCATCAACAAAGCTTGGATGTTCAGTTCCCAAATTCTTTCAAAATCATTGCTAATTTCTTATACTGACACTTTCCCCCATGAGCTATCCCCTCACTATATATCCCATGGCGGGAGGAGAGAGAGCGTCTGAGTTAGGGCTTGCATCTGGCCAACCTCATTTCAATCCCTGGCACTTCATGTGGTCTCCCTCCTCTGTCATCATTGCAGGAAGTAATTCCTGAGCATTATGTCAAGAATGCAGAGAGTCTCTTGCCCACATGCTTGGCTGTCTTCCCTGGGGTCCCTCAGAGGGGATGGGCTCCAGCTTCCCATCCCGCCCTGAGCAGAGCTCCCGGCAGCCGAAGACCACCAGAACCTAGCCACAGCCATGCTCAAGGCCCCTCTCCACACATTCAACAAGCCTCACGCATGAAGGTACTGGCAGAGGAACCCAGGTATGTGTAATCCCAACAATGGCCAACATCCAGAGACTTAAAAGCAAGCTCCCAGAAAAGCATGGCCGCTTTGCGGCCACACGATATCTTATAACATACTTTTCCCTCTCGGAGAAACTACCAAGCTACTGAGAGCTTCCTGCTCACATGGGACAGCCTCGCAAGCTTCCAAGGTGTATCCACATGCCAAAGTCAGTAATGAGCTGAATCTCATTCCCCTGACCCTGTGAATAGGACGAATGTAGAGGTTACTGAGACCGCTGAGCAACTCGAGGATCAACGCATTTTCGTGTGTCAAGAATAAGCCTTGGGCATCACAAGGTGTGACCCCCAAAACCAATTATATCTCTCTATATAACATATCTTTATCTGTTTATATCTCCCTAGAACAATATTGATAGTATCACAAATATTTTGCTTACAAAATAAATCTCTCTTTAAAATAAAACATCTTAACCTCTGGCAAAATCACCTATCTAAAAAATAAGTATTGGGGCCTAAGTGATAGTACAGTGGGTAGGGCTTTTGCTTTGCATGCAGATAACCCAGGTTCAATCCCCGATATCCCATATGGTTCCCCAAGCACTGTCAGAAGTGTCCTGAGTGCAGAACCAGGAGTAACCCTTGAGCATCACTGGGTGTGACCCTCAAAGCAAAATAAATAAATAAATAAAAATAAGTAAACATTACTCCATGCTCAAGGCCACTCTCCACACTTTCGGATGAGCCTCAAGCATGAAGGAACCAGCAGAGAAACGCAGGTGTGCGGGACCTGGGGCCGAGAGCTCCAAGGCTGCTCAGATCAGATCAGGACTGGGCCTCTTCCACCCAGATCCCCCATTTTCAGTAGCTAGGCAGTCACACCCAGAAACTGCCCCTGGTGCCGTGTAATCCGGTCAATGGCCAACATCCAGAGACTATAAAACCAAGCTCCTGGAAGGCATCTAATAGCCTAGTTCTGCCTCTTGGGGAACTTGACAAACTACCGAGAGTCTATTGCTTGCTCAAGAGAGCCTGGCAAGCTCACCGTGGTGTATTCATATCCCAAATACAGTAACAGATATATACATACCTCTCAAAGAGCCTGGCAATCTACCGAGATAGAGCAGATATGGCAGAGCCTGTCAAGCTACCCATGGCATATTTGATATGCCAAAAACAGTAACGATGGTTCTCATTCCCCTGACCCTGAGAGAGCCTCCAATCATTGTGAAAGGCGAATAAGGAAAGGCTGCTAAATTCTCAGGGCTGAGTATAATAAGAGACGTTACTGGTGGACGCTCGAGTAAATTGATGAACAACAGGATAACAGTGATACAGTGACACTCTGTTAGTCTAAACTTTGCTATTTAAACTGCACCTACCACGAATCATACGAATCATGAAATCCCGTTAATCACCGACTTCTCAGGTGGGCTCAGCAACATCTCATTTCGTCCTTTCCCTGAGATCTTAGAATTCTATCTTGACTCAGTCCTCCTAACGATGTTGCACTGGGGGCTCTTCAGGGTCAGGAGAATGAGATCCAGCTTGTTACTGGATTTTGCATATGAATACACCATGGGAAGCTTGCAAGGCTGTTCCATGTGGGCAGGAAACTCTCAGAAGATTGCCATCTTCTCCCAGAGGGAGAAGCAGGCTACATGATATCCCGCGGCCAGTGGCCATGTGCTTCTGAGAGCTTGCTTTTAAGTCTCTCTCTGGATGTTGGCCGTTGATGGGATTACACACACCTGGGTTCCTCTGCTGGTACCTTCATGCATGAGGCCTGTCCGAACGTGTGGAGAGACGCCTCCAGTATGGCTGTAGCTAGGTTCCAGTGGTCCTCAGCCGCTGGGAGCTCTGCTTGGGGTGGGGAGGGAAGCTGGAGCCCATCCCCTCCGAGGGACCCCGGGGAAGACAGCCAGACGTGCGGGCAAGAGACTCTCTGCACCTATATAAATAATAAAATACAAGTGAGAAAGTTTAAAAAAAACTTCACTTCTGTGCCTCAGAACACAAAGTACCTAGGAATCAGCTTAATAAAAGAGGTAACAGACTTACACAAAGAAAATGAAAGAGAAGCAGGAGAGGAAATGGAAATGTGTTCCCTATTTATGGATGAGATTAATATTTTCCAAGATATTTTCTAAATTCATAGGAACAACAATGCACCCTCCTAATGGCCAAAGCAATCCAGCAATTCTAGGAAAAATGAAGATGGGCTACTGGTACTGGAATAAGGAAAGACTCTCAGATCAAGGGAATAGAATTGAAAATACAGACACAGATCCTCAGGTATATGGACATTAGTTCTTTGATGAAGGAGCTAAAAATATTAAATAGAGCAAGGAAAATCTATACAATAAATGTTGTTAGTAAAACTCTTCAATTACATGCAGAAAAAAAATGAACTCTGATCTTTTTCTAGCACCGTGAAAAAAAGTCGAATCAAAATGAATTAAAGACCTTTGTACCATACCTGAATCCTTCAGTTAAATAACACACAGAGAGCTCTTTACAACAGTGAACCTAAAAGCATCTTGAAGTAGTCAGTGCCATTGGCTAAATAAACAAAAACAAAAATAAACCAATGAGATCTATTAAATTAAGATGCTTCTGCACTTCAAAGAAACTACTAACCAAAATACAAAGACACCACACAGACTGGGAGGATTTATTTACCCATAACTCATTGATAAAGAGTTAATATCTATGCTATATGAAAGCACTGATAGAACTACCACTTGTCATCCCGTTGATTTTCGATTTGCTCGAGTAGGCACCAGTAACGTCTCCATTTGTCCCTGTCGCATGGTAGTGTAGCCTAATGGTATGTGCTCGCTCCAGGAACAGAAAAGTCTCAAACCATTTATTCAGTTTTGACGAAGAAGTCTGACCATCTTGTAGGTGGGTGGCCATGTGGTCTTTTGACATCCTGTAGAATACAGTTGGTAACAGCTCTAGTCCGGAGGTCATCTCTAAGTCGTATTATGTGTCAGGCCAATCTGATTTTTGACGCCTTGGCAAATGAGATAGCATCCCTGATTCTTGATCTCGATGGAGGTCAGAATTCCAGATTCCTTCTCTCACTTGAGTGAAATGTGATATTCCAAGCATAGGTCTTTCAATTCCTCTTTGGGATACCCAAATAGTGTTCTCATCCTGTTTTTGTAGGGCCTAGGTCTCTGAGGTGTGTGTTAGTGCAGGAAGAATGGTGGAGTCGAAAAGATGTGCCCAGAGCTGGAGGTTCTTCATCCTCTTAACCACTTCTTTGACGACATAAAAGCTTTCCATGCTGCTCTCTTCCTCCTGCGCAGTCATTCCTCATGTTGAGTTCTTGACCCAGGTACACATTGCTGCTGCCTCCAGAGATGTTTGTTCAGTTGAGAGCAAGTGGAATGTCAGGGACTAGTTCATTTTTCATGAACATTGTCTTGGTGAGATTCAGCTGCAGTCCGATCTTACCACACTTGTAGTCGAAGTCGGCCAGCATTTGTGCCGCTTGTCTACTGTTCGGTGTTATTAGAACGATATCACCAGCAAAGGGGAGGTGGTGTAGTTGCCGACCGTCTATCTTCACTCCCAGTCCTTCCCATTCCAGTCATCGCATGACATTCTCAAGGGTGGCTCTGAAGAGTTTTGGTGAAATGGTATCACGCTGCCGAACCCCTCTCTTTACGTCGATGATTACTTGTAGAATGGCGAGATCCTGGTGGTGAAATACAGCTAACGGAGGATCCTGCTGAAATAAGTTTGAATGCCCTTTTTGGCTAGGGCTTTGATGACAGCTTCAGTCTCAACAGAATCAAAGGCCTTCTTTAAGTCGATGAACGTTAGACAAAGCGGCATCTTGAACTCTCGTGAAACTTCAATGAGTTTGGTCACTGTGTGGATGTGGTCGATTGTGCTGAATCCTTTTTGGAATCCAGCTTGCTCGCATGGTTGTCCTTTGTCTAGTGTTTTGCCTGTTCTATTCAGGATGACTCGAGTGAGCAACTTGTAGACGACAGACAACAGGCAGATTGGGCAATAGTTGCCGATGTGGATGTCTCCCTTCTTGTACAACAGAACGGTCCTGCTGGTATTCCATTGGGATGGAGCCTTGCATTCAGACAAGTTGTATGTGAAGAGCTGAGCCAGTGTGTTGACGAGTACTGGCGGCAGATTCTTTAGGTGTTCGGTTCTGATCTTGTCTGGACCGGGTGCTATACACGTCTTTACTGATGAAGTGGTATGTCAGATTTCGGAAGGGAGGACGTTGGGAATGACATTTCTATCCTGCGGAATTTGGTATGTGGGCAGGTTGACGTGGCTATCAAAGAGAGCTGAGTAGAAGTTGTGAGTAATTCTCTCCATTTCCTTCTGGAAGATGTGATAGATCCATCAGGATGTCGGAGGGCAGTCATCTTGGTCTTGTAGTAGGCGAAGGACAGGGGAGAGATGCGAATACTTTTTCCAGCTTCTGCTGCATCGGCCAACACTGCTGCTCTTCTATCTTTGAGGTCTTCCTTTATTACTTCTCTGCACAGCTTTGCGAGCTTGAATGTTAGCTTGTGATTGCCTGAAGCTCGTGCCAAACCACATTGGTGAATGAGCTTGAGAGTTTCTGAAGACAGGAAAAAGGCTGGGACCAGAGAGATAGTATAATGGATAAGGCTCTTGTCTTGCATGAGGCCAACCTGGGTTTGATCCCATAAGTCTCCTGAGCACTGGAAGGAGTTATTCCTCAGTTCAGATTTAGGAGTAACCCTAAGCACTACTGGGTGTAGCCCCCAAACAAACAAACAAACAAACAAACAAACAAACAAAAACACCTAAAGGCTAGTGAGACTAAGAACATGAGAATGGGTCTCAGTAGGAAGCCTGCCACTTGAGGGGAAGTAAGCAAAGTAAATTGCAGTGCTAAAAGATATTATAAAGTGTCTCTTACAGAGGCAGGTTGGGGGTGAGAGGGAACCACTGGGGTGGGGGGTGGAGGAGGGTGCACTTATGATGGGTAGTGGAAACAGGCTTAAGGGATTGGTGTTGAACCACTCTATTCCTGAAATCCAATAGTGAAGAACTTTGTAATTTACATCGTCTAAATTAAAAATTGATTAATTAAATGCACCAATGTATTTTCACTACCTATAAAATCTGGCTCCTATAAGATTTAAAGGTCCTATGTACTTCTCTTGATTGCTTCAACTCTTGTAAAATATTTGCAGGTCTTTCAAAAAAAAATCAATGTTTACACATTGGCTTATACCTCTCCTGCCATTTATGACTTCCCATTTTCTTGTTCCTACTTAAAGCTATCATCACTTTCCTCTTTAGGATGAGCTCATAACTCACCTGGGTTATGGGATTTATCTCATCATTTCCTAAAATGTGTTTACTGCCTATCTCAGAGGATGAGTTTTCCTAAGTGCATGGAAAATTGTTAGAGTTAAAAATTGAGTGCAGGGGCCAGAATGATAGGGCACTTGCCTCGAATTTGACTGACCGTGACCAATCCTCAGCATCCCATATGGTCCCTAGAGCACTATCAGGATGATTCATAAGTGCAGAGCCAGGAGTAATCCCTGAGCATGACCAGGAGTGTCCCCGCAAGCAAGCAAACACATACAACCCCCAGCCTTTGAGTTTAGTAAAGGGATCACCATATTAAAAATTAGAATACTCTAGGGTCGTGTATAAATCAAATCTGCTATGAACTCTTTCATATGAAACTTGGAGCATGTAATAATAATCTATCATGCTGTAATTCCACTCCCCGCCTCAGAAAGGTTGTTCTGTGATGTCACACACCACCTTCTTTACCTTTCCCTTATTTCTATTTCCCCCTCATATACTTTCTTATACTTTTTAAAAAAACTAGTTGTTTTCAATCATAGTTTCTCTATGACGCTCTAAAACTTTCAGGTGGTTGACCAGATTTCAAGAAGTTCTTATTCACTCGCACTTTTTGTAACCCTGCTACCTAAACTATTACAACAACAATAATATTACTCACATTGCGCTATAGCACTGTCATCCCGTCGTTCATCAATTTGCTTGAGTGGTCAGTCACCAGTAACGTCTCCATTGTGAGACTTGTTGTTACTGCTTTATCAAATATGCCATGGGTAGCTTGCCAGGCTCTGCTATGCGAGCGGGATACTCTCGATAGCTTGCCGGGCTTTCTGAGAGGGATAGAGGAATTGAACCTGGGTCGCCCGTGTTGGCCATGTGCAAGGCAAACTCCCTACCTGGTGTGCTATTTCTTCAGTCCTTTACTTACATAAATTACTAAAATAAAAAAAAGAAAAACCACCCCAGGTGACTTTAATTCACAGTCAAGATTAGCAACGATTTACATCAGTAGTTTAGAACCTTTGATTCCTAGAGCAGCAGCATAAAAATCTCACTGAAAATGTTAGATATGCAAATTATTATGTTCCCACTGAATTAGAATTCCAATTTCCATAGGTGGATCCGATACACACTCAATCATAAATCACAGTCTGTCGTTGACTTCCTCCTTTTCAAGTCCCCAAAGTCTGAATGTAAGGCAGTGAGTCACTCTTAAATTTTAAGAATGCTATAATTTTAGTGTTTATCTTTAACAATAATACTCTTTTTTTTGGCTTTTTAGGTCACACCCAGTGATGCACAGGAGTTACTCCTGGTTCTACACTCAGGAATTACTCCTGGCGGTGCTCAGGGGACCATATGGGATGCTGGGATTCAAATCCGGGTCGACCACATGCAAGGCAAATGCCCTACCCACTGTGCTATCGCTCTAGCCCTGACAATAATACTCTTACACACACACACACACACACACACACATGCACACACACACCGAAAGCTAAAATTAACTTCAATAAATTGTTTATAGCGGCCTTATGTCCTCCAAGGAAGTAGTCTCCTTGACTAAGCCATAGGTAACCTTAAAACATGTATTAGTTAAGGGCATACAATCAAGTAATTAAGTTTATCTTGAAGAACAGTGAGGCATAATCTCTGGTTCGCATATAGGACTGGAGTAAAAATCAAATACAGATGTTCAGACTCTTGAAAGGAGGCCCACTGAAGCTGAATATGCTGTTGCTTTTTGTTCTCACCAATCCTGAATGAAGTATATGGTCTAGGTAGAGGTTATCAGACAGCCAACATCCAGAGAACTGAGTGTTTGTCCTAATTAATATCCTGGGAAATGGAACACTGGTTTCAGAGCCATCCCACTTGCCTGCCTGAACTTGCATCAGCATTGATGATATTTCAGTTTCATAGGTTTGTTTACACCATTCTTTTCATATCTGAAGAGGAGAATAAATAGCAGTAACAAAAGGCTCTTTTCTTATTCTAACTTATTCTGCCCATGGGAGGGGATAATTTTCTATGGTAACAGAGTTCTATATACTTGTGTAGGAAATTTCTCTCCCTTATAATGTGATGCTATGGAAATATATTTATTCAATAATTAATTAACTATTCAATAATTTATTCATTAGTTAACTTAATTTCAATAAACTAATTAATAGTAACTATTATTCAAAGGAAAACTGCTTACTTTATTATTTACCTTTTTTAAATCTATACAGTTATTACATATTTATTTTTGTCGTCCTCCTTAATTAAGAATTTTCTTCAAATAAGACCATTTCAGTTTGTTAATCATAGAGTTAACCATAGAGTTAACAAAATGTGGTATCCAGTACCTGGTAGACACTCAGGGTAGACATTCATCAAATTATTTACTGAGTGAGTAAAATACCAAATGAGTGCTTCAAGTAAATCATAGGGGAAGAAAAGAATGTTATGAGCACACAGGGATGGCTCCAAACTAATTGTGGTGCAAGTGTAAGAACATAATACAAATTTAAGTAACAGGTTTAAATTTCTCATTTAAATAATAGGATAGAGTTCCCTCTTCTCTTTCCTCAAAAACATTTAGTTTAGAATAGTTGTCATTATAAGTACATCCTCAATTTTTTTAAAGAAAATAGATGTAAACCCTCTTGACAACTAGATATGCCTTTCCCATTCTATGGCCAGGAATGCCACCCTAAAGGATGGGGAGCCATTCTGAAATGTAAAATTTCTAGAGAGCTAGCACCCTGTCTGCCGGTATATGTTGGAAGGCAGGAGACTAGCTTCAGTTGGGAAGCTTGGTGTGACAAGTTCCCAAGTGTATAAAACACAAAAATAAAAAGAAGAGCAACGCGGGCGGCGAAGCGGGCGAGGGAAAGAGCGCCTCACCGCACCGAGCCAGGCACAGGGCCTAGGGCAGCAGCGCTGTCTCTCCCGCCACCTGAGTTTGGTAGTCTCCGGCCGCTTCCCCACCCCGGGGAGGTTGATGGCGATGATGTGGCAGGCGAAGGAAGGAACGGAGCCAAGATTGTTGGTCTCACCACAGTTTATTCCAAACTTCTTTCTCCATTCTCCTCTGATTATCTTTCTCTTCTTCCTCCCCCATCCTACTTCATTCTCTCTCTCTCTCTCTCCCTCCACTGCAACTGGCCCCAGTCCCCTCATACAGGTACCTTAAATCCCCCACATCCTCCCCGGATGCAGCGGGCCGGGGCTTACACAATAGGTGTGGTTACAGTCAATAAGGGTAAAGTTCTATCTCCCTTAGGGGATAATTTCACTAGGACAGAATCTCTCTCTGTGGGACATCCACCCAAGAGCGGAATTCCATGGGTGTGTTTCTCCTTTCATTGTTGGACTAACGTATAAGTATTCCTATTATAAATCATTTTGTAAGGACATAGCAAGAGGCGCATTAAGCTTATAGAATTGCTCTAAAGGGGTCACCTCGATCTCAGACTACAGCGCTCAGGCCAGATTAGTCTTTCCTAGCCCTAGCAGGGCCCTGTCTCATCGTTGCTTTTGAATCATGACATGACACCCCATGACCAAGCTCTTAACATATAGTTAAGCATTAGGCGCTTTGGCCAGGCCCATCTCGATGCCAGGGTAGCACACAACTCACCGCTTGCCCTGGGTCCATCTCGTCCCCCATTGGGACCCTGCTTTTGGGGGTGCTAGGAAGTAAGGGCAGCTGAGGCTTAAGTCCAGAAAGCAGATGCCCAGGAATGAATAATATTTGAAGCCAATTAAATTCCAAGTTACCAAAGCATATTAATAAATGTCTTTCTTTGTCCATACAAAAAGGATATTGTTTTAAGGTAAACCATTCAAAAGACATAAGAGGGGAGAAAGACAATATTAACTTAAAGACAATATTAACTTACACTGTCCTAGCAAGGTCTGACCTTACAAATAAACAGAGTCTGATTAGGGGAAGAGCAGATAAACTGGTAGAAATGGTTACAGATAAACAAAGGAATGGGAGCACTGTAATGGGAGTAACCCAATAAACCTAAACTACCTGAGGCTATGTTATCTTACACCCAAGTACCTATGTTAGTAAAGTTATGAAAAGATTATTTTTACTCTGAATAAAGTCAGTTTGCTAACACAGATAAATGGTCACCCCAATTTCTGATAATATTAGGATGAACTATGAGTTGACAATGATGTGATCAGGTTCTCCTTTGTTATTGTTTATGTCATAAACATGTATGTAATGGACTATTTATGCTTGGATAAACAAGAAAAGGTAAGATTTTCTTATTTCTTTCTAAATGTCTTAGTAAATTATATATCATGTTTTAGTTAATGCTTATTCAACAATAAAACATTTTTTCTACTACTTTCGTAGGGAGGTTTTATGAGAGAAAATACTGATAATAATTACATTCCCCAAATATAAATAAGGAGCAACCAATAGGTGAAATGGATGAGAGACCTCAGAAATGTGTAGTTGCAGGAGATCAGGGAGGAGGCAGGTGCCGTGGAGCCTCTTGAGTTATAATAAGGGATTTGAGCATAATCCCAAGGGAAACTGAATAAGTAACATGACAACATGATTTCTCTTTAGAAACCACAACTCTTTCAGCAATGTGCAGAAAGACAAGAATTAGTGAACAGAAGGGGGTAAAGAAGGTAAGGGATTTAGTTGTAAGATGAAAAACAATAATAAAAGTATCATAGTAATAATCAAGAAAACCATAGCCAATACTTTCTTGACATACATATCTTGATAATACTTTCTTGATATGTGTATATAATACCCACATGCATATGTATATTCTCTAATCCCTTTGTGTGTACTATCATTAATGGTCACAATGCCATGAGGTTTGTCATATTATCGTCTCTGTTTATATGTGAGAAACCAAAGGCATAAATAGAGTCAATGTCTTGTTCAAAGATGTTATTACTAATTAGACCTGCATTCAGTGATAGATTCTAAAGATCTTCTATATTTTGCCTTTTCAAAAAGTGTTGTAAATTTCTATTTATTTTATATTGTTTAAAAATTGTTGTATTGATTGAGATACTGTGATAAATAATACTATTAATAATGATTTGTCATACACATATTTCCAACACGACACCCATCACCAGTGAACCCACTTTCCTCCCCTGGAGATTCTAGTGCCCCTCCCTCACACCTCTCTCTTATCAACTCACTCAAAACAATTCTCCCATTGTTTTGCCTTTGGACCTTTGTTGATACCTTACTTATTGTGTGTCTTTAAGTTCCACATAAGAGAGAGATCATTTTGTATCTACCCCTTTCCTTCTGACTGACTTCACTCAGCAAAATAACCTCTAGTTTCATTCATGTTGCTGCAAAACGCATAATTCTTAGGGCATCGTAGTATCCTATTGTGTATATATGCCACAACTACTTGACTCATTCAGCTTATTCCAATATCTTGACTATTGTTCTAAATGCATCAATAAACATAGGTGTGTAAATATCCTTTTGCATTGGTGATTTGGAGTCTTGAGTGTAGATACTAAGGAGAGGTATCACTGAACAGAACTCTATCCTTTTTTTCTGATAAATATCCAAATTGCTTTCTATAGAGGTTGAACCAGATGACATTCCCACCAATACTGGATAAGGGTCTTTTGCACATGCCTATGGGTCATCCATATGTCTTTTTGGAAAAAGTATTCATTCATCTCTTCCTAATTGTGATTGGGGTTGTCGAATTTTTCTGTTGTTGAGTTTTGTGAGAGTTTTATAGATCTTAGATATGATACCTTTATATGATGTATACAAATATTTAATCCCACTAGTTTTTTTTTAATTAAAACGAGTTTTTGTAGCTGTACAGAAGCATTTTTATTTGATGTAGTCCCATTTGTTTATTTTTGTTGTCATCTCATTGAAGATTTCTCTGTGGTCAATATCCTGGAAAGTCCTGTCAATGTTTTTCTTAATGTATTTTATGAATTCTTCTCTAATCTTGATAGTTTAAAAATCCACTTGTAGTGTGATTTTGGGAATTGTGTGAGGTATGGTTGCAATTTCATTTTTTTTCTTGCTCTTTTGGATCACACTCGGCAATGCTTAGGGGTTACTCCTGACTCTGCACTCAGGAATTACTCCTAGTGGTTCTCAGGAGACCAACTGAGATGACAAGAATTGAACCTTGGTCAGGTGTGTGCAAGGCAAATGCCCTACCCATTGTACTATAACTCCAGCTCCCTAGTAATTTTATTTTTTCAACATGTGACTATCTAGTATTCCCAATGCCATTTGTGGACGAGATTGTCTTTACTCCACTTCATATATTTAACTACTTTGTCATAGATTAGCTGGGCAAAAATCCTTGGAATTAATTCTGTATTCACAATTGTATTTCATTGATCTTCATGTCTATATTTTAGTTGCACACATTTTTGATTAATATTACTTTGTAGTTTAGTTCAAAGTTGGAAAGTGCAATGTCTCTTTTCTTTCTCTATCTAGGGTTTATTTGTCTTTTGTACCCAAATTTTACAGCTCCATACAAATTTTAATAGTTTTTTCCCCATGTCTTTGAAAAAAGTCATTGGAATTTTAATGAGCATTGAATCTGCATAGTACAGTAAGTCAGTCATTTTAACAATGTTGATTCTCAGGACTACAATGTGATTTTACACTTGGGTTTTGGTGGAAATGAATTTTAAGAAGTTTTTCCTGTAGTATGGCTATATGAGGGGAATGAAGAAAAAACTTTGTGCTGCATCAGTCCTTGGAAGGTATGGTTATTTACTTACCAGGAATGGTTGAGGTCTAGAATTGAGGAACCCAAGCCAATACCAAAAACGGCCAGACCTCAAAGATAAAAAAATGATGAACTAAGGATGGATTTTAAGGATTTGAGGGGTTTGGAGGGTTTTTCTTTACTCTTTCTTCTTTCTGAGTTGAGTTTTTTTTTTTTTAACTTGGTGTCAACTCTCTTTACTCTTGGCATGATAGGTGTGGTTTGAGATAGTAGACAGGGATAGCTCTGGTGATGCCTCCACATAGATTTCTGCCACTCCTTTGATGAACATTTAGCACATTCTACAAGCACTGTGGGTTTCTCTCGCTTCCTTTGAAGTGTAGGCAGCAACTCTTTGCAGAACAGGGGTAGAATGAATACTTGTGCGGTGTGCACATTTGCTCTCTCACTAGTCTCCTACTATGAACTGGTGGTAAAGTACTTGCAGTGACATTTTCTGAGGTACAGAAGATACCATTTCTTCTATTAAGGAAAGGAGAAATATTCTCTTTCAGTTAGAATACTGTAAGGGTTGTAAGGGTCCAGAGGGCTGCTAATTTTGTGTTGGCAGAGGTGGAGAAATGTATCTTTGAGGGGGTGTGGACTGAGCGGAGATTACATGGACTTAGGGGGCTGTTTGGCTGTAGGACATTCATTTTTTTAGGTGGTAGAAAAAGGAGAACTTCACTTACTGAACACATTGTATCTGGCAGGCACAGTACACAGTACAAGTATTAATTGTTGAAGAATTTGCTCAATAAGACAGACATTATTACCCAGCTTGCTTATGATAAAACAAACAGAAAAGTTCTGATATTTCTTAGCTAACAAATATCTGACTTCAAGGTCCATTTGCTTCTATGACACTGCTTCTGTCAATTATGCCCTTTTCTGGGGTAACAGAGCTAGAGATCACAGTAGACTCTCATTCTCAGTCCATATTTTGGGGGAAGGTTTCATATTTTGAGTCAGCTCTTGGATCCTGTGGTGAGACGTGTTACACTGCCATGGTTGGGCAAAGCTTAGGAAGATGACACCGATGCAGTCTGTTGAGTTGAGAGGAAACCCTTCTTTCTTTTGGGATCACTTATCCTGTGTATCTAAGTAAGCAGGGAGTGACCAATGGGTATGGGTGCCATGATGTAACAACAGCCTATCTGAGAATGAAGGGAGCAGAAAGATAAATTCACATGTGACTGAACTCATGTGGTCATTCCTTTTTTACTGTGCGTGAAGCGAGATCCACCTCAACTTTTTTTTTTGTAATGTAGGAGCACTGCTATTTATTCAGCCATTGATTAAGCTGATTGAATTGGACATGAACTCCATATTACTTTTTAAATTTTTTTTAAATGTTATAAGTTAGCTCACAATGTTTGATTACATTCAATATTCAAACACCAATTCCACAACCATTACACCTTCCCACCACCAAATTCGGTATGTTTTCATCCCAAACTCCAATCCTTGTCCCAAAACACAACCGAAATAATATATTTCATATTTTCTGTTATAAAAAAACTGCTGAATATGCTTACAAAAAAGTGTTCATATAGGAAACAGTGTGAAGATTGTTCTATTTTGGTAGGAGCCATTAAGACATTCTATAGGATATCACTAACACATTGTTAAAGTTTGGGTGATGTGAGCTTTGGTATATATATCTGAAAATATGCACATATGCATGATGCATATATATGTTTCCCTCTATGATTTGTTGCCTACTATCTGAATCCATCAAATGTGGTGTGGTAATTATGGAGAATAGGTAGGAACTGTTTTATGATGTGTCATGTGGCTGCTTTTGCGGAGTATGTTTAACTCATACGTGAGGCTCGACCCGAGTGTGGGGGGGAGCGGCCTTGAGTGTGGTGGAGGTTGGGGTGTGGAGGTTATTGGCTGCCGGGGCTGGGTCCCTTGTGGGGAATGGCTCTCACCTGCCCTCCCTTCTGGGGCGCCCCATGTGAAACAGCCTGGCCGGAGTTTAGTGGCATGGTTATGGGGGCCTCATGTTATGCTCCTTTTTGGGGAGAAGCAGCCATGTGATCTGGACGGTGGCCAATGACAAAATTATCTGGCGCAGGCAGGACCACCTCAACTTTTAACAATTTTTAGCTTAAGAAAAATTTTGCATAGTTGTCTGTTATTGAAAACCCTGACTAAAATAAATATTAACAGGAAAGTGTAAAAGGCATTTTCATTGTCTGTGAACTTTGTGAATGGGTGGCTAAAACTAGGGGAGGTACTAGGAAGCTTTTCTAGCATATATTGTAGCATTATTATTTTCTACTACCACAAACTTTGTGTCTCTTAGAATTCCATCAAGAGTGGAATGCAACCAGTCAGCCAAAGCAAAGAACATCAGCTTCACAGGTCTTCCCCTACCCTTCCCCACAGTAACTAGTCTGAGTTTTAAGAAAAAAGTGCAAGGACAATAACTAAAATCAATGTTGTAATAAATCTAATGCTTTCTACTTAAATCATGGAGTTAAATTTTGTGTTCATTTCTGCAGTAGATTTCCTTAACACTTCTTCATAAAAGTCAATTCTCAGTGATCAGACAAAGAAGACAAGAGAATTTGGAAACTCAATCCAAGTACCTCATCTCAACCCAGTGCCTGATAGACAACAGTGAAATAACAAATAAAGGTTTTGAGGAAAATCAACATTTTTTTTGTGTGTGTAAAAATGTTTTATTTTGAAATAACTATACATTTACAGAAAAGTTTTAGGAGTAGTAAAAATTTATCCTTTATTTCTCTTTAATCATTTGACAGTATCCGACTAGGTACTATCACTCCTATACACTTTAGTATATACTTCTGATAAAAACACTACATAACTACAAATCATCTAACAAACTTGGAAATTTATTTCACTATATTATTTGCAGAGAGTTCAAATCACCATTAGTATCACTAATATACTTGATAGCAAAAGGCTTTTATGCAAGATCATGTGCTGTATTTATTTTGTCATATCTATGTAGTTTTCATCAATTTAGAAAGATTTCTCATGGTTTAGACTGACGTTCATGATATTGACACTTTAGCAAATTATACTAGCTATTTTATAGTATTTTCTTCATCCACATCTGCCTGATGTTCTTTATGATTAGATATAGGTATGAATTTGGGGTTATAATTTCACACAAATGATGCTGAATTCTTATTGTTGCCTGTTAGGTGATAAATGATTTTCATTTCTTCCATTACTGATGAAACAAATTGTAAATAATTAATGATTATGAGAGGCTCTATATCCTTTTTTGAGAGTATTCCACCCGCATGGCTGAGCCTGGCAAGCTACCCGAGGCATATTCGATATGCCAAAAACAGTAACAGCCAGTCTCACAACGGAGATGTTACTGGAGCCCACTCGAGAAAATCGATGAACAACAGGATGACAGTGCTAACGTATATTTAGTTTCTCGACTAAAAAAGTATGTATTTTTCCTTTGTAAATGACAAGAATTCTGACAAGATGCTTTGAGACCATGTGAATAACACTCATCAAATGTTTGTTCAACCATTTTAGTTTTTATTCATCAGTGTTCTAGGTTGAATTAAATATTACATGTTTGCCAAATTCTCTATTCTAACTTCATCATTTCTTCCACAATCAGTAGGTGGAATTCCACTCTAAACATTTATTTCACTACTTATCTATAATTTATTTATAGCTTTTTGAAATATGATTAACATATATTAGTTATCACATACTTAAAGTATATAATTTTATAAATGCAAGAAATTAAAAATTTAAGTACATAATTTGATACACCAAAAAATCATTACTCACATGCTTTAGGTATTTGTGGGGGCTTATTCATCCATGTGAATTTCAGGAGTGTTGGCTCCATTTCTTTGAAGAATGTCACAGGTACCCTTATAGGGATTGCATTTAATTTGTACATGCTTTGGGGACTATTGCCCTTTTGACATAATTCTCCCAATCCATTTCCTCGTGTCCTCTTTTATTTATTGAAGAAGCATTTTGTAGTTTTCTTTGTACAAGTCCTTTACCTTAGTTAAGCTGATTCCGTGGTACTTGATTTCTGAAGGCATAATTGTGAAGGGGATTACTTTTTTCATGTCACTTTCTTCTCTCACTGATGCTGAAGTGTTTTACATGTAGATGCTTTTTATCTTTTGGGACTCTCCCAAACAGTTTCTATGAGGCTGTTCTAATAGCACATTAGGCACATTCTCCCTAATACCAAAAGCAAACACAGACACCACTAACAAAGAAAATTATAGGCCAATATCCCTGATGAACACCGATGAGAAGATCCTCAACAAAATATTAGCAAATAGAATCCAAAAACTCGACCAAGAGGGATTCATCCGGGGGATGCAATGATGGTTTAACATTTGGAAATCAATCAACATAATCCACTATATCAACAAAGGAAAAGATAAAAAACACATAATCATGTTAATAGATGCAGAGAAAGCATTTGACAAGATCCAGCACCCTTTTTTTTTATTTTATCACCATGTGGAAAGTTACAAAGTTCTCAGGTTTATGTCTCAGTTATACCGTATTCAAACACCATCCCTTCACCAGTGCCCATATTCCACCACCAAAATCCCCGGTATACCCCCTGCCTCCCACCCCAACTGTATAACTGATGAATTTCACTTCATTTTCTCTTCACCTTGATTATGTTCCATATTTCAACACAAAACTCACTATTATTGTGGGACTTATACCCCCAAACAAGATAACCCTACTAAGGAATCATTTGATAATTAGTTTTCCATTAAAAGATTGTATGTTTTCAGGTTTTAGAAAAGGTCGCGCGGATGTGTCCCAGTCCCGAATCCCGGAGCCGTGTTAGTTGCTGCTCAGTGTCGCCAGGGCTCCATCTGGAGAAGGTGTTCTGGATGCACCTCCTCCTTCCGGATCCCCGGTGTTGTTGGCCCCAATTCGGGTCCGGAGCATTTTCCGGGCCGCGTTGCTCACCAGAATGCCTGGCCCAGCACCCATTTATGATGAAAACTCTTGCCATAATGGGTATAGAAGGGGTTTTCCGCAATATAGTCAAAGTCATCTACTACAAGCATATAGCAAGCATAATCCTCAATGGGGAAAAATTAAAAGACTTCCCTCTAAGATCAAGGATGAGACAAGGATGTCCACTCTCACTACTCCTGTTCAATATACTACAGGAAGTACTTGCAATAGCGGTTAGGCAAGAAAATGATATTAAGGGCATCCAGGTAGGAATGGAAGAAATCAAGCTCTCACTATTCGCAGATAATATGATACTATGTCTAGAGAACCCTAAAACCTCTACCAAGAAACTCCTAGAAACAATAGACTTGTATAGTAAGGTTTAATAGGAGACTAACACCCAGGAACAATAGAGATAAGTACCAGGAGGATTAGTCCACAGCTTAGAAGCCGGCCTCATGCTGGAGTTAAAGGCAGCTCAGATAGAGAAGGTACCACCAAGTAAAGGGTGCTAGGAGGTCCTGCCCAGGATGGGAGATGCAGGCTGAATATAGACTTCAGACTTAACATGTTGGCCACTTAATACCTCTAATGCAAATCACAACACCCAAAAGGAGATAGAGAGCAAAAGGGAATGCCCTGCCACAGAGGTGGGGTGGGGGTAGTGGAAAAAATGCTGGGACCACTGGTGGTGAAGAACGGGCACTGTTAGAGGGATGGTTACTTGACCATTGTATGACTGAAACGCAAGCACAAAAGCTTGTATGTCTGTAACTGTACCTTATGGTGATTCACTGATAAAAAATTTAAAATAAAAAATATATATGTATATCTATGCTTATGCATTGCTATTTGTCATATTTGTAAATGATAAGAGAGCTAATGACAGATAAGTAGCTGATAAAGAAATGATGACATAAATACCCATGGAAGACTGTTTAGATGCAATTAATGATGACATCATGTGTGTTGATTCAGCTGGACAGACCCTGAGGATGTCACGTTAAGTGAGTCAGAAGGAAAAGTTAAATTCTGGATGTTCTCGTTCATTAGTGGAGTGTAAAGACAAAAGGCAAAGAGAGAGTTAATATACAATAGAAAGATCCCAAGATTCTGCTAATAATGGAAACAGATGCTGCCACGGTGGAGGGGGCAGGAGTGCAGAGAGAAGGGACTGTAGAACAATGTTGGAGACATTGAGGTTCTGACAGTAGGTGTGACTAGCAGTGCTGTAAGCAAAGAACAACCATATTAACACTATTCTAGATCATGATACCTCAAGTTAAAACGGGAAAATTGATAAATTGGATTTATAAAAATTAAGAACTATTACGTAGAAGTCACCATTAAAAAATCAAAAAAGGTGAGATAAAGAAATATCTGCATTTAATCTCACCACTTCATGTGTGGTCCTATTGGTGCTGCCTTCTCGCTTGTAAATGAGGATAATGTTAATATCTGAAAATATATCTCGAAAAGTTAGATAGCGCTTTATTACTTTTTAGTTACATAGCTCACATATTAATTTTAATGTTGATGATCATAGAAAATTAAATATCTAAATTTTTTAGCACAGGTAATAACTCCATGTAAGCAGATATAGAAGAACTATATTTACATTAAATAACACTTTAGAATAGTCACATTAATCTACTAGGGTTCAAGTGCCTGTTTATTTTTCTTTTTTGGTACAGACTTCCCTAGAAACATTCAGTGTCAGGTACCGTTCCCTGAGATACTGTGACTGTTGATAGTTGGGTGCTCACATCTGGGGATAAGGTGCTACTTAGACTCAGACATGCTGGGAACACCAAGGTCACGTCTGGCAGTGTCATGACTCTAACTTGGGGCCTTATGCATATAAAATATAACATTTGAGTGAACTCCAAGGACATGATAGTTCTTTATTTTATTTTACTAACTTTTCTTCTAGTATTTAAAAAGTCTTTCCTCCAATACCCCCTTCTTCTCAGGTAACCTTTGTTCTTTTATTAGTGTAAATTGGTTTGTCTTTTTATGAGATTTGCCCATTCGTCAAATTCTACACTGACAAAATCATCCAATACTTGACTTTTCCCTTCTGACTTATAGTAATTCAAAGTCTCTACAAATTTCTTTTATATTTTTACAAATGACATCTCTCCTTTTTAATAGTTAAATAGTGCTCCACTATTTAAAAGCATCCCATTCTTTATTAGTCAGCTACTGATAGGTACTTAAGTTGCATCCTTATTTTACCTATTGTAAATTAGTGACATTGCAATAAACTGCAGTGAAATACCTTTTTGTTTAAATATTTTATATCATGGATAGGGATCAAAAGTGAGAGTGCTGAATTCTATTGTGTTTTCATATGTAGCTTCTACTGAACTTTTGAAACTGTCCAGAATCCAACTATTTCTCACTACCCCATGGCTAATTCTTGATCAATCACCATCATTTCTCTCCCATGATAATCGTGTTAATGTCCTAATTGGCTTCCCTATTCCACCCTTTCCACTTATTTTTAATAAAGCAGCCAGACTAGACCAAGGACATTCTGAAGACAAAGCCCACGTGGTTCTGTATTCACTTAGAAAAAAGTATAAAGTCCTCAGCACCTCCCAGGTCTGCCTCATCTGGCGTGGCCGGCTGCTTGCTCCAGACCAGTCACCTCTCTCTGCTGCTGGGCCTACCCCAGAAACATGGACTCTTCACTGCTCCTCACACAGCCTGCAGTGGCCTCTGTCTCAGGGCTCTGAGCCTCACTTCTCACCGGTACACTGCTCCATCCTAGCTGTTTTCATTGCCATGCACGCAGGAATTCATTTCTTCTGAACTGTGCAAACATCAGTTTCTTCACTCCCCATTGTAACATGCCTGCTTGTTCCCCTAGGCCTTACCTCCTTTATCCTGACCACAGCTTTGTTTCACCACACTTACACTTTCTCCAGACTCACCAACTACACTGTTACTCTGTGCATCCTCCAAAACTATAGTAACTATTTTTTTTCTTTAGTTTAAAATGTTTGGTTTCCATCATTGCCGAGACATTCCCAGAGCTGAAGAACTACATCCAGATTCAGGAGGCCGAAGATAGCAGCTAAAAGAAATCAAAATAAAAACACTCCAGGACACATCCTAATAAGAACAATGAAAACCACTGATAGAGACAGAATACTAAAAGCAGCAAGATCAAAGAAGGAACTTGCTTATAGAGGCATGTCCTTAAGATTTACAGCAGACATATCTAACAAAAACTCTTTGGGCCCAAAGACAGTGAGAAGATAGAGTGAAAAAACTCAATGAAATAAATGCCTCACCAAGAATACTTTACCCAGCCAGACTCTCATTCATATCAGAAGGAACAACACACAGCTTCACAGACAAAAAACAACTCACGAACTTCATAGACCTAATACCATGGTTACAGGAAAAACTAAACGGGCTACTTTAAGAAAAGACAAGACAAGCTCCTCAAACACACCAAACTCCCGCAGAAAAATGGGATGAAATACTATAACAATAATCTCTCTCATTGTCAATAAGCTAAATGCACCAACTAGGAGACACAGTGGCAGGATGAAGCAGATAATTGAATACAACATTCTGTTGTCTGCAAGAAACACAGTAAGAGCAAACACAGACTCAAAATCAAAGCATGGAAAACAATTCTACAAACAAAACACTCTCTCAAAAAAGCTGGGGTGGTCACACTAGTATCAGATCACATTCTCAGACTGAAGAAGGTTAGAAGAGACACTAAAGGTCATTTCATAATGATCAAGGAAAGAACTCACACTCCTTAATGTATATGCACCTAGTGAGGGACCAGAAAAATACTTAAAATAACTGTTATAGACTTGAAGAAAGATATTGATTGCAGCATAATAATAGTTGGAGATATCAACACCACTTTATCACTCTTGATAGATCAACCAGAATAAAGCTCAGCAAGGACATACTTTATGTGAGGGATAAAATGGAAGACATGGGTTTAGTAGATATATAGAGGACATTTCATCCCCCAAAGCTAAATAAACATTCTTCTCCAGTGCACAGGGACATTCTCCAAAATAGAGCACATGTTGGACCACAAAGCATAGCACTGCAATGTAGCACTGTCATCCCTGTTGGTCATCGATTTGCTCATGTGGGCACCAGTATTATCTCCATTGTGAGATTTGTTACTGTTTTTGGCATATCGAATATGCCATGGGTAGCTTGCCAGGCTCTGCTGTGCAGGCAGGATATTCTCAGTAGCTTGTCGGGATCTCTGAGAGGGACGAAGTAATCAAACCCGGGTCAGTCGCGTGCAAGGCAAATGCCCTACCCACTGTGCTATCGCTCCAGTTCACCACAAAGTATACCTCCATAAAATTAAGAGGGCAGAAATTGTATCAACGATGTTTTCAGACTACAACACACTGAAAATAGAAGTAAATAACACATACAGTAAGGAAGAATAAAATCAAACACCAGGTTATTAAACAGCTCAATACTGAACAACCAGTGGTCTAGAGAGGAAATCTAAGAGAAAATCTAAAGATTCCTGGAAACAAATGAGAATGAAGATATGAGTTACCAGAACAATAGCAGGCCCGGCCAGAATTCCTGGATGAGGTGTCTCCCCAGATGCTCTCCCTGCATGGCCCACGTGTGTGGGGCACCCATGGGCTCATGGAGTGAGCAGCTCTGGAGTCCACCTCAATGACTCTTTCACAGTATTATCAGAAAAATCCACCGAGCTATACCATTACTGTGGCATCTGGGGCAGAGAAAATGAATGCCGTTAAGCTTATGCACAGTGAAAAATACTCAGATGAAACCCCCCACCTTTTATGAAATGTTCTCCTGTGAAAATCTAGAAGATAGTGATGTCTTAGATATTTAAAAATTATTAGCATTACAGGCAGAAGAAAACTGTTGTAGGGTAATGATCTTTATCTTAGAGGCAGCTGTGCAAGAAAATTTAAATGAAATAATAGAAAAAATAAAAACTGAAAGAGAAGAAAAGAAATAAAAGGCAGAAGAAGGTGTAAAGCAATTATGTTATGGCATTCCAGTTACAACTGAGACTTTTAGTTGGAAGGCCAAATTTCATGCAGAACTCTACTCTTAGAAATGAGAAAGAAATTAAAGAAAGAAGAGGAGAAAGCAGTAAAAAATAAATTAACGGAAAATAGCTATTTGAAATAGATTATAATCTTGACTGTTGCTCTCCTGTTCTTGGAGGATATTGGCAAGTGTGGAGGTAGATGAGTCTGTTCCGGAAAGTGGTTGACTTGGAGTCTAAGGAGGAGGAGGAGGAGGACAATCCAGCTGCTGCCAGAGAGTATTGGACCAACTCAGAGACTCTCCCCATGCTTGGGCGGGCCTGCCTTCCACAGCATATGTAGCTACACTCAGAGGGTGTTTATTTTTTTTCTTTTTATCTAAGAAAATATAATTTTCAGAATATTCTTCTGGGAGCGTTCATCATTGAATGAACTTAAAAAACTGATCTTCAATTTTTTTTGCTTTTTGCTTTTTGTCACCTTGTGACACACAGGGATTACTCCTGACTCTGCACTCAGGAATTACTCCTGGCGGTGCTCAGGGACCATATGGGATGCTGGGAATCGAACCCAGGTTGGGCGTGTGCAAGGCAAAGGCCCTACATGCTGTGTCATTGCTCCAGCCTCTGATCTTCAAATTTGAAAAAAAAAGATAAAGAAGTCACAAATAGGAAGACTCCGGGTGCTATTACTCGACAGGAAGCGACACCAGAGAGATGAGGGCTTGGGTTTTGACTGGACTCCCCTAGAAAGTCTGTAAAGGTTCATTTGGCGCTTTTCTCCAGGGAAAGGCAAAGACTGAGCTTTGCTGTCATCTCATGGAACAGAGTGGAAGCCAGGCAGGGTCTGTGGGATTGGCTGCTGCACCACTCATGCAGGGAGTGGGTCCAGGTCAGTCTCTAAGGTGATCAAGCTGGCTCCTTTGGATCACCCCTTCCTCAGCAAGGTGTTTGAGACTATGGCAAGCTGTGAAGAATAGCCATGGAAGATTCTGGAGTAGTGTAGAGTGGGAGGGCAAAGATAATTTATAGAGGAAAGGTGAAAGTGTGTATTTACTTCTGTGGTTTTTCATGTTAGTGAAAATATCTGGGATTTTTCATCATTTTAAGACATGAAAACATAAGCTAATAAAAGCTCACTTTTCTCAATTGAGTGTTTTAGACTATCTGTAGCTTTAAGCTCACTGATAGCTGCTTTGTGGCAGCACCTACCTCTGAGGGATGTAGCACGTCAGGGATCTGGGACACTTGATGCCTCTTTGATGCCCTGTTTGAAACTGGAGGGTCACATGCAATGTGAAATAAGTCAGATAGAGAAGAACAAATACTGAATGATCTCACTTATCTACTTTGAAACAGACAAGGAAATGGGAGGTATCTAATGATCATAACCCGCTGGCCCTGGGGTACAGAACTAGAGATGCCAAGTCCAGAAGAAAGACTTGGGAGGAAAGGTGGGGTGGGATGGATAAAAAAAAAACAGCACTGTGGTGTGAAGAGAGGTTACATTGCCACATCAGAACTGCAATGTTAGCACTGCTTCACACATGTAACCAAACTGACAATAATTAAGTTTCTAAAATGAGTTTACAAAAGGGGTGGGGTTGGATTTGGGAGGAGACCTGGCATTCTGTTGGTGGGTGTGATGCTGGCGCTTTCTATACTTTAAAACAATATTAATATTGCTATGAATCTTCATTTTTATTGAATCATCATGAGATATAGCTACAAATCTTTCATGTTTGAGTTTTAGTCATACAATGATCAGACACCCATCCCTCCACCAGTGCACATTTTCCACCAACAGTGTTCCCAGTATCCCACACCCCCATCCCACATAAAAGAAAAGATAAAACCATATAATAATATCAATAGCTGCAGAGAAGACATTTGACAAGACCCAGCACCCAACCAAAATAAAAACTCTCAAGAAAATGGGAATCAAAAGAATTTTCCTCAATATAGTCAAAGCCATCTACCACAAGCCCACAGCAAGCATTATTCTCAAGGGATGAAAACCTAAGAGCCTTCCCTCTTAGATCAGGAACAAGACAAGGTTTTCCATTCTTACTACTTCTATTCAATATAGTACTAAAAGTACTTGCCATAGCACTTAGGGAAGAAAAGAGTATAAAGGGTATCCAGATAGGAAAGGAAGAGGTCAAGCTATCACTATTTGCAGACGACATGATACTATACTTAGAGAACCCTAAGGGCTCTACAGAAAAGCTCCTAGAAATAATAGGTTTGTATAGTACAGTGGCAGGTTACAAAATCAATGCCCCAAAGTCAATGGCTTTCCTATATACAAATAATGAAAAAGAAGAAAGAGATATTAAATAAACAATCCCGTTCACAATAGTGTCTCAGAAAATTAAGTAACTTGGAATCAGCTTAACTAGAGAAGTGAAGGACCTATACAAAGAAAACTACAAAACACTACTTCCAATAAATAAAAGAGGACACGGGGAAATGGAGACACATCCCCTGCTCATGAATCGGGAGAATTAACATCATCACAATGGCAATACTCCCCAAAGCATTGTACAGATTCAATGCAGTCCCTATAAGGATACCCATGACATTTTTCAAAGAAATAGACAAAGCACTCCTGAAATTCATATGGAGTAATAAAGCCCCACAACTAGCCAAAGCAATCCTTAGGAAAAAGAAGACAGGTGGCATCAACTTCCCCAATGTCAAACTGTACTACAAAGCATTAGTAATTAAAACAGCATGGTATTGGAATAGAAACAGCCCCACAGACCAATGGAACAGGGTTGAATATTTCTACACAGCCTCTCATGTATACGAGCACTTAATCTTTGATAAAGGAGCAAGAAATGTGAAGTGGAGCAAGAAAAGCCTCTTCAACAAGTGGTGTTGGGAAAATTGGACAGCTACATGCAAAAGAATGAACTCAGATCTCTGTCTAAAGCCAAGCATGAAAGTCAGATCAAAATGGATTAAAGACCTCAATATCAGACCTGAATCTTTAAGGTACATGGAGGAAAATGCAGGTAGAACCTTCCATGATATTGAAGCTAAAGACATCTTCAAGAATGAAACACCACTGACCAAGCAAGTGGGAACAAACATAAACAAACTACATTAAACTAAGAAGCTTTTGCACCTTAAAAGGAACAGTGACTCCCCGCTGCCAAGATGTGATCCCGGGGGCCACACGTGTGTGCGGCCTCTCCGCAGCTGCACGAGCATGACTCCAGATGCCAGCTAAATTTTTCAGCATGGGCAGCTCCTTGCAGAATGTCTCCAGATTGAGAACTAAGCCACGACCCCATGCCCGCCCAGGAGGGGAAAGGTATTTCTCTCTCTCACCTCTTCCTTGCCGGGGGTGAAGGGCGTGGTGACTGCCATTTATAAGGACGACAGATGGGATTTATGACTGCAGCAATAGGATGCGAGGGTGCTCTTGGGAAGGTGGGTGGCACCGGCCCCTCCCGCCACCAAGATGTGATCCCGGGGTCCGCACGTGTGCTCGGCCTCTCTGCAGCTGCATGAGCGTGACTCCAGACGCCAGCTAAAGTTTTTGGCATGGGCAGCTCCTCGAAAAATATCTCCAGACTGAGAACTAAGCCGTGGCCCCATGCCCGCCCGGGAGGGGGAAGGTATTTCTCTCTCTGGCCTCTTCCTTGCCGGGGGTGAAGGGCGTGGTGACCGCCATATTATGACGACCACAGATGGGGTTTACAAGCTTGCAATGATCCAATACCTGGAAGAAATCTCCCTGGACTTAGTTGCTAAAGTACAGAAATCCAAAACCGTGCGGCTGCAGTTGACCTCATATCTCTTCATAACAGGTCTGACTAGTGGGGTACTCCTAACAATAATAGTGAAGTTTGTGTTGAGATATTGAATGTAACCATAGTAAATAGAAAGTGAAGTGAAATTTATCAGTTACATGGCGGGGGGGTGCGGGGGGTGCGGGATCAGAGGTGTGCTGTGTTTTTTTTGGTGGTGGGATATGGGCACTGGTGAAGGGATGGTTGTTTCAGCATTGTATAACTGAGACTTAAGCCTGAAAGCATTGTAATTTTCCACATGGTGATTTAATAAAATAAAATTCTTTAAAAAACAAAAGAAACAGTGACTAAAATACAGAAAGAGCCCATGAAATGGGAAAAATATTTACCCAATACCCATTAGATAGGGCCTTAATATCCAGAATATACAACTCCATCAAAAAATGGGGAGAAGAAATGAACAGAAACTTCCTCAAAAAATAAATTCAAATGGCCAAAAGGCACATAAAAATGATTTCAAATGGATCCTAATTATTGAGCACTCTTAACAAAAAGGGTTCAAGAAGCCCCCTGAGTAACAGATATGAGGAATATAGCATTTATTGGTTAAGTGAATATTTATGAGATATTAGTAGAAATTGGAACCTGGAGAAAAAATTCAATAAGTCTTATAAAAGTGATTCTTTAAACCAGAGTCTTTTACTTAAGTGAGTTTTTATGAGTTAAGATTTCTAAGTACAGTAAACAGTGTGCGCAAGTGTATAAGCCAGCTTGTATTTTACAAATTCCTTTACTTTAAATGATGAGGAAAGCTGCTTTCAGATAGCAGTGGCAGGGGGTGAGGTGGGGGTGGTATGGGGAAGGAGGCACGTGGCCTGCAGGCCCAAATGAGCTCCTTGGCAGAGGGCACCCCTGCAGTTTTAGAAGTGCACTGGAAGTGAGATTGTAACCCAGAATCTGCACCAAGTAGGTCCCGCCCTGCACTGGTATGTTGGTGGTGAGGGGCGGGTGTGCCCTCCAGGGCAGGCTCCTGTTAATTTCCCCATTCATAGTGCATTGGACCCATATGTCAGTCTCCTATACTGAACTCCTATGAGGGCAGCCTGGCTATGTCAACCACTCTAGGCCAATAGTCCACTAGCCTATTCCATTCAAAAGATGCTAAAACTCACAAAAATTAGAGTGAACACACAAATGTGTACAAACGCAGTCTAAATGAACACATCCCCTGAATCAGCACTAGAGGTCCCACATAAGTCACAAAGTAGCACCAAAGAGGAAGATAATATCCTTGATGCAGAAATAGGAGGCCACCATCGACCGAGCTCATCCAGGTTCTCCCTGGCAATGAGAGGGGAACATTGATAATGAACTGGAAGGATCCAGCTCCATCCTACTACAGCAACATGGGGAAACAGTGCAGATTCCCACTCTGAGCAGTGAACTAAGAAAAGAGCCATGAAGCCTCAACAGGGAATAACCACATATACGTTCTCTCTAATAAAGAATTCTGAGGTGAAATGGTGAGGATGTTCAATGAGCTCAAAAAACAGTGGAATGGACATCTAGTAAAATACAGGAAGATATGAAAGAAACAGTGGAACCGTCATCCAATAAAATACAGAAAGAAATGAAAGCAGAAATAAGAAAGCTACAAACAGAAGTATTACTAATAAAAATTCAGTAGATGACATTTAAAACTCAGTGACTATCCTCAGCAGTAGAATGGCAATAGACGAAAACAGAGCAGTGAGCTTGAAGATGAGCTGCAGAAAGCACACAGGCAACAGGAGATAAAAGCAAAACCTCAAAATAGTTCAAGAGTGAGTAGGAAATGTATGGGATGAACTCAAGAAAAATTCACTGTAGTATCAGAAGGACAGGGAGGCAACCCCACTGAGGGAGTAACAGTTGAAGATATCATTGCTGAGAAGTTTCCCGAGCTGGAGAATGAAGGTATTCATATCCAAGAAGCCCAAAGTATACCAGCTAAAAGAGACCCTAATAAAAAGGCTACAAGATATATCCTAATCAGAATGACAAATACCACAGATAGATACACAATACTGCAAGCAGCAAGGTCAAAGAATAAAACAACATACAAAGGAGCATCCCTTAGATTTACAGCGGGCTTGGAAACCATCCAAACTCAAAGATAGTATTGCAATATAGTGAAAAAACTCAATGAAATGAACGCCTCACCAAGAATACTTTAGACTAGGCTAGACTCTCATTCAGACTTGAAGGAATGACACACAACTTCATGGATAACCAGCAGCTCAGGAACTTCATAGACTCAAAGCCAACACTAAAAGAAGGACTAAAGGGGCTGCTGTAAGACAAAAAACCCCACAAACACGACAAACTTCTACAGAAAGATGACACAAAACCCCAGGACAATAATTTCTTTCATTGTCAATGGTCTAAATGCATCAATTAAAAGACACAGGGTGGCAAAATGGATTAAAAAGTGGAATCCAATATTCTGCTGCCTACAAAAAATACATCTGAGCAGTCAGAGCAAATATGAACTCAAAGTCAAAGGATGCAAAACAATCTTTCAAGCAAACAACTTGCTCAAAAAAGCCAGGAGGCCATACTAGTATCCGACAATGTAGATTTCAAACTGATAAAGATTAGAAGGGACAGTTAAGGCCATTTTATAATGATCAAGGGATGTGTACATCAGGAAGAAATTACACTTTCAAAATATATGGACCCAACGAGAGACCAGCAAAATACTTAAAATAAGTGTTAATAGATGTTAAGAAAGAAATTGGTAACAATACAGTAGTAGTTGGAGACTTCAACACCTTTTTGTCACCTCTTGATATATCGAGACTAAAACTCAGCAAGGAGTACTGGCCCTCACGATAGAAATGGAAGAGGGCTAGTAGATATATACAGGGGTTTTCATCCCCCAAAAGCCGAATACACATTCTTCTCCAATGCACATGGAACATTTTCCAAGATAGACCACACACTGGGCTACTAAACCTACCTCAATAAAATCAAGAAGATAGAAATTGTCTCAACTTTTCAGACCATGATGCACTGAGAGAGAAGTTAATCTCACACAGAACCAGAGAATCAAATCAAACACCTGAAAATTCAACAGTTCAATGCTGAACTAGTAGGTTAAGGAGAAAAGCAAGGAAGGAAACTGATATTCCTTCAAGCAAATGAGCATGAGAACATGATCTACCGGTATTGTGGGACACAGTGAAATCAGTGTTAAGAGGAAAGTTTATAGCTCTGCAAGCATTTATCAGAAAGGAAGAAAGGGCCCACACAAATAGCTTGACTTCACCCCTTAAGATCTTAGAAAATGACTAACAAAAGAAGTCCAAACAGGGCAAGAAGAAAGAAATAATAAAACTTAGAGCAGAAATCAATGAGCTGTATTCCCAAAACCCAACCAAAAAGATCAATGAAACTAAGAGCTGATTCTTTGAAAAAATAAACAAGATTGACAAACTACTAGACTGGAGTGATAGCGCAGTGGGCAGGGCATTTGCCTTGCATGCGCTGACCCAGGTTCAATTCCTCTGTCCCTCTTGGAGAGCCCGGCAAGCTACCAAGAGTATCCCAGAAGCACAGCAGACCCTGGCAAGCTACCCGTGGTGTATTTGATAAGCCAAAAACAGTAACAACAAGTCTCACAATGGAGACGTTACTGGTGCCCACATGAGCAAATCTATGAACAATGGGACGACAGTGCTACAGTACTACAGATAAACTACTTGCAAGACTCACAAAGAAAGAGAGAACACTAATAAACTGAATCAGAAATAAAAAGGGAGACATCACAACAGAAACAAAAGTAATCAAAAGATCATCAGAGATTATGCTGAAAGTCTGTATACTATGAAACAAGAGAACCTAGAAGAAATGGATAAACTCCTGAATTCCTATAACCTCCCAAGGCTGAACCAAGAAGATATTATATTTCTGAATAGACCAATCATCATGGAGAAAATTAAAATGGAAATCAAAAGTCTTCCCAGAAACAAAAGCTCAGGTCCAGATGGATTCTCTAGTGAATTCTTCCAAAACTTTAAAAAGGACCTATTACCAGTCCTTTCTAAGTTTTTCCATGATATTGGAAAAAAACAGAAACATGCCCAAACAGTTTCCATGAGGCACATATCATCCTGATACCAAGTGGAATTCATCCCTGGGATTCAAGAATGGTTTAATATTCACAAGTCAATCAACATAATTCATCTTATCAGTCACTGTCACTGTCACTGTCATCCCATTGCTCAATATTTTGATTGAGTGGGCACCAGTAACATCTGATTGCGAGACTTATTGTTACTGTTTTTGGCATATCGAATACACCACGGGTAGCTTGCCAGGATCTGCCGTTTTGGGCATGAGACTCTTGGTAGCTTGCCGGGCTCTCAGAAGGGATGGAGAAATCGAACATGGTAGCCCCATTCTATCAGTAAAAGATAAAAGTTATATGATAAAATCAAGAGTTGCAGAGAAAGCATTTGACAAGACCAGCCTGTCATCGAGTTTATGATAAAAACTCTCACAAAATGGGAATTGAAGGAACTTTTTTAATAAAGTTAAAACCATGTGCCACAAGCCCATAGCAAACATTTTTATTGAATCACCGTGAGATAGTTACAAGCTTTCATGTTTGGGTTACAATCTCACAATGATCAAACACCCATCCCTCCACCAGTGCACATTCCCCACCACCGATATTCCGGGTATACCCCCCCTTTCCCACCCTCCCCCTGTCCCCATGGCAGACAATATTCCCCATACTCTCTCTCTCTCTCTATTTTTAGGCATTATGGCTTGCAACACAGACACTGAGAGGTCATCATGTTTGTTCCATTATCTACTTTCGGCATGCATCTCCCATCCCAATTGGTTCCTCTAGCCATCATTTTCTTAGTGATATCTTCTCTATTCCATCTGTATTCTCCCCTCCACTCATGAAGCAGGCTTCCAGCTAACAGGCAATCCCCCTGGCCCTTGTGTATACTGTCCTTGGGTGTCAGCCTCATGTGATGTTATTTTATGAGTGCAGTCCCTCTATGTCTGTCCCTCTCTTTCTGACTCATTTCACTTAGCAGCAAGCTTTATTTTCAAGGGGGAAACCTTCCCTCTAAGATCAGGGGCAAGACAAGTATGCCAACTATCACCACTCCTTTTCAATATAGCACTTGGAAATACTTGCCATAGCAATTAGGGAAGAAAAAGATTAAAGACATCCAGATAGAAAAGGAAGAAATGAAGCTCTCATTACTTACACATGACATGATACTATACTTAGACAACCCTAAAGACTCTATCAAGAGGCCCCTAGAAACAATAGATTTGTATAGCAAAGTGGCAGATTACAAAGCCAATATCCAAAAGTTCATGACTTTCCTATATGTAAATAATAAAAGAGAAGAAAATCATATAAAAAAACAATCTCGTTCACAATTTTGCTTAGGAAAACCAAGAACTCAGACTCAGCTCTAAGGAGGTAAAGGACCAGTACAAATAAAAGTACAAAATGCTACTTCAAGAAATAAAATATGTAAGGAAATAAAAACACATATCCTGCTCATGGATTGGGAGGACTAACATTGTCAAAATGTCAATACTTCCCCAAACTATATACAGATTCAATGCAGTCCCTATAAGGATACCCAGGACATTTTTCAAAGAAATTGATTGAATACTTCCAAATTTCATATGGAACAATAAAACCCCATGGATAGGGAATGCAATTCTTGGAAAAAGAAGAGTGGAGGAATCAACTTCCCCTACTTTAAACTGTGCTACAAAGTGGTAGTAATTAAAACAGCATGGTATTGGATATAGAGATGATATTGGATGTAGATCATGGTATTGGAATAGAGAAGAATATCCTGATACTCACACTCAAACACATGATCATTCAATCTTTAATAAGAGAGCACAAAATTTGAAATGGATCAAGGAAAACCTCTATAACAAGTGATGCTGGTAAAACTGGACAGCTACATGCAAGAAATGGGCACAGACCTCTTCATAATACCATGCCCAAATTCAGATAAAAATGCATCAAAACCCTCGATATCAGACCAGAACCCATAAGGCACATGGAAGAAAATATAGGCAAAATCCTCCATGATACTGAAACTGAAGGCATCTTCAAAGATGAAATGCCACTGACCAAGCAAATGGAACCAAAGATTTTTAAAAAATGGGACTACATTAAACTAAGAGGCTTCTGTACTTCAAAAAAATAATGTCCAAGATCCAAAGACAACCTATGGGATAAGAAGGTTTGTTCATCCAATACCTTTTGATAAGGGGTTGATATCACAGATATAAAAGGCACTGGTTGAATTATACAAGAAAAAACACCCAGCACCCTCAGAAAATGGGGTAATGAAATGAAAAGAAACTTTCTCAAAGAAGAAATTTGAATGGCCAAATGCCACATGAAAAAAATTCTCTTCATCATTAATTATCAGGGAAATGTGAATAAAAACAATGAGATATCGTCTCATACCACAGAGACTGGCACACATCAAAATAACAAGAGGAACCAGTGTTGGCACAGATGTGGGGAGAAAAGGACTCTCCTTCACTGTTGGTGGGAATACCTACTGGTCCAGCCATTTTTGAAAATGTGGACATTCCTCAAAAAGCTACAAATTGAGCTCCCATTTGACACAGCAAATACCACTTCTGGGAATATATCCTGGGGACCCAAAAACACACAGAAGAAACACCATCTGCACTCCTACTTTCATTCCAGCATTATTCACAATAGCCAGAATCTGGAAACAACCTGAGTACCCTAGAATAGATAAAGAAACAATGGCACATCTACACAATGGAATACTATGCAGCTGTTAGGAAAATGAAATCATGGAATTTGCCTATAAATGGATAGACAAGGAGACTATTATGCTGAGTGAAATGAGTCAGAGGAGAGGGATAAGTATACAATGACTGCATTCATTTGTGATTGTGATATATATGTATGCATATATGTATATATATGTACATATATGTATATATTTATGGCCAGGGAAGACATGGGCTAGGAGGACTGGTCAATGGTTGGACTCAACCACAAGTGTGTGTGGGGTAGAAGGTAGGTAAGATAGAGAAGGGACCAGTATGACAGTAATAGCTGGAAATGATCATGCTGGGCAAGAACTGAATGTTAAAAGTAGATAATGGGATATTCTTCATAACATTTCAGTATCTGTATTGCAAACCAAAATGCCCAAAATGAGAGAGAGAGAGAGTGAGAGAGAGAGAGAGAAGTAAAGCACCTGGCATAGAGACAGGCTGAGGGATGGAGGGTGAGGGGTGGGAGGTGATGGGAGGGAAACTGGGGACAGTGGTGTTGGTAAATTTACACTGGTGGATGGATGGGTGTTGGAACACTGTACAACTGAAACCTAATCATGAACAGCTTTGTAAGAGTGTATCTCTAGTGATTAAAAAAGAAGTTAAAAATTTAAAAAAGCTGCTTTCAGAGGTCAAGTGAGACAGCAAAATTTCCTATTTCATCTGCAAAATTCAGCCTGTTTTTATGTTCTGGATAGCTTTTTGTTTCTCCTTTACCTCTAATTCAAGATTAAAAGCAGTTTTCCATCTTGGCAACAAAATAAACAGCCGTCCTTTATGGATCATGGAAAGGCTGGAGTCGTTCACTTGAATGTACATCTGGGCCTTTATGAGTTTGCCTGGGCAAAGGGGTAGATATTTCTCAGTGGTGTGGAGATAATTTGTAAATCATGTTTATCAGAAGCCCCAGCTTGGAGCCATGTCCTTGAGACTTCCAACTTTTCAATCTTCATAAGGCTGCCATATTTTTAGTGTAATCAGTTCACTTGTCTCTGACATTTGAGATACATGTATCTTGCTATATCCCCAAAACCAGAAAATTCAGTATGTTACCTTTATGAAACCTCAGAGAAAGCAAGAGATTTAACAGAGACCAAAAAAAAAAGAGGATAAACGCAAATCATAAAAGTGCAAGGTCTATCTTTTAAGATAGAAATTAAAAGGGAACTTATATTTGGGACCAAAGAGATAGTACAGGGGTAAGTTCTTGCACATGGCTTACTCAAATTACCCTGATACAGCATCCAGTCTTCTGAGGAGTGACAGGAGCGACCTCAGAGCACAGGGTTAGGAGTAAATCTGAGCATTTCCAGATGTGACCCAAAAAACATAAAAGAAAAAAAAGCTGAAAATGGGGAAGCATCATAATGAGTTAAAAGTAAAATATTTCAGATGAGTGACAAGTTTGAAAACTTAATACAAAGGCAGCTGGAAATCTTTCCCCATTCACGCTCTCTTAGAATACTCCTTTCCCTGCTCAGTTCACACACACCCTTCTCCACACACACGCATTCCTCCACATACTGGCAACTGCATTTAGGCAATAAGTGACAATAAAGGATCGAATCACTCCCCAAATCAGGTAAGGAAAAATCTATTTTATTTTCTTCAGTATATGTGATTTGTAAAATGTCAAACAATCTTATACCGTACCAATGGAAGCAGTCATATTTCCTGACAGACAAGTTTCCTATGTCCATGCCTATTGGAGATGATGCTTGCTAGTCCATTAATACCAAGAATCAAATTGCTCTGTTTTACCTTGTCACTGTGCCACTTGCAACTTTCAGCAAGTTCTTAAATCAACTGCCAGCTTTCTGTGGACATAGTAGTCATCATCATCATCATCATCACCCCGTTGATCGTTGATTTGCTCGGGCGGGCGTCAGTAATGTTTCCATTCATCCTAGCCCTGAGAGTTTAGAAGCCTCTCTTTTCTCTTCTTTCCCAACAGTGCTGCATTGGAGGCTCTTTCAGGGTCAAGGGAATGAGACTCATCATTGTTACTGGTTTTGGCATATGAATACACCACGGGGAACTTGCCAGGCTCTCCCATGTGGGCAGAAAACTCTCAGTAGCTTGCCAGGTACTCCGAGAGGAAGGATTAGGCTATAAGGTGTCACGTGGCAAGAAACTCTGCAGAACATAGTAGTAAAGAGATTTTTTAATTATTTTTGTTTGTTTTTTATTTTGATTTTTTTGGCCAGCCTTGGTTCTTCTCAGGGTTTATTTCTGGCTCTGTGCTCAGGGATCACTTCTGGCAGAGCTCAGGGGACCATGTAGTGGTGGGTATTGAACTTGTGTTAGCCACATGCAAGCAAAACCTATGCCTGCTGGACTGGCTCTAGCCCTGAGTTTTTTTAATTACATCATTATTTATTAAATATGAGTTATTTTTATGTATGATATGGCAAGTTGAAGGAGACACAAATTATTAAATTCTATGTTCTCTATTTTCAACTCACTAGTCATCCTGGGATTTTGACAAATGACTAGAATCAGGTTTACTGGTATACTTTTTGTCTCCACTGAAGATCACTGACTTGTTAGAACACACATCTGCCAATTTTATGGTCCTTAAATGTCTGGAACTTTCAGGAGAATAACTATTTGCCATACTTGGAGGAGCAAAGTTTATTAGAAGTAGGTTTTACTAATGTTTCTTGGTAACTATGGTAATCACAAGGCTATAGAAACAAACATAATCTTTACAAGAAAATCAAAGCAATAGATGTATACTTTAACAGGAAAAACATGACTACACACAGCAGTGTGAAGTATAGATAAGTGTTTTCAAGCCTTTCCCAAGCGAGGCCCCCTTTGCCTTTGTTTTGTGTGGCCATTTTGTGCCACTGGTTGGTCCCCTTATCTCACACTGTGATCCCCCACTTGCATAATTTTTATCTGTGTCATCTTTATGGTCCCTGGTTGAGAAATTCTGGTATAGAGAATAGAGTTTAGGTTCTGGAACCAGACTTACTGGACTTGAATTCTGAAATTCATCTCTGTCATGTCTTGGTTATCTCATCTACAAAAGTAGGATGATAGTTACGGTCTAGCGAAGTGAAGAAAATTAAGCACACTAATATTGTGAAATATTTTGAATAGTGTCTAGGCCAAAGTAAAGGCTCGATAACTGTTAGATATTATTATTCTATTAACTACCTCAAACACTATGCTAATTCAGAGCCAATGTGATACTATTTATACTGAAAGTTGAGAGACAGATATATGTGCTCCAACTGTGTAACAGTTGGAGAAGTCTGTTAGCTTCAACAAGGTGATGACACTCAAGAGTAGTTCTATATTCAGATAGAACTTTCAAGGTTGGGAAGTAACACCTGGAATCATAAATACATGAATGAATTAGTTATTTTTCAAAAGAAGGACCAGAGGAGTTCATTCTATACAAACAAGATCTTTAAGTAACAAATTAAGAGAATAAATTCTCATTGCTTAAAATTGCTCCCAGAACTATGAGGTGAAGTACAGGAGTACATTCTATAAGATAGCACAATAACAAGTTTAAGTTAATGTTACTGAGGTTAAATAGTCCATAATTCTATTGAAATTCTTGTATTCTAGATGCTGAGCTGCTTCACCAATGTCTCCGTCAGTTTCGCAAACCCTCCACCATTACCCACTATCCGTGATTCTTTCTCTTCTTCCCCTACCCTAAGCTTCTTCAGTTCCCAGTTCTTTTGGTCTTGACTTAGGGTTTTTTTGTATTGGGATTGTCTAAATTCTTCTTTTGCATGTAGCTAACCAGTTGGAGAGGCTCTCTTTGCTACAATTCATATGTTTGTGTTTGGGATAGCTAGGATGCTACTCAGGGACTTAGGTAATGAAGAGTGATGTGACAACAGATTGCGGGCTATGGGGAAAAGAACTGCAGCGCCACAAGAGCCACGTCCAGTTCTGAGGAGGCCACGCCCTCTGTCATGTAGGCCACGCCCCCTGCTGCTCTGTAGCTGCGTGGGTCTGGCTCTGAGAGGCTGGCTGGGTTCTGGGCGGGAAAAGAAAACTGCTGCGCCTTGGAGGGGCTGGGACGGTCTGGGTCCAATAGGCTGGCTGGGCCAGAAAAGAAAATGGTGTTGGAGCTGGGGAACGTGCTGCTGGCCAGGGCTGCAGCGGGGAGTTGGGGGGAGGGGGGAGTTTTAGTATTCTTTTTTTAACTCAATCATAAACAGGACAGTTTTAAACTTTTGTTCCTCAGGGCTAGAGATAGAGTATAGTAGATAAAGTGTGTTTACCTTGCATCTAGCCAATGCTAGGGATATAAAAATGTGAAAAAAACCCACAAAATTTTAACCTTATGAAAGGCTGCATTTTAAAAAGAATAATTTCTGCTTTATAATTTACTGCAAAGATAGAAATAAAGGTTTCTTAACTTAAGCTAATGCTAAAATAACCCTTATATCAAAGCAAAAGAAAAAAAGACACATAAAAGGGAAATTGTAGACAAATGTAGAACAAAGATGTAAAACTCCTAAATGTATTAACAACTCAACCCTGAGAATATGTAAAATTATTGTCATGTTTATTCACTCCATTTTCCATCCTCTATGAGATTTGAACTTATGGTCTCTTCATTATCTACCTCTCTGGTGCTGTTATTACTGATAGCTCCTTTCTCTACCTTTTCAGTTGTTTGTTAGAAAGATTGACTCACATTATGCAGTATACTTTAATTCTATTTGTAGAAATAGTTTCCTGTATCCTAGTTTTTAAAATAATTAATTTATTTATTCAATTTTTATTTTTTTATTTTCATAAAGTAGTTCATAATAGTTCATTACAGATAATATTCAAACACCAATCCCACCACCAAGCACCTTCCCACCACAATAAGAGGAAAGTGTGTGAAGTTTATTGTGTTTCATTCTGGAGCCATTTAAGCCCATATATAAGAGAATATAAGAAAGTATGTTTAAACCAAACCAATGTGTGCTACTTTTGGTATGTAAGTGGGCTAGAGTATAAGAGGTTGCATGGCCGCATTCCTCACACTCCAGAAAATTCTGCATAGCTTTCTTCCTGGAGCTTTAGTTTTAGTTTATAGTCTCTGGATCTTGGCCATTGATGAGATTACATGGCAAGGCGGGGTGGGGAGGGGCAGTCTGTGGGTGTGACTGCCAAGCTACTGGAAAGCTGGGGATCCCCAGTGGGTAGAGGCTCAGTCCCGATCCTAGAGACCTTGGAGATCTCAGTCACGGTTTCCCACATACCTGGGTGTTTCTTTCTGTTCCCTCTTGGGTGAGGCTCATCTGAACGTGTGGAGAATGGCCTTGAGCATGGCTATGGCTGGGTTCTGGAAGTTTTCTGCTGCCAACGCTCTTGGGGCGGGGAGGGAGACTCAACCTGCCCTGCTCCGAGGTGCCCTGTTGAAAACAGCCTGGCATGGGATCAGAAAATTCTGCTATATCCTAGTTTTTTGGAAAAAAGTTTATGTGCCCTAAAATATCACACAAGTTTCATGTATTATATATTATTAAAATATCACACAAATTTGATGTAAATTCCAAAACATATCTGGAATTTCTAAGATCACCCTAAGTTAACAATGTTTGCATATGGAAGGTATTTAAGAGTTGGAAGAGAAAAAATGAAGAACAATCACTTATTCACTACCTAATAACGTATTTCTTGTATGTTTAATTATGAGCTCCATTTATTATTTAACTAAAAATACATAACACATAGATTGTGAGATGCAATTTTCTTTGCTGAAAACTTGGCTTCTATATTACTTGCTGTTTTTTGACAACTTTGGGCAATATGGCTTCTATATTACTTGCTGTTTTTTGACAACTTTGGGCAATTTTCTCAGACTCTATGAAACTATGTCACTTGTCATCCTGTTGATCTTTGATTTGCTCTAGCAGGCACCAATAACGTCTCCATTCATCTCTGCTGCATGCAAGTGTAGCCCAGTGATATCTGCTAGCTCCAAGAACAGGAAGAGCCTCAAACCATTCATTCAGGGTTTTGACAAAGAAGTCTGACCATCTCCTTGGTGGGCGGCAACACAGTCTTTTGACATCCCATGGAATCCAGTGGGTAACAACTCTAGTCCAGCGGTCATCTCTGAATCGCATTACGTGTCTGGCCCATCTGATTTTCAATGCCTTGGCAAATGAGATAGCGTCCCTGATTCTTGACCATCAATGGAAGTCGGAACTCCGGATTTCTTCTCTCACTTGAGTGGAATGTGATACTCCGAGCATGGCTCTTTCAATTCCTCTTTGGGACACCAAATAGCATTCTCATCCTATTTGTGTAGGGCTCAGGTCTCTGAGGTGTATGTTACTGCAGGAAGAACGGTGGAGTCAAAAAGATGTGCCCGGATCAGAAGTTTCTTCGTCTTCTTAACCACTTCTTTGACACTTTTGAAGGCTTTCCACTCTGCTCTCTTCCTCCTGTGCAGTTCTGGCACAAAGTCGTTCCTCATATTGAGTTCTCAACCCAGGTACACATAGCTGCTACATTTGGAAATGTTTGTTCCATTGAGAGCAAATACTTTTTCCGGCTTATGCTGCATCGGCCAACACTGCTGCTCTTCTCTCTGAGGTCTTCCTTTATTGCTTCTCTGCACAGGTTTGGGAGCTCATACATTAGCTTGTGGCTGCCTGAGGCTCGTGCCAAACCATGTTGGCGAATGAGGTCGAGAGTTTACGAAGATAGCCATCTCTTTGTGGCTTTCCCACTCTTGGTATTCTATGCGCAGTAATGGAGGTGCTAAACCAGTTGATTATATTCCTCGTTGATGTTGTCAATGACAGCATCTTCCTACGTTGCCGCAATAGTGCCAGAGCTCCCAGTTGGTGGTCATTCTGGGAGTGCTCTTCTTAAACTTAAAACTTCTTAGACCTTTCTTCTCGTTCTGTAAAGTAGAATTTTGCATGAAGGAGATAGTGGTCTGATCCCGTTTGGAATTTTGGGACAACAGCAACATCAGTCAGGCAAAACCTTGATTGAATATGATGTCAATTTCATCGTGGAACTGTCCACCGGGAGATTCCCATGTCCAAAGTTTAGATTTGGACTTCTGGAACTGTGAGTTACCATTGATGGTCTTGGTTGACATGATGAACGCAGACAGTCCCTCTCCCTGTTTGTTATATTGTAGACCATGGGACCCAATGTGGAGTTATTCGGGTGACCTTCTCAGTCCTATTTTGGCATTAAAATCACCAACAATGATCTTGTAGAAGGTGTGGTCTTCTTTATAGAACTTCTACAGCTCCATGTAGAACTTCTCAATTTCTTCTTCATTGTAGTTTGATGTTGATGCATAGACGACGAAGATAGTGAGCCACATCTATTCAAGCGCAATCATCTGGTTCGGGTTGTTAGGCATTCGAATAAGTCAATGCTCATTGCCAAGTTCGTGTTGACATGGACACTGACGCCACCAATGCCTCTGTTGTCACATGTTCCGAAGAACAGTTCTTCTCCGGTGTCGAAAATGGCATGATGTGATCGATGCTTTCTCATTTAGTCAGACCAATGATGTCGTACTTGATCTGTGCTTGCACCATCAGGTCCTCTATGGATTCTTCTGATGCCAGCATGCGTGCATTAAAAGTACAGACAGTCATTTTAGTCTTTCTTCATTTTGGCAGTCTAGTTTGTCCCTGAGATTTTATCAGCCTCTCCTTGCTCATCCTCCTTAACACTGCCATATGGGGGCTCTTTTGGTGTCAGGCAAATGAGGCCCATTGCTGTTATTGTTTTTGGTATATTGAATATGCCATGGGTAGCTTGCCAGTCTCTGCCGTGCGGGCAGGGTACTCTCGGTAGCTTGCTGAGCTCTTCGAGAGGGATGGAGGCTTTTAGGGTGGCCTCCATCGCCCTTCCAGGTGTTTCCATGGTTCACACCATATTTGAAGCTCATCAAGTATGGTGAAAAAATTATGGAAAATGGGCATTAAGTGTCTTATGCTGTGTCACACGACCACGTTCTGAAAAGCGACCTGGAGCGTGGCTTTGGCTGGGTAGTGAAACTAATGAAACTATAGCAGAGTTTATGTGTGTGTCTGTGTTTGTGTATGTGTGTGTGTATGTTTTTGGGCCACACCCAGCAGTGCTCAGGGCTTTCTTCTGTCTCTGCTCTCAGGGATCTCTCCTGTCAGGCTCCAGGGGCCATCTGATATACCAAGGTTGAGCCCATGTTGAACATGTACAAGCAAGTACACTACTATCTCTCCAGTCCTCTGAAATCTTAAAAGTGAGGGTAATTAAGTCAAAACAGGTACATAAATGTCAAATAGTCCTATGTACTGAGTAGGTTTTTTCTCTGTCAAAATTAGCTTGTCTGTCACTACAGGAAATGGTAAAAAAGTAAAATAAGGCAGACTCCTCTTCTTTGAGCATTTGAAAATGAAGAAGAGTGAATTTTTTTTCAGTTGGTAAGCAGAAGAGCTACTATAAAATTCCAACTGGGGAATAACTTGATCCAAAAGATGTTTTAGGAAGATTAGCAGTTCTAAAGATATTAAAGTAAGTTCATGGCATGGTTATTATTTTTCTTTATAAATTGATGCATTGTAGAATTGGAAACACTTATGATTAGTCATTTAGTATTCATTTTAAGACATGGCTCTGTTGAGGGTCACAGTACATGAAAGTCCCCCAGGGAAACCCAAAGATGGGTAGCTTTGTTTGATCAATAAGAGCAAGATGACATTAAGAAAATGTCCTCATTGACTAAGCTCCAAGAAATTTAGTCTCCCAAAACAGTTGCTTTTCAAAAAAAACTCTATTTTCTTTCACATTCCAAAGTCAACACTATAGATATGGATGTACAACCAATTGTTCTTTAGTAGGCTGAAATATACTTTGAAAGTACATCTGGGTTAAAGGTATCCTAGAACAGATTTATCATAACAGAGGTTCCAAACAAGTTATGTTGGGGTTGTTCCTCCCTGTGTGACCACTGCCTTTCTGGATGGTCACTGTCATGTGCTTGACTCTAAGTCCCTAGCCCACACACCAAACTCGAGCATTCCAGATAACACTTATGTCCCAAGACATGGCTAGCACTCATCAATTGCCCTCTTAATGACAGTGATAATGGTGGACAAAACTGGACAGTACCAGATACAAATCCTATACATAATTATAAGTGATAAACTGATTGTCACCCTTCACAATGCCCTCACTATGTTTTCATCCTCAGTTCATACTAGAAACTGATTGTGACACTTCACAACGACCTCACTATGTTTTCATCCTCAGCTCATACTAGAAACTGCCCTAACAGTATCTGGATCCTGGAGGTAAAACTCTGAACTTGTCCTTAGAAAGCTGGGGATAGACATTAATCTTTTAGGTGTTCATATAACAGAGAAGAATATTGTATGAGTTTCTAAATACATATAAATAAAGATTTTTCTAATCAATGTTAAATGTAGGCAGGAAAGTAAATAAAATGCCTAAAAAATACCTGCTACATGTCTCGCAATTTACCTCATGAATAATTTAAATTTAAATTATATTTAAATTTAAAATAATTTGAGATAATTTAAAAAGTATGAAAATTGATGTACAGGTGATTATCTAGATGACAAAAACTGTTTTGATTTTTGGTTTGGATACCAAACCTGGTGGTGCTCAGGGCCTGCTCCAGGCTCTGAGTTCAAGGGTCACACCTGGTGGGGCATTGGAGACCATATGTGATGCCATGGATCAAATCCTGGTTGGCCACACTCAAAGCAAGTGCCTTATCCACTGTACCAACCTACCCAACAAAGTTCTAATATTTAAAAGTATGTTTATTTTAACTTCTATTTGAAAAATAATTGAGTAATACAACATTGTCAGGGATTGCTTTAAAATGCAAGCACTTAAATATGATGACCTCTCATTATCTGTATTGCAAACTATAAGTCCCAAAAGTAGAGAGAGAGAGGCAAAGAAGAAAAGTGCCTGACATAGAGGTAGGCTTAGGGTCAGGATCGTGGGAGGGATATGGGGGATATTGGTGGTGGGAAATGTACACTGGTGGAGGGATGGGTGTTGGAACACTCTATGACTGAAACCTGATCATAAAAGCGTTGTAACTATTTCACAGTGATTCAATTTTATAAAAATGCAAGAAATTAAAGAAAGGAAACTAAGAAATGCTAGAAGTATCAAAATAATATTTGTTGAATCAAGGTAGTAAGTAAATAGAAATATGTTCCAGTAAATATTTACAGTGAGAAATAAATGAGGGGCCAGAACCCAGCAAGTAGGGCCTTTGCTGTGCATGCTGACCCTGGTTTGATCTCTATGGTCCTCTGACCCTGTCAGGACTTATCCCTGACTGTAGAGCCAGTAGTAAACCCTGAGCACCACTCAGTGTGCCCCTCCCCCCAAAATATAAAGAAATAAAGAAGAAATATTAAAAATAAATGAAGTTAAAAATATAAAATGAAAGCAACCATTTATTACTTTCCTTTTCTTTTTCTCTCTTTCTTTCTTTCTTTCTTTCTTTCTCTCTTTCTCTTTCTTTCTTTCTTTCTTTCTTTCTTTCTTTCTCTCTCTCTCTCTTTCTTTCTTTCTCTCTCTCTCTCTCTTTCTCTCTCTCTTTCTCTTTCTCTCTCTCTCTCTTTCTTTCTTTCTTTCTTTCTTTCTTTCTTTCTTTCTTTCTTTCTTTCTTTCTTTCTTTCTTCCTTTCTTTCTTTCTTTCTTTCTTTCTTTCTTTCTTTCTTTCTTTCTTTCTTTCTTTCTTTCTTTCTTTCTTTCTTCCTTTCTTTCTTTCTTCCTTTCTTTCTTTCCTTTCTTTCTTAATTTAAAACAAAATACCCCAGAAAAATTAATCAGAAAAATGGCAAGTGTTTTTAATTTAATTTTATTATTTATTTGACCTGCTCTATTTCCAACCTGGGCCAGTTCACCCCTCCTTAGGCAACCTGGTGGTCCTCTGCTCCCAGTGGGTCACCATATTGATGCCAAACTTAGTGTGGACAGCCGATGGGCATAGCACACTACAGCCCAGAACTCCTGGACTCAAGTGTTCCTCCGGCCTCAGCCTCTTGAGTATCTGGGACTACAGGCATGCACCACCACCCTGGAGCAATAGCCAAGACTGTTGGGCATTTGCCTTTTACGCATCTGACTCTGGTTCAATTCCTCCATCCCACTTGGAGACCCCAGCAAGCTACTAAGAGTTTCCCGCCCGCACGCCACAGCCTGGCAAGCTACCTGTGGCATATTCAATATGCCAAAAACAGTAACAAGTCTAACAATGGAGACTGTACTGGAGCCCGCTTTAGCAAATCGATGAGCAATGGGATGGCAGTGATACAGTGATAATTTTATTATTATTATTATTATTTTTATTTTTAACAATGTAGGAGTACTGCTATTTATTCAGTCATTGATTAAGCTGATTGAATTGGCATGAACTCCACATTACTTTTTAAAATTCTATTCTGAATGTCTGTCTTCACCGGGGTCCCTTGGAAGGGGTGGGTGGACTTTCCCTCCCCACCCTGAGAAGAGCCCTTGCAGCTGAAGACTTTTGGAACCCAGCCACAGCCATGCTCAAGGCTCCTCTCCACACATTTGGATGAGCCTCACGCATGAAGGAACTGGCAGAGGAACCAAGATGTGTGGGACCTGGGGCTGAGATCTCCAAGTCTGCTAGACTCGGGACTGGGCCTCTTCCACCCAGATCCCCCCATTTTCCAGTAACTAGGCAGTCACACCCAGAAACTGCCCCCAGCGCCATGTAATCCCATCAATGGCCAACATCCAGAGAGTATAATACCAAGCTCCCGGAAGACATCTTATAGCCTAGTTCTGCCTCTCTGAGAACCTGCCAAGCTACCGAGAGTTTCCTGCCTGCATGGGAGAGCCTGGCAAGCTCCCCATGGTATATTCACATGCCAAAACTAATAACAATTATGGGTCTTATTCCCCTGACCCTGAAAAAGCCTCCAATGTGGCACCGTTGGGAAGGACGAGTAAAGAGAGGCTTCTAAAATCTTGGGGCTATGATGAATGGAGACGTTACTGATGCCACTAGAGAAAATCAACAATCAATGGGATGATGGTAATGATGATGATGATGATGATTCTTAATGCTATTTTATTATTTTATTATTATTATTTCCCCCTCTTTTGTTTGATTCACCATGAGATACAGTTACAGAGCTTTCATGTTTAAGTTTTGGTCATACAATCATCAAACACTCATGCCTTCACCAGTGCACGTTTTCAACCACCCAAATCCCCAGTACATCCCCCAACCCCCCTCCAACCCTTCCCCTGCTTCTGTGTCAGACAATTTCTCCCAAACTCTCTCTCTACTTCAGTTATATTCGCTATTTCGACACCAGTCTCACCACCACTCAAACTTGCCGAAAAGGCAATGCTAGACATTTTGTTTTGTATTGCTTGTTATAGATAGGTGGATAGGATATAGTGTCCAGAAAATTCCGCGTCGCTCTCTTTCGGAAGTTTATAGTCTCTGAATCTTGTCTGTTGATGAGATTACGTGGAGCCAGGGGCAGTTTGTGGGTGTGACTACCAAGCTTCTGGAAAACTGGGGACCTGGGGAAAGGAGGCCCAGTCCCTATCCAGCAAGTCTGGAGATTTCAGTCACGGGTTCCCACATACCTGGGTTCTCCTGTCCTTCCACTCTTGGGTGAGGTTCATCCCCTCTTGGGTGAGGCTCGTCTGAGCATGAGGAGAGTGGCTTTGAGCATGGCGGTGGTTGGGTTCTGGAGGTTTTAGGCTGCTGGGGTTCTGTTTGGGGCAGGGAGGGAAACTCAACCCACCCCCCTCCGAGGTGCCCTGGTGAAGACAGCCTGGTGTGGGGTTGGGACATTCTGTGGCGCTCTCTTCTGGGAGCTTTAGTTTATGTCTCTGGGTCTTGGCAGTTGATGAGATTACATGGCACCAGGGCAGCTTGTAGGTGTGACTGCCAAGCTACTGGAAAACTGGGGACCTGAGGGGAGGAGGGCCCAATCCCGATCCAAGTGGGCCTGGAGTTCTCAGTCAGGGGTTCCTGCCTACTTTCCAGCTACAGACCCTAACTGCATCTTTTGATCTCTCTTGAGATTTATGGGTCTCTGAAATAAGACCAATAAATGAGCTTATAAGCTGAGCCGGAGGTGGTTTGTGTGTTTGTCTCCCACATATCTAACTTTTAGCTGTTTAATTTCTTGGTAAACTTGGCCCCAAGTTGGTGGGGTCTGGCCAAAGGCACAGCAGCAATTTTGTGGTGTCAGAAAGCCTGAAGGCACCATCAGGCTGCTGATGCACTCGCCCCACAGGTACAGGTTGAGCTGCTGGCAGCATCATACCCCCAGGAAAGCATGTTTTTAAAAATGCACTTGTAACAAAGAATGAAACTATCAATATCTCTGTCTAAACATGTACAAAAATTAATTTTAAATGGGTTAAAGTAGATGTAACATTTGAAACCATAAAATGAAAAGTAAAAAATGTAGGCAATTCACCACACAACACTGGCCTTATTTTTGTCTGTGTAGACTCAGCTTAAAAGGAAAGGAAAAGAAAAGCAAAAATAAATGATATGGCTGAGACATATAGTACAGCAGGCAGGGTGCTCTCCTTGCATGTGACTGACCCAGAGTTTATATGTTTTCCCAAGCCTTTTCCAGGTGTGATCCCTGAGCTCATACTCAGAAGAAAGCCCTGAGCTCTGCTAAACCCTAAATAAATAAATAAATAAATAAACAAGTAAACACAGACAAATGGTACTACATCAATTAAAATATTTTTGCATAGCAAAATAACTACCATTAAAATAAAAAGACATGCTAAATATGGAATAAAATGTTTATAGATCATGCAAAATTAAGGGGGTAATATCAATGATATATAGTTACTTGTATTACTGAACAATAATAAAATATAACCCAATCAATAAAATGGGCAGAAGATCTCAACAGACACTTTCTTCAAGAAGATATTACATGTTTAATAACTATATAGAACATGCTCATCATCACTATTAAAGAATAGCAGAGAAATTGACAGATGTCACCTCACACATGTGAAAGTGGTCTATGTCAAAAAGGCTGTAAAAAGCATATATGGGTCCAGACATGAAGAAAAGGAATCTTTTTATACTATTGGTGGGAATGTCAAATAATAGAGTCTTTGAAAATAACTTCAAAATACTAAAAATTATTTAACCATATGATTTAATAGTTCCCTTGTCAGAAATTCCAACTCTATTCCACCAAAATATACTCTTGTGTTCACTACAGTGCCATTTACAGTGCTAAATGCTTGGGATTGATGACTTGATCAAGATGTGGTTTATGTATCACTTGTATCACTTGTTGACCCATTGATCTTCTATTTGTTCGAGCAGGCGCCAGTAATGTCTCCATTTGTCCCTGTCGCGCGCCAGTGCAGCCCAATGATATCTGCCCGCTCCAGGAACAGAAAGAGCCTCAAATCGTTCATTCAGGGATTTGACGAAGAAATATGACCATCTAGTTGGTGGGTGGCCATGAGGTTTTCTGACGTTCCGTGCAATCCAGTCAGTAACAGCCCTAGTCCAGTGGTCATCTCTGAATCGCATTACATGACCGGCCCATCTAATTTTTGATGCCTTGGCAAACAAGACAGCGTCCCTGATTCTTGACCGTCGATGGAGGTCAGAACTCTGGATTCCTTTTCTCACTTGAGTGAGACATGATACTCCTAGCATAGCTCTTTCGATTCCTCTTTGGGAGATCCAAATAGCGTTCTCATCCTGTTTGCATAGGGCCCAGGTTTCTGAGGCATATGTTAGCGCAGGAAGAATGGTGGAATCAAAAAGATGTGCCTGTAGTCAGAAGTCCTTCATTCTCTTAACCACTTCTTCGACACTCTTGAAGGCATTCCACACTGCTCTCTTCCTCCTGCTCAGTTCTGGCACCAAGTCATTTCTTATGTTGATTTTTCGACCCATGTACACATAGCTGCTGCATTCGGAGATGTTCATTTCATTGAGAGCTAAGGAAGCTTCAAGGATTAGTTTGTTTTTCATGAGCATTGTCTTGTTGAGATTCAGCTGCAATCTGACCTTTCCACACTCGTGGTCGAAGTCAACCAGCATTTGTGCTGCTTGGCTAATGTTTGGTGTTATGAGAACGATGTCATCAGCGAAGCGGAAGTGGTGTAATTGCTGACCGTCTATCTTCACTCCCATTCCTTCCCATTCCAGTCGTCACATGATGTTCTCATGTTGCTAAACTATAAAAATGATGAAATTTTTCCAGAACACTTAGTGGACTGTAGGGGAAGTGAAATAAATCAGAAGGAGAAGGACTAATACTAAATAATATCCCCCCTATGCAAATATAAATAAACAAACCCCAAATCTGAAGATGCCTAACTAAACCCAGGCTCCTGACTATAGAGCTGTTAGTGGGTGTAGATGAATGGTCGGATGAGGCAAAGGATAGAGCAGTTTCAAGGACTGTGTGTGTTTGGAGGGGAGTGACGAAAGTTATTGGTGCTTTTTTGGTGGGCATGGTATTTGAAGAGGTGTGAACTTATATTTCCAAATCACTTATTGTGCTGTGAAACATTATCACAAAAAATATTAAGTAAAAAAAATCAAAATTATTTGTATCAAGTAGAAAATAAAGTCACTCCTATGCCCCACCCAAAGATCAAAGATCATTGCATGTGAAATTCAGGGTCTGATCAGTGCGTCAATGGGAAAAAAAATATAATCTTATTTTTTAGATTATTTTTGTAGTGCCAGGGACTGAACCGAAGACCTCCCACATGCAAGGCAGATGCATGATGTGTCCCCTGGTTCCAGAGCATTTTTTTCTTTAGTTCCTGGTGTCACCTGTAATGAAGACTTTGTTTCACTCTATAAATTTCTTATCAAGTTCCTGTATGAAGCTTAGGAGGTTTTCCTCCTAGCTGTGTACTTTCTAGTTTCCAAGTCACTAAAGATTGCTGAGTTTCAGACATTCAATATTTTACATAATGGTTACTACTTGGGCTTATATTAAATTTCCTCAAAGATTATTTTACACTATCTGCAAAATTTCTGATCATTCATCATTATCAGTTAAAGTAAAAGAGTTGGGCGTGCTGTACATTCACATAATTAGAGTACTTAGTTGTTTGTAAATTTGACACATGTATACACACCAATGTCCTAATACATTTTGTGCATTGTAATGTTTTAAAGTTGAAAATATGGGTAAAAATTGAATAAATATTATTTTAAAATATCAATTTTGAAAGTTCCATGAGATCATGTGTTGCAAAGTGATATTATGAAGCTATCGTAATAAAATGGCTGGAGCAATAGCACAACAGGTAGGGCATTTGCCTTGCACATGGCCGACCCGGCTTGATTCCTCCGTCCCTCTCAGAGAGCCGGCAAGCTACTGAGAGTATCCCACCCACACACCAGATCCTGGCAAGCTACCTGTGGTGTATTCAATATGCCAAAAATAGTCACAACAAGTCTCACAATGGAGACGTTATTGGTGCCCACTCGAGCAAATCGATGAGCAATGGAATGACAGTGATACAGTGATCATAATAAAATATAAACCTCAGACAAAGACTTTTATTAATGACAGAACATGTGATTTATCTTAGAACTTGTACTTGACGAAAGAAGAGACTCTGCAGACTGGTGGCCGAAGGTGAGCTCACTGCCCTGGCACTAACCATGACCTGAATCTTATTCCTTCGCACATCACCAGCCCGAATGACTGGACCACACACTGCTCCTGCTTAATCAGCCCTGATTCAGGCTCCTTATTTTGACTTTCTTTACAACTTGACCTTTGGGAAAACAATATGAGCACTCCACAGAAAAAACTAGGAATTAAGCTTCCATATGACCCATTAATTCCACTTCTTGGAATATACCCCAAGGGTCCATGGCAGTAAAGGCCTCTACTCTCTTATGTTCATTGCAGCGCTATTCACAACAGCGCAGACCTGGACAGAATCTAATGCTTGAGAACAGATGACTGGGTAAAGAAACTGTAATACACATACACAACAGAATACACAACTAGTAGGCTATATGAAAAGATGAGGTTTTGTAATCTTCTGGTAAGTAGATGGCTCTGGGGAATATGATACTGAGTGAAGTTAGTCAGAGGGATAGTACAGACACAGAACAATCTCTGTCATATATAAGATGTAAAGAAGCAGGAGAATAACAAATGCAGAAAGCAAATAGAAAGGAAGAGCATGAGAGTTGCTGCTAAGGAGGAAGCTTACGCTGGAGTGAAGCCCGGGAGGTCAGGGAAGGGAACACTATGATAATGGCAGAGAGAAAATGTGCCTGCCCTGGGGATACGGTGGCTGGCAGGTGGAAAACTCAGCCATTGGTAGAGGGAAGTGGACAGTGGTGAAGGGCTTGGAGCTGCTGGAATATATTACACATATGAAACTCAATCATAAGTAATTTCATAATATTATAATTCACAGTGATTCAAAAATTCAAAACAAAAAAATCTCAGCTACAGGCAATGGTCAAACCAGTTTTCTGAGACCCATTTTTTCTATTGAACTTTTAAAATTTATTTTATTAGTTCCTCTACTATGCTTGTTTTTGTTACAAATATATTTTTCAGTTCATGACATGTCTTTCACATGTTTTAATTTGGATAACATTGGTTTGTGAGACTAAATGTTTTTGTGCTTTAGGGATTTTATGTCCTAAGAACCTATATCTCTCTATCACAGGCTACCAGACCCAACCTGCCCTTTCAACACATCACACCCATCTCAGTAACCTCAGTTCTGTGGTCAGGATTTAATAATTTGTTTTAATTAGACATAGCATCCTTTGCTTTAATTTGTTTATATACTATAAATGACCAAAAACATGGGTATTTACCTTTCTTTCTCTAATTTAACCTACCATGGCTCTCTTCAGTTTCACTGAGGTTATAGCAAAAAAAATCCCAATACTTTACCTTTTCTTATAGCTGAGCATTGTTCCATTGTTCATATCATTTTCATTATACACCTGGATTGTTTCCAAATGTTTATTGTTATAAATAATTGCAGTAAACATTGGTGTGTATAGAGCATATAGCTTTTTCAATGTAATGCTCTGTGTTCTTTGGATAGATACTGAAGAGTGTCATGTGTAAATTATAGTTTAAGTTTTTTGTGAAACTCAATACTAATTTCCATGGCAGAAAGAAAATGTGCCTGCCATAGGGGGTATGGTGGACAGCAGGCAGGTGGAACCAAATTTACTTTGCCACTAATAGTGCATGAAAGTATTTTGTTCCCCACTCTCTTTAAAATTTAAACAAACTAACCAACAAATTAAAATCACTAGACACCATGATTTTTAAAACCCTTTGCAATAGAATTTCAGCTATACAATGTCTCCTGCTTTAGTTCTATTTAGAGGGCCAATCCGTCTACAGTGACCCCAAGATCCTTCCACCTAGTAACAGGACTCCTTGACAGACAGATTTTTACACTTAATTACTTTTAGTTTGGATCCACTGCTCTCAGTAGTGTTGGCTCTAGTGTTTTAGATAAACAGTTGCAGTTATGCTTCTCTCTTCAATCTTGCGAGTACTTGTCTCTGGCCTTTCCCTTATGGACCTTTCTCAGGGTCTGAGATGATAGCTCAGTATTGTTTTGATTAACTTTTCTCTGTAATAAGTGATGACAATAAGTGATGTCATCATCAATAAGTGATGAAAAGTGATGATTATTTTTTCATAATCTTTTTGGCAATCTGTATTCCATCCTTGGTGAAGTGCTGTTTAGCTATTATCCCAATTTTTAATGACTTATTTTTGTTGTTATTGTTGAGTTTTCTATAATTTGAACATTAGCCCTTTATCATATATATGGTGTGCAAATATTTTCTCCTACTCAGTAGTATGTCTTTATCTAATTCATAGTTTCTTTCACTATACAGAAGATTTCTAGTTTTGTGTCCCATTTGTTTATTTTGCTTTTGTTTCTCTTTCCAATAGAATCAAATCCTACCTCTAAAGCCAATATCCTGTATGCTTTCTTCAGTGTCTGTTAAAGAATTTTTCAGTTAAATAATTTCTCAGCTAACATCCAAATCTTTCATACATTTTAAGTTAAACTTTGTTCATGTAAGAGATGGTGTCTTATTTTATTCTTTTTCATGGGGACATCCAGTTTTCCCAGTACCATTTGTGGAAAATAATACCTTTCCTCCACTTGAAGCTCTGGTCCATACATAATAAATTCTGTATATGTGAGGATTTATTACTAGGGTATCAATTCTCTAGTAGTACACACATTGACATTGATATATGTGTACCATTAGTTGTATCACATTCTTTTGATTATTATATTGTAATATAACTTAAAACCTTTTCACTGACAGGCACTACCAGTGTCTCATAGTAAAATGTGATTTAATTAATACAAATGGCAGCACTGAATTAATATAGTATTCCTTCTTTATCTCACAATTGCTTGGACTGATTGGTTTTTTTTGTCATTCCGTACAATATTTTTTAAAAAATTGAATCACCGTAAGATAGAATGTCACAAAGCTATTCATGATTGGGGTTTTATTATGCAATGTTTCAACACTCATCCATTCACCAGTGTATATTTCCCAACACCAGTGTTCCCAGTTTCTCTTTCACTCCCCCATCCCCTTCTCTCACACCCTCACACCTCTCTGTGTGGCAGGTACCTTTCTTCTTGCTCTCTTTGTCTCTCTCTCTACCCCAGACTTTCTCTCTCCTTTTGTGCATTATGGTTTGCAAATGGGTGGTGTCTTTGGGTTGTGAATGTGACTGTTAGGGATTCTGGAAGTACAGGGAGATGGAGATATGTGTATCCCATCCTGATCCCCAGCGAGAGCCTGGAGATTTCAGTCACAAAATCTGCCTACCCGAATTTTCAGCAGATTAATATCTTGGTGAGGTCTCTTCTAAGATGTTGGAGTCTTGCCTGGGGCATGGTGGTGATTTTGGATTATGGTAACAAGTGACTGCTGGGGGCTCTGCTTGGGAAGGCACTGGCAAACCTGCCCGCCCCCCTTTGATGTACCCTGTCTTTACAACCTTGAGTGGGTCTAAGATTAGCTGCAGCTTCTGCTCTCCTTCAAGATTAATTTATGGGTCTCTTAAGCAAGGCTGATGGAAGAGCTTACGTGGTGGCACTAGAGTTGGTTCATGGGAGTAACTGCTGGTGCTACCAGGAGTATTAGGAAGTGAGAGGAGGTAGCACTTTCCTACTCTAAGAAAACCCGGAGATTTCAGCTATAAAAAAACCCACCTACCCAAATTTTCAACAGGTTAATATCTCAATGAAGTCCATCCTGGAACAATGGAGTGAAGCCAGGGAAGTGGGGGTGATATTGGATTGTGGGATCAAGTGGTTGCCAGGGGGCTCTGCTTGGGTGGGCAATGGCAAACTTGCTCCCTCTGATGTATCCCATTTGTACAGTCTAGTGTGGGTTGAGATTAACCACATCTTCTGGTCTTTCTCAAGATTTATTTATGGGTCTCTGAAGCAAGGCTGATAAATAAGCTTATATGGCTGAACTGGAGGAAGTTTGTGGGTGTGGTTTCCATATACCTAACTTTTACCAGTTTAATTTCTCAGGAAGCTTGGCCCTAAGTTGTTGGAGTCTGGTCAGAAGCACAGCAGTGATTTGGAGTGTCAGAAGGGCTGAGGGCACTATCACGATGCTGATGCCCTCACCCCTTGGGTCTAGGTTTACCTGCTGAAAGCACCATATTCCCTGAGCCTCAGTAGCAACAGCAGCAGTGGCCCAGCAGGGACTTGGACCAGGTCCAGGGCTGCCACATCTGTAGCTTGGGCACTCTGGATGGGCTGCAGCCCCCAGACCAGCAAAACCTGACTAGGAGCACATTGCCTCGGTCTCCAGACAGGCACTCAGGGAAGATTTCCTCCACAGTATGTGCAGGGGGCACAGACTGTTCAGTGGAGGAAATGGCAGCAGGACCGCCCCACCATTGGAGAATCAATGGCTCCCCATGTGGGCATCCAGAGCACCTCCTCGCACTGGGACTTCAACACCCACTTTACAGTGGTGCGCAGTCAGACTTAAGAGCCTTATTCAGACCCTTAAAGCTGCCTCCCCCCACAGCTCCTAGAGCTGAGGGACCTCCTCCAGGCCACCACCCTCATGCGTTTCATTTAATGCTGCTCTCATGGGCCAGAGTAGCCAAGAAGCACCACGTTCACTCACACAGAAATTGGATGGCCCATTGGGCGTTCTGAGCGCTGAGATCTTCTGTGCCTCTGGTGCTGGCTCCTGCATCACCGCCTTCTTGCTCCATACAAATTTAAAAATAACTTTTTATAATTTCTTGAAAAACAGTGTTGAAATTTTTACAGGGAATGTGTTGAATCTGTATAAGATTTTGGGTAAGATGCTCTATTTAACAATATTAGCTTTCCCTAATATATGATAAGCACGGGACATATTTCCATTTCCTTATGTTATATTTAAGTAATGAAATATTTTTTTTCTTTTTGGGTCACACCTGGTGATGCACAGGGGTTACTCCTGGCTTACTCAGGAATTACTCCTGCTGGTGCTCAGGGGACCATATGGGATGCTGGAAATCAAACTAGGTCAGCAGCATGCAAGGCAAACACCCTACCTCTGTGCTATCGCTCCAGCCCCGAAATAATTTTTAATGAACAAGTACTTGCACATTGACTTCTTTCATTGATTCCTAGGTACTTAATGCTTTTTGATGTGAGTGTCAATGGGATTATTTTTTTTCTCTCCTCACAAAGATAGATAAAAACAACAGATTTGCCAGATGTGCCGTTAAAATGTTTCCTCCCATTCTATGAGTTGTCCTTTAGCCCATGTTCTTTTTTTCCATGCAGAAACTCTTTAATTTGATGCAATTTCATTTGTTTATTCTTTATAAATTCTGTTGCAATTGCCATTAGCTTTAAATCACTGAAGACCCCTTTAAGGTCCAAATATTAGAGTATAAATTCTGCCTATACTTTTCTCATTTTACTTTATGGATTCCATGCTAATCTCAAGGTATCTGATCCACTTGAACTGACTTGCATGTAGGGTGTAAGATTTGTATCTAGTTTTAATTTTTTACACCTGATCATCCAGTTTCTTCAGCACATTTTGTTGAAGAGGATATCTTTCATCAATTTAATGTTTTTAGCTACTTTGTTGAAAATGAGCAGGCCACAGGTATGAGCATTTGTCTTTGGGAGTCTATCATTATTCCATGCTCTTTTGATCACTAAACCTTTATAGTATAAGGTTAAGTAATGAGTATTGCCAAATTTCTTATTTTTCAGAATATCTTTGATTATACAGAGTCTCTTACAGACTCAAAACAATACCCACCCAAATTTAAGAAACATTCTTCAAGGACTTACAATAGTATAAAATGAATGCAGAAAATAAAAATACAATTTAAAAATTTAAGTAATAATTATTTGAGAAAGAATACCAATGCTTATAATATACAGAGGTTTTTTTCATGTCCTAATTCAGTCTATTTAGACCTAGTTCAATCTACTTAGACTAGATATTGTATTTTTTAAATGTCTTCATGAGTTTTAGGATAGAATTGGTAGTGTACATGTATAGCCTGTGTGGGGTCCTGAGTTTCAGTCTGGTACCAAAAACTGCCAGCAGCATCTTTGGGCTCCTAAGAACTACAGCTATGAAAGTAAATAATAGACCAAACTCTCAGTATCTATATTGCAAAACATAATGCCCCAAAGTAGAGAGAGAGTATAGGGGAAATTGTTTGCCATAGAGACATGGGGACTGCTTGAAAGGCGGGGGGGAATACTGGGGACATTGCTGGTGGAAAATGTGCACTGGTGGAGGAATGGGTGTTTGATCATTGTATGACTGAAACTCAAACATTAAAGCTCCATAACTGTTTCTCACAGTGATTCAATTAAAAAAAATCATATACCAAAAAAAAGCTACAAGTTATACCTCCATGCATAAAGCTTTATAATTTTACCTTTTATATTCAAATTGCTAATCAAATCAGGTGAATTTTAATAATATGGAGTTAGGTACAAATCCAAATTTACTCCCCCTTATTTTAATATTCAATATCCTCAGTAAATTTGTTTAAAAATACAGTAAATAAAAATAAAAGCTTATCTCTATTGCTATAAATAAATAGAATGTTTGTCTCTAGTGTCCGAAATAATTTATCTGGCTTTAAAGATACACTAACTTTATCATTTGAATCCCCCTTTCTTGAACTTTTCCTATGTAAAACAGTCTTCATCATCTCCTATTAGCCTCGCAAAAAAAAGTCTTATTGCTACTGCTGGCTAATTTAGAAAGAAGTCACTTGTCCAAATGACTCAGCTAGTTAGTGACAAAATCCTTTTCTATAGTTTTCTCTCCTACTTTATACTGTGAAGCCCAACATCTTCCACAAAGATGACCTACATTTCTGTCTTCTCGTATCAGTCACGACTTACTTATCTCCCTAAAACCTGTATGAACCACACTGAACCCTCTTGAAACAAGCCTTGCTCTTCACCAGAAATGTCTGCTGACTGGACTCAAGTTCTTTGTCTATTTAAAGACTCAAGTCTCAGTCAGCCACTGTGCAAACCAGCCTCAGATTCCCAGGCATATACTCTTGCCAAGAGATCTTAGCTAGAGCTGGTCTTTTCCCAAAAGGGTTTGATACTTGATACTGTTTAGTACAAATTCAACCTGTGATGCTTTTTTGTGCCCATAGGGTAATGGATTGTGCAGCTTTCCTTTGCTTGAGGAAGTCTGTTGTCAGTCTTGTTTACTCTTTTCAAAAGTGTCAGTGATTGATCTCAGCCTGTGGGACTGCAAGAGCTGATTGGCACATTCAGAATGAGTCCTGGGTTAACATGCATTGCTTGGGTTGCCATGCAATGCTCTGTTTTTAAAATAATAATTCAAGACCTAGTTCAGAGCTGAAACTTGGTTTGTAAAGAATAAGTGGTCTAGGGCAATTCCATTCACATGTAGTATGCCATATCCTTGATCACCAAATCTTCTCAGAATACTACAGTTACTTCTCGGTATTCTCTCTTACACACTCGCCCCCACAGCTTCAGGACACAGTGATGAGTAGTGCTTGGGTAATATCAGTAAACAATGTGAGCGTTTATTGCTTTTCTCTAAAATATCTTACCTTAAGTATGAAGGTTTTGGATAACTTTTATTTTGCTGAAAAAATAAACACACACACATGTTCAAGCATAGTTGCTGCCACTTTCTCCCATCTACTTGATATTGCCACAGAAGGACATTGCTTCAGTGGTTTGAAGGGGGAATGGTTAAAACACAAGGCTTTTGTTATTTAAATGCTTTACACTTATTTCCTAATAGTCCCACTGTTTCCAAAGTCGCCTAAATTGAGGAGAATATAATATGGCAAAGGTAGGCAGTATTTTTGGAAGATTAGTCAGGCTCATCTGGAAACCTATTCCCTGCCTAGTAGTCTCTGTCACATGGTGTACTTGGATTCACAGAAACCTGTCAACAAGAAGATAATCTCGGGCTTTTGCACAGGTGTTCATTCTGCTGGCACATGGGGCCCACATGACCTCAGCTTTGTCTGCATGGGACTACTCCTTTTGTCGGACCCAGAAAGAACCGTGCATTCTGAGAAATGGACTGTGCCTCTATAACATTCCTTGCTTCATGCATTTTCTACATATTTCAAATTGATTTTATTTAAAAATGTTCTTAAGGTTTTCTATTGAATCACCATGAATTACAAAATTATAATGCTATTCATGATTGAGTTTGAGCCACACAATGTTCCAACACCAATCCCTTCACCAGTGTCCACTTCCCTCCACCAGTATCCCTGGTTTCCCTCTAGCTTACCCTGTGGCAGGGACTTTTTCTTTTTTCCCTCTTCCTCATTTCATGTTAATTTTAATTTACCTCAGTTTTCGTTTTCTTTTATTAGACAGCTCTCACTGATATTGTATGCACTCAAAGAATGACTTCAGATGGTTGTGTAAGAATCAATCAGATTTATTTATTAAAAGAAAGTATAAGGATTTATTCACAGACAAAATCCTGAATTGAAGTGATACCTCTTCTCTTCAAAATCAGCTGCAAATTTGTGTCATTTCAGAATAAAATGGCACTGGAGAGATATGAAAAGTTAAAGAATGCTCAGTGCATTGAACATGTTCTAGATTAACATATAACTAATTCCATGCAAAGATGATTCTAAAAGTCTGAATTTTTCTGGAGTTCTCAAAATGACTGACAGTCTTTGATTTACTATCTCTGAAAACAACAGTGGAACTATAGAGTGTATTTTAGGAATATTCTTTAACATAATGCCTAAATATTTGTTTATGTATTACATCAAAGAAGTTGGCATTGACCAGAAAATCTTGGAGAACTCAAATTATAGGCAGCTTATTACATCATTTCTCTCTCTTATTAGCTGATTTATATGTGACAGATAAAAATATGCTTTTATCCTCACACTTCTAAATAAAATTATTTCTGGGGAGAAATGGGAGCTGAAAGAGAAAGACTGATATACTCTAAGATAAATAGATAAAAGAAAAAGGCCTTATATAGAAAACAGATTGAGTAGGTTCATTTGTCTCTCTCCACTCCCATATCTGTAGTAGCTGAAACAAGAAACAAGGTATAATGCAAAGAACAGTGCATGAAGTCAAACTTAAGCTGGTGAGAGAGCAAGCCAGGTGATGCTCCCAGCGACCCCCCGCTTACCCCAGTCCCTTTCCCTGTGCTAGCACAGTGGCCTACCACTGGCTTCTCAAGGTGGATTTAGAGTTGGCACCCTCTTATGCCTACTCATGAGTTGACTGCACAGTCATTCACACTTGTCCTGGGACTCTGGAGTGCAGAGCAAATGTTTCAATCCATCTTTCCTTAGATCTTAGGGTTTTAATTAATAAACATGAAAGGGCAAGAAAATACTGGGCTGGAGAAAATACTAGGAGGTCAAATTTGTACAGAATAGTAACAGTGTGGTACTTCCCACCTGACAAACTCTTTCCGTATCTGAGACAACAATGACTACCTCCAATGGCTACATTTAATGACAGCCACAGACCAACACGAAAGCAGCTATTTCAATATGATTTTAGTCTTTGATAAATCCATCAATTCTCACATCATTACCTAATGATGTTGCCATCATCCATTTCCATTTTTCCACATGAGAAAACTGAGCCTCAGAAAATATGAGTTCAAAGTTAAAAGACAGTATAACGGACAGAGGGTTTGATTTGCTCACCTGGGTTCAATCCCCAGCATCCCATATGGTCCCCTTAGTACTGCCAGGAGTAATTCCTGAGCGCAGAGTCAACAGTATCCCCTGAGCATTGCTGAGTGTGACCCAGAACAAGCCAAAAAAAGTTTAAACTTTTCCTCTAGGCGAAGGGCACTAGATTATTACAACTGCATCTTAATCTAATTATTTTTCTTTCTTCTTTTTTGGTCATATCCAGAGATGCTTAGGGGTTAGTCCTGTCTCTGGACTCAAGAATTACTTATGGCAGTGCTTGGTGAACCATGTGGGACGCCAGGAATCGAACCCTGGGTCAGCAGTTTGCAAGGCAAGTACCCTGGGCACTGTGTTATCACTCAAGCTCTTTTAGCTATTTTTCTTTCAAACCCAGAGTTCCTTGGACCATATCAATGAAAGAGAAATTGAGGAAATAGTTGAGATAATTTTGTTCATACTTTAGAGAAACAAATATATTTTTTTCAAAAATATTAGGTTTTACATACAGCCTAAATCCAGTACAGAGAGGCAGGCTGGAAGACATAAGGGATGACAAGTCTTCTAATTTCCTCAAAAGATGACTATTGGTTAGAAGAAAAGATATTAAAAAATTGAAATGAAAAGTAATAAAAATAGAAAGCAGAATTTTGTATAAACGAACTCAGAAGGCAAGGGATAAGACAACATGTAAACTAACATAAAACACATAAAATTAGGAAGGAGAATGAGGCCAGGGTTATGAGGAATTTGAAGTATTATAAGCTGGGTGTTTTGTAAAGAACTATAGATTAAAACCTGAGAACCAAAAGTAGAACAACTAAAACTTGTCGAGAAAAGACATGTTTGGTCAACAAGTCTCTAAAGTGAACTGTGCTGCAGAGGGACACACTCTGCACTCCATGACTCACATTCACTGTGTGAACTCAAGAAAGGGTGTTAATACTAGAGGCTACACCTGACCTCTGGGGAGGTGATGGTAAACATATTCGTAGTTCCTGAAAGTTATTCTTGAGACCCTGAACATGTGCACCATGTTTGTTATTCTTCACCTCACTATAAATGGAATGCAGGTTCCAAAAGAAACCCTCCCATGTTCCTAAATAATCCAGAGAGACAAAGTGTTGAAATGGCAATATCACTGGAAAAAATAGGGGAACTCATAAGTTGAGGTTTGTTTTACCCCAATAACAGTGTGATATCAAGTCACTTGACTTCCGATATCCATTTGAAAATGAAAAGATGACAAAAAATGTGTCTTAGAAGGTTCACAATAATTTATAGATATAATTATAAAATATGATGGTGATGCAATGTCTAATAATAAATGACACAAAATAAATAATCAAATTAATGTTAATAAAACAGCTTGTTTCTCTATAGAAAAGGATTTCAGAGTCTGTTTAATACATTAACTTCAAGTATTTGCAGAGCCTAATTCATTATATTGGTGACTTAACAGATGAATTTTACTCTTAGCTCATTATTTTTTCCCTATAAAAACAAGTAAGCCAAATTTTGTTTGTGCATAAAAGTAAAATATTAATAATTATTAAAATATCAATATAAGTGGCAGAAAGCACACAAGGCTAAATGTACAATCTGTGTGCAGAAGGGTCTCCTGAGCAAACAGGGGGATAGTTTCTGAGTCATATCTAATTACTACTGCCCAAATCAAATAAGACGGCATTGAGAACACTGGGGAAAAGCTTTTTGTTTTAAGAAAAATAATGCATTTTTTCTTTAAGCTGTTAGTTATGTATGGGATCACATGAACTCTTGAAAGGACAAGTAAGTCTATTTAACTGTGCACACATCACATTGGAGAGGACACACAAAGACCCAGAGAATGAGAAATACTAACATGCCTGCAAAAGGCTGATCTAGGAGTTGAGAAAAGACTGACTTTTTTTTCTACCTCTGAGTGATATTAATCTAAGATTTAAAAAATAACTTTTAATACATAGCTCATCTTTGCTTTCATTAAACATAGTTCCTGAGTGGAATATATGACCCAAGAGTTTGTTAATAAATGCTTTTAGAATCATCATCAGAGGGAAACTTAAATACTAATATCTCTACAGGGTGAAAGAGACAGACTTCAAGCAGGGTGAGATTGAGTTTGACTCAACCAACAACATGCTTTCCTTGTTAAATTTTCTTTAATGGAAACTGTGATATTGAAACCAACATATCTGGGAGCAGAGAAATGATAGTACAGTGAGTAGGGTACTTGCCCTGCATGTGACCAACCTAGGTTCAATACCTAGCACCCCATAAGATCCCCCTAAGTCCTCCAGAATGATCCCTGAGTGAAGTAAACCCTCAGCACTGCTAGACATGTCCCAAACCACTGCCACTCCTCAATAAAACAAAACCAAAACCAAAAATAAGCAAATAAAAAACCAAGAGATTTGAAGTCAGATTGATTATCTCTTAGTATCATTTAGGAGTTGTATGACCTTGAAAAACTTATTTAGTTTCCTGACTCAGATAATTTATCTATAACATAGGTGTGTATTAGGATTTCAAAGAACTGGTGTGAAACCAAAATCAATAATACAAAGGTAATTTAAGGAATGCCTGGTGAGTGCTACTGAGTGACATTGTGCTATTTAGAATATTGTTGATATGATTACATTTGTGGATAATGACTTGGATACTGAGGTGTGGGGAGGAGAGGGGAACTGATGCAGGATTGGTACAAACTGAGTAATGAGACATGTGGACACTGACTGGACTGCAAATATCAGAGCTTTTGTGCAAAGTACCTATTCCTCAACTACAGTTAAGTTACCCCCTGTAACCAAGGGTGCACTATAAGTCAGCAGTGATGCATACAACCTTGATTCATTATTTGCTTCAAGCCCAGGAACCAGATGTTTTCAAAAGTGCTCTAATCTTTACTGAGTAGCAATCCATTTCATTTTGTTGGTACTAAGAATAAAAGATGAAGGGTCCAGGGATGGAAATGAAGCTATAAAGTTTACATAGAAGGAGACAGTTTTAATATTAATAATCCTGCACTTGATATAAAGGACAAGAACAAAAATAAGTTTAATGTCTCTGAACCATATTTTTCTAAATTTTAACCAATATTTAGCTCTTAAAATTGGAGTCATAACATTCTCTTTGGTTGTTTTATCTTTAAAGCCATAGTTTGAAAATACTTATCCTCATCCGTGGTTTCCTTCATCAGTGCTATCAAATGTACAGTAGGTGCTATCATGACATAGATTTAAGAATAATAATCAGTCTGTACATTGACAGTTCCTGAAGTCTGGAGGGCGTGTTAGATGTAGTGAAGCCTTGAACATAGGCCTTTGAGTTCCATGTCCCAAGAGCAGGGGGAATTCATTGCCTCAGACCTTGTCCCTCTTGTTTCTCTTTGGTTCAAGTTCTGACCATGAAACAGGGTGAGGTGTCCCATGCTACACTTTTCCCTACCCCCTAAGTGCCTCCTTTAGACTCCTGAGCTAGAGACAGACAAAATACAATTATTCCACTGTTTTTTAAACCCCAGTAATACACAGTTACATTTTATAATATAAAAGCTTTAAAGAAAGCTAGACCTAGCCCCAAAGCTTCCATCGCTTGTATTCTGTCATCATGGGGTAACATATTTATTTTAAATTTAAGCAATGAGGGAAAAACAAAGCCTAGTTACTGCTGATGGGATTATCAACTGGCTCTACAATTTGGAAAACAATATTAACACTTCTCAAAAAACTAAGAAAGAGCTTCCATGTAATCCAGAAATCAGAAATTCCTTTTTTTTGTCATCTACCCCAAGAGCCCAAAAACTCTATTCTGAAAAGATAATTTTGCTCCTCTGCTATTTTAGCAGTATTCACAATAGCCAAAATCTGGAAACAACAAAGAGTACTAGAACAGATACCTGAATAAAGAAATTGTGGTATATCTTCATAATGGAATACTACTGTGCTATAAGAAAACACTGACTTTGAAAAATGAACAATGCAATTTGTTACTATGTAGATGCATCTGGAGTCTTATGCTGAGTGAAATTAATCAGAAGGAGGGGGACAGAAGCAGAGCTCCATTATACATGGAATTTAAAGAAACACCTTAAAACTGTAACAAATGGACTATGGTAATAGACCTTGGGAATTGGTCTACAGAACTGAGCTTACCATTGTGGGGCTATGCAGGTAGGTGGGATGAGGGAGTAGGACACTCCAGCGGACTGTGTGGTTTTGGAATATCACATGCATAAAACCCAATTTTAATAAAATCCTAATATTAAAAATCATAATAAGTAAAATATCACAAAACAATATGTCAATATGTCAATATAAAAAAACAAGTTCTCCCTATTACCACTACCACCACACATTGTGTATGATGATGATATTAATTAAGCTTACTGTGCTGAGCACTTTGCAACCTACACAAATACCAAATCATTACATTTTGCACACATGACACTCATGTAACACACTTCCTTTATATCTCAGAGAGAGAAGAAAATATGAAAGAAAGAAAAAAAAGGAAAACTAAAGTAAAAAGGAAAAGATTAGAACCCCAAATTCTGTTGCACAATGGGCATTGAGACTCCTTTTTGCTGCCAAGGGATCTGCCAGGTAGTTCTTGAAGATTTCCACAGATGTTTGCAGATTCTTTTATATAGGGATAATAAAACTGAATGTTCACTCCTGAAATCTCTAACCAATAAAATTTAAATACTAAGACAAACTGAAACAATGATGAACATAAATATTTTAAATAATAAAAACCCAACAAATAAGTATTTCTATCAGTATAAAATAACTTGTGAGTAATTATCCAGAGAAATATAAGAATATAAATTTGAAGAGTTCTGTGTACCTCCATATCTATTGTAATGTAATTTATAATAATTCGCAATTAGACAAATCTAAGTGCCCATTGACTATAGATGGATAAAGAAGATGTGGAAAAAATGTCCGTTGACATACTCTTCACCTGTAAATAAAGATAAAATACTGCAATTTCCTATAGCAATTCTAGTGAAATAAATTCTATAGAGAATAATATGATATCTCACTTCTGTGACATACAGAGGAAAAAAACAGATTAATGAAGGAGAACAATAACAAGTTATCATTTTTTAAAAGTTTTTAATTGAACCATTGTGTGATAGACCCTTACAAAGCTGTTCATGATTGGATTTACAGTTATACAGTGTTCTAACACCCATCCCTCCACCAGTGTACCCTTTCCAGTACAAGTGTTCCCAGGTTCCCTCCCATCATCCCCCACCCCACCCCTTGCCTTCCTCTATGGCAGGAGTTTTTCTTTTGGGCATTGTGGTTTGCAATATTGATAATGAAAGGTTATCAAAAATATCACTTTACCTGCTTTTAACCCTGGGTTCTTGTCCAGCATGATCATTTCCATCTACTATTGTCATATCAGTCTCTTCTCTATCTTACCTACCCTCAGCCCCACACACACTTGTGGTTACATCAAACCATCGACCAGTCCTCCTAACCTGTTTTCCCTGGCCATGGATATTAGTCTTCTACTATATATATTTTATATACCACAAATGAATGCAGTCATTCTATATATGTCCCTATCATTCTGACTCATTTAACTCAGAAATATACTCTCCATGTTCATCCATTTATAAGCAAATTTCATTACTTCATTTTTCCTAACAGCTGCATAGTATTCCATTGTATAGATGTGCCATAATTTCTTTTTTTTTCCAGAGGAAAATTCATGAAATATAATTTTATTTATTTTTTATTAGTTTATTTTTAATTAGAGAGTCATCGTGAGGGTACAGTTACAGATCCATACATCTTTGTGCTCATGTTTCCCCCATACAAAGTTCGATAATCCATCCCTTCACCAGTGCCCATTCTCCACCACCAGTAAACCCAACATCCCTCCCCCCCTCCCCAGTCCCATCTCCCCACACCCCACCCTGCCACTATGGCAGGGAATTCCCTTTTGTTCTCTCTCTCTGATTAGGTGTTGTGGTTTGCAATAAAGGTGTTGAGTGGCCATTGTGTTCAGTCTCTAGTCTGTATTCGGCCCGCATCACCCTTCCCCCACATGACCTCCAACCACATTTTACTTGGTGGTCCCTTCCCTGAGTTACCCAGAATGAGAGACCAGCCTCCAAGCCATGGAAACAATCTCCTGGTACTTATTTCTACTATTCTTGGGTGTTAGTCTAATAGTCTATTATTCTATATTCCACAGATGAGTGCAATCTTTCTATGTCTGTCTCTCTCTTTCTGACTCATTTCACTTAGCATGATACTTTCCATGTTGATCCACTTATATGCAAACGTCATGACCTCATTTTTTCTAACAGCTGCATAGTATTCCATTGTATAGATGTACCAGAGTTTCTTCAACCAGTCATCTGTTCTAGGGCACTCGGGTTTTTTCCAGATTCTGGCTATTGTAAACAGTGCTGCGGTGAACATATAAGTGCATATGTCAATGTGCCATAATTTCTTTATCCGTTCGTCTATTCTTGGGCACTCACATTCTGGCACTGAGGATGTTTCCAGATTCTGGCTACTGTGAATAGTGCCTACAATAAGCATAGGAGTGAAGATAGTGTTTTTGCTGTGTGCTTTTGGGCCCTCAGATATATTCCCAAAAGAGGTATTTCTGGGTGAAATGGGAGCTCGGTTTCTAGTTTTTTGAGAAACGTCCATATTGTTCTCCCAAAAAGGCTGGACCAGTCAACATTCCCACCAGCAATGAAGAAGAGTCTCTTTCTCCCCATATCCATGCCAACACTGGTTGTTTTTGTTCTTTTGGATGTGTGCCAGTCTCTGTGGTGTGAGATGATACCTTATTGTTGTTTTGAGTTGCATCTCCCTAATGATTAGTGATGAAGAATAGTTTTTCATGTGCCTTTTGGCCATTCAAATTTCATCTTTGAGAAAGTTTCAGTTCATTTAAATTCCCCATTTTCTGATGGGATTGGATTTTTTTGTAGAGTTTAACCAGTGTCTTTTATATCTTTGGTATTAACCCCTTATCAGAAGTGTGTTGGGTGAATATTCTTTCCCATTCTGTAGGCAATCTTTGTATTCTGATTACTGTTTCTATTTTGGTACAGAAGCTTCTTAGTTTAAGATAGTCCCATTTGTTTATAAAGATAAACAAATCCCACTTGCTTGGTCAGTGGCATTTTATATTTGAAGACACCTTTGGTTTCAATGTTCTGGAGTGTTTTGCCGATCTTTTCTTCAATGTACCTTATGGAGGATTCTGGTCTGATGTTGAGGTATTTAATCATTTTGATCTGACTTTTGTGCATGGTGTTAGATAGAGGTCTGAGCCTGGTTTTTTGTTTTGCCTTTTTTTTGTATTTTTGCATGTAGCTGTCCAGTTTCCTCCATCCCTCTCGGGTAGCCCGGCGAGCTACCAAGAGTATCCTGGCCACACGGCAGAGCCTGGCAAGTTACCCGTGGTGTATTCCATATACCAAAATCTCTACCAAGTCTCACAATGGAGATGTTACCGGTGCCCACTTGAGCAAATCAATGAACAACAGGATGACAGTGCTACAGTGCTACAGTACAGCTGTCCAGTTTTACCAGCACCACTTGTTAAACAGGCTTATATTGGTTCAATTTATATTTCTTGATCCCTTATCAAAGATTGAATGATCTTATATTTGAGGGTGTGTGTCAGGATATTTAACCCTATTCCACTGGTTTGTGGGTCTGTTGCTATTCCAATACCATGCTGTTTTAATTATTGTAGCTTTGTAGTAGGGCTTGAAGTTGGGGAGGGTGATGCCTCCAATCTTCTTTTCCCCAAGGATTGCTTTAGGTATTCACGGGGGTTTATTGTTTCATATAAATTTCAGGAGTGTTTAATAGATTTATTTGGAATATGTCATGAGTATCCTTATAGGGATCCCATTGAATCGGCATAGTGCTTTGGTGAGTATTGCCATTTTGACAATGCTAATTCTCCCTATCCATGAGCAGGGAATATTTTTCTATTTCATTATCACTGTCATCTCATTGCTCATTGATTTGCTTGAGCAGGCACCAGTAATGTCTCCATTGTGAGATTTGTTGTTACTGTTTTTGTTATTGAATACGCCACGGGGAGCATGCCAGGCTCTGCCATGCAGGTGTGATACTCTCAGTAGCTTGCTGGGTTCTCTGAAAGGGATGGAAAAATCAAACCTGGATCAGCTGTGTGCAAGGCAAAGCCCTACCCACTGTGCTATCTCTCTAGCCCTTATATCCTCTTTTATTCCTCGAAGTGGCATTTTGTAGTTTTCTTTGTATAGGTCCTTTACCTACTTAGTTAAGCTGATTCCGAGGTACTTGATTTTCTGAGGTTTTAATGTGAATGGGATTGCTTTTTTCATGTCACTTTCTTCTCTATCATTATTTGCATATAGGGAAGCCATGAACTTTTGGGTATTGATTTTATAGCCAGATACTTTACTAGACAAGTCTATTTTTTCTAGGAGCTTCTTGGTAGAAGCTTTAGGGTTCTCTAAATATAGTATCATGTCATCTGCGAATAGTGAGAGTTTTATTTATTCCTTTCCTACCTGGATACCTTTAATATCTTTTCTTGCCTAAGCACTATTGCAAGTACTTCCAGTACCATATTGAGTAGGAATGCTGAGAATGAGCATCCTTGTCTTGTCCCTGATCTTAGAGGGAAGGTTTTTAGTTTTTCCCCACTGAGAATAATGTTTGCCTTGGGCTTGTGATAGATGGCTTTGACAATATTGAAGATATTACCTTGAATTCTTATTTTGCTGAGAGTTTTTTATCATAAACAGGTGCTGAATCTTGTCAAATGTTTTATCTCCATCTAATGATATGAGATCACATAGTTTTTATCTTTTTTATTGATATGATGGATTATGTTGATTGACTTGCAAATGTTAAACCACTCTTGCATCCCTGGGATGAATTCCACTTGGTCATGTTGTAAGATCTTTCAGAACAGTCATTGGATTCTATTTGCTAATATTTTAATAAGGATCCTGTCATCTGTGTTCATCAGGGATATCAGCCTATAATTTTCTTTTGCTATTGTGGCTCTTTCTACTTTTTGTTATCAGGGTGATATGTACCTCATAGAAAATGTTTGGATATGTTTCTGTTTCTTTAACTTCCTGGAAAAGCTTGATGAGAACTGGCAATAGATCCTCTTTAAAAGTTTGGAAGTTTTCACTAGTGAGTCCAACTAGACCTGTGTTTTTATTTTTGGGAAGACTTTTGATTATTGTTTCAATTTCTTTGATAGTGATAGATCTACTAGGTATTCCAAATCTTCTTGTTTCAGCCTTCAGAAGTTATAAGAATACAGAAATTTATCCATTTCTTGTAGCTTCTCTTGTTTCCTGGCATACAGACTTTCAAAGTAATCTTTGATGATTTTTTTAATTCTTTGGTTTTTGTTGTGATGTGTTTTTATTTCTGATTTAGTTTATTATGATTCTCTCTCTTTTTCTCTTTTGAGTGTTGCTAGTGGTTTATCAATCTTATTCTTTTCAAAGCACCAGATCATTGTTTCATTAATCCTTTGGGTTGATTTTTAGTAATTCAGCTTGTTGTAAGTTTTATTTCTTTCCTCCTGCCTGGTTTGGGCTCCTTTTGTTGGTGATAAGCAGTATTGAAGTCTTCAACTATTATTTTATTGCTACCAATGTCCTCCTTGAAGTCTATTAGCAGTTATTTTATGTATTTTGCTGGCCCCTCTTTGGGTGAATATGTTTATGAATGTGATTTCCTCCTGATGTACATACCTCTTAATTATTAAAAATGACCTTCGCTGTCCTTCTAATCTTTTTCAGTTTGAAATCTACATTGTCAGATAGTAGTATGGCCTCCTGGCTTTTTTGAGCAACTTGTTTGCTTGAAGGGTTGTTTTGCATCCTTTGACTTTGAGTCCATGTTTGCTCTGACTCCTCAGATATGTTTCTTGTAGGTAATAGAATGTTAGATTGCACTTTTTCATCCATTTTGCCACTCTGTGTCTCTTAATTGGTGCATTTATACCATTGACATTGAGAGAAATTATTGTCATGGGCTTTATGCCATCTTTCTATAGAGGCTTGTCATGCTTGTAGGGGTTTATCTTGTCTTACAGTAGCTCCCTCAGTCCTTCTCTTAAGGTTGGTTTTGAGTCTATGAAGTTCCTGAGCTGTTAGTTATCCATGAAATAGTATATCATACCTTCAAGTCTGAGTGAGAGTCCTGACAGAAAAAGTATTCTTGGTGAGGTGCTCATTTCATTGAATTTTTTCACTATATCCCATCACTGTCTTAGGGCTCAGATATTTTCTTCTGGCATGTTTTCTGTAAATCTAAGGGATGTGCCTTTGTATATGATTTCCTTCTTTGACCTTGCTGCTTGCATTATTGTGTCTCTATCTGTGGTATTCATTGTTCTGATTAGGATACGTCTTGGAGTCTTTTTATTAGGGTCTCTTTTAACTGGTACACTTTAGCTGGGCTTCTTGGATCTGGATGTATACATTCCCCAGCTCTGGAAACCACTCAACAATGGTATCTTTAACTGTTACTCCCTTATTAGGATAGCATCCCTGTCTTTTGGTACTTGGATGATTCTTATGCTGTTCCTTTTGAATTCATCCCCTAGGTTTCTTCTTTGCCCTTGAGTTATTTGAGGTTTATCCCCATTGTTTTTGCCTGTAAACTTTCTGCAGCTCATCTTCAAGTTCAGTGATTCTATCTTCAGCTTTTGTCATTCTACTGTTGAGGACACCAACTGATTTTTTATTTTTTCTACTGAATTCTTTATTAGTGACACTTATGTTTGTAGCTTTCTTATTTTTGTTCTCATCTCTTCCTATATTTTATTGGCTGTCCATTCTACTCTTTCTTTTATATCCTCCTTTAATTTACTACTGAATGTCTGTTCCACCATTTCTTTGAGCTCATTGAACATCCTAACATTTCATTTCTGAATTCTTAATTGAAGGGTTTGTATATGTGGGTATTCCCTGTTGAGGCTTCATGGCTCTTTTCTTCATCTACTCCTCGTGGTGGGGATCTGTGTTTTCCCCATGTTGCTTTAGTAGTATGGAGCTGGATCCTTCCATCTCACTATCAGTGTTTCCCTCTTGCTGTGAGGGAGGATTCTGGATGAGCTCGGTTGATGGTGGCCTCCTTTTTCCCCTTCAAGTACTTCCCCTTCAAGAACTTCGTCTTTGGTTCTCCTCCATGTGACTTATGTTCGGCCTCTAATGCAGCTCCAGGGAATGTGTTCTTTTACAATAGGCTTGTTCAGATTCTTGTATTCACTGTTATTTTGGTGAGTATTGGTAGTATTGTAATTGGAGTAGCCTCATGAGTTATTAGCCTAACTTGTTTGGGATAGCCAGGCTTTCTTCGTAAGAATTAGGTAATGAAAGTTGAATATGGACCCAAAGCACTATGAATGGGGAAAATAACTGCAGCTGTACCAGCTGCCCTGGAAGCTATGCTACCTACCACTGCTGTACCTGTGGGGGAGGGGTTCATGTAGGTGCCCGCTCCTAGGTTAGAGTTCTACTTCTGGTGCTCTTCTAAAACTGCCGAAGTCTCCGCTGAAGTAGGTGCTCATGTGGGCACCCTAGCCAAGAAGGGGTCTTCTAGTTCGAGTTGCTCAGCACACATGGCCCAGAGGCCACGCCCCCTGCTGCTGTTAGACAATAATAAACTTTTGAATAAAGAAAAGATAAATACTTTTATCAATGTTCCTCTAAAATAAAAGCTTAGGGCAAGCTCAAAGATTAAATCAACCTATAATCTTTGTGTAGACCTAACCTGCTCTTGAGGTGACTAATAGGCCAATGTTTAGAAGCATAAATATTAAGCAAACATTCATATGTGATTGGATGCACCTATCATAGATACAGTTGGCATTGACATTTGAATACACTTATCTCTGATAGCACATGAGATATTTTAACACCAACTTTACTTGCGTTTGTAACGTTTGACTGAAAGCAGTAAACACAAGCTGATTTTGAGATCAATGATAAACACTGGGGTCAGGGAAACCTGGGGTCTTTATCAGGAATCAGTGAAAGGTAGCTTACCTGCAGTTTCATGGAGCTCTGGCTTTGCTTCTACTCTTCATTCCTAAAATTCCTGTCAATTTTCCTTTTTTAAGTTCTGCCATCAATTAAAATTATTTAAAGCAAAGTTAAATGACCATCTTTTGTTTAGCATTTCTCTGTGATTGCATTTAGAGTACATTAAACATTAGTATATAATCTATCATATCCCTGGAACCATGGCTAATGAGTAACTTGCATATTATTAATACCTTGATAAATTTCAAGATTAGTATTTTAGGAGCAGTTTGGGGTCCTGCAGCACCTCTTTTCATAATTATAACTTATCAGGTTTTACTTAATTATAGTTGAACATTCTGGTTCATTGTTGAATGATCGGTTTCTTTTTCTCACAAATAATGTGATTGGATTGATAATAGAAAATAATTTATACGTTTTGTGTCTCCATTTTCAGAAAAGGAGTTTCCCTACTTGTAATACAATATTTTAAAGTGATTTCCCAATTTTAAGTGATTGCTCAAGTGGAATACAATCTCACAAAACTGTAATACTTGGTAATTTGCAAAAAAGAGGAAAACAGCACAAGAAATGACATTAAGCATTTGAAAAAAAGAAGCCTTTGGTAAGGAATGTGATTTATTACCAAAATATGTGCCTTGCACCCATAAAACTTGGGTGAACTGAAAAAACTTGTGGAAGGAGAGGAAGCATTTTATTTTATTTTTTTTAATTTATTCTTTTATTGAATCACCATGTGGAAAGAAAGTTCCAAATCTTTCAGGTTTAAATCTCAGTTATACAATGCTTGAACACCCATCCCTTCACCAGTGCACATATTCCACCACCAAGAATCACAGTGTACCTCCCCCCTCCCCCCACACACATCCCCAGCCCCGCACCCCACATGTGTAACTGGTAAATTTCACTTTACTTTCACTTTACTTCGATTACATCAATATTTCAACAAAAAACTCACTATTATTGATTTGGAGTTTCTCCCCCCTAAAGTCGACCTGCTGAAAAGAAAGCATTTGATAATTTTTTTTCCATTGCTGAGACTGAAGAGATAGGAGGTTGAGAGGCCACACTAGCAGCCACATGGGTTTGGATTTCTGTATTTTAGTACTTTAGTAACTAAGACCAGAGAAATATCTGCCAGAAATTGCATCATTGTAAGCTTGTACCTCTCAGCTACTTTATATTCCACATATGAGTGCGATCTTTCTATGTCTGTCTCTTTCTTTCTGACTCATTTCACTCAGCATGATACTTTCCATGTTGATCCACTTATATGCAAATTTCATGACTTGATGTTTTCTGACAGCTACGTAGTATTCCATTGTGTAGATATACTAGAGTTTCTTTAACCAGTCATTTGCTTTTAGGCACTCTGGTTTTTTCCATATTGTGGCTATTGTAAACAGTGCAGCAATGAACATAGAAATGCAGATGTCATCTCTACTATACCTTTTTGCCTCTCTGGGATATATTCCCAGGAGTGGTATTGCTGGGTCAAATTGAAGCTCAATTTCTAACTTTTTGAGAATTGTCCATTTTGTTTTCCAAAATCAGTGAAGGAGAGTCCCTTTCTCCCCACATCCACGCCAACACCAGTTGCTTTTGTTTTTTGGGATGTGGGCCAGTCTCTGTGGTGTGAGATAATATCTCATGGTTGTTTTGATCTGCATCTCCCTGATGATTATTGATGTTGAACATTTTCTCATGTGCCTCCGAGCCATTCAGATTTCTTCTTTGGGAAAGTTTGTGTTCATTTCATCACCCCATTTTTTGATAGGGTTGGCAGTTTTCTTCTTGTGGAGTTCAACCAGTGCATTGTATATCCTTGTTATCAACCCTTTATCGGATGGGTACTGCATAAATATCCTTTTCCATTCTGTAGATTGTCTTTGTATTTTGTTCACTGTTTCTTTTGAGGTGCAGAAGCTTCTTAGTTTGAGATAGTCCCATTTATTTATCTCTGTTTTCACTTGCTTGGCCAGTGGCGTGTCAGCTTTGAAGATACCTTTGGCTTCAATGTCCTGGAGGGTTTTGCCGACCTTGTCTTCAATGTACCTTAGGGATTCTGGTCTGATGTTGAGGTCTTTAATCCATTTTTATCTGACTTTTGCACATGGTGATAGGTGGAGGTCTAAGCCCATTTTTTTTGCATGTGGTTGTCCAGTTATGCCAGCACCATTTGTTGAAGAGGCTTTCCTTGCTCCACTTCACATTTCTTGCTCCCTTATCTAAGATTAGATGATCATATACTTGGGGGGTGTGTGTGAGAGTGTTCAACCCTTTTTCATTGGTCTGCAGCTCTGCCTTTGTTCTAGTACCATGCTGTTTTAATGGAGTAGAGAGTAGTACTTTGTAGTACTACTTTGTAGTAGAGTTGGAAGTTGGGGAGGTTGATTCCTCCCATTTTCTTTTTTCCCAAGAATTGTTTTAGCTATTGGTGGGGGCTTATTGTTCCATATGAATTTCAGGAGTGCTTGCTCCATTTCTTTGAAGAATGTCAAAGGTGTCCCTATGGGGATCACATTGAATTTGTACAATGCTTTGGGGAATATTGCCATTTTGACAATATTAATTCTTCCAATCCATGAGCAAGAGATGTCTTTCCATTTCCTCGTGTCCTGTTTTATTTCCTGAAGTAGCTTTTTGTAGTTTTCATTATACAAGTCCTTCACCTCCTTTGTTAAGCTGATTCCGAGGTACTTGATTTTTTGAGGCGCAATTGTGAATGGGATTGCTTTTCTCATGTCACTTTCTTCTCTCTCATTATTTGCATATAGGAAAGTCATGGACTTTTGGGTATTGATTCTATAGCCTGCAACTTTACTATACAAGTCTATTGTTTCTAGGAGTTTCTTGGTAGAGGTTTTAGGGTTCTCTAGGTATAGTATCAAATCATCTGCTCCACAAATGAGTGCACTCCCTTCTATGTCTGTCCCTCTCTTTCTGACTCATTTCAGTAAGCATGATACTCTTCTTGAAGTTTTAAATTTTTAATACTACTGAGACTCATGACTCACTGTCTGGTAGACATTCTACCTTTAGCAGCCCTAGTGTGAGAAACATGACTGGTAACAAAATACGAACAATGACGAACAAGTGATCAGTTTCAGGAGAAACTAAGAACAAACCGGGGCAGGGAAGAGTTTTGATGTTATGAGTATTTTGAGAGATGAGAACTCAGGAGTATCATTCCATTTCCCTTTGTGCGTGTGGGTGGTGTGGGGAGCACACTGCTGGGCTCAGTGCTGACTCCTGGCTCTGGACTCAGAATCACTTCTGATACCTGGGGGGAGCACCGTGGGTTCAAACAAACCTGCCATGTGCAAAGCAAATGCCCTACCCACTGTATTATCACTGTGACCCCAAGAGAATATTATTTCTTACCTCAAACAGAGAGGAGACAAAGTTTCTAATTTTATAAGAATATGTGAGAATTGGGACATTAGGAGTATCATTTCTTACCTATGATGAGATACCCTGATTACTATTTATCCTTTGTCAATACTGGCCAGAGTACTAGGTGATCTTGGCTTGGCAAGCTCATGATTTGTTGGATTCTCCCTTGAGTGGGCCCATTCCATCAGAAAGTATAGAAAAATAAAGTCGAAGACTGATATCACAAGTGTAACATGAACCACCTCTTTTGTTCTTATTAAATTAAATACAAAGACAAAAGGCCACCCACATTCTTTAGCCTTCAAAGTCATGTTATAGGGAAATAAGAATATGACCTTTGAACATTGTCCCGTGTTCTCATTTCTCTCGTGTGTTCTCAAGGTCTTAGTGTGTTCTATAAAAAAAAGGAAAGAGAATTTTCTTTCTAATCCCCTGAGTGAATTATTTAGGAAATATATAAAACAATGTACAGTTAATGGTAAATGAAGCAGCTCTAGATTATACTTGGAGCGACTTTTTCAATAAAGTTAGCAAGATAGACTTCAGAGGTTCACATAAAAACTTAGAGTTTGTGACACCCCTATCCCCCATCCCAATAATATTCATTTGATAATGAATTATTTGTGCTCCAATCAGAATGACTTGCCCAAATTTCCACTAAAAGTGAAAGAGAAGAATATTTTATTAAACTCTTGCTTTGTGATGACTGATACGCCATGACATGATTTAATAGCTTTGTGTTTTCCTTACTTATGGTTATTTGTGTCTCTAAAATCCTAGAAATTAAGTTCTTCTTGCTTAATGAAACTGATGAAGGTTTACTACCATTATGGTCACTTATGTTGTGATGTAGATAGAATAATCAGAACAAACCTTGTCCTAGAGCTGATCAACAAAATGTTTTGATCACATCTCTAGTTCTTTCTTGTAGTTTAGACAAATATACATAAAAAGCTATGGAATTCCCTTTATTCTGCCAGCATTTTCCTACACAAGTGGCCCTGAGCACCATTTCAGAAGTTTTCTCCCTAATCAAAAATGGAAATTAAACATAGCTTCAACAGAAACTGAAATACATTGGAACTACCTAAACTATCTTCAATAGCATCTCTGGGCAAAAAATGACTCCAACATCGAACCTCTTAACCTCAAATAAATAACTTGGTAATTCATAATCATTCTATAAATTAACTTAAAAAATCACAATTCAAAGTACATATTAATAAGGCATTAAAACATCATGTGTAGCCTATCATGGTACTTGTTAGGGACTAGGTACATGGATAAAGGAGACAGATAGGACATGAGCATTTGTGGGGCCTTTATTCCCAGAATGTTGGTGGTGGAGTCCCATAAATGCTCCATCTTTACTTCCTCTCCCAGAACAGTATTTACTGGAGAAATCCCATTACAAATTGTTTATCCCTAGGTACTTAGCCTTTGGCTAAACAAAGTCTAATCTGGATCAAAATAGGCATTTGACTATAGAATGCTGTTCTCCATCTGATGAGTTCTGGTCTAAGCAATAAATAGAATATATGAAAGTCAGTCAGGGCCCCCAGTCTCTGAGGCTCTTGCCGCCCTGGCCCCATGCTTTTGCCCTCTTATTTCTGTCTCTTTTTTTAATCCTGCAGCGTCCCTGCTTCAGGCCCACTCACACTAAGCTAGTCCTGGCATTTAATGCTCACAAAGACTTGAAATAGCAGGAATTGTCTGACCTCGACAAACCACAAGACCCCAGAACTGAAAGAGAGGGAAGGCTCCTTGCTGAGAGGAAGCCTGAACGAATTTCCAAGGGTGAGTGTGTTCTGGAATTGTTCATTGGGGTAATAACAAGCAAGGTACTTCCCAAGAGGAGGCCTGCACTCAGCTCCTAAGACGGCTAATACACAATTCACGAGTCAAAAGAAGAGGGAAGTCTTTGGCCAGCTGCTGCAGGCTCTTGGGCCGCATAGTCCTTGACTGCCTCACAGGGAGCTGGACATTGAACACAGTGGAAGAAAGTGACCTTGGAATTAAGAAAGGCCCCAGACAAGGGGCATCTGTACAGCTGATGGTGTGGCAACTTAGTTTCTTTTAGCTTTACATTCAGAAGAAGGGAAAGAGAAGGGGTTAAAGGAAGGAAAAGAAGAAAAGAAGGAAGAAGAATCCTACAGCAGTGAAGGGGATGAGAGTAACTCTGTCCCCTTGATTTCTCCTAACAATAAGTGTTCTTAGAGAGGCCAGAGGTACAAAGAAGTCAAGAATACTTGTCCTGAGTGTGCAATAAAGCCTAATGGAAAGCCAACTGGGGTTCTGGTAGGAATGAGGTTTCCTAGTATTAAAATAACTCTGGCCTCAGACCTGGCCAACTCAAACTGTCTCAGTAATTTTTTCTGACCTAGGAGCCATGCTAAAAATGAGGGAGAGGCAGAAAATTCTTACATGTGTAGGGCCAGAGTTTCAAATTGAGACTTTACTGCCTTCTATGGCCTGATAACTTAATTCATGTGGCAAAGTCTGTTACCACAGTGGAGAGCATCCTTAACCATCCCAGACATGTTTCTGTCAAAACCTGCTGAAGAAAGGCAAACCCTCAAGGAAACAAGACCCTAAATTCAGACTCTAACTAGGGTCACTGTTGCTATGCATACACTCTTTGTGAAAATTAATTCAACCCACCTGGGTAGGACAGTGGCCCCTTAATAAAGACAAATTTGGTGCATCAAAAGCTTATAAAAGAGTTTGTTTAGATTAGAATCATGTCAAACTTTTCCAAAGCTGGTGGAATCCTCCAAATTTTTTGATATGTAAGAAGACAGTAGATAGCGAATTCTGACTGATTTGAGACAGGTGATGTAGACAGATGATTTAGCCTTTGGGAACTTACAGCTAGGCCTGGTCTCGCTAGCAGTGATTACCAGAAATTAGAAATACAGTAATTCATTTGAAGGGGTTTCTGCACTAGCCACTAATGCAGCCTCCCCCTATGTCTGCTAAGAGAATGTTAATTCCCGCCTAAGAGCTAGGAGAGCTGGTAATAAAACATCTCATTGTCTTAGGTTTACAAACACTTGGCAATGATTTAACTTGTCGACTTTATACCACTGAAAGCACTTTCCTGACATATTTCCATGCTAAACACACTATGAACAGAGTCTGCTGTGCAAGTTTGGAAATGTGGGACAAAGTCCCAACCAACCAAGAGGGATTCACCCTGGGAACTGTCCCTTTGTTTCTCAGCTCCATGTCAGCATCCTCCTTGCCACTCTTGGAATAATGGCTAAAACAAATTGATAGACTGTGTGTGTGCATGTCTGGTGGATTACCTCTAGATTTGTAGTCTGTGTGTGCAACACTGGAATGTTAAAGCCAGCTTGAAATCAGAAGTAGAAGTTTTCGGGGCTAGTCAGTGAACAAACAGGGTAAGCTGCATAACCATTAGACATAGTGATAAGTAACCCAACAATCTAGGTGCTTTATATACTATGACCTTGTCATATCATGAGTAAGCCACAAGTCTTTTAAACTGGCTACTGAACTTATAAAGCAATTGAATTTCCCAGTCTATATAACCCCAGTTTGATTCCTGGCACCATGTGGTCTGAACACCACTAGCACTGAGTAGCCCTGAGCACTGATGGGTGTAGTACCCAAACACCAAAACAAAATCCCTGCTATTTGAAGCCATGGTATCTCAATAATAAGAAAAATAGAAAAAAGTAATGAAATTTCAAAGTTATAAGAAGAAAAAGAAAGATCCTGATAACTGGGACGATGAGCTATAGATTTTATTTGTTTCAATTTTCCTTATTATATAATATGTTCCCACACAACAGAGCCTGGCAAGCTCCCTGTGACGTATTTGATATGCCAAAAACAGTAACAATAATGAATCTCATTCCCCTGACCCTGAAAGAGCCTCCAATATGGCATCTGTGGGAAGGACGAGTAAGGAGAAGCTGCTAAAATCTCAGGGCTGGAATGAATGGAGACATTATTGATGTCTGCTCCAGCAAATTGATGAACAACAGTGATACAGTGATATGTCCTACTAGAAAAAAACTTAAATGTTTTAATACATGAAATTCTTGAGCCTCAGAATCTGTATGAAATAGAAAGCGTTCAAAAATAGAGCCCAAAAGACAAAATGAAAAAGATAACTACGAATTAGCAGCATGACTTTATCTTTCAGTCTTAAAATCAACTTCAGTTAGAATTTAGTCTGCTTTACAAATAAAGATGTAACTTTGGCAATAGTGCACCTCTTTACAAAATTAAATTAAAAGTTAGATTCAAAGGTTTTTTAACTTATATGACTCTGATACCTTAAATGTCTTCTTTCACTTGTACCTAAAATTTTAGTATGAGCTGAAGCTTTCTATGTCTAAAGGTATATGTTTGTTTTGCTTCTACATCACATTATTAGAATATCTGGCCTGAAAATACTTATGGTCTGATATAAGTGTGAAATATTAAAACTGGTACTAATGCAATAAACTGGGCTGTTGAAAATAAAATTTAGTTTTATTTAGAAGAAATAAAAAAAGAAATAGGAGGGCAGAGGGGGAGAAAAGAGGCCATATTTTTATATGCAAGTGGCTAGTACACCTCCATTTTATTTGAGTTTTCACTGGAAATAGAGGATTGGGTATAAAATGAAAAAAAATATTTGTAACTAGTCTCCAAAATTGTAGTAATTGTGAGCATCCTAAAGCCTTTGGCCACTTATACAACTGATATAATGCCTCATTCAGAAGTTTGCAAAAAAAAAAAAATCTAAAATATTGCAGAGTACAAGTTTGTCATTGTGAGAAAAAATAATTTGCAACTAGTCTCCAAATTTCTAGTAAAATAAAATTGTATTAAGCTTAATAAGATAGAAGTTGAACCTGTAGGATGTGACTAAAAAGAATATAGGTGTGTTTTTTAAGAAAGATAATGGTGGAGGTTTTATTATTGGGGAACAGAATGAAGATCTGAGGAATGTATGGAAGGTTTGAGTGTTGTGTTTCAAGGAAATTGATCAAACTGGGCTGTTATAAGGATATCCTTAAATTCTACCTGTTCTAAAGCTTGTGTTTGGAGAAAGTTGGTGAAAAATGGTCTTAGACAGATATTCTAGAATATAAACTTGTTAGGGAACTAAGAATAAAACTGCAGTACTCTTAGAAAAATCAGACGCTTAAATTATAGCTAATCAAGGTTTTCTACATCGAACTAAAAGAACCAAGCAAACAGGATATTGTTGTTTAATCTTATATTTGACCTCTATAGGTTTTAACAATGCTTCTTTTGGACAAATGATCCATAGCAATAGTAAAGATTTACACTAATCAGAGCACAAGTGAGAGAAATTTGTCCTTTGGTCCTTCAGGGGATTAACACCTGGGATTAATCTCCAGGATGAAAATGTTAATAAACACTGGCAGATGGATGTCACTCATATCGCATCCTTTGGCTAAAAGTTCTATGTGCATGTTGCAATAGATACTTATTCATGATTTTAATGGGCACAACCCTTTTCTGGTGAATAGTCAAAGACAAGCAACTGAATTTTCATATTCTTGCTTTGTAGTGAGGGGAGTTCTTAAATAATAAAGACAGACAATGGTCCAGTATATGTATCCCAAAACTGAAAACATTTTTTAAATAATGGTCTATTAAACACACTATTGGCATTATAATATACAAGGTTAAGATGTTGTAGTGAAAACCAATGTTTCATTAAAAAACTGAAGTAGTAAAAGCATAGCAGAAAAAAAAAGATTTTTTAACTCCTATGATATCCCTTGCTTTAGAATATGTTTGCAGTGTGGAATATTGACATTGGCCAACAGAACCAGGCTTTGGCAGGATTTTTTCATAAACAATGCCAGATGCCTAACTTCCTATATTTGTCTAGACTTTTATGGAAAATATCTAGAAAACTTTCCAAGTAACTAGTTTAGGTCAGTTAGTGTTTGTTCTGAATATTTCTATATTTATTGCTGCCTAAGAACTATCAGAACTGACTGCCTTTCTAGTCATGGTAACTTAGTACTGACATAATACATGGATTTTTTACTTCATGAGTGAAGACTATAGGCAATTTAAAAGGAAACAAAAATTATATTTCTGGGTGACTCAAACTGACCTGACTTCAAACCTAAAGCTTTGGCTCTGCTTGATGGAAGGGAAACACAGTCCTGTCAAAATAACTTGGGAAGCAAGAGTGTCTCCATGTTCTTTTCCTGGGCGTGTCAAAGTTAGGGGAGTCAGTAATTGGATTTTGGGTTATTTCTCACAGTAAGTTAGTAGGATATACAATGCTAATGGCCACAACCAATATCTAGTCTCAACAAAGTCAAAGTCAGTCTAAATTTTGGGTGACTATATAATAAAATTTTGTTTTGTGTTTGGACCCCACTCAGCAGTGCTCAGGGCTTGCTCCTGGTTCTGCACTCAGGGGTGACTCCTGGCGGGGTTGGGGAAAGTTAGGGGATGCCAGAGATTAAGCCTGGGTTGGCCACGTGCAAGGTAAGTACCCTACCAATTGTGCTATTATTAAATTTAATATTTAATAATAATTAAATTATTATTCTAATAATTTAACTCTTCAAACATATTATCTTTAGATTTTTTTAGTTGATAAGTTTGAGAACCAAAATTACCAGTGTTCTCAATTTCTATCTTATCTTACAGCCATTACACAGTCAATTCACAGTACCAGTCTCTTTCCATTTAAGTTAGTTGAGAAACATGCTTTTGGGAGATTTATACCAGTCTCAGATAGTCATAATAATGATGCTGCCACCCAGATATTAAATGCTCTTTATACTTCATAGTAATGTGTTAGGGGAAGTATTTATTATCTTCTGGAAAATAAAATTTATCAAAACAGTACAGTCACCAAATACCTTAAAAGAATTTTATTAGAAACCAGTATTTTTAGAAACCAATTAAAAATAATCCGATAAGAGTGACAGTTATCCATTCTGGAAAACTAAAACCAAAGGATAGTAGAGATAAGGACCAGGAGGATTGCTCCATGGCTTGGAAGCCAGCCTCACATGCTGGGGGAAAAGGCAGCTCAGATAGAGAAGGGAACACCAAGTAAAGGGTGCTTGGAGGACCCACTGAGGATGGGAGATGTGTGGTGAAAGCAGCCAATAGACCAAACATGATGACTACTTAATACCTGCATTGCAAACCACAATGCCTTAAAGGGGAGAGAGAGTAAAAAGGAATGTGCCTGCCACAGGGGGTGAGGGGGTTGAGGGGTGGGAGGGATACTGGAAACATTGGTGATGGAGAATGGGCACTGGTGGAGAAATGGGTACTTGATTATTGTATGACTGAAACGTGAGCATGGAAGTTTGTAAGTCTATAACTCTACCACACAGCGATTCATTAAAAAAATAATAAATAAATAAATAAATAAATAAATAAATAAATAAATAAATGAGAGTGACAGTTCTCCTCTGCCTGTATCCCCGTCTCTGGCAACTCAGCATTCACACCCATATGCCATCTCTGGCTGGCGTCAGATAATCTTATCATCAGCCACTATCCAGATTGCATGTTCCTCTCTCCTGGAAGGGAGCATAATATGACACTCACCATAACCATGCTCCTGTAGCCCGCGCCAGGCTGTTCCATTCAGGGCACCCCAGAGGGGGATGGGTGAGAGCCCTCCCTGCCCCAAGGGACCCAGCCCCAGCAGCCGAAAACCTCCAGAACTCAACCACCACCCTTCTCAGATTTGCTCTCCACAGGCTCAGGTCGAGCCTCACCCACGAGTGAATCTATTCAGGGACCAGCCACATGACACTTCATAGGACACACCCTACCCATACTCCAAGGGTACTGCGCCATATTGGATGGGGTTCAAAGTAGTTGGCAACCAATCTTAGAAGGAAATATTTATTTTTACATATTTATAAATATATACACACATACTTTTATATATATATGTATATATATAAAAGTTTCAACCTTTAACAACACGTTGGTCTCTTATAGAAGGGCTTAATGACCACTTGGTTAAATACAACAATCTTCACACTCTTTCCTCAAAGGAAACTTTTTCGGAGCATTTTCAGTGGTTTCTCATAACAAACAATAAAAATTAAATTATTTCAGTTCTGCTTTGGGCCAGGGATTGGGGTTCAGGATGGAAATATCCAAACTATGGTGGTGGTAAGGTGTAGAAGTGGTGGGATTGGTGTTTGAATATTAAATGTAATCAAATATTGTGAACTACTTCATAAAATTAAAACTTTTTTTAATAAAAATTTAATCACTGCTAACATTTTATCATGTAAATAACATACACAACTAAATTTCAAATTTTATCTGGATTATTTTTCTTATGTTTTAAAGTAGATAGTAAGTTATGAATAATACAGCCAACTGGAGTCAACCTTTTATTTGAAATTAATCTATAAATGACTGTTTAGTTTTTAAAAATCTTTTGAAGCTTTTTCATTTTAAAAAGACTTTTTGTCTTTCTACTTTTTACTGGATTTCTGAGGATGGTTAGATAATATATGTGTAAGTCTGCAAATTGTCTGCATATTTACATAATGCCTGGTCTTAGTAATTTTAGTACATCTTGCACTAAATACATGTTAGTGCATCTTGTGTTACACAAGCATAAGGACAAAGCTGCTATGTTTGTGTAACTGGCACTTGTAGATGCTTTGTTTCTCAAAATATCCATGCCAGAAGCCCTATCATTAAATCAACTTTTGCAATAATCTATGTTGCTTTCTAGCCCCGATATTACTTGCTTCTGGCCCTGTCTCTCCCATGCCTGGTCTAGATAATTATGCTCATTAATGCTCACTCTGTCTCCAAGCCCCTTTTCATCATCCTTCCCAGAACACCATGACCACATTAATCTTCTGATGATTCTTATCGTATCATCATAAACTCAAATGCTGCTCCCCACACCCAGCTTTCTAAATAAAGTTTGAACTGCCTATTTTTTAAACCCATGTTTTCTTCATTATACGAAAGTATGATATTAAATATACTTAAAATCTTATAAATCCAGAGCACCAATCAAACTTTTTTTTATCATGAGTGCCCAGCATTTTAAGCAAAATACAGGCAAAAAGGGAATGAATTGGAATGAAATGGCATAGCTTAACAGAGCAACAGAAAAAAAAAAGAACAAAACAACTATCCAGTTTAAATTAGGCTAGGGAGATTATTTTTCTGCAAATTATAGTTTTTCTGGGTTATGCAATTAATTCACTTATTTGACTTTAAGGGTTTTAGAACCTTTTAAAATATATTTCTCACTTATATAGTTATTTTCCTTTTTCTATAAGCCAAAGTTGGCCTTGTTTTGCTTTCATATGACTTTGTCTCTTCTGAGTCTTTCTTCATCTGTATCTTATACATAAGACACCCCTTTTCTCCTCTCTTACCTGTAGAGATCACGGGGATAGCCGAGTCAGCACAAGGCAAAGGACATCCACTTGGCCTCGCCTCCACCTGGTTTTATCTCTGGTGCCAAAAGGCCCCTTGCGCACTGCCTGGAACAAGCCACCAAGTGCAAAGCTTCAAGTAGCACCTGAGCACCAGCAGCTGTGTTTATGTATAACATGTGTGTCCACATATGCTACATATGCTTAACTTATGTATAGTATATAATGTGTATACATGTATTAAAATAGAAATTACATGAAATGAAACAACCATTAAGAGCATCTTAGGTTTTTTTTTTTTAACTTTGGGCCAGATTCAGTGGTGCTCAAGGCTTCCCCTTCCTTGGCTCTGCACATCAGACTTACTATACGGGGCATGTATATGGTGCTGGGGTCAAATCTGGGGGGTCCGTGTGCAAGGCAAGCTGCTGACCTGCTGTACTATTATGAGCAACTTAGAGATTGTTGCTTTTCTTTATCTATAAATACACATAATTACTTGTTATTTTATATAAAAGGATAAACGTATATCTATTTTTATATTAAGTTTTAAGTTGAAATAAAAGTTGCTTTTATGTTTTGTTGATTACAAAAAACAATTGAAATAATGATTAAAATTTTGAACTGTTTATAAGAATCCAGAGGGGAACATTTATGTTATTACATCATACTGTTATTTTATTTTATAAATATTTGTAAATGCATTCCACCTGTCAGGCACTATATCAGGTCTTAGAGATAACGGTAAATAAGAGAGATATTATCTCCATCTATGGAATTTACATATAGCCATTGCATCAATAGTTGGAAATATTATATTTGTGAAAGGGTTCTGCAATATCAATCTGTGAAGAAATCTTAACAAAGACCTTAAAGAAGAAAGAAAAACCTCTTAAAGAGGAGAGTATCAGATAACATGGATAACTAAGAGAAAACAAGAATGGCACACTCGAGGAGTTGCATAGGGGAAGGTTAAAGGTCTAGGGTTCAAGTATGGACAGCAAGTTCTGGAGTAGGTAAGTACCAGATAGTGGAGCAGTTTCTAAACCATGCTCATAAACCGTGTTTATAAACCATGTTTTAGATGCTATCTCAAGATGAACAGGGAGCAACAGACATGCATGACTGAGTATTCCTTTCTAAAATGTTTTCATTAATGCATGTGATTTACAAAGTTATTCATAGTTGTGTTTTAGACAGACAATATTGCAGCACAACCCACAATCCCACCACCATTGACAACTTCCCTCCATCAATATTCCCTCCTATATCCTCCCCCCCACCACCCCTCTAGTCTGCCCTCTTGACAGGAACATTCTAAAGATTGGGTCTTGATTTTAGTGTTGTTGACTCTGTGGTTTGAATATTTAGCTTTATCATTCCATAAAACCATACTTTACCTTAATCCCCTGACCTGGCCCTGGTTGCTACTTATCTGTCTCATCTCCTCTGCCCTTCCACTCCTTCTTTTCTTCTCCTCCCTATACTCTGAGGCCAAGGTTGATCTCGGCATCTCCCCTGTAAAACATTGTGTTCCCTCCTGCAGTTAGTATAAATACTACACATAAGTGATATCATCCTGTGTTTATCCTTCTTCTGGCATACTTCATTTAACATGGCATCTTCCAGCTCTATCCATGTTGCAGCGAAGTGCATGATTTCATGATAGCTTAGTAGTATCTCATTGTGTATATATAACACATCTTCATGTTTCACTTACCTGTTGTTGGATATATAGGTTGATTCCAAATCTTAGCTATTGTAATCAGTGCTTTAATGAATAATGGTGTGTATACATTCTCTTGAATGAATGTTTTTCTGTCCTGGGGATAGAATAAATCTAGAACACAAACATTTTTTCATTATGAGTGTCCAGAATTTTAAGCAAAACACAGGCAAAAAGGGAATAAATTGGAATTAAATGGCATAGCTTAACAGAGCAACAGAAAAGCAAAAGAACAAAATGAATATGCAGTTTTAAATTAGGCCAGGGAGATTCCCCAATAGTGGAATTGATTGATGACATAGGAACTCAATTCTGAGTTTACTATATACCCTCCATACTATTTTCCATAGGGTTTGGATCAGACAACATTTCTGCTAGCAGAGGGGGAGACTTTTTACCACATCCTGCCAACAGAGATTGTTCCCAGTAATTTTGATATGTGCCATTCTCAGTGGTATGATATGATATCTCATTGTCATCTTGATTTGCATTTCTCTAATATTAAGTTATGATGAGTATTTTATCGTGTGCTATTGTCTAATTATTGGTCTGTCTCAGAGAAATGTTTGTTTACTTCTCCCCATTTTTGATGTGACTTTAGATTATTTTGTTGCTGTTAATCTCTGTGAACGCTTTATAGATTCTGGATATCAACACTTTATCTGATATGTTGAGTTTGAATATTTTCTCCACTCAGCTATTGTTTATTTTGTCATACAGAAACTTTTAAGTTTGATGTAGTTCCATTTGTTTAGTTTTTATTTTGTATCTTTTACCATATAATTGAAAACTCCTTCTAGATTTTAGACCATTCTGCCTATATTTCCTTCAATGTATTTTGCAGGTTCAAATTTTATCTCAACTCACTTTGAGTTGACTTTTATAAGGCGCAAGATATGGATTTGGTTCTAATCTTTTTTTGCATTGGGTTATCCAATTCTCCCAATGCCATTTGTTTTAAGGTTGTCTTTATTCCATTTCATGATCTCAGCTCCTTTATCAAAAATTAGCTGACCATATATATGGGATTTATCCTTGGATATTTTAATCTAACCCTTTAGTCAGAGAGTCTTTGCCAGTTCTTTATATCAATAATATTCCTGAATGTCAATTTGATGAGGCTTTCCCATCAAAGGGCACTGAGTGGCGAGCTGGATCTAAAAACAAAATTCATCCATTTGCTGATTACAGGAAACATCTACATTCACAGGATAAACACAGGTTCAGCATAAAAGGATGGAAAACAATTATATGAGCCAATGGAAAATAAAGCAAAGCAATACAACAAAAACTGAGACAACCATGCTTATATCAGACCAAATTTCATTCAATCAAAAAGAATGTAATTAGAGACAAGATGGACAATAGTTATTGATCAAGTAACAATAGACCAATAAATACTAACTCTAATCAACATATATGCTCCAAATGTTTGCAAGACTTTTGCTCACAAACTAAGAAAAACGCATGGATGGAAATGTAATAGTAGTTAGTGGGAGGCTCCAACACCCAACTGGCACCACTGGATATGTCCACTAGACAAGGTATCAGAAACAACACAGGAGCCCTAAATGAGGAACTAGAAGATCTGGGACTAGTGAATATGGAGAGGGTCTTCCATCCTCAAAAAGTTGAATTTGTGTTCTTCTCTTCTGCACATTGAACATTCTGCATGATAGATGACATTTTAGGACATAAGAATGACTTACATAAATTCACAAGTATAAGAACCATACCATCCTATCAGACCACAATGCCATGGAGGTAGAAATAACCATAAAAAGAAGATGGGGAGAAACTGTAACATCTGGAGACTGAACAAAATGCCATTACAAAACAGCTGGATTAAAGAGGAAATCAAGGAAGAAATAAAAAGATCCATTGATATTAATGATAATTAAGAAACAAATTGCCAAAATCTATGGGACACAACAAAAGCAATACTTAGGAGGGAAATACATAGCAATACAGACTGACATAGGAGAGATGGAAAAGATAGAATTAACCACCTAAATCACCCTTAATTGTCTGGAGAACCAATAAAAATGAATCGAAAGACTGGTAGAAGATAATTAATAGTAAAAACCAGAGCAAATATCAACAATATGAAACAAGGAAGCATTACAAAGAATAAATGAAACCAGGAATGATTCTTCAAAGAAAGAACTAGATAGTTTTTGCAAGAAAAAATAGATAGACAAAGCATTGACTGGACTCAAGAGGAAAAAAGAGAAAGTGATCAAATAAATTGGGTCAGAAATGAAAGGAGAGAAATTACAACAGAACTTGTAATAATCCAAGACATCATGAGTAACTACAATGAACAATACTACTCTGTCCAGCTGGGAACCCAGAAGAAATCAACAGATTCCTAGAAACATAATCTCCTAAAACTTAATGAAGAGGAAACAGAAAGTCTGATCAGGTCAATCACATGCAAGGAAATTGAAATAGTTATTAAGAATATTCCCAAGGCCTTCCCTCTAAGATCAGGGACAAGACAAGGATGTCCACTCTCACCACTTCTGTTTAACATAGTACTGGAAGTACTCGCAATAGCAATTAGGTAAGAAAAAAACATTAAGGGCATACAGATAGGGAAGGAAGAAATCAAGCTCTCACTATTCACAGATGATATGATACTATAACCTAGAGAAACCTAAAACCTCTTCCAAGAAACTCTTAGAAAAAAATAGACTTGTACAGTAAAGTCACAGGTTATAAAATCAATACCCCAAAATCCATGGAGTTCCTATATACAAATAACGAGACAGAGGAAAGTGACATAAAAAACAATCCCATTCACAATCGTGCCCAGAAAATCAAGTACCTCAAAATCAGCCAAACTAAGGAGGTTGAGGATCTCTACAAAGAAAACTACAAAATGCTAATCAATGAAATAAAAGAAGATATGAGGAAATGGAAACATATTCCCTGCTCATGGATAGGAAGAATGAACATTGTCAAAATGGCAATACTCCCCAAAGCACTGTACAGATTCAATGCGATCCCTATAAGGATACCCATGAAAAACTTCAAAGAAATAGAGCAAACACTCCTGAAATTCATATGGAACAATAAACACCCGCCAATAGCTAAAGCAATTCTTGGGAAAAGGACAATGGGAGGCATCACCCTCCCCAACCTCAAACTCTACTATGAAGTGATAATAATCAAAACAGTACTGGAACAAAGGCAGATCTGCAGACCAATGGAACAAGGTGGAATATCCCCACAAACAACCCTAATTGTACGAACATATAATCTTTGATAAGGGAGCAAGAAATGTGAAGTGGAGCAAAGAAAGCCTCTTCAACAAATGGTGCTGGCATAACTGGACAATCACTTGAAAAAAAATGGGTTTAGATCTCGACCTATCACCACGCACAAAATTCAGATCAAAATGAATTAAAGACCTCAAAATCAGACCAGGATCCATTAGGTACATTGAAGACAAGGTTGGCAAAACTCTCCAAGACATTGAAGCTAATGGTATATTCAAAGATGACACGACGCTGACCAGCCAAGTGGAAACAGAGATAAACAAATGGGACTATATTAAACAAGAAGCTCCTGCACTGCAAAAGATACAGTGACCAAAATACAAAGACAATCTACGGAATGGGAAAGAATATTCACCCAATATCCATCAGATAAGGGGTTGATATCAAGGGTATATAAGGCACTGATTGGAATCTACAAGAAGAAAACATCCAACCCTATCAAAAATTGGGGCAAAGAAATGAACAGAAACTTTCTCAGGGAAAAAATACGAATGGCAAAAAGGCATATGAAAAAATGCTCTTCATCACTAATCATCAGAGATATGCAGATCAAAACAACCATGAGATACCACCTCACACCACAGAGACTGGCACACATCCAAAAGAACAGAAGCAACCACAGTTGGTATGGATGTGGGTCAAAAGGGACCCTCTTACACTGCTGGTGTGAATGCTGACTTGTTCAGCCCTTTTGGAAAACAGTATGGTTGCTTCTCAAAAAATTAGCAATTGAGCTCCTGTTTGACCCAGCAATACCATTCCTGGGAATATATCCCAGAGAGGCCAAAAAGTACAGTCGAAATGACATCTGCACTTGAATGTTCATTGCAACACTGTTTACAATTGCCAGAATCTGGAAAAAAACCGAGTGCCCTAGAACAGATGACTGGTTAAAGAAACTTTGGTACATCTATACAATGGAATACTATGCAGCTGTTAGAAAAAATGAAGTCATGACCTTTGCATATAAGTGAATCAACATGGAAAGTATCATGCTAAGTGAAATGAGTCAGAAAGAGAGACAGACACAGAAAGATTGCACTCATCTGTGGAATATAAAATAACAGAATAGGAGACTAATACCCAGGAATAGTAGAGATAAGTACCAGAAAGTTGGCTCCCAGCCTTGCAAGTTGGCCTTACATGCTGGAGGAAGGGGCAGCTCACATAGAGAAGGGAATACCAGGTAAAGTGTGGTTTGAGGACCCACACGGGATGGGAGATGCACACTGAAAATACAATATAGTTCAAACATGATGGCCATGCAATACCTCTGTTGCAAACCACAGCACCCAAAATGAGAGAGATCAAAAGGGAATACCCTGTCACAGAGGTGGTGTGATGTTGGGGGAATGGATGGGAGGGTGGAAGGGATACTGGGAACACTGGTAGAAGGGACTGGGCACTGGTGGAGGGATGTTAACAAAATGCAATAATGAAAGTTCATAAGTTTGTAACTGTAACTTATGGTGATTCACTAATAAAAATAATTATGAAAAATAATAATCTTCCCAAGAATTAAAGTCCTGGCCTCGATGGATTTATTGATGAGTTTTATCAAACCTTCAGAAACTTTTGCTGATCCTTAAGCTTTTTCAAATATTGAACAAGAAATCCTTCCTAACAACTTCTATGAAGCTCACATTACACAGATAACCAAAGCTGTCAGAGATGTTGCAAAAATATAAAATTTTAGACCAATATCCTTGATAAAATTCAGCGCAAAAATCCTCAACAAAATTTTAGCAGTCCAAGTCCATCAGCACATTAAAGAAATTATATGCCATCATCAAGTTGGATTCATCTCAAGGGTGCAGAATGATTTAATATATGCAAATTAATTAATATAATACACTGTATCAGTAAAAGTAAAGATAAAAATAACAGGATCATGTCAATTGATATGGAAAAAATTTTGCCAACATCCAGCACCCATTCATGATTAAAAACTCAGTAAATTGGGGGTAGATGGAAACTTCTAATAGCTACCTATAAAAATACAATAGCCAATATTATTCTTAATGGTGAAAACTGAAAGCACTTCCACTAAGACGAGGCACAAGACAAGGAAGTCCATTGTCCCCACTCTTATTCAACTTTGTATTAGAAGTCTTGATAGCAGCATTCAGGCAAGAAAAGGTGTGGGGGGGGAGGATCCAACTGGAAAAGGGGAAGTCAAATTATCTCTATTTGCAGAGATGACAGTATGATGTATGTTCAAGTCTCTAGAGTCCACACAAAAGCTCCTAGAAACAGTAATCCAATACATCAAAGCGTTCACCTACAAAGTGAATATACAAAGCTTGGTAGCATTCCTAAATACAAATAATGAATAAGAGGTCAAAGAATCTGTCTTATTTAAAATAGTGTTCAAAAACATCAAGCACCTAGGAATCAACTTAAGCTAAGATTGAGTATTCTGATGAGATGTGTGCTTTAAGAAACTCATTCTAGGGCTGGGGTCGTAGTGCAGTGGGTAAGTGCTTGTCTTGCATGCAGCCAAGCTGAATTTGATCCCCGTCACCCAATATGAGCCCACCAGGAGAAACCCATGAGCTCATAGCCAGAGGTAAGCCCTCTGCTAGGTATGACCCAAAACAAACAAAGAAGCAAAAAATTGATTTTATTTATGGTTTAGAGACTGGATGAAAACAAAAGTTAAATGAGGGGCACTCGGAAGGTTGAATAACTCAGGATTCAGAAGTGCAAACAACTTTAACCAGCTTAATAATATTGCCTAGTAAAGTGAGATAATATGACACTGGAGAAGATTGGGTGAAGGGAATTTTTATTTTTTTAGGGCCTCACCCAACATTACTATGTGAACCAGGAGTCACTCGGCTCTCGCAAGGATTCTTGGCATGATGATGAGGCAAAAAAAAGGATCTTCAAGTGAATTCAGAAAAAATACCTGTGAAAATATGTGAGAGAAGGAACCCAAATAGATATAGGCTAATAATTTTATTTCTCAATGAGGTGGTACAATTTCTATTCAAAATGAGGAATCCATTTTAGCCAGTACATTTTTAATTTATTTGGAATTTTCTGAAATTTAAATTTGTTTTGGTTCAAAATATTTAATTTAGTCACCAAATTTTCTAAGGATAAAATCAATTTTAACATGCTGCTGCATTCAACAGAACCAGGAATGGGTGACCTCCCCTCTTCTCCCCTTGTTTCTGGCAACTCAGCAGTTACAAGCCACCTCTGACTGGTGCCAGATAATCTCATCAACTGCCATGATGCAGACTCATTATAAATCTCTCAGAAGAGAGCATAAAACGACTCGCCATAGCCATGCCGGCGGACCTCATGTCAGGCTATTTTATTCGGGACACCCTGAAATGGGGCAGGTGAGGCCTCTCTTCACTCCAAGGACCCAGTTCCGGCAGCCTAAAACGTAAAACCTAAAACCTCATGGCCGCGCTCCACATGCTTGGGCCGAGCCTCACTCGTGAGTGAACCTACTCGTGGACATCTCATATCTCACACCACTCATACTCCATGAGTAGCACAACACATTTGATGGGATTTAAAGTAGGAGGCAACCAATCTTAGAGAGAAATGTGTGTTATTTATATATACACATATATATAAAGCCATCTTCACACTTTCCTCTAAGGAAACTTTGAAGTGTTTTCAGCAGTTTATTCATAATAAACAATATGAAATAATTTTTTTCGGTTTTGCTTTGGGGCACGAGTTGGGATTTGAGAAAAATCCAAAATATGGTGGTGGGAAGGTGTAATGGTAGTGTTTGAATATTAAATGTAATCAAATATTGTGAACTACTTTATAAAAATAAAATAAAATAAAAACATATTACCTGCAGGGTTTACTCAAGTTACATTTTAAAGTACTTTCAGGATTTTATGTAAACAGATAGCTTCCCAATAATTCCCTAGTAGTTACTTTTTATTATGGCTTTTAAAATTCTGAAACTTCTTTGTTAGGTAATAAAATGTTACCCTTTCTTAGAAAACACCCTTTCTTAGATAACCCTATGGTGTTAAACTCTAAGTTTGTAGCAGCTTATGTAGGAGTTGGATTATGAAATAAAAGCAATATGTTAAGCATGTTTCCTCAAAATGATGCTAACTTAGATTGAATTATGTGATTTGGTTTGCATATCCCTCTATGAAATATACATTATCTGGTAATTAGAGGATATAATCAAGCATACATATGCAAGATAAAACTAAAATCTTTTAAATTATTAAATAGCAAGATAAGGCTTGCAGAAGCATTAATTTTTTAAAGGAAACAACAGTGCTGAATACTCATCAATCATCTTGAACATTTTCTCATGGCTCTGATGTTAATGGTGGTGACTCACCAGAGGGTGGATGTTTGCAATAATGATGAGTTCAGTGTCTGCACGATGAGGAATGAGATCATGAAGATAGGTGTGCGTACACCCAGGGATTTGCTTTACTCCTCTCAACAACGCTGCTGTAGGTCATCTGAACAGCAAGAAGGCTGGGAGGCACACCTGCTCCCAATATTTACAGAGTTAATTGCTCAGCTCTCACTTTTGTCCTTGTTTTCTTTGAGTAGCTCTTTTACTGCTGATTACACATAAATCAAGTACAGGCTTGATGCCTCTTCACTGTCATAAGTTTAATATCTCAGCTAACTGGTCAGATTGGCTAGCTTCTGTGTGGCTATCGACACTTTCTGTCACATAAGAAATAAAACATAACTCAACTTGTATTAGATGAGAGTTAGAGAATAATTTTTCTGGATTTATTTTGCTCACTTAACTTTTTCTGAATTTATTTTGTTCACTTTAATTTTTCTGGATTTATTTTTTTATTTTAGTTCCAATTTAGTAGGAAGGGAATATTTCATATTCAATGGTTGCACATAAAGTCAGAATTAATTGACACTATGTCTGCACATAATTTATCTCAAGAATCCTTTCTGGTCTCTAATTAATTGGCATACTAGGTTGCTGTTAAAGTGACCTGACCCTCAAATTTCATGTTCTTCTGGTGAAATGGTCAGTACAGTTTCCCCTATGAGCGAAGCTATAATATCAAGGAAGATATCTAGGGAGTAACTACCTTTCACAGGAGGTGAGATATCTCCAAGTTCCACTGGGCAGGTGAGAGAATCAGAAATTTAGAGTAAATTCTGGGGTGGAAATGGGAATATGAAATGACCAGTGAAACACAGAAAATTACCAAGTTGTTCCACTTCAAGAGACCAGATGAAGATGATGGCCATACTTTTTATAGAGACCAACATCTATGCAATTGTGGAACTTTTTCTAGCAATGAAATGGAGGCATAAGAAGACCTGCAATTCAGGACAAAATATTTATAAATTACTGTACCAGAAAACTGAGGAGTGAAAAGGACTAAGAAGTTGAATTGTGAAGGTACTGTGGACTAAATAGTGAGGAATAGACATTTTCAAAACTATGGTGCTAGTACACAGGGAAGGAAGTCCTGGGGATTAGCCATTGAGAACCCCTAGAATCATGATGTTTTCTTATATAAATGTAATCAACACAAACAATTTTGTGCTAAACCAATCATTTTGTAACATATGTGCAAGGTCAATCCACTGTAAACATTATAAGCCTTATGGTTCTGAATATTAATCTCTGGTCTATATTTTGAATGTGCAGAAGACTGAGCGGTTATACGTTGACTTGAAGAGTAGGTGTCTCATTTCCTTAGAGGAACAGAGGGGCCTAGTACTGATGCTCCATATTTCTATTTGTCATAGACTTCTAAAAGGTAAAGTCAAGCCCCTACTTAGTTTTCAGGGAACCTTAGTAATTATATAACTTTTCCAGGAAAAACCTGGTGTTCTGTATGGTCAAAAATGTGTGCCATCCTAGTGACAGTTATCACTGCATTTGTAGCCAAAAGTTGGAAATACATGGGATGGATTTTCTTTTTTCCTTTCATCACAGAACCAAAAGGTAAGTAAGGGTATTAATTTTAATAAATGGCATAGAATAGAAGGAAACCAGATACCGGCTTTAGTTCTGACACTTTTGTTTTAGGCTTCACACATTCTACAGTCTCTATTGTGACTATTCAACTAGTTGGAGTGTAAAGGTAGTCCTAGAGAATGCTTTAAAGGATAAAAGATGTGTTCTCACAAAATGTTATTTATAAAGCATAGTTTTGGTCCACAAGAAGTGGTGTATTGACCTCTGTCTGTAAAGAATAAGAATATGTTAGGGAAGTAAATGAAATGCAATTTGTGATGGGAAAATCACACCATAAATATTGTTTTACAGATTATTTAAACCTACAATTGTTTAGCTCAAAAATATTTTATTTTGAAAGAATACAACAGTTCTACAATAAAGGTAAATAATAAAATATAATGAATATATTTCACATGTTTAAATATTTATAAATTTTTAACAGGCATAAAATGTGTAAAATAATGACAATGAAAAACAGTGGCCCATAAATTCCCATTTGGTAGAATTTGGAAAAAGGCAAGAAAATAGAAATATTGCAAGATGTATGAGAAACTATGCTGGAGCAAAGTTAATGTACTTTGACTTCCATAATGGAGGAGATGGTTATGCATTAAACCAGATCAAATATTTGCAGGGTCATTGCTCAACTTTCAAATCACATTGAATCTGATTTGGTTTTCTGAAAAGTGCAATGGTTGTATTGTATGCTATTTTACTCATTAAGTTGGCCCAGTGACTAATCACGCAGCAATTCGCCCTTCCTGACATCTGGGTGCCCTGTCAAAGCACATTAGACTCTGTGGTAGTCTGGGTATATCTATTGACACAATCTGAAATTATATTGAGAAAATAAAAAAAGAAAACTATAGTTAGTATAGAAGGGAAATAATGAAGCAAGAAGGGAACAGAGAACGAAGTGCTAGTGGACCTCCATAGGTCTGGAGTCCCAGTGCCACCTTGTAGCATTCGATCCTTGAGAATCGTGCAGATGGCACTCCTGTTGTAGCAGCACTACGCCAGCGTGTGAGACCTCAGCCTCCCTCTTCTACACCCTCTGCAGACTTCTAGAGAACAACCACTTTTTTCCTCTCACCCAGGGAGCTCCCAGGTTGTTCTGTTAACTAAAATTTATACATTTAAAAAGGAATACACAGGATGATATTTAAACAGAAAACTTACTCGTGGTACATTTTCCGTCTTCTCATTTCAAGCATCCTAATAGTTGTACTTTTCCCATTTTTATGAAAGAATAAACCCCTGAAGAAATGATACCAGTGAGTCTTTCCTCTCTGGTGTCAAAAGGGAATGGGTAAATTTTGGAGGGACAGATATTTCCTAAAATGATGAAAGGATATAAAATTCAGAGAACTCCTTAATGTCAGGAATCCACTCCAGTCTTGGTAGAAGTATGATAAATGAAAGAGACCCCAAGGTTTGCGAGGGCACCCAGGAATACTGATTGCAGAGGTAATCAGTCTCACCTAAATTTCCATGCTCTGAGATTTTTCATGCGGGGGCCAGAAACTACAGCTCTAGATTTAGTTGTAGTGAAAAGAAGCACTTTAGCTGTAACTATTTGGCCAACCTATAGGTTGCTTAATGTATGCATCTTCACACAGTTATTAAATGAGAGACCGACTAATAGTGACCAACTACAACTATATTTCCCTCTAGCCTCCAGAGAGAAAGACCCAGGGAATACTAAAGTGGATTTAAAGATAAAAAGAAACATGACTCTGCAAAATAGCATGATATTCATATACTAAGAGATTTGGGATGTTGGGGTGATGGGTGATTGAGGGGAGGATGAGAAACTCTCATGTTCAAACATCAGTCTTAGATTTGGAACCAGTAAGCACTGGGGGCAGCCTAATTATACAGAGCCAATATGTGTGAAACTGAAAATTTTTACTTTTTCAGTTTCTGAAAAGCTGAGCTGCAAAGTGAGTTTAATTTTTCTTAACTGAAAAATTAGTAAAATGTCTTTTCAAGAACTGCATTTAAAAATAAAAATTTTTGTTAAAAAATATGTATGGGAAGCCAGGGTTCAATCATTGGCATTTTATTTTGCATTTCAAAGGAAATGATGACCAGAACACAAGGGTAGTCCACAGACTGGGAGAAATTATTTTCTTACATCAAGTGAAGCATTAGTATCCAAGCTATAAAAAGCACTGGTAGAACTCTACAAGGAAAAACATCCTACCCTATCAACAAATGGTGAGAAGAGATGAACAGCAATTTCCTCAAAAAAGAAATGTGAACTGTCACAATGCATCTGGAAAAATGTTCATATCACTAATCATGAAGGAAATGTAAATCAAAACAACAATGAGATATCCCCTCTCACTAGCACTCATCTAAAAGAACAACCCATGTTGGCAGGATGTGGATGGAAAGCTATCCTCCTTCACTGCTCATGGGAATGTTGACTGGTCCAGCCTTTTAGAAGACAATATGGGCATCCTCAAAAAATTAGGAATAAAGCTTCCTTATAACCCAGCAATTCTACTGGGGAAATCAGGAGAAAGTGCCTGTTCTAGAGGCAGGTTGGGGTTGGAAGAGATTGGTTGGCAGACAGACAGTGGTGGATGTTGATTAAGGGATTAGTGTTGTAACATTGTGTGCCTGAAACTCAATCAGGAATGTATTTTTAGCTTTGTAATTCACATTGACTTAGTTCTTATGAAGAGCATTTATCTTACATATGTGAGGCTCTGGTTCCATCCCTAGCACCATAAAAAAGACTGTCTGTAAAGGCTGTGCCCTCTTAGAATGAGCCTAGAAAGTGAATGGGGGTAGGAGACACAGCCTGTGAGCTGAGTCAGCCCCAGGCATCTGAGTAGCCAGTGCCCTATTCTCACATTTACCTTATGATTTCAGATGAGCCAGTAGCCACCCAGTCAGTAAGTCAGTGTTTAATAAATAGGTTAAATGAAATTTTCATTGTAATAAAATATCCCCAAAGGCACATAATATATCTTATTTGGTCATTATGATCAAGAGTGGTATGCAGGGTCTTTGTATATACTTCAAGTAATCATCGCCTTGGTGTAAGTTGTAAAGATGCATTCAGATTAGGTTCTCTGTATCCAGAACTCGCCTGCCAGTGCTTTTTTCTCTTTTTTTTTTCTTTTTGTGTCACACTCAACAATGCTCAGGGGTTACTCCTAGCTCTGTACTCAGGAATTACTCCTGGCGATGCTTGGGGTACCATATGGGATGCAAGGGATTGAACCCAGATCGGTCATGTGCAAGGCCAACGGCCTACCTACTGTGCTATCACTCTGGCCCCGCCAATGCTTTTTATTTTTTTGATAATTTAATGCTCTGGAAGCCTGGCACTGATTGACAGCTCTATTGCCCAGATTCACACCACCTGTGGCATATACCCTAGGCACCAAGCCACTGAGAACTCCTAATGGCCACACAAGTCAACGATGACTTGTATTGAAATTTCAGATAAAGGGGAGGTTGAAGCCACATAAAAGAGAAAATATTTTTTAAAATAAAAAAAATAGTGCCTAGAAAGTATGATTTTGATTTCTGTTCTGCTAGTACACCCTTATGATGGGACAGTTCTAGGGTAAATGAAAGCACTGTAGCACTATCCTCCTGTTGTTCATCGACTTGCTTGAGCGGGAACCATTAACGTCTCCATTGTGATACTTGTTGTTACTGTTTTTGGCATATAGGATATGCCACGGGTAGTTTGCCAGGCTCTGCTGTGCAGGCGGCATACTCTCAGTAGCTTGCCAGGCTCTCTGAAAGGGATAGTGGAATCGAACCCAGGTCAGCCATGTGCAAGGTAAATGTCCTACCTGCTGTGCTACCGCTCCAGTCCAGGGTAAATGAAAATTCAGACAAAACCACCAATGTGTTTTATAAAATTACATTAATTACATTAGAAGAAAATAGCCATGATGGTAAAAAGACAAGGAAATGCACCACCTCTATTTAAAAAATTACACATTCCTAGTACATAGGAATTATCTGTTATCTGAAAATGTTATTAAAATATTCTCTTTCTATAAGCAAACATTCTTTTTCCCCCTACAAAATTATTGGCACAGATATGGTCTTGAAATCCTTGTCATTTCTGATATTCTCTTTAAAAGAAAAAAAAGTTTTTTCCTGTTTCTACAGTGTGACTCAAGGAGCAATGGAAGAACCAAATCCAAACACTTTTCTGTTTTAAAGATAAGATTAGCATGCTATTGAATTAACAAAATGCCATTGACATGATTTGTCTTTTTCCTTGCATTAGTCATTCCATCAATAAATGTATATATATGTATATGTATATATATATATATATTTGTATATAATCACCATGAAATACAGTTACAATGCTTTCCTGTTTGAGTTTCAGTCATACAATGATCAAACACCCATCCCTTCACCAGTCCCCAGTATGCCCTCATCCCTTTCCAACCCTCCCCCTGCCTCCATGGCAGAGCATCTAACACATCCCAAACTTTAGGAAAACAGATCAGCCAAATGCTGGGCCCTACTCAAATGGTGCTGGATTTAGTAGTGTATGCAGGCATATCAACAAGGAATTGGGATAATATTTTGAAGTACTGTGAGATTTCTTTTTCTTTCTTTTTCATTTGTGTTTCAACATTCAACCAGACCAAGAGAGTAAAGCTAATTGCCCCAGAGGGTAAAAAAAAAGATACAAACAACCCAGCCAGAAGAGAGTCAAATTTCTGGTTGAGAATATAAAAAGAAAGCCTGGATGCTTTAATTTCTAAAAGTCTGGCTTTGGAGGAGAGAGGCCGTTGGAAATTAACTTTGTGTTTCTTTCTTTATTTATTTATTTTTGGATTCTAAAAACTTGGCTTTGATGCAACAGAGTAAAGCATAGAAGAGTAGCTAGTCTTTTGCATGAAAAAAAAAATGGGAGAATGGAGAGAGGACTGCAAAAGTAGCTCCCTGGCTCAGAGATTTTACCTGAAATGAATTGCTGAGGAAGTTCTGAGAGCATTCATGAATGTGAACAAGAGCATTGAGATGCAAACATGACTTCTGGGAGGAAATGGTGGCCGCCCACTGAAGACATTAGGAATCTGGGAATTAGAAGCTGCCCGCTTTCCATCTGGAATAATTCTCCTGGCCTTGGCAGGATGTTACTCATGCTCAACTAGAAGTTAAATGTTGTTACTATTATCCTGATACTGGAACATCAGGATTTTATTTTTGGGTTATTCATAGAGATCACTCTCAGTGTGATCACTCTCACTTTTTATTTATTTATTTTTTATGTAGGAGCTCTGCGATTTATTCAGCCATTGATTAAGCTGATTGAATTTGACATAAACTCCACATTACTTTTTAAAAATTGTTTTAATTTTATAAGTTAGTTTACAATGTTTGATTACCTTCAGTATTCAAACACCAATCCCAATACCATTACATGGACTGCATGGCAGCACTGTCAACCCACCACCCCACAAACTGCTGAGATCTGCTGAGGAGCAGGTTCTGGAATGAAAGTAATGAGTTCAGTTGTCATTTGGGCAGGTTGTGAAATCTTGTGAAAGTGGGGAAATTGTGAACTGCATGATTGTATTCTAAAGAGAAACTGAAATTGGTGTGACTAATGAAACAACTGTGTTTATTAATGAGCGGCATTGCTCCTCATGGGAAGGCTGTGGTATATTCCCTTCCCTCTGGTATCTTTCCAGGTCAAAGGTTGAACCAGGGTTGTTCAGACCCTCTAGATACAGAAAACATATAAAATCAAGGGGGCTGCTAATTCTGAAGAAATTATTGTTACAATATATAACAGTACAAAAAAATTCCAACAACAGAAGACTGAAGTAAATGTCTGAAAATAACTAGATGACACTTGGTAGAATAAATGTAAAGTCCTGCATTTTTGGCTAAAGACTATGGGAAGGTCGAGAACCACAGCAGTTCCTCTGAATAACTGTGAGGCCATTGTTTCTTCTGTCTTTGGATATTAGACTCATTATACATTATTATATCCTACAGATGAGTGCAATCATTCTATGTCTGTTCCTCTCTTTCTCTCTCTGACTCTTTTCACACAATACAATACTCTCTATGTTCATCCATTTGTAAGCAAATTTCATGAATTCGTTTATCCTGAGGGCTATGTAGTATTTCATTGTATATATGTACCACGTTTCTTTATCTAGTAGTCTACTCTAGGGCACTCTGTTGCTTCCAGATTCTGGCAATTGTGTATAGTGCTGCAATGAACATAGAAGTACAGATGGTGTTTCTGCTATGTAGTTTGTGAACCCTGGGTATATACCCAGAATTGGTATTACTGGGTCAAATAGGAGCTCAATTTCTAGTTTTATAAGGAATGCCCATATTGTTTTCCAAAAAGGCTGGGCTAGTCAGCATCCCCACCAGCAATGAATGAGAGACCCTTTCTCCCTGCATCCGCACCAGCATTGGTTGTTGTTCTTTTTGATGTGTGCCAGTCTCTATGGTATTACTGTTATTTTGATTTGAAACTCTCTGATGATTATTGATATGCAGCATTTTTTTTCTTTTTTGGGTCACACCCAGCATTGCTCAGGGGTTACTCCTGGCTCTGCACTCAGGAATTACTCCTGGCAGTGCTTGGGGGACCATATGGGATGCTGGAAATCGAACCCGGGTCGGCCATGTTTAAGGCAAACTTCCTACCCGATGTGCTATCACTCCAGCCCAATATGCCTTTTGGCCATTTGAATTTCTTCTTTGAGAAAGTTTCTGTTCATTTTTCTCCCCATTTTTTGATGGGGTTGGATTTTTTTCTTGTAAAGTTCAACCAGTGTCTTATATATCTTTGATATTAACCACTTATCAGATGGGTATTGGGTCAATAATTTTTCCCATTCCATGGGCTGTCTTTTTTTTTTTTTTAATTGAACCACCATGTGGAAAGTTACAAAGCTTTCAGGCTTAAGCCATGGGCTGTCTTTGTACCTTGGTCATTATTTCTTTTGAAGTTTAGAAGCTTCCTAGTTTAATGTAGTCAATTTATTTATTTTTGTTTCCACTTGATGGTTCAGTGATATTTTATGTCTGCAGATGTCTTTAGCTACAATGTCATGGATGGTTCTGCCCATGTTTTCCTCCATGAACCTAATGGATTCAGGCCTGATGTCCAGGGCTTTAATCCCTTTTGATCTGACTTTGGTGAATGGTGTTAGTTAGATGTCTGGATTCATTTTTTTTAACATGCAGCTGCCCAATTTCCCCAGCACCACTTGTTGAAGAGGCTTTCCTTGCTCCACTTCATATTTATTGCCCCTTTAGCAAAGATTAAATGATAACATATTTAAAGGTCTCTGTCAAGATATTCAACTCTATTTCACTGATTTACCTTTATTTCAATACCATGATGTTTTAATTATTACCATTTTGTAGTACAATTTGTAGCTGGGGAAGGTGATGCCTCCCATCTTCTTTTCCTAAGGATTGCTTTAGCTATTCCTGGAGGTTAATTGTTCCTGATGATTTTCAGAAGTATTTGATATAATTTTTTGAAAAATGTCATGGATATACTCATGGATATACTGCCTTGAATCTGTACAATGCTTTGGGGAGTATTGCCATTTTGATAATGTTAATCCTTTCAATGCATGAGCAGAGGATGTGCTTCCATTTCCTCCTGTCCTCTTTTAGTTCTTGAAGTATAGTTTTGTAGTTTTCTTTGTACAGGTGCTTTGCCTCTTTAGTTAAGCTAATTATGAGGCACTTAATTTTCCGAGGCTCAATTGTGAATGGGAATGTTTTTTTACTATCTCATTCTTTTCTTCATTATTTGTATATAGGAAAGCCATGGAATTTTAGGTATTGATTTTGTAACCTGCCACTTTACTATACAGACCTATTATTTTTAGGAGCTTTTCTGTAGTCATTATTACTTTCTAAGTATATCATATCCTCGCCAAATACCGAAAGCTTTACTTCTTCTTTTTATATCTAGATGCCCTTACTATTGTTTCCTTCCCTAAATGCTATGCCAAGAACTTACAGCACTATGTGAATAGGAGTGGTGACAATGGGAAACCTTGTCCTGTGCCTGATCTTAGAGGGAAGGTTCTTAATTTTTCCTCTTGAGGATAATGCTTGCTGTGGGCTTGTCGTAGACAGTTTTGACTATATAGAGGAATGTTCTTTCAACTCCCATTTTGTTGAGGATTACTTTTTAAAATCATGAATGGGTGCTGGATATTAACTAATGCTATTTCTGCATCTATTGATATTATCAGATTTTTTTATCTTTTATTGATATGGTGTATTATGTTGACTGACTTGCAAATGTTAAACCATCCTTGCATCTCTGGGATGAGTCATACTTACTTGGTCATGGTCATGGCATATCATCATTTTTATGAGTTGTTAGATTCTGTTTCCTAGTATTTTGCTGAGGAAATTTGCTGCTTTGTTTATCAGGGTTTTCAGCCTTCCTCTAACTGTGTGTGTGTGTTTTTTTTTTTTGGTATATCTATGTACTTTTGGTACCAGGGTGACAACCACCTCATAAAAAATATTTCGGAGTGTTTCTGATTATTCAATATCCTGTAAAAGCTTGGAGAGGATTGATTATAGGTCCATTTTAAAGGTTTGAAAGAATTTACTAGTGAATCCATCTGGGCCTGGGCTTTTGCTTATGGAAAGAATTTTTATTACCATTTTAGTTTCCAAGATAGGGATAGATTTTTTCAAGTATTCCAAATCTTGGTTCAGCATTGTGAGGTTATATGAATCCAGGAATTTATATATTTATTCTAGGTTCTCTTGTTTTATGGCATAAAGATTCTCAAAGTAATCTCTGATTATCCTTTGAATTTCTGTGATTTCTGTTGTGATGTTCCCTCTTTAATTTCTGATTTAGTTAATTAGGGTTCTTTCATATATATATATATACATATATATATATTTCTTTGTAAGTCTAGCTAGTGGTTTATCTTGTTTATTTTTTCAAGAATGAGCTTTTGGTACTGAAGGAAAGCTTAAAGGTAATCTACTGTGACTCTTTTCTTTTAGAGACAAAAAAAAACAGAGCTTGGAGAAAGACATTTATCCCAGATTATTGTATCACTTGTCATCCTGATGATCTTCGATTTAATCAAGCGGGCCCCAGTAACACCTCCATTTGTCGCTGTTGCATGCAAGTGTAGCCCAATGGTATCCTCTCACTGCAGGAACATGAAGAGCCTCATACCATTCTCAGGGTTTGGCCGAAGAAGTCTGGTCATCTCGTAGGTAGGGGGCAAGGCGGTCTTTTGATGTCCCATGGAATCCAGTCGGTAATAGCTCTAGTCCAGCGGTTGTCTCTAAATCTCATTACTTGTCCAGCCCATCTGATTTTTGATGCCTTGGCAAACGAGACAGCATCCTGATTCTTGATCATCAATGGAGGTCAGAACTCCGGATTCCTTCTCTCACTTGAGTGAAATGTGATACTCCAAGCATAGCTCTTTCAATTCCTCTTTGGGATTCCTGAATAGCATTCTCATCCTGTTTTCATAAGGCCCAGGTCTCTGAGGTGTATGTTAGTGCAGGAAGAATGGTGAGTTGAAAAGATGTGCCTGGAGCCAGAGGTTCTTCGTCCTCTTAACAACTTCTTCAACACTCTTGAAGATGTTCCATGCTGCTCTCTTCCTCCTGTGCAGTTCTGGCGCCAAGTCTTTCTTCATGTGAAATTCTCCACCCAGGTATACATAGCTGCTGCATTCAGAGATGTTTGTTCCATTGAGAGCAAATGGAACATCAGGGACTAGTTCATTTTTCATGAACACTGTCTTGGTGAGATTCAGCTGTAGTCTGACTTTTCCACACTTGAGTTGGCCAGCATTTGTGCCGCTTGGCTAATCGCAATAACAAATAAATTTCCTCCCAATTTTTACCCTTAAGGTAGGCTAATTCTTGTTTTCTTGAATCTTTCCAATTCACATGATTCCATAAAATGAGAGGGAAATGTTTCCTCAGGAACAGAGATAACGTGGTTAGTAAGAGTTGGGGAAATTCACATGAGCATAACATGAAATTCCCTATTTTTTTTGTTCATTCCCATTTAACTTAGGCTGCACAAGATTGGAGTTTCATACATAGGTTAAGGTACATGCCTGGCATCTGACTGATCTTGGTTCAGTCACCAGAATCACATTGTTTTCTGAACAACCTAGGTTGGTCACATGCGAGGCAAGCACCCTACCTTCTTTCTTATTTGTCCAGCCCCTAATATATCTAGTCTTAAAATTATCAGAGGCAAGATATACAACTTCTTTTGCTACTAGTTTAGAGGTGTATCCAAAATCACCCATTACTACCCATCAGTATTCTGAAAACACAGAAAATACTTTTACTCTCTATACCACAAAAAAATGCCCTGATGCTTAGGAGAGTAATATGAATGCATATGACTATTCTTGATTTTTCATGAGCTTTAACTGCCTAATAGAAACAGAGGAACAAATGGGGCATAGTACAGGAGTTAGGGCACATGGGTCCAAAGTACTCAGGGAGTGTCAATTGCCATCCCTGACACCACATAGCTCCTCAGCACTGCTGCTTGTGGCCTGGGAATCCTCCAGAACTGCAATTACCAGGATATCTGCAGCACTACAGACCCAGGCAGCATGTCACCCTCAGGCTCAAGCACTGAAATGTTACTTAATTATTATCCCTAGTCCCCCAAGTTCCATTTGGGAACACCCACCAGAAGAAATATAGCAATAAATTCAAGCAACACAAATATAACAATAAAAAACAATTTTCATTAAATCAGTTGCCTCAAAGGAAAATACCCAACTGACTGAGAGAAGATATGCGTGTATAATAACTTATATAAAGTGCTAAGATAAAAATTATAATGCTCCCAAAGTTCAAAAACACAATATAAAACAATAACCTTGATAAAAATTGGGATAAAGGATGAATATTTCCAGGAAGAAGACATATGAATGGTCAGTAGGCTTTTAATAAAGTGCTCATTATCACAGTATCAGGAAGCACAAACCAAAACAATGATGAAGCAGTACCTCACATGAATGAGGATGACCTCTTTCTCTTTATTTATAATATAAAGATAAATATACACTATTTTGAATTTCTAACTAAAAACTAAGAACATGTTTGTGGTACTGTGATATAAAAGGAACCCCTATTCAATGCTGGTGGGAATGTCACCTGGAAGTGCACAGCCTCTATGAAAAACAGTATAGAGATTTCTCACAAAGGTGAGAGTGCAGATCCCAATTGACTCAGCTATCTTTTAGATACTTACCTCCAAAACTCAGACCAATTCATTTGAAAAGATGCATGCACTCCTATCCTCATGACAACTCTTGGTACAACAACCAGGACATGGAAGCAACCAAAGTGCCCAATGACAGAAGAATAAAGAACTTGTGGAACACTGTGAGTTCAAAGTGCCTAGCCTCTCAGCAGAGGAACGAAGAGATGGGGAACCACAGACTGATGCTCAAAATGGTCCATTTAATGCAGAGCTGTTAGCATACTTATAGCACATCTGAAGGGTTTGAGATATACGACTGCATGTAGGTGATTCATTATTTACAGAGGTAAATGTTTAAGTGGAGGAAATTCTCTTGGAGGGATTAACTCAAGGAGACACTATATCTCCCAGGGATACATATCAATATTTCTCTTCTCTTTCCCTTTAGTTGTACATATTAAATAATAAGTTTACTTCTTATTTATACGTGCAGCTGTTTGGATAAACACAGTAAGAGATATAGATTCCAAACCTTAGTTCTCTCAGCACTGCTGTCTGTGGCCCGAAAATCCTCCAGAACTGCAATGACCCGGGAGATCTGCAGCACAGCAGACTCAGGCAGCACGTCACTCTCAAGCTCCAGCACTGAACTGCTGCTTAATTATTATCCCTAGTCCCCCAAGTTCCACTTGGGAACACGCACCAAGCTGGACTCAGAGGACAAGCAAGGCTTTTACTATAAATCCCAGACTAATTCTAAGACTGGTCCAGCTTGTCTTTTCCCTTGGGGTCCTGTCTATTAAGTTATAACAGCTTGCATAAAAGACCGTGCTTTTATGCTTTCCAGATTGTCCCATTTCAATGCCGGCGTAGCTTTGCTGCTTGCCCCACGTCCAGCTCAGTCACACGGCAGGACCTCCATTTGTGGGGTGTTAGGAATTATGACAACCAAAGCCTGAGTTCAGTAATTGTGATGGATGTCTAGGAGTAGCTATATTTCAGAGTCAATCACTCCCAAATACTAGGAGCACTGCATTAGCAGACTTTCTGTGTTAAACAAAGAACATTTGTCTATAGTAAAATATGAAAAAGCTAAAAAGGAAATAGAAAAGCAAGTAATTCACTATAACTACAAGTAATTCACTACAAAGAAAGGTCCAGAATTACAGGAGGTTTTGACTTATAGGTAATTGACTGACTTAGGGGATGTAACAATGAGAGGTAAAGCACAAAGGAAAGGTTAAAGATAAACTCAGGGGACTAGGAATGCTCCTAAGAACACTGTAACTTTCTTGGGGGCGGGAGAGGAAAAGGCATAATTCATTGGTGAAGCTTAAAACACTTAGGGCTAATATTCAACAGAACACAATAGAATAACTAGTGACTAGGAAAACTAAAATCCTGCAGTTCACAGCAGGTTAAATATACTGGAGGGCATCATGCTGAGAGAAATAAGTCAGAGGCAGAAGGATACAGGACACAATCAGGCCACGGAAGAAAGGATATAAATAGAGGGTGACCACACTCACCTGAGGGGAACAACTAGATTGACTGAGACTAGCATGAAACCCAGCAGAGGTACAAAGGTTGATAGTGCTGCACTCTAATATTACATCAGTTAGCAAGTGACGGGGAGGGGAGAGGGAAGCTTGGAGAACTGATGCTACAGGGATGTGGGAGGGGTGGGTCACGAATGCTTCAGAGGTGTGCAGTAACTGTGCACACTAACGCCAGAAACTTGAACACAATTTTAACCTTATTTACTAAACTATAATAAATTTGTAATTAAGACATGAATTGCCTCATGACCTTAAATTAATCACTTTGTAAGTTAGAGTGTTTTCTAGGTATACTTAAAAACAGGTAGACACATAGATAGACTTTTTATTTTTATAAAAAATATTTTGAGTATTTTTATATGTAGATATGGGAGTGAACCATGGGAACACCTATAAGGGCGATTAGAGGCCTAAAAGCCTTCATCCCTCTCAGAGAGCCCGGCAAGTTACCGAGAGTATCCAGCCTCCATAGCAGAGCCTGGAAAGTTACCCGTGGCATATTTGATATGCCAAAAACAGAAAAACAATGGGCCTCATTCCCCTGATGCTGAAAGAGCCTGCAATACAGCAGCATTAAGAAGAATGAGCAAGGAGAGGCTGATAAAATCTCAGGGATGAAATAGACTGTCAAAATGAAGAGGGACTAAAATGCCTGTCATTGGAAACATCCATTGAGTACCTGATAGTGCATGCAGAGAAGATCAAGTACATCACTGGTCTGAGACAAGAAGGCATTGATCACATCACGCCATTTTCAACACTGGAGAACTGTTTCTCGGAACATGCAATAGTAGAGGCATCGGTCGTGTCAGTGTCTTTGTCAACACAAACTTGGACATGACCATTGACTCATTGGAATGCTTAACAACCCGAATTGGATGATTATGCTTGAATAGATGTGGCTCACTGCTGGCAATATCTATTTTTGTCTATGCACCAACATCCAACCATGATGAAGAAGAAATTGAGAGGAAATTGAGAAGTTCTACCCAGAGCTGCTGAAATTCTATAAAGAAGTCCACACCTTCTACAAGATCATTGTCTGTGATTTTAATGCCAAGATAAGACCAAGAAGGTCGCCCAAAGAACTCCACATCGGAACCCATGCCCTGGAATGGAACAAACAGGGTGAGAAACTGTCTGAGTTCATCATGTCGACCAAGACCATGCATAGTAACTCACAGCTCCAGAAGGCTGAATCTAAACATTGGATATAGGAGTTTCCAGGTGGACAGTTCCACAACGAAGCTGACCACATCATATTCAATCGAAGATTTTGCCTGACCAATGTCGCTGCTGTCCCAAAATTACAAACAGACCACCATCTTCTTTGTGCAAAATTCTACTTCACGGAGAGGGTATAAAGGACTGAAAAGTTTAAGTTTAAGAAGAGAACCCCCAGAATGACCACCAACTGGGAGCTCTTTGGCACTATTGTGGCAGCATAGGAAGATGCTATCATTGACAACATCGACAAGGAATACAATCGACTGCTTTAGCACTTCCATGACTCTGAGAGGAATGCTGAGAGTGGAAAAGCCACAAACAGATGCCTGTCTTTGGAAACTGTCAAGCTATTTCGCCAACGTGGTTTGGTGCAAGACTCAGGCAATCACAAGCTGATGTCCAAGCTTGCACAGCTATTCAGAGAAGCGATAAACGAAGACCTCAAAGAGAAAAGAGCAACAGTGTTGGCAGATGCGGCAGAAGCCAGGAAAAGTATTCGCAACATTTGCCTTTCCTTCGCCAACTACAAGACCAAGACAACTGCCCTCCGACATCCAGATGGATCTATCACATCATCCAGAAGGGCAATGGAGAGGATTATTCATGACTTCTATTTGGATCTCTTCAATAGCCACGTCCACCTGCCCGCATACCAAATTCTGCAGGATGGATATGTCATTCCCAACATTCTCCCTTCTGAAATCCAAAAGGCCATTTTGTCAGTAAAGATGTGTACAGAACCCAGTCCAGACAAGGTTAGACCCAAATGCCTGAAGAATCTGCTGCCAGTATTTGTCAATACACTGGCTTGGCTCTTCACATCCTGCCTGTCTGAATGCAAGGTTCCATCCCAATGGAAAACCAGTAGGACCGTTCTATTGTACAAGAAGGGAGACATCCACAACATCAGCAACTATCACCCAATCTATCACCTGTTATCCATTGTCTACAAATTATTTACTCAAGTCATCCTGAATATAATAGGCATAAAACTAGATGAAGGACAGCCATGCAAGCAAGCTGGGTTTCAAAAGGATTCAGCAAAATCGACCATATCCACATGGTGACCAAGTTCATTGAGGTTTCAGGATGCCACTCTGTTCATCGATTTAAAGAAGGTCTTTGATTCTATTGAGACTGAAGTGGTCATCGAAGCCCTAACCCTGTTTGAGGGTGTCAAACTCAGTATATCAGGATCCTCAGGATCCTCCACAAACTGTATTATGGATTCACCACCAGGATCTCACCATTCTACAAGGAAATGATCATCGATGTAAATAGAGGGGCTCGGCAGGGTGATACCATTTCACCGAAACTCTTCAGTGCTACCTTAGAGAACATCATGCGACGACTTCCCTGATGACATCGTTCTTACAACACCAAACATTAGACAAGCGGCACAAATGCTGGCCAACATTGACCCAAGTGTGGAAAGGTCGGACTACAGCTGAATCTCACCAAGACAATGTTCATGAAAAATGAACTAGTCCCTGATGTTCCATTTGCTCTCAACAGAACGAACATTTCTGAGTGCAGCAGCTATGTGTACTCTGGTCAAAAACTCAACATGAGGAACAACTTGGCGCCAGAACTGCACAGGAGGAAGAGAGCAGCATGGAACACCTTCAGAAGTGTCAAAGAAGTTGCTAAGAGGACGAAGAACCTCTGGCTCTGGACACATCTTTTCAACTCCACCATTCTTCCTGCACTAACATACGCCTCAGAGACCTGAGCCCTATGAAAATAGGATGAGAACGCTATTTGGATCTCCCAAAGAGGAATCGAAAGAGCTATGCTTGGAGTATCACATTTCACTCAAGTGAGAGAAAGAATCCGGACTTCTGACCTCCATTGATGATCAAGAATCAGGATGCTGTCTCGTTTGCCAAGGCATCAAAAATCAGATGGGCCAGACAAGTAATGAGATTTAGAGACAACCACTGGACTAGAGCTATTACCGACTGGATTCCATGGGACGTCAAAAGATCAAGTGGCCACCGACCTATGAGATGGTCAGACTTCTTAATCAAAACCCTGAACAAAGGGTGTGAGATTCTTTGTATTCTTGGAGCTAGCAGATGCTATTAGGCTATACTAGCATGCGACAGGGATGAATGGAGACATTAATGTTGCCCACTTGAGCAAATATAACATCAATGGGATGACAAGTGATACATGTGATATGTAGATGTGTATACATTTCAATATTTTTCATTTAGTATAATTCAATGTCACTATATTTTTATCAAGTTCCTTGATATGGATGTTCTGTGATTTATTTTTTCATTTCATTACTGATTGTAGTTGAATTTTCTTTACTGTATTCACTGTTACTTTTGTTATTAATTTACCCATGAATGGTGTGTTCATATGTGTGTCTATACACACACTTATTTTCTAGAATAGAAATTTCTTAAATAGAATCTCATAAGTATAAACACCTATCAAAAAAGCACAGAAGAAACTCACTAGAAAAGGAGGGTTTCGTTGGCAAGGAAGCAAACTTAAACTGGGAAGCATGATCTATCTAACAGCACAGAAGAGAGCAAGCGCAGGGGAGAAACAGGAGCAGAGACAGCAAAGTGGTTGGGCACAGGTTTGTACACAGGAGTAGCCTCCACGCACAGATCTCAGAGTAGCCCCTGAGGATCACCTGAGGTGGCCCAACATTTAGAAAGTTAAAAAATAAGTAGAAAGAAAGTGGAGTCTGGTTTTGTGTCTGACAGGGTTAGGATGAGATTTGAGTTGGTTTCCAGGAAAGTCGGCACACTGGAAAGATCAGCACCAGACTGAGGAATGCAGAACGGACATCCATAGGCATGCAGCACATGTAAAGAAATGATGGAGAAATGTTGCTAGGCCATGGTTTTTAGTACAGTAACAGGAGAGAAGTGAGTTTGGGTCAAGAAGGACTCCAAGCCCCACAAGCAGAGTATAACAAGAACCAGTATTGTACCACTAGGGCCTGGGGTTTTCATCAGCCCAAAGATATTCTTTTTTTCTTTTTTTTTTGCTTTTTGGGTCACACCCGGCAATGCACAGGGGTCATTCCTGGCTCATGCACTCAGGAATTACCCCCGGCGGTGCTCAGGGGACCATATGGGATGCTGGGATTCGAACCCGGGTCGGCCGCGTGCAAGGCAAACGCCCTACCCGCTGTGCTATCGCTCCAGCCCCCCAAAGATATTCTTAAGACTTGACTTTACACAATCGGAGTCAAAAGAAGGTAATGAGATGACTTATCCCAGAGAGAAGCTGTCACATCCTTCAAACTAGGAGCCTCCAGTCTTTGCTTTCCTGATCCTAGAGAGATCATCTACCTGTTAGAATGGGAAGGAATACAAAGTTGCAAAAAAACATTATTTATTGGATTACAATTGGAGCTGTGTTTATTTAAATTTAAATCTTTTGCCAATTTTCAAAAATTACCAATACCAGCATATAATGAAATTTTAATGGTTTGCCTTCTCTTACGATTATCAAAATCTTACTAAATTTTGCCAACTTAAAGTCTGCTATAATTTGAATTATTCAATTAATAACTTGATCCATCTATAAATACCTTTGTAAAAAAAGGGGGCTGGAGCAATAGCACAGCGGGTAGGGTGTTTGTCTTACACTTGGCCAACCCGGGTTTCATTCCCAGCATCCCATTTGGTCCCCTGAGCACCGCCAGGAGTAATTCCTGAGTGCAGATCCAGGAGTAACCCCTGTGAATCGCTGGGTGTAACCCAAAAAGCAAAAAAAAAAAAAAAAAAATCACAAAAAAACCAAAAAACCCAGAAAAAACAAATAACTTTGTAATTTTATTTTCTTCTTATCATGTTCCTATTCATGGTGTTTTTAATAGCATCTTAGCTATGATGGATAGTAGGTAACTATCTTTTATAGGCACTGCAAGTATTTTCACTAAGTCCCCATCTGACTTTTAAATTTATTCATGTGAATAAATGATTTTTCCAAATATATATATTTTTTCCTTTTTAATCATTCTAATCTGTCTGCCTTTCCAGTTCTGGCCTGTTATCCCCCTGGAACTCCCTTCCACTCAGGGTTTGTTAGTAGAGGGAGCAGATGCTTGTTAGATCTAGGTATGATCAGACTCAGAGACAAACAGCAATCAGGCTGCAGATGTGCCAAAGAGGAGGACCTCTGCCCTGGAGGAACCTGCCCAGCCCACATTTGCCTTCTTCTGCACTTTTCCAGCAAGTGGCCGTCATGTATTAGGTATTCAGGCAGCCTGACTTTTATAAGGCTCACCCCACTCCTCCACCTTCCTGTCCTTTTCCCCCAGAATAGCAGAAAACCATCTGAGTGTCCAGTTTTCTATTTTGCAAACCATTTTAAGTGGGGCCCATTTATTTGTAAGTCTCACTGCAGCATAGACTACAACATTCCAACTAGATTTTTATTTTTCATTGCTCCTTACATCCACCTGAACCTCCTCTAATGCTACCACCAGTTTTCCTTGAGTGAGCTAGCAAGGCAGACAAAAGCAGGTTTTTTATACATCTGCCCTGGATTGGCTCAATTCAAGTGGGTAAGTTTGATGTTGCAAGAATTTAAAAGTCACTTGTGCTTTCCTGGTTTATAATTGTGCAGACTTCCTGACTTGCTTCTAATTCAATCTGTGTTTACTACAGCTTGGAGCAGTACTGAAGAAGCCAGCCTGAGGCCAGCAGATTGTCTCAGACCTGTTGCTCCAGCTTCCCTTCCTATCCGCCACACTGCCTCTTTTATCTTGTATCAGAGGACATGTTTTGTGCATAATCTACTAGAAACTTCCCTCTCTGTTGGGGTCAGCCACAAGCCAAAGTCAAAGATTTAGGGAATTTTTGCTCCATGAAAACTGAAAGCATCACCTTCAGTTTTGTATATGCCTTAAACATTCTTTTGCTAGCGGGACTGGAGCAATAGCACAGCGGGTAGGGCGTTCGCCTTGCATACAGCCAACCCAGGTTCAATTCCTCCATCCCTCTCGGAGAACCTGGCAAGCTACCGAGAGTATCTCACCTGTATGGCAGAGTCTGGCAAGCTACCTGTGGCATATTTAATATGCCAAAAACAATAAAAAGTCTCACAGTGGAGATGTTACTGGTGCCTGCTCAGAAAATAGATGAACAGGATGACAGTGCTACAGTGCAGTTTTGCTAGCAAATGTAGCTTGAAGACATGCTTCCCACTCTAGCTAAAGTTTAATGGGCCACACCTGGCTCTCCTCAGTTTCAGCCTCCTATCCTCTTCCTAACTTTCCAGATAGTCCATGGGTAAATAGGAGGCTGAGGTTAGAGAATTAGCTTGTTAGCTCAAACTCACTGGACCTGCATAGCAAGAGGCTTTATTAAGGGGGAAAGAGTTGAGAAGCATGTCTATCTTAAGCTGGAGAGCAAGCTTCAAAGAAAGGAAGTGGGGGGCTGGTGGTTTCTTGGAGTTTCACTTTATTTGGGGGGGCGCTGCTCAGGGCTTACTCCTTGCTTGACATTCAGGGATCACTCCTGGTGGGCTCTGGGGGCCCTATCGGGTGCTGAGGATCAAACTTGGATTTGCCCAGTTATGTGCAAAGCATATGTTTTACCCACTGCACCTCCATCTCCGGCTGCAGAGGGTCTGGCTTTGTGACTGCAGTGTTAGGGTCTATGCAAGTCTATACAATCTATATGTCTATACAGATTTAGTAGCTTTCCAATTTGGTGAGATAAGGAGAAGGGTTACAAAGTTGCAGAAGTTTTGATTATTAGATTATACTTCAAAGATTATGATTTCAGGTTTCAGTATTGGGGCACAAGGGAAATGTCCCTTACTCCTCTGGATTCTTCTCAACTAATCAAAATGGCGATAGTAGGGCTGCAGAGCTAGCACAGCTGGCAACTCTCTTGCTTGCAGCTGAACCAAGTTTCACCCCTGGCACCACAGATGGTCTCCTGAGTACCACCAGGGGTGATCTCTGAGCAGAGCCATGAGTAAGCCTTGAGCACTTTCCTGGATTGAGTGTGGCCCTCAACCAAAAATAGGAACAAAGAAACAAACAAAACAAAACAAAACTGACAGGTTAAACAAAATTTCAATTTGACACACATGTGTGAAGAATTTAGATGTCAGTAAATTCTAAAGAAATATAATGCAGACCTTGGATTTTGATCTTGCATTTAGAAACCTGGGCAGCAAGGAGAGGGGATAGGGAAATCCCATATAACAAAGACAGATGGTGGCTCCATCTTTATTCTGAGAATAAAACTTTGGATTTCTAAGATGGAAAAGACATGTTCTCTGATATATTTCTTCCTGGATATCTGATACATATCTCCAACTAAGTTTTTTAAATTAAACAACTGTTTTATTTTTTTTAATAAAATTTAATTTTTATTTTAAATTAATTTTATTTTAAATTTACTTTAATTTTTAAAAAATATTTGTTTTGGGACCACACCTGGTGATGCGCAGGGAATTCTCCTGGCTCTGCATTCTGGCATCACTCCTGCAGAACTCAGGGGACCATATGGGATTCTGGGGATTCAACCCAGGTCAGCCGTGTGCAAGGGAAGTGTTTTACCTGCTACACTATCACTCTGCCCCCTCCAACTGAACTCTTGTAGGATTTTAAAAAAGGGGGGGAGGGAGAAGGCAGTGATTGACATTTTCAATTTGGAAAAACAGAGTATAAAGATAAGGAAAAGGGCTCCTTCTCAATCTCTGTGCTTTAATTGTTCATTGCTCAAATGGTAAACAATCTCATTCCAAACTAATATCAGGAGGGCCCCTAGGCAAAACATTTCAGAAAAAAACAAAACCCCTGCCCATTTCTAATCTGAAACTGACTCTCAAGCTTCAGTTTAAACTAAGCTAGTCCAAAACAATAGACTGCACATGCTGGGCTACATCAGAAACAAATGCCCTGAGAAAGACCAACAGAGTTGAAAGTCTTGACAAAGACCTAGCAGGGGATGTATCTGCTCAGAGAGCACAGAGGGGACCAGGGAGAAAGCAGCCTGGACAAGAGAAAACAGCCTGGACAAGCTCCTGGGCCAGTGCTCCGTGTGTGTGTCTGCGTGCCTGTGTGCTGTGTGCCAGTGCAACCCCTGCCCCCCCCCAACTGTACAGCACTGATCTCAGAATTGTCTGTATTTTTCTTTAGGGCCCAGAATTCCTTTACTATTACTCTCTCTCTCTCTCTCTCTCTCTCTCTCTCTCTCTCTCTCTCTCTATCTCTCTCTCTCTATCTCTGTTCTCTCCACATTCTCCTTCGAGTTAGTATCCTCCTTTAATGAAACGATTTTACTTCACTATCTGCATCGGAAACTCTTTCCTGTTTTGTGACAGAGAGCCAGCACTAGGCGGGTGTTGGGATGGAGATTTCTTTTCTAATCTTATCCTTAGAACCACAGCTTCCTGAAAATCTGAGTGGGTGGCACCATTTCCCAAGCCCACATTCAAGGGGCCTGGGTAAAGCCCAACAGCTGCTTCTGTGAGGCTGCAGGGCCCAGAGTGCTCACGCTGGGCAGGAGCTCCTACAATCCTATAAAACTATGACCCGGCCAGACTTCCCATCTCTCCTGCTCACTGACAACCCTAGGAAGCAGAGGGAAGGCTGACAGCAGCTTTGAACTTATACCTTCTGGTAGAGTCTTGGTTAGTCATGAGTGTGTGTGTGTGTGTGTGTGTGAGAGAGAGAGAGAGAGAGAGAGAGAGAGAGAGAGAGAGAGAGAGCGAGAGAGAGAGAGAGAGAGAAAGAGAGAGAGAGAACAAAACCCTAAATTCTCTGAGGGAGGGAAACCTTGTCTGAAAAAATCTAGCCTCATCCTCTTTCTCACTAGAAAAATCTTCTATTTGTACAACTTTTTGCGGAGACTTTCTGTTTTCTACATGAGATGCTACCAATGATTTGTTAAATAAAGCAAGTAAGGCATTTTTTTCTTTTTTCAATTACCTCGCTTGAATTTTTTAAATTCAATATCTATGTTTTGTTATTCTTTTCTTTCTGTGATCCTAAATAGTGCTTTTTAAAACAAAGCAAGATTTTTAACAAAAATTGTTATCCTTGAGGAATTTCTCAAAACCCTAGGAAGGGCTTAAACCAAATGATACTGGATAGAGAGCAGAGCCAAATCATCTGAAAAGACGTGTGAGAGCTCCTGTATCAATCGCACAGAGAATGCGTGAAACTGAGCGTCAGAGAAGCATTCCACTCTCAGGACTGCTGTGGGAGAGACTGGCAGCTGAGTTATTACAGGCAGCCTGGCCACCAGGCCCAGCTCTCTGGAGCCTTGGCAGGATAGAATCAACCAAGTCTCCAGCCCTCCACCCATCTGCATTAGACCCACAGTACCTCTAAGCTTTACACAGCTGACAGCCCAGTGGGAGTAGAGAAAATTAGGTATGAAAATTGCTTAGAAGCCCACTAAGCTCAATGAGTGAAAACAATTACACAGAAGGCTCAAGTGCACCTTGAGTTCATTATAGCTCATTGCATTCACAATGATTTTAGTAGCATCATTATGAGATATACGTTGTAACAAGAAATATAAAATAGATTATTTTTTGCCTGCTAAGGGAGAAGGCTGGTGTGTGTAGGGGTTCAAGGGTGGGAAACTGGGGACATTGGTGGAGGGAAGGTCACACTGGTGATGGGGCTGATGATAGAACATCGAACACCTGAAAAAAACTGTATTGTGAAAAGTTAATATAAGGGAATGTTTAAATAAAGTTTCATATCCAAAGAACAAAACACAACTGAATGGAGTAGAGCATCCTGAGAGGTGACATGCTGAGAAACTTTGTTGCAGAAACATTCAAGATCTCAGAGAGACTCAACTTGAATGACAGAATGACAGACATGGACATCCAGAGCTAATGAGTCCTGCCCCTGGGTCAGGGAGGGGAGAAGTGTAGACTGTAAGGAAAAATGGACCCCAAGTATGACATCTGACAGAGAATGACCACCTTAGGTAAGAAAGAGCCATGCACAAAGAAGTTGCAGAGCATCGGTTTTATGCTAGCCACTTCCTAAATTGAAAACACTTGAAGTTTAGCAACATAACACTGTAAGCTGTCACTGTTGGTGTGAGAAGGGAGTCTCCATTCACTATGTAAGTTGTTACCCCCACAAGCTTATCCCATCTGACATAGCCCTGTCCCCTGTCCTACCAGATAACATTCTTGCTGAGCACGTAGACTTTCCCCAGGATTCACTATGTGTTGGATCTCACAGGTTGCAGTCTCAGTCTCCATCTTAGCTAAGTCTCTGTCTTAATTTGATTACTTAAATAAAATAAAGAGTGGTGCAATGGCCTGGGTTTGCCATTCTGGAGGTGCATCAGACAGCAGGGTCCCATGCTCTGCCTAGAGGTGAGGTTGCAGACCAGCTCTCCCTCTATATGCTCATAATCTCAGCCCTGCCCTGAGACAATCTTGGCCTCAGTGCTAACTTAGTAGAATCCCAGGCCACAGCTGGACTCAGCAATTCCTGAGAAAGTCACTGGGAGATGCCATTCCTGAGAAAGCTACTTGGTACAGCCATTCCTGAGAAAGCCACTGGGTTCAGCCTGTCCTGTGAATGCCCCTGGGAGATGCCATTCCCAAGAAACCATCCTAGAGGCACAGTAGGTGGCAGATGCCTCTCAGGTCATGGTTTAGAACACCATTAAGAACCTGGTTCTGGAAGATTTAAAAATCTCCATATCTGCAAAGAATTGTTTGCTGAACATTTGTGATTAGGTGTACGCAACCACAATCCCCAGTCCCTGCCTAAACCAGTCTATGACATATATCGACTGACAGGTAACAGCAGCTGTAAACCCTGGGTCAAAGGCCAGGTCAGCAGGCCTTGGTGCTATTGCAGGTAGAGGGCACAGTTCCGCAAATGGCTTTGTTATCCAGGTGCTCATAATCCAGAGCCAAAATCACAGACTAATCTTGTGAGCACTTGAAAAATCCTCATAAGGCTCCTGTGACTGCTGAAGACAATAGCCCTCAGCCAAATACTGCCAACAAGAACACAAAATCACTGCACAGAATTCCTTGAACTTACAGTCCTACCCTTACTTCCTTGAAACACCAGGAATAATATAAAAATGAAGAAATCCATCCATATCAATAGATGAGGTGAAGCCCAGCAAAGGCATCAAGTACATCAGAACTTTTGACACTGCCAAAGAAGACATCAGAGCAAAAATTCTCTCAATGTTCCCTGAACTAAGGAAATCACTGGCAGAAACATTCAATTAAATGTGGTAAAAACTTATGTAAAAATTAAAGAATTCACTAAAACAAAAGAATATAGTAGCAGGATTCAGCAGTAGAATGAAAAAAATTGAATACCAAATCAGCAATCTTAAGGAGAAGTCAAACAACATAATCAATGAAGAAGAAGTAATAGAAAAGAAATTTTTAAAGAATGAAGAAAATCAAGATATTTAATTAATATGAAAAAAAACAACTCTGAGTCTTATGAATCAAGGAGGAAAAAGAGAGGAAGGGAAAGAATGGTTGGTAGAAGATTAGAAAACATGGGGCTGGAAAAATAGTACAACTGGTAAGGCACTTTCTTGCATACCACTGACTTGGGGCACTGAACTCCTTATAGTCCTTTGAATGCCATGAGTAGTGATCCCTGAGCACAGAGCTATAAGTAAACTCTGAAAATCAACATGGCCTCAAAACAAAACAAAGCTAAAAACTTCCCCAGCCTAAAGAAAGGGACATGTGCACTAATTTATGACATCCAAAGAGCACCAAACTAAATAAGCCCAAATATGATAAAACACATCACAATAAAAATACCATAATTTAAAAATATGGTAGAAATTAAAATACCATAATTTAAAAATACCATAAAATACCTTAAAAATACCATAATTTTTTTAAGTGGTGAGAAACAGGGAGACAGACTCTTTAGAGGCAAGAGAGAAGAAAAACAAATGCAGGTGAAGTAGCATAAAACTCATATGAATTCTACAAGAAGAGCTTAAGAAATGTTAAAAAAACATAGCAATTAATCATTGTCACTTATATCACTTGTCATCCCATTGATATTCGATTTGCTTCAGGGGGCATCAGTAACGTCTCCATTCTTCCCTGTCACGTGATAGTGTGGCCCAATGATATCTGCTCGCTCCAGGAATATGAAGAGCCTCAAACCATTCATTCAGGGTTTTGATGAAGAAGTCTGACCATCTCGTTGGTGGGTGGCCAAGCGGACTATTGATGTCCCATGGAATCTAGTCGGTAACAGCTCCAGTCCAGCAGTCCTCTCTGAATCACATTATGTGTCTGGCCCATCTCATTTTTGATTCCTTGGCAAACAGGACAGTGTCCCTGATTCTTGACCGTCAACAGAGGTCGGAACTCCGGATTCCTTCTCTCACATGAGAGAAACGTGATATTCCAAGCATAGCTCTTTCGATTTCTCTTTGGGATTCCCGAATAGTGTTCTCATCCTGTTTTCTTAGGACCCAGCTCTCTGAAGTGTATGTTAGTGTAGGAAGAATGGTGGAGTTGAAAAGATATGCCCGCAGCCAGAGGTTCTTTGTCCTCTTAATAACTTCTTCAACACTCTGAAGGCATTCCACGCTGCTCACTTCCTCCTGCACAGTTCTGGCACCAAGTCTTTCCTCATGTGGAGTTCTCCACCCAGGTACACATAGCTGCTGCATTTGGAGATGTTCGTTCTATTGAGAGAAAGTGGAAAGTTAGGGATTAGTTCATTTTTCATGAACATTGTCTTGGTGAGATTCAGCTCAAGTTTGACTTTTCACAATCACAGTCGAGGTTGGCCAGCATTTGTGCCTTGGCTAATGTTTGGTGTTGTTAGAATGATGTCATCAGGGAAGTGGAGGTGGTGTAGTTGCCAACTGTCTATCTTCACTCCCATTCCTTTCTATTCCAGTCATCACATGATGTTCTCTAGGGTAACACTGAAGAGTTTTAGTGAAATGGTATCACCCTGCTGAAACGAATCCCTCTCTTTATGTCAATGATCACTTCCTTGTAGAATGGTGAGATCCTGGTGGTGAATTCGTAATACAGCTCATGAAGGATCCTGATGTACTAAGTTTGAAAGCCCTGTTTGGCTAGGACTTCGATAATGGCTTCAGTCGCAACAGAAGCAAAGGCCATCTTTAAATCGATGAACATTAGTCAAAGCGGCATCTTGGACTCTCGCGAAACTTCGATGAGTTTTGTCACTGTATTGATATGGTCGATCATGCTGAATCCTTTTTGAAATCCAGTTTGCTCGCATGGTTGTCCTTGGTCTAGTGTTCTGCCTATTCTATTCAGGATGACTTAAGTGAACAACTTATAGACGACGGACAACAGGCAGATTGAGCAATAGTTGACGATGTCGTAGATGTCTCACTTCTTATACAACAGAACGGTCCTGCTGGTTTTCCATTGGGATGGAACCTTGCATTCAGACAGGTAGCATGTGAAGAGCTGAGCCAGTGTATTGATGAATACTGGCAGCATATTCTTCAGGTGTTCAGGTCTGACCTTGTCTGGACCAGGTGCTGTATGTGTCTTTACCGACGAAATGGCATGTCGGATTTCAGAAGGGAGAAGGTTGAAAATGACATATCCATCCTGCAGAATTTGGTATGTGGGCAGGTGGACAAAGCTATCCAAGAGATATGAGTAGAAGTCATGAATATTCCTCTCAATTGCCCTTCTGGATGATGTGATAGATCCATCAGGACATCGGAGGGCAGTCATCTTGGTTTTGTAGTTGGCGAAGGACAGGCGAGAGTTGCAAATACGTTTCCCAGCTTCTGTCGCATTGGCCAACACTGGTGCTCCTCTCTTTGAGGTCTTCCTTTATCACTTCTCTGCACAGCTTTGTGAGCTGGGATGTTAGCTTGTGGCTGCCTGAGGCTCATGCCAAACCATGTTGGCAAATGAGCTCAAAAGTTTCTGAAGACAGGCATCTGTTTGTGGCTTTCCCACTCTCCACATTCTTCACGCAATCGTGGAGGTGCTGAACCAGTCGATCATATTCCTTGTCGATGTTGTCAACAATGGCATCTTCCCATGTTGCCGCAACAGTACCAAGAGCTCCCAGTTGGTGGTCATTCTGGGAGTTCTCTTTTTAAACTTAAACTTTGCAGACCTTTCTCCCCGCTCTGCAAAGTAGAATTTTGCTTGAAGAGGATGGTGGTCCAATATCATTTGGAATTTTGGGACAACAGCAATATCAGTCAGGCAAAACCTTTGATTGAATATGATGTGGTCAATTTCATTGTGGAACTGTCCACTGGGAGACTCCCATGTCCAACGTTTAGATTCGGCCTTCTGGCACTGTGGGTTACCATGAATGGTCTTGGTCAATATGATGAACTCAGACAGTCTCTCACCCTTATCATTCCATTCTAGGCCATGGGTCCCAATATGGAGTTCTTCGGGTGACTTTATTGGTCCTATCTTGGCATTAATTAATTATTACAAACTTTTATTAATTCACTTTCTAATAATTTTATTTGCAAGCTTTAAAGTTTTATGAGCCATGTTGTATGAAATAAATTTGTGATATGTCTGTCAAAAGGGGCAAAAAATATAAATATGTCTCATTAATGATAGGAAAGATATGACGATTGCCTCAATAATGTTCAAGTGAAAAAGAAAATTTAATACAATATTTTTAGATGCCTGAGTTGAAAAGTTAGTTATATAAATGAGAATTGGCAGTATAATATATTGTATTAGAATATTTGAATTTCCTTATTTACATAGGATAAAATCTTTTAGAAATTAATTATTACAACTTGACTTTTGTTGAATTGTCTTCTGATATTACCATTTGCCATTTCTTTATGTTTTGTTGGAGCAAGCAATATGAAGTAAATTTATTATATGTCTGCCAAGGGGCATGCTGTGCTGATGGCAGGAAACTGGGGGCACTGGTGTGGGACTGGCGTGGCAACATTCTATGCCTGAAACAATTTTATTATGAAAGATTTGTAAATAAGTGTCTAAATTAAAACAACAACAACAAAATGTTTTGAATGGTAAAAATGACCAAAATCTGCATCAAGAATTAGCAACAGTACCTTAATATTACAATTTCTCTAAATGTGGATGGATAGATCGTGAAACAAAATCCAATGTTCTACTTCCTACAAGGGACTTAAACTCTGAGCATTATAGCATCAGGATGCAACTTCCTGCTTTTTACAAGGGACTTGCTGAAACTTTGAGTATAAATAACATAGGCTCAGAGTGAAATGTTGGAAAACAATCATGTTAGACTAGTGTTAGAACAAAAATGAAAACAAATGAACAGAGAAGCAGGGATGGCCATGTTTGCATCAGACAAGATAGCATTCAAGCTGAAGAAAATAATGGGATAAGAATTGACATTACCTCCAGGTTAAAGAGTCAATAGATCAACAGTACTTAATTCTTAGAGACACAAAATGAAGGGGCAGCAAATTCTATGAAGCAACTCCTGATAGACCTAAGCTGATACAGTGACAGTCACACAATAGCAGTGGGAGACTTTAATATCCAACTCTTGCCCTGGGACAAAAAACAATCAGAACAGCAATAAAGAAAAAAGAGTCATAAATAAGGAATTTGAATGTACTAATGGACATAGGTAGGGTTCTCTACCTACTGAAAGTCAAATACACACTCTTTTCCAGTGCCATTGGGATACTCTCCAGCATCGGTCACATGACAGGGTATAGTATTACTATTCACAACGTCACAGAAATAGAAATCATATCAAGTATCTTTTTAGATCAAAATGCCATAAAAGTAGAAAATGAAAGTTAGATAAAGATCCGCTTACAAACTGAACAAAATACTATAAAATAACTATTGCATCAATGAGTAGATAAGATGATTCCTTAAAATGAACAAGAATGAAGACACAAATTATCAGAACCTACAAAACACAGAAAAATCAGTACTAAGAGGTAAGTTTATAACAATACAGGCTTACAGCAGGAAAAAAGAGAGAGTTCAAACTAATGACCTCACTGTACAGATTGAGAAAGCAGGAAAAGAAAAATAAATTAATCCTTAAGTAAGTAGAATAAAGCAAGTAATAAAAATTGGAGTGAAATAAATGACAAAAATCCCAAGAAAACAGAGTCAGAGAAATAGTACAGTGGATTAGGTTGTGTGCTAGCCTTGCATGTAGTCGGCTCAGTTTTTGATACACGAATGGTCCTCTGAGTGCATGCTTGCCTTGCATGTAATTGACTCAGTTTTGATTCACAAATGGTTCTCTGAGTATTGTCAAGAGTAACCCTGAGCACAGACTAGGATTAAGTTATGATTATAGTTTGGTATGACCCCAACTCCTCCAATCTAACAAATTAAGAAAACAACATATAGGGTCATTTAAGTTTGAAAATTTTTTTAAATAAAATCAATAATACTTGAACTAAACTGATGAGGGAAAAAAGAGAGAAAAGAAAGAGAGAAAACTCAAATAAAATCAGAAATGAAGGGATAAATTATGAGATATTTAAAAATACAAAAGATCTTAAGACATTACAATTTATAATTCTGCCACCAAGTTGGAAAATCTAGAAAAAGTGGATAAATATTTAAAATTAGTCAACCTTCTCAGACTGAATCTAGAGAAAGTGGAAAATCTCATCTGACCAATCACAAGTAAGGAATTGAAACTATTGCTTAAAATATCATCAAGAGCAAAACCCTGATTTTGATAGGTTTGCTAGTAAGTTCTACCCAGCATTCAAAAACCCTTAATAATCAAACTCCTCAAGTCTTCCAAAATACTAAAGGGAAAGGAATCCTTTCTAACAACTTTTATAAAGCCAACATTACTCTGGTACCAAAAGCCTACAGAGTTATCACTAAGAAAGAAAATTAGATGGATATTCCTCATGAACACTAATGCAAATATATACAATGAAATCTTAACACACTGCGTCAAAAGATTTGTAGCACTGTAGCACTGTCGTCCTATTGTTCATCGATTTTCTTGAGTGGGAACCAGTAACTTCTCCATTGTGAGACTTGTTGTTACTGTTTTCGGTATATTGAATATGCATAATTCAAATCATAATTGGCATAAAGCCTTCCCTGTATGAAATCCTGGCACAGCTGCTCCAAGAGTATCCCACCCACATGGCAAAACATTTTTAAAGGATGTTAAAATGGGATTCATTCTAGAATGCAAGGATGGTTCAATATAGCAAATCAATTAATGGCACATTTTATGTCAACAAAAGTTAAGATAAAATCATGTATTGTTATCAAGTGATGTAGTTATTAAAGTTTTTAAAGAACTTAGTTCATCTTTTGCACTTAGGAACCCCTGTTAAGAGTCAATTTTTATATCACTAGTATTAATGCCATTATCAGTTTGAAGAACCGTATTTAGGGTAAAAGTAGAGTCAGCGTGGAAAAATGAACAGTCAGCTGGTTGTAGTTGGATGGAACTTCCTGGTCACTGTGAGGTCTGTTCAAGTTAGTCATATTTATGTACAGGAATTATACAAAGTTTGCAACTAGTGAGGTTTCAACAAGCAAAAAGAATGCTCATGTCTTTGTGTTTCTTCTTGTAGCCTATATGTTAGATAAATAATTCAGGGGCAAAAATACAGCCTTTGTCATACAACCTTTGTCAACATAACGTACTAAAGAGAGTACAAAAATTGAGAAAATAGGGAAAAGTGGATGTGAATTATTTTCTACCTGGCCCAAATCAAAGGGCTGCATGCATCATATACAGGAGATAGGATTTGACCCCTAGCACTACAGTGTGAAACTGCTAATCACAGAGCTGAGAATAGCCCAGGAACTTCTGGGTGTGATTACTAAAACCAAGTAAATAAATCGATAAACAATTTCTACTGACCCTAATGCAAAGTAAAAAAATTGGTTTTGAAAATCCTGAGAAGGCTGCTTGCCACATGTGTATATTTTCTGAGATAATTCTATTTTTACATATTGATTCAATGATGTGATAGAGCATTTGGATATTAGACAGTTCAACCCCCATATATCTTCTGGAGAAGATTAAATGGTGCATGATTCTCTTTGTTAAACATGCATAGTAAATCTCATATGCCCCAAATATTTGAAACTTTCCTTCATCAAGAGAAGAGAAGCAGCATCTCAGTGCACACAAGTTGTTGAAAACATGTTTCAACCAGAGGGTTTCATTACCTCTGTGGCTTCCTGCCTCTAGTTCACACACAGGGCTTCTGCTGTTTGGGTTGCCAAGAACCTTGGTAGCAATCCAAGATTTCAAGGCTAATGAAGATGGTTTAGGTTTAGATGTGACGTCTGAAAGGTCTGTGTGGCATAAAGCCTTCCCTGTATGAAATCCTGGCGCAGCTGCTCAGAGAATTGTGAGGGGTGGGGAAAGTAGAAATGGGACAAGGCAGTATGCCAGGCTCCGCTGAGCCAGCCAGAATGAAGGAGTTCAAGAAGAGAGTTCTGTGTTGTATTAACTCTATCAATTAAGTAATATTCTTAAAAAGTTACTTTTCAGGAAAATAATTGACAATTACTCTTATAATAAAGGACTCTATGCCTTAACAGTGATATTTGCTGATTAGATTGCAAGACTTAAAATTTGAGTGTTCATGAGAGGCAACAGTTGTCAGAACAAATGACCACTGATTACCTAGTTAAACAAACAAACTTGGAAAGAAAAAAAAAAGATTGCATATATTCTAATCATTACTCTAGTTTGTTTCATCAAATAAATAAATCTATAAAGATAAAAATTGATGGTCGTGGTATAATCATTCCTGCTTCATAAAATCACTAAGCCAGAAACCTGGGTAGTCCTGGAAGGACTATCTCAGAACATACACGCACCAGCCATGCCTTGTACATCAATACTCAAGACTCTGAAGTAAACACACAAACTTCTGCCATGGGAATAATGAACAGCAATTCATTTCGTCCATCCCCCTACTAAAACACCAGATGTGTGACCATTCTCCTTGCAATCTTTATTTATCTGTTGCTTGTTCTTTTATTTTTTTGGTTTTGGAGCCACACATAGCGATGCTCAGGGGTTACTCCTGGCTTGCACTCAGGAATCACTCCGGACGGTGCTCCAAGCACTGTGTAGGGTGCTGGATCAAATCTGGGTAGGCTGCTGTGCAAGGGAAGCACTTTATCCACTGTAATATCTCTTGACCCCAACTATTATTTATTTTTAATTGATTGTATTGATTTATTGGCTTACACTACTATAAATTTTAGGTACACACCTTATTTTAAGTCTGACTTTAATTTTTTTTTAAATTACGTATTATTTTATCTACTTTTTAAATTTTTAAAAAGTGTTATAAGGTAGTTCACAATATTTGATTACATTTAACATTCAAACACTTTTTCACCACCAAATTTGGGATGTTTCTCCCCACGTCCACATCAACACCTGTCGTTTTTGTTCTCTTGAATGTGGGCCAATCTCTGTGGTGTGAGATGATATCTCATTGCTGTGTTGATCTGCATCTCCCTGATGGTTAGTGATGAAGAGCATTTTTTTTCATATGCTTCTTAGCCATTCAGATTTCTTCTTTGAGAAAGCTTATGTTCATTTCATCATCACATTTTCTGATGGGGTTGGGTATTTTCTTCCTGTAGAGTTCAACCAGTGCCTTGTATATCCTTGATATCAACCCCTTATCAGATGGGTACTGGGTGAATATCCTTTCCCATTCTGTAAACTGTCTTTGTATTGTGGTCACTGCTTCTTTTGAGGTGTAGATGCTTCTTACTTTAAGATAGTTCCATTTGTATATCTGTTTCCACTTGATTGGTCAATGGCATTTCATCTTTGAAGATACCTTTAACTTCAATGTCGAGGAGGGTTTTGCCTACCTTTTCTACAATGTACCTTATAGATTCTGGTCTAATGTTAAGGTCTTTAATCTATTTTGATCTGATTTTTGTGCATGGTGTTAGATAGAGGTTTGAGCCCATTTTATTTGCATGTAACTGTCCATTTTGCCAGAACCATTTGTTAAAGAGGCTTTTCTTGCTCCACTTCACATTTCTTGCTCCCTTATCAAAGATCAGATGATCATATATTTGAGGATGTATGTAAGGATATTCACAACTGTTCCATTGGTCTATGGCTCTGTCTTTGTTCCAGTACCATGCTGTTTTAATTATTACTGCTTTGTAATAGAGTTTAAGGGTGCAGAAGGTCATGCCTCCCATCTTCTTTTTCCCAAACATTGCTTTAGCTATTTGTGGGGCTTTGTTGTTCCATATGAATTTCAGCAGTGTTTGATCCATTTCTTTGAAGAATTTCATGGGTGTCCTTATAGGGATCTCATTGAATCTGTATAATGCTTTGGTGAGTATTGCTATTTTGACTGTTAATTCTTCCAATCCAAGAGCAGGGGGTATGTTTCCATTTCCTCATGTCTTCTTTTATTACATGAAGTAGCGTTTTGTAGTCTTCTTTGTAGAGGTCCATTACCCCCTTAGTTAAGCTGAATCGGAGGTATTTGATTTTCTGAGGCATAATTGTGAACAGGACTTCTTTTTTCATGTCACTTTCTTCTCTCTCATTATTTGCGTATAAGAAGTCCATGGACTTTTGGGTATTGATTTTACAGTCTGCAACTTTACTGTAAAGGTCTATTGTTTCTAGGAGTTTCTTGGTAGAGACTTTAGGGTTCTCTAAATATAGTATCATATCATCTGAGAATAGTGAGACCTTGATTTTATCCTTTCCTATCTGGATAACCTTAATATATTTTTCTTGCCTAAACTCTATTGCAAGTACTTCCAGTAATATGTTGAAGAGAAGTGGTGAGAATGGGCATCCTTGTTTTATCCCTGATCTTAGAGGAAAGGCTCTTAGTTTTTTTCCATTGAGGATAATGCTTGCCATAGACTTGTGATAGAAGGCTCTGATTATATTGAGTTAAGTTCCTTCAATACACATTTTGGTGAGAGTTTTCATCATAATAGGTGCTGGATCTTGTCAAATGCTTTCTCTGCATCTATTGATATGATCATATGGTTTTTATCTTCTCTTTTGTTGATATGATGGATTATGTTGATTGATTTCTGAATGCTAAATTGTCCTTGCATCCCCAGGATGAATCCTGCTTGGTCATGGTGTATGGTGTTTTGGATGAGTTGTTGGATTCTACTTGCTAATATTTTGTTGAGGATCTTCACATCCATGTTCATCAGAGATATCGGCCTGTAGTTTTATTTTTTATGGTGTCTTTTAGCTTTTGGTATTAGTGAGATATTTGCCTATAGAAACTGTTTGGGAGAGTTCCTGTTTCTACAATTTCCTGGAAAAGCTTGAGAAGAATTTGCAATAGGTCCTCATTAAATGTTTGGAAGAATTCGCTAGTGAATCCATCTGGACCTGGACTTTTGTTCTGGGAAAGACTTTTGATTACAGTTTCAATTTCCTTGATATTATTAGGACTATTCAGGTATTCAAATCTTCTTGGCTCAGCCTTGGGAAGTTTTAGGGATCCAGAAATTTAACCATTTCTTTTTTGTTCTCTTGTTTCATGGCATACAGACTTTCAAAGTAGTCTCAGATGATCTTTTGAATTTCTTTGGTTTCTGTTGTAATATCCCCCTTTTCATTTCTGATTTGGTTTACTAGGGTTCTCTCTCTTTCTTTATGAGTCTTGCTAGTGATTTATGAATCTTGTTTATTTTGTCAAAGAACTAACTTTTGGTTTCATTGATCTTTTGGATTGTTTTTTGAGTTTCCATGTCCTTAATTTTTCCTCCAAGTTCTATTATTTCTTTCCTTATGCCTGGTTTGGGCACCTTTTATTGGTCCTTTTCTAAGATCTTGAGCTTTGAAGTCAAGGTATTTATGTGGCCCTTTCTTCCTTAATGCTTGCAGAGCTATAAATTTTCCCCCTAACATGACTTTAGCTGCATCCCATAGGTTCTGGAAGCTCTTGTCTTCATTCTCATTTGTTTCCAGGTATCTTTTGATTTCTTCCTTGATTGCCTTCCTGACCCACTCATTGTTCAACATTGAGCTCTTTAATTTCCAGGTATTTGATTTGGTTTCTGAGTCTGTGTGTGATTAACTTATATTCTCAGTGCATCATGGTCTGAAAAGATAGTTGATACAATTTCTATCTTCCTGATTCTATTAAGGTATGTTTTGTGGCCCAGCCTGTGGTCTGTTTTGGAAAATGTTCTGTGTGTACTGGAAAAGCATGTGTATTCTTTTTGTGGGGGGATGTATAGCCCTCTATAGTTCTATTTGCCCTCTCTCTTCTATTTCTTCCTTCAAAGCCAGTGTGTTTCCTTGCTGAGTTTTAATATTGTTGATCTTTCCAGAGGTGATAAGGCAGTGTTGAAGTCTCCAAGTACTATTGTATTGCTATCAATGCCCTACTTAAAATCTATTAACAGTTGTTTTAAGTATTTAGCTGTTCCCTCATTGAATGTGTATAAGTTTATGAGTGTGGTTTCTTCCTGCTGTACATGTTCCTTGATTAATAAAAAGTGGCTTCACTGTCCCTTCTAATCTTTTTCAACCTCTCCTTACGGTGGGGATTTGCACTGTTGTTGTTGTTGTTGTGGTAGTATGGAAGTGGCACTGTTCATGTTGTTGTGGTAGTATGGAAGTGGGACCTTCCAGTTCACTCTCAATATTCCTCACTTGCTGAGAGAAATGATTCTGGATGAGTTTGGTCAATGTTGGTCACCTTTTTTCTCTTCTAGGGTATTATCTTCCTCTCAGGTGCTATTCTATGACTTGTGTGAGGCCTCTATTGAAGCTTCGGAGGTTGTGTTCTTTTATATTAGGCTTCACATGCTTCTTATCTTCATGGTATATTTGCTTAAAATTTTATTTTTTTGCCACATATTAAATATGTCTTCCAGAAATAGGATTGCCAATAAATTCAGAATGTCCAGTTAAATTTAAATTTCAGATAAAAATCAATAATACTCTTTCAGTATAACCATGCTCATATATATCCATGAGATCTAATTAACTATACAGTTATTATATATGTGAGATATGATTAAACACATATGCATGGTTTGGGGCCCTACCCAGTGGCACTCAGGGCTTCCATGTGTCTCTGTTCCCAGGGATCATTCATGGTGGGCTCAGGGGACCTTATACATTTTGGGGAGCCAGGGATCAGATGTAGGTTGGCTATATGCCAGGCAAGTGCCCTACTTGCTGTTTTAGCATTATTTCCCAGATCTTTTTTATTTTTCTATATAAAACCTGGAAATCTTTTCATAAAGAGTTTTGGCATTTTTTTTCACTTTAAACACCATGGTGTACCAGGTTATTCACGATGCATTTGTTCCAGGCATCCAGTATTCCAACACCACTTCCACCACCACTGTCACCTCTGCTTCACTTTTGTCCTCATTTTCCCCACCACCACCCAAGCCTGCATCCACATCAGGCACAAAACAATCTATCTTATATTGCTTGTTACCACTAAATGACTAATGAAAATATCAATAAATGCTTCAGTGAAAAAATTGTGAAAATTTTTATATCTCACCATGGGGATATTAAGTCCTTGTCTAAGGATTTACTAAGTTGTGGCTAATTGAGGCTTCTATGTTAATGATTTTGTTAATTGAGCTTAGTTAGCTTCTACATTACACTCTTATCTAATCTGGTGTGCTCCCACTAGGATGTTAGTATTGTAGAGTTTGAAGTTGCCGTGTGACTGCAAATGCAGCTTTGTATTCCAGAAATTTCAGAATATTTAACTGGGCAATGAGATTCCCTGGCAGTGGCTTTTGGATGTAGGAATGGCTGTAGGGGTTCTCAGAGTGCCAGTGGGGAGGGCTGCCACCATCACTTTGAAAAAACCCAGAGTTCTCAAAAGTCGAGCAAATTTTATATCGATATTTCCTTGGGGTAATGAATATTTAAAATATGTTAATAAAATAATATTTAAGAGTTTCTAATAACTCATATAATTGTTCAGCATTTTAAAAGATTGATGTTAAAAGTTAATTGGTCTAACTACATTTTTGTTCTTATTAGTTTTATCCATAAGATAAGGGCAAAAATATTTAATGTTCAGGGAAGTTTAAAAGTTTAACTGGATGTCAAAGCCATCCTCAACGGAAGTTGTCGTGGCCTCAACAGAAGTGGGCATGGCTTCCTTTTGAGCTGTGGCAGCTATTTTCCACACACCAAGCAATTCGTTGTTACATCTCAGTCTTCATCACCTTTGTCCCTGAGTATCATCCTAGCTATCCCAAAAATGGTTCACCAATAGGTTGTTAGTTTATTCAAATTACTCAAAAGTACCAATGTATATAAGCAACTGTTCAAGCCCAGGGTAAAGGAGCACATTCTCAAAAAGCATCACTTGAGGCTTCTCGTGAAGAATAGAGGAACATCAGAGAAGACATGTTCTAGAGGGGGTACAGAAGAAGGTGACCACTACTGACCAAGACCATGAAGGGATTAGGAAGGACTAATCTGTCTGAGGACTATAGTCTGGGATATATAGTGAGATGTTCCCAGGAGAGCCACCCTATAAGCTTGACCTATCTCTTACTGTGTCCGTACAAAATGACTAATATTATTAAGAAGTAGAATTAAGATGAATTTTCAAATGGTTATCAGGCTGAAAAAAGGAGAAATTCACCCCTAGATGGTATTTGCCCTTAGGCAAATCATTTTTGCTGGATGAGAATTTTGCCCTAAAGAAGCTTCCCTTGAAGAAAAGACTTTACATGTGTTGATAGTATAACCACAACTACGTGAAATTGCTACCCAAACCCCTGATGATTGGGGGGCTATAACTAAGGCTGCAAGAATGGGCACAGGGAGGGAAATAGAGGAGGAATACAGGAGTGGATGAGACTGGAAGGAGGTGGAGAGAGACGAGATTGGAAAAACTGCAACTGATCACCAACCAGCCTAGTCTTTGTTTCCTCCTTTGTCCACCCATTGCCATCAGCTGTCCGGGGTGAGGAAAGCAGCCCCAGACCACCAAACGCAGGCGGTGAGAAAGTGTCGTGGCTTCCTAATCATTTATTTTTTGAATACGCACAGGATGATATGAAATACGGACTTCTGAATTTTTAAATGGTCCCTAACATGCAAACAAATTGATAAATCACTGCTCTAAGCACTTAAGGTTGTGTCCATGCTTCCATAATATTGTTCCATAATATTGTTCATGCTTCCATAATATTGTTATCAAAGATACTATCAGTTTGTTTATTTTTCCTTTAATTTTGTTTAACTCAACCTACGTGCTCACTGACTCCTTGCAGTCAGAAGTAGAATACATTCTGTTATTTTACTTAGACTGGAGTTAAATAAGTATTGAATAAACAACTGAGAAAAATTGATATGAATGACTAGATAGGAAGAGACAGCACACCAAGTAAGATGTTTGCTTGATATGCACCCCACCAGGGTTTGGTCCGAGGCACCAGAAGTAAATCCTGCTTTATATGGTCCTTAAAAGCAAACAAGGTCTGACACACACAAAAAAATATTACTCATGTTTCTTCTTCCCAATAGAAGGGACTTCCCCCAAAACTCTTTACCAAAAATAATTTGTCAATTTGTCAGACTTTCTCATGGAGATTGACTAGAATAACTGCTCTTTACATGTTCAACCTGTTGCCCTTTTGCCCTATGAGTTCTATCAAGAGACTTCTCTGATCAGCTTTTATTTCACATGGTCGATATTCACTAAGGAATATGGCAGGGTCACAGAATCTAGGGACACTCACCTATCAGTTCCTGGGATTACAGAAGAGCACCCAACATCAGAATTAGAAAGAGACAGAATTCAAAGATTAGAACAGATATTAAAATGTAATAGTATCTGTAATTCAGATGTTGAAATGCAAAGTGGCCTCAAGTCTAGAAAAATAAAGCAAAGATATGCAGGTGGCATCAATATCAGGGGTAGAGTTTCCCCCTCTGTTCTGATCATTAAAGCATGGCCACTTCTAACTGGTTTCCTGAAGATGCTCTGCTTCAACCCAGATGCTGACTTTCCCAGACCTGCTAACAGCATAGCTCTGTCAGGGCTTAGTGGAGAACTGTCTTAGCAGGGTGAGAGTTTTGAAAGGATGGGAGGACCCTGTGTGCAGGTTCCAGTGGGGAGAGCGGGGCTCAGAGACCGAGTGTCTGCTATTATGAATCTCCTAAAAACTCTACAAATAAAAACTCCTAGACACAATTGACTTGTATAATAAAGTGGCACTCTACAAAATCAACACACAAAACTCCATGGCTTTTCTATATACATATTATGAAATAGAAGAGAGAAATTTAGAAGACAATTCCATTAAAAGTTGCCTAAGATTAAAATACATAGGAATCAGTTTACTTAAAGGTGTGAATGATCAATACAAACAAAACTACAAAACACTACCTAGAAATTAAAGAGGACACAAGGAAATGGAGACATAGTCCCTGCTCTATGGGTTGGGAGAATTAACATTGTCAAGATGGCAATAGAGTCCCCAAAGCATGAAACACATTCAATTTATTCCTTATAAATATACCCATGACACTTTTCAAATAAACAGATGAAACACTCCTGAAATTCATTTAGAATAATACCTCCCCCCTTAATAGTCAGAGAAATCTTAGGGAAAAATAAGATGGAAGGCATAACTTACCCTAACTTCAAATTATATTATGATTTTGGTAATTTAAACAACATGGTAGTGGAATAAGAACAGGCCCTCAGATCAATGAAAAATAATTAAAATCCAGAGACGAATTCTCAAATGTATGGAGTGTTGGTTTTTGATAAAGAAGCAAAAATATGAAATGAAGAAAAGGCAAGTCCCAGAAGTTCTGTTGTAAAAATTGGTCAGTCACATCTAAAAAGAAAGAAAGAAAAAAAGGAATGAAATAATGCACAAAAGTTCAACCAGAATAGATTAAAGATCTTGATATTATACTTGAATTCATAAGGTATGTTGAGGAAAACATAGGCAGGACTTTCCAGGTATAGTATTGAGTTATGTGCAAATAGAGCAAGATTGCCTCCTTCTTTTTCTATTTGAACACCTTTAATATCGCTTCTTTGCCTAATTGTTATGGTAAGTTTTTTTGAACAACTGTAGTCTGAGTGGACATCCTTGTCTTATGCCTGATCTTAGAGGAAAGGTTTTCACTTGTCACCATTGAGTATAATGCTTTCTGTGGATTTGCTGTTAATTTCTCTATGTTGAGAAAATTTCAATTTCTACTTAATTGAGTTTTTTTGGTTGTTGTTATGAATGGGTGTTGGATCTTATTAAATGCTTTCTCTGCATTATTGATATGATCTTATTATCTTATAGTTCCTTGTGTTAATGTGGTGCATTATGTTGATTTACTTGTGTATGTAAATAATCCTTGATTATGGTGTATGAGTCATACTTGAAAGTGGTATATGATCTTTTTGATGTACTGTTGGATTTTATTTGCTAATATTTTGTTGAGGATCATTGTATGTTTACCAGGGGTATAGGTCCATATCTTTCCCTTTTTGTGTTCTGTTGATTTTTGGAATCAGGGTTTGCCTCATAAAAACTGAATTACCCTTTTAGTTTTATTCTGCTAAACTAGTCATAGCCACAACTAGAATATTATTCTGCAACAGATTATAACCCTTGCTTAGTGGGAGCACCACATAGACCATCACTTTATATCTAAAATTACAGTTGAGCATAAATGTGATTTACTTAGAGGAACACTCTATAGTCTTTATTTTTTAATTTTTTATTTGTGTACCACACCTGGTCGTGCTCAGTGTCTCCTCCTAACTCAAGTGCTCAGGGACCATTGTGCCAAGGATCAAGACTTGGGCTCCAGGATACAAACATGTGCTTTAGTTCTTTGAGCAAGTATTCCCCTGGCCTTCAAAAACTTGTATTTCTCATGTTGAAAATGTATCACTTTCTATAACTTGCATGTATGAACACAGCAGACTATTCCTAATTTCCCTTCTTTCTTTGGTCTCCTACTTTTGCATTCTTTCACTGAGTTTTTAGCAAAGATCTATGTCTTTCAAGACCACAATTCACTTCATAGTTTCCTGCTACTTCCATTTGACAACTTCTTTTGGTACCTCTCAATCAGAGCTCTTGACTCTGGGTTAGTGCTATTGATCAAATGTGAAATTCTTTTTTGTTCAGTGACCTGTTTACAAAGAACACAAGCCATGTGACCTCTTAGTTATAGGGACCTAGAAAGGATTTGAATTTTATGTTATATATTAAAAACATCTTCATCAGTCCAGGGTTTCTAGGTACAAAGTATAAATTCTTCATGAACACTAGGAAACTGAACTGCATCTCTCCACTGTTAGAAGGCATAGTTCAGTTCATATTCTCTGACAACAGTGAGAAAACTGAGTCCTAGAGTCATTTGCGCAAGGCTGTATAACTTATTTGTATAGTGGAATTAAAAGGTGAAGCATCAGGTGAACTCATTAATTTAATTTGTCTTTTTAAGACTCATACTCTGTAAAGGTATCCCGTCAAAATAGGTAATATGATGGCTGAATCAGGAAATTGCAGAAGATAGAAGGAAGCTCACAGCTTAAGAGCTTGGAGAATGACTAAAAACAGGAGCCCAATCCAGGCAGGAGGAAGGAAATAATAAAACTTAGAGCAGAGATTAATGAGATGGAAACCCAATAAAAAATCTGAAAGATCAATGGAACCAAGAGCTGATTCTTTGAGAAAATAAACAAGATCAATAAACCTTTAGCAAGACTCACAAAGAAAGGGAGAGAGAAAACCGTAATAAACCAAATCAGAAATGAAAAAGGTGATATCACAACGGAAATTACAGAAATTCAAAGGATCCTCAGAGATTACTTTATGCCACAAAACAAGAAAACCTCAAGGAAATGGATAAATTCCTGGATTCCCATAGCCTCCCGAGGCTGAATCAAGAAGACCTGGAGTACCTTAACAGAACTATCACCGTCAAGCAAATTGAAACAGTAATAAAAATTCTCCCTAAATATAAAAGTCCTGGCCCAGATGGGCTCACTAGTGAATTCTTCCCAATCCTTAAAGAGGACTTACTCCCAACCCTCTTTAGGCTATTCCAGGAAATTGAAGTATCTGAAACACTTCCAAACAGTTTTTATGAAGCAAATATCACCCTGATACCAAAAGCAGACAGAGATACTACAAGGAAAGAAAATTATAGGCCAATATCTGTGATGAACACAGATGCAAAGAATCTCAACAAAATCCTAGCAAACAGAATTCAATGACTCATCAAAAAGATCATACACCATGACCAGATAAGATTTATTCCGGGGATGAAAGGATGGTTTAATATTCGCAAGTCAACGAAGATAATTCATCATATCAGTATAAGAAAAGATAAAAACCATATGATCATATCAATAGATGGAGAGAAATCATTTGACAAGATCCAGCACCCATTTATGATGAAAGCTCTCAGCAAAATGGGCATTGAAGAAACTTTCCTCAATATAGTCAAAGCCATCTATCACAAGCCCAAAGCAAGTATCATTATCAATGGGGAAAAACTAAAAGCCTTCCCTCTAAGATCGGGCACACGACAAGGTTTTCTATTCATATAGTACTAGAAGTCCTGGCCATAGCAGTTAGACAAGAAAAAGATATCAAGGGCATACAGATAGGAAAGGAACAGGTCAAGCTATCACGATTTGCAGATGATATGATACTATACTTATAAAACTCTAAACACTACAGAAACAATAAGTCAATATAGTAAAGTGGCAGGCTACAATATCAACATCCGAAAATTCATGGCTTCCTTATATAGAAATGACAAAAGAAGAAAGAGACATTAAAAAACAATCCCTTTCACAATAGTATCCCAGAAAATCAGTACCTCAGAATCAGCTTAACCAAAGAGGTGAACAACATACAAGGAAAATTACAAAACACTACTTCATGAAATAAAAGAGGACACTAGGAAATGGAGACACAGCCCCTGCTTATGGATATGGAGGATTAACATTATCAAAATGGCAATACTCCCCAAAGCACTATGCAGATTTAATGTGGCCCCTATCAAGATACCCATGACATTTTTCAAAGAAATAGACAAAACACTCCTGAAATCCATATGGAACAATAAAGCCCTACGAATAGCTAAAGCAATCCTTGGGAAAAAGAAGATGTGTGGCATCACCTTCCCCAACTTCAAACTCTACTACAAAGCAGTAGTAATTAAAACAGCATGGTATTGGACTAGAAATTGACCTGCAGACCAGTGGAACAGTAAAATATTCTGTCACACTCATTTATATGACTACTTTATCTTTGACAAAGGAGCAAAATATATGAAGTAGAACAAGAAAAGCCTCTTCAACAAGTGGTACTGGGAAAACTGGATAGCTAACTTCAAAAAGAAAAAAAATGAACTCTGACTTCTGTATAACACCAAGCACAAAAATCAGATCAAAGTGGATTAAAGACCTCAATATCAGACATGAATCCATAAAGTACATGGATGAAAATATAGGCAGACCCCTTCATGACATTGAAACTAAAAGCATCTTTAAGGATGAAGCAAATGGAAACAAACATAAACAAATTGGACTACATTAAACTAAGAAGTTTCTGTACTTCAAGAAAAACAGTGACTAAAATACAGGAGAACCCACAGAATGGGAAAGAATATTTACCCACTACTCATCTGACAAAGAGTTAATGTCCAGGATATACAAGAAACTAGTAGAACTGTACAACAAAGAAACCCCCAACCCCATCAAAAAATGGGGAGAAGACATCAACAGAAACTTCCTCAAAAATAAAATAAAAATGGCCAAAAGGCATACAAAAAATGCTCTATATGGCTTATCATCAGGGACATGCAGATCAGAACAACAATGAGATACCATCTCACACCACAGAGACTGGCATACATTCAAAAGAAAAAAAATCAGTGCTGGCATGGATGTGGGAGAAAAGGGATACTCTTTCACTGTTAGTGGGAATGCTGACTGGTCCAGCCTTTTTGGAAAGCAATGTGGGCATTCCTTCAAAAACTAGAAATTGAGCTTCCATATGACCCCACAATATCACTTCTGGGAATATAACCTGAGGATGCAAAAGAGCACAGTAGAAATGATATCTGTACCTTTATTTTCGTTGCAGCACTGTTCACAATAGCCAGAATCTGGAAACAACCAGAGTGCCTGAGAACAGACAACTGGTTAAAGAAACTTTGCTGCATTTACACAACAGAATACTATGCAGCTGTTAGGAGAGATGAAGTCATGAACTTTCCTTATAAGTGGATAGACATGGAGAGTATGAGTCAGAAAGAGAGGGACAGACGTAGGAGGACTACACTCATTTGTGGGATATAAAATAACATAATATGAGACTGACACCCAAATAGAGTAGACACAAGAGCCAGAAAGATTGCTCCATAGTTGGAAGCCTGCCTCATGAGCAGGGGGAGAAGGCAGCTGGAATAGAGAAGGGATCACTAAGAAAATGATGGTTGGAGGAATCAGTCAGGAAGGGAGATATGTGCTGAAAGTAGATAAAGGATCAAACTTGATTGTTTTTCAGTATCTGTACTGCAAACCCTAATGTCCAGACGCAGAGAGAAAGTATGGGGGAAATTGTCTTCCAGGTAAGCAGGAGGAGGTAGGAAAGTGAGGATACACTGGAGAGATTTGTGGTGGGGTATGTACACTGGTAGAGGGATGGGTTTGATCATTGTATGATTGTAACTTAAACATGAGAGCGTGCAACTGTATCTCACGGTGAGTCAATTAAACAAATAAAAAATAAATCATCATCATCATCATCATCATCATCATCATCATCATCCCATTGATCGTCAAATTTCTCGAGTTGTCTCAATAATGTCTCCATTCGTCCTAGCCCTGAGATTTTAGAATTCTCTCTTTACTCGTCCTTTCCAATGGTGCTGCATTGGAGGCACTTTCAGGGTCAGGGGAATGAGACCCATCATTCTCTTGCCCTGTGCCTGGCTGTCTTCCCCGGGGCCCCTTGGAGGGGATGTGCTTTAGTTTCCCTCCCCACCCCAAGCAGAGCTCCCATGGCCGAAGACCTGGAACCTAGCAACAGCCATGCTCAAGGCCCCTCTTCATGTGTGAGACTTATTTGAACACGTGGACACGTTCGGACAGGCCTCACGCATGAAGGAACCGGCAGAGGAACCCAGGTGTGTGGGACCCAGGGCTGAGACCTCCAAGCCTGCTCAGATCTGGACTGGGCTTCTTCTGCCCAGATTCCCCATTTTCTAGTAGGTAGGCGGTCACACCCAGGGACTGCCCCCAGCTCCGTGTAATCCCACCGACAGCCAACATCCAGAGACTATAAAACCAAGCTCCCGGAATTGCGCAGCCTAGTTCTCCCTCTGGGAGAACCTGGCAAGCTACTGAAAGTCTCCTGCCCCATGGGATAGCCTCGCAAACTCCCCATGGCATATTTATATGCCAAAACCAGTGAAAAATAAATAATTTTTTTAAAAAAGAAGGAAGCTCCCAGCTAGGAAATGCCCACTCTATCACCTCACCTGTGCTCAGACAGAGGAAAGGGCAGCAGGGGTTTTGCCTGTGTTCACTTGGCTGTGGCCAGAGACTCAAGACATCCCTGGGTCAAGGAACCACCAGAGACATCCCTAGAGAGGTCCAGTGACTGGTCCAGAGCAGCAAGCCCAGCAAGAGACACAGCTAACAGGATTCTAGGGCAGGTTTCAGACTAGAACAGTGGACACTGGACAGAGACCAGTGTAGGGACAAGACCAGGCCACTGAACATGAAAGGTGAGGGACAAAACAAGGGCATCACACACTGGACAGGATTAGTGACGCTATATAGGTAGAAGAGGCTTGAATATTAGGGACGGACACTGGCCCATTTACTAAAACAGCATAAAAACTGACTTCTTAAGCATCGAAGTTTTGTATGCAAACTTTTCTTGCAATTGTCCAGAACATATGTGCTCAGGAATAAATCCACTCTTGCACTGACATCATCTATGGACAGTGCACCTATGGCTCAGGTGCCCTGACTGTCAGCTTTGGGGTTATTTCTCTGAGCTTCTTCAATAACCTACACACCCCATAGTGCCGAATCACACAAGTCTCCAGGCCAAACAGTAAGAAACTGCCTGAACTGTGAAACCTCAAACCTTGCGGTTCTCCACTGTAAGAGCTCTCCATTTCCCCATCCATTCAACCTCTGGATAGCTAGAAGGGGCAAACTTGGTACTACATGCTCCTTCTATAGATAAGAGGACCAAGGAAAACAAATAAACTGTTTTCTTCAAAATTACTGTTGTCTTCAAATCCCTTCAGTGTTTTTCGGCAAAAGGTCATTCCTTGGCTCAGTGCTCAAGACCCTCTTCAGCCTGGCCTTTCCCCTAAATCCTATCTCCACAACTCTCCTTACTCCATTTGTTCTTGTCATACCTGGTTTTCTTTTGTCCCCTTGTTAACACATTCCTCTTGGCCAAAGCACTCCTTCAACATGCTTCTTCATCTGATTCTATTGAACTATCAGGACCCAAATCCATTGATCATCAGGAGCAACATCCATCTTCTCTCTGAAGATACCATAGCACATACTCCCTGCACACAAGTCAGAAAGGTTTCTCTGTGTGGCTTCTAGGTTCAGCATTCCCTAAAGACTCCCATATTTCTCCATGTGTTTGTAACATACTTTGTACTTCCTCACCTCTGAACCTCCAAACAGTGATACACATAATTAGTTTCTTATTATAACTCTGGAAATCAAGAGGTTGAAATGGTTTTCACCAGGATGAAGTCATATCAGCTCTGCCTGTCTCCTGAAGGACTTAAAAGAAAACTCACTTTCTTATCTTATTCATTTTCTAGAGGCCACTCAAGATCCACTTGTAACTTGCTTCTCCATTTTCAAAGTCAGTAGAATAACATCTTTAAATCTCTTATTGCTATTGTCATCTATTATGCTCTTTCTGTCCCTCTGTCTGTGTTTGGTTTTGGATCACACCCAGTGGTGCTCAAGAGCCAAACCCAGCTGTGTTCACAATTGCCCATGTAGTGCCCTGGAACCATTCAGGGCCTCCTGCATGCAAAGCAGCAAAGCATGCACTTATCCCACTGAATTGTCTTTCTTGCTCCCACTCTCTAACCCTTTCATAGGGATACTGGGTGCATTGGGCCCGCCTACATATTTCACAAAACATCCTCTCTTAAGACCCTTAAATACATTAGCATAATGTTTAGCTTGTAAGGTAACTAACAGTTTCTGGAGCATGCCCTAACAATATATTTTTTTATTTCTAGTACTTCATAACACTGTGTAGAGACCATCTGGAGTTTTGATAGACCATTTTAAAAAATCACTTCCTCTGTAATCTAATCAATTTAGATGTTTTGTCACATGATATTTTTAGGTTGATCCTATGGCGGGATCAAGTACCTGAAATCAGGGATTGCATATCATTTGTCTTTATAGTCAGTCCTGTGTTTTTAAGCTGGATGTTATTAAATAAAGCGGTTCATCTACTACAATTAATTACTCACAGTAGTTTTATGTGCTTCATCTTCCATCTTCAAAAATGATTTTGGAATCTAAATACCACACAGCATGCAAGAAAGAGAGTATGTGGGAAAATAGCTCTGAATTATCAAGTGTGGTCAGCACAAAAGACAGACTCTCAACATTCAGTCTGGACATAGTCCTTGTTCATATTCCATCTTTCCTGCTTTGGCCACCAAAGTTCCTGGAAGTTAGGATCTGTTTTTGTTGGATGGATGAGATCAATGATTTGGCAAATTTTCTTTATAGATTGTGAAAGTGCATGTATGTACACATGTACACATGTGTGTTCAGTGTGCATGTACCTCAGACCTCAGAGTGTTTTCAGTTCAAAAGTTACTAAGCTATGTTACTTTTAAGAATTCTCCTATTCTCAATAGAGACAACGATGACAGAACCCAAACCATTGTCCAATTTATTAATCACCCCTCTATTCTGTCACCTCAACCTTAGAAGAAATAGCCTTTTTCAATTTCAGGATTGATTCACTAGACACCTCTAAGTCCAGAGCGTTTTGAGGACAGCTCCATCAGCAGTGTCCCACAGCTGAAAAATTCCCCCATAAATCCAAAGCCAGAACATTGTTATATTTTCTTCTGTACACTTGACAATGTTCCAGAACTGTCAGATGCACACATGATACTGTCTAATCTACAGGACCAGGGTGTACCTGTGACAGGACATCTTACTGTGTCCCATGGTTGCCCAATTCATCAACACATATGAAACCTAATAAAATACATCCAAATCCTCATGTTTTCTGATGGTAGTTGTAAAAATTTGTGTAGCTTTTCTAAGAGGCAGTTAGATAAAAGATTTGAAAATTTTAGTTGTAGAGTTTTTACAATTTTCAGGTGTAAGAATACCCCAGGGGCAGAGAGACCATTTAGACAAATGCATTAATTACATAAATATAAATAGGAAAGAAAAATTCTAGACAATCTAAAAGTCTACCAATCTGGCACTAGCTAACTAAATTTTGTATATCAAGAATAGCAGGAAGATATTTAAAACAAGAGAGTAGCATAAGTTGACAGGAAAAATGTTGACAATATGTTGTTAGCAGAAAGCAAAGCAAGTTGTTTGCCCTGTGGTGGTACACCTAAAACAATTCACCTTTTCAGAAGAAAATAATAATATACAAATGAGTTACATGTGCAAACAAATGTATCTGATGATAAAGAGGTTATTTCTTAGCAATGTGATTTGGGACATTTTCACTATCTTTAAAAATCTGAACTTAAATTATATTTTTGCTTTAATAGCTTAAAAAATTAAAGTAAATTCATTTCTGAAAAAGACAAATAGGTGCCTGGGAAAGTGTGGAAATGAGAGAGGTCAATAAGGGACTTTTCATAGACAGGCTGTGGGGAAGATGGTGGGAGGGAAACGGGGGATGTTGGTGGTGGGAAATGTGCACTGGTGGAGGGATGGGTGTTGGAACCCAACCATGATCAGCTTTATATTCCTGTATACCATAGTGTTTAAAAAAAATTTTAGAGCCCCCACCGGCCTTCTGCACAGGGGCGTCTATCTGTGTGCTCCAACCCCACCCTGCCCCACACACCCCCATCACCTGCCACCCTGACAGATCCCTGAGGACACCTGCCCAGAGTTCCGCTGGGAGTGCTCGCCCACCTAGCCCCCCGAGGGCCTTCTGTGTGTAAAAACACAAAAAAGAAAAAGAAAGGGGCGGGGAGCCCCTCACCACACTGCACCGGGCACAGGGCACAGGGCAATGGCGCTGACTCTCCCGCCACCTGCGTTCAGTAGTCTCCAGCGGCTTCCCCCACCCCGGGGAGGTTGATGGCGATGATGAGGCAGGCGAAGGAAGGAACGGAGGCCAGACTGGTTGGTCTCAGTTGCAGTTTATTCCATTCCCATCTCCATTGTCCTCTGATTCTCCTCCTGCTTCTTCCTCCCCCATGCTACTTCATTCTCCTTTTCCTCTGGATCTGCCCTGGAACTCTCCCCTCGCCCCCTCATACAGCCACCTTAAATCCCCCCACATCTGGCGCCAGGGCTTATGCATAGGGGCTTATGCATAGGTGTGGTTACAATCAGTAAGGGGTAAAGTTCTATCCCTTAGGGGATGCTTTCACTAGGACAGAATCTCTTTCAGCAGGACATCTGCCCAAGAGCGGAATCCAATGGGTGTGTTTCTCCTCTCTTTGTCCAACTAACATATAAGTATTCATATTATAAATCATTTTGTATGGACATAGCAAGAGACACATTAAGCATATAGAATTGCTCTCCTGGGGTCACCTCGATCTCAGGCTACAGTGCTCAGGTCAGATTAGTCTTTCCTAGCCCTAGCAGGGTCCTAGTCTCATCGTTGCTTTTGGATCATGACATGACATGTCCATGACCAAGCTCTTAACATATAGTTAAGCATTAGGCACTTTGGCCAGGCCCATCTCGATGCCAGGGTAGCACATAACTCACCGCTTGCCCTGGGTCCGTCCCGTTCCTCGTCGGGACCCTGCTTTTGGGGGTGCTAGGAAGTAAGGGCAGCTGAGGCTTAAGTCCAGAAAGCAGATGCCCGGGAGTGAATAATATTTGAAGCCAATTAAATCCCATGTTACCAAAGCATATTAACAACTGTCTTTCTTTGTCCATACAAAAAGGATATTGTTTTAAAGTAAACTATTCAAAAGACATAAGAGAGGACAAAGACAATATTAACTTACAATACAAGTTCACTGTCCTAGCAAGGTCTGACCTTACAGATTAACAGTTTGATTAGGGGAAGGGCTGAATGACTAGTTGGGGAAGGGAACATAGAAGTGATAACAGATAAACAAGGGAATGGGAGTGACTCGGGAGCACCTTGATGGGCGTGACTGATATACCTAAGCTCCTAGTGGCAAGGGGAGCAGGACATACCAATGTAGTCTAGAATTGTTTAGAGATTATTACCAGATAAACCCAAACTCTGTGGCAAGGGAGAAAGGACAAACCAATGATATCCAACACTTCTGTACAGGCCTGTCCGTCTGTGTACCCCACCCGTGCTCCTCATCACCTGCCACCAGGACAGATCCCTGAGGGCACCTGCCCAGAGCTCAACAGGGAGCGCCAGCCCACCTAGCACCCGCTGGGCCTTCTGTACAGGTGCATCTGTCAGTGCGCCCCCACCCCATCCTGCCCCACAGCCCCCATGGACTGTCACCCTGACAGATCCCTGAGGGCACTTGCCCCGAGTTCTGTCGGGAGCACCCGCTCACTTAGCCCCGGAAGGCCCTCCGTACGGGTGCATCCATCTGTGCGCCCCGCCCTTCCCTATCCGGCACTGTTTCACACCCCTCAGCGCCTGCCACTCGGACAGATCCCTGAGGGCACCTGCCCCTAGTTCTGTACAGCTCTGTGGGTCGGGGATCTAGCATCCGGACTTGCTGGAGGTGTGGCTTCCACTGGATGGGGTGTGGCCTCCGCAAAGGTGGGATAGCCTTCTGTTTGGCCAAAGGCCGCTCAGGTAGCTGCAGGTATATTCCCCCTTCTTAGTACTGTCAATTCAGATCCCAACCTCCATCACCTAATTTTGTGGAAAACGTCCTGGCCATCTCAAACACAATCTGACAGTAGCCCACTGGCCTACTCCAATTTCACCCAAAGACCAGTGTACACAAGAAGCTGTACAAGCACAATATAAAAGAACACGTCCCTCAAAGCTTCACTAGATGCATATCATAAGTCACAGAAAAATGTCTGAGAGGAAGGACATATTCTAGAAGGGGAGAAGGGTTGCCACCATCGACTGAGCTCATCCAGAATCCTTTCCTGCAATAAAAGGAAACAGTGCTAGTGAACTGGAAGGTTTTACCTCTATTCAACCACAGCAACATGAAGAAACAGCTCAAATCCCTGGAGAGGACGAAGAAAAGAGTCCAGAATACTCAACAGGGGTTACCCACAAATATGCTGTCTCTGATAAAGAATTCCAAGATGAAATGCTGCGGATGTTCAAGGAAATCAAACAATGGAGCAGATATCCAGAAAATTAAAGGAGCAACTGAAAGAAACAGTAGAACAGATAGCCAACAAAATATAGGAAGAAATGAGAGCAGAAATAATAAAGCTACAATCAGAAGTGTCACTAATAAAAGTTTCAGTAGATGAAATAAAAAACTCAGTAGGTGCCCTCAACAGTAGAATGGCTACATCCAAAGATAGAATCAATGAGCTTGAAGATGAGCAGCAGAAATCATACAGACAACAACAAACAATGAGAAAAGACCTCAAAACAGCTCTAAGGTGAATCAGATAGTTAGGGCATGATTCCAAGAGGAACAACATTAGAATCATCGGAGTACCAGAAGGACAGGGAGGCAACCCCAGTGAAAAATTCACAGTTAAAGAAATCATTGCTGAAGAGTTCCCAGAGTTAGAGAATACAGGCATCCAGATCCAAGGAGCCAGAAGGGTGCCAGCTAAAAAAAACCCTAATACAAACTCCAAGGCATATCATAGAATGGTGGATGCCATGGATAGAGACACAATACTGCAAGCAGCAAGGTCAAAGAAGAAAATCACATACAAAGGAGTACCCCTTAGACTTACAGCAAACCTATCAGAGGAAACCCTCTAAGCCCAAAAACAATGGTGGGATATAGTGAAAAAAAAATCAATGAAATGAATGCCTCACCAAGAATACTTTATCCTGCTAACCTCTCATTCAAACTCGAAGGAATGATACACCATTTTGTAAATAAACAACAGCTCAAGAAGTTCATAGACTCAAAACCAAACCTAAAAGAAGGACTAAAGGAGCTCCTGTAAGACGAGAAGAAAAACACCTATAAGCACAACAAATCTCTACAGAGGTATGGCACAAAACACAATGACAATAATCTCTCTCAACGTCAACGGTCTAATTGCACCAATTAAACACACAGAGTAGCAAAACGGATCCAGAAACTGAAACCAACATTCTTCTGCCTACAAGAATCACATCTGAACAGTCATAGCAAACACAGACTCAAAGTCAAAGGATGGAAAACAACCCTGCAAGCAAACAACTCCCTCAAAAAAGCCAGGGTGGCAATACTAGTATCCGACAAGATAGATTTCAGGTTGAAAAAGATTAGAAGGGACAGTGAAGGCCATTTTCTATTTATAAAGAGATATGTAAAAACAGGAAGAAATCACACTCTTAAAAATATATGAACCTAATGAGGGACCAGCTAAATACTCAAAACAACTGCTAGCAGATTTTAAGGAGCACATTGCTAGCAACACAATAGTAGTCAGAGACTTCAACACCCCCTTATCACCTCTGGATAGACCAACAACAACAAAACTCAGCAAGGAAACACTGACTTTGAAGGAAGAAATTGAATAGAAAAGGCTAATAGACCTATGCAGGGCTTTACAACCCAAAAATAAAGAATACACATTCTTTTCCAGTGCACATAAAATATTTTCCAAAATAGACCACATACTGGGTCATAAAACATACGTCAATAGAATCGGGAAGATAGCAATTGTATCAACTATCTCTTCAGACCATGATGTGCTGAAGATAGAAGCTAATCACACATAGATGCAGAAAATCAAATCAAGCACCTGGAAATTAAACAACACAATGTTGAACAATGAGTGGGTCAGGAAGGAAATCAAGGAAGAAATCAAAAGATACCTGGAAACAAATGATAATGAAGACACGAGCTACCAGAACCTATAGGATGCAGCTAAAACCTTGTTAAGGGGAAAGTTTATAGCTCTGCAAGAATTCCTCAGGAATGAAGAAAGGGCTTACATAGATAACTTGACTTCACAGCTCAAGATCTTACAAAAGGACCAACAAAAGGTACCCAAACCCAGCCGAAGGAAAGAATTAATAAAACTTAAAGGAGAAATTAAGGACATGGAAATCCGAAAAATAATCTGAAAGGTAAATGAAACCAAAAGCTGGTTTTAAATAAATAAGACTGATAAACAACTAGCAAGACTCATAAAGACAGAGAGAGAGAGAGAACCCTAATAAACCAAATCAGAAATGAAAAGGGGGACATCACAACAGAAACCAATGGAATTCAAAAGATCATCAGAGACTACTTTGAAAGTCTGTATGCCATGAAACAAGAGATCCTAAAAGAAATGGATAAATTCCTAGATTCCTATAATTTCCCAAGACTGAACCAAGAAGACTTGGAATGCCTGAATAGATCTATTAATATCAAGGAAATTGAAACTATAATCAAAAGTCTTCCCAAAATCAAAAACCCAGGTCCAGATGGCTTCACTAGCGAATTCTTCCAAACATTTACAGAAGATCTGTTGCCAATTCTTGTCAAACTTTTCCAATAAATTGAAGGAACAGGAACTCTCCCAAACAGTTTCTATGAGGTACATATCTCCCTAATACCAAAAGCAAACAAAGACACCACTAACAAGGAAAACTAAAGACCAATATCTCTGATGAACACGGATGCGAGATCCTTAACAAAGTATTAGCAAACAGAATCCAACAACTCATTTAAAAGATCATACATCACAACCAAGTGGAATTCATCCCGGGGTTGCAAGGATGGTTTAACATTCAGAAATCAATCTACATAATCCATCATATCAACAAAAATAAAGATAAAAACTATATGATCATATCAATAGATGCAGAGAAAGCATTTGACAATACCCAACACCCATTTATTATGAAAACTCTCACCAAAATGGATTTTGAAGGAACTTTCCTCAAGATAGTCAAAGCCATATACCACAGTTCCATAGCAAGCGTTATCCTCAATGGAGAAAAACTAAGGACCTTGCCTCTAAGATTAGGGACAAGACAAAGATGTCCACTCTCACCACTTTTGTTCAATATAGTATAGGAAGTAGTTGCAACAGCTGTTAGGCAAGAAAAAGATATTAAGAGCATCTACATAGGAAAAGAAGAAATCAAGCTCTCACTATTTGCAGATGATATGATATTATACCTAGGGAATCCTAAAGTCTCTCCCAGAAACAATAGCCTTGTACAGTAAAGTTGCAGGCTATAAAATAAATACCCAAAAGTTCATGGCCTTCCTATATGCAAATAACGAGACAGAGGAAAGTGACATGAAAAGAGCAATCCCATTCACAGTCATGCCCCAGAAAATCAAGTACCTCGGAATCAGTTTAGCTAGGGAGGTAAAGGACCTCCACAAAGAAAACTATAAAACAAAAAAAATAACATAAAATGAAAACTATAAAATGAAAGATTGCACTCTGTTTAGTTTCTAATATGTGATTCCATGTTAGAAAGTCAACATGCAGCTAACTATATGCATAAAGATTAAAGAGAGAAAAGAACACCTTTCTCCCATAGGATTAGATCCTGTGGGGTATTCCACATTGTCCAAAGATGAGTACACTGCACGTGTGGTGCTGGGGGATGTCAGGAACCACCTTAATTTCTCCCCTAAAGTGAATAGGTTTAGCAGGAGACCAAGGAGCTGCATTTTCTAGTACTAAGTAATGAACACTTTTTCTTTTGTTTGCTTTTTGGGTCATACCCAGTGATGTGCAGGGGTTATTCCCATCTCTGCACTCAGGAATTACTCCTGGAAGTGCTCAGGGGACCATATAGGATGCTGGGAATCACGCCCTGGTTGGCTGCATGCAAGGCAAATGCCCTACCCGCTGTGCTATTGCTCCAGCCTCGATGAACACTTTTTCATGTGCCTACTATGTCATAGGTCTTTTTGGGGGAGTGTATGTTCATCTCATCTCTCCATTTTTGTTGGGGTAATTGGATTTTGTTGTTGTTGTTGAGCTTTGTGATTGCTTTATATATCTTGGCTACTAGTCCTTTATCTGATGTATTATGTGCAATATTTTTCCCATTAAGTGGGATGTCTTAAATATCTTAGTTTGAGTTTCCTTTGCCATGGAAAACCTTTTTTTTGTTTTGCTTTTTTTAGGGGGGGATCACACCCGGCAATGCACAGGGGTTACTTCTGGCTTTGTACTCAGGAATTACTTCTGGCGTTGCTCAGGGGACCATATGGGATGCTGGGAATTGAACCTGGGTTGGCCGCATGTAAGGCAAACGCCCTATCTGCTGTGCTATTGTTCCAGCCCACCTTTTTATTTTTATGTAGCCAACATCACCCTAATACTAAAAACAAGTATAGATATTACTAAAACACAAAATTATAGTCTAACATCCCTGAGGATTATTGACTCAAAGATCCTGAAAACAATTTTAGTAGATCATGATCAAGTAAGGGATCATCCAAGGGATACAAGGATGGTTCAACATACAAAATAAATTAATACAATAAACCATGCAAAATATATAAATATCATATTGTTATAGAAATCGATGCAGATAAGGTTTTTGACAGAATACAATATCCATTTATGATTTTAAAGACCCTTAAATTATTAACATAAGAATATACTTCAAGATATTAATAGCCACCTGCAACAAATCATTAACCAATATAATGCTCAATGGTTAAAACTTGAAGGCCTTTCCTCTTATATGAGGCACAAGGCAAAAATTTCCACTTTCACCAATCTTATTTAACAAAGAGTTGGAAGTCATTGTCACAATAATTAGACAAGAAAAGTAATCAAAGTTGTAAAAGAAAGCAGTCAAACTATCGTTATTTTTAAATGATATACAATTCTATAGCAAAGTAGCACTTTGCAAAAATTTACACATAAAAATAATTTGCACTTGTGTGTATAAATAGCAAACTAGAAGAAAAAGGAATAACAAAACAAGCTCTTTCAAAATAGTCTCAAAGCATCAAATACTAGGAACCAACTTAATAAAGAAGATAATAGGATTACACCAGGAAAACTATAAATTACAGCCGAAAGGAAGGCAGAATATACTAGGGAATAGAAAAATATTTTCTGCTTATGGATTGGCAGCATCAACATTGTCAAAATTCCCTTCCTTCCCAAATAATTATGTACAGTCAAAGCAATGCCCATTAACATCCCAATGATGTTCTTCAAGGACTTGGAAAAAACAACTTAACTAAAATGTGTATAGAACAAAAAAAATCCCTGAATAGCCAATGCAATTCTAAGGGAGAAAGAAAAAGATGGGAGATATTGCATTTTCAAACCTTGAATTACAATAAAAAGTTATGATAGTGAAAGCCACGTGGTATATAATAAAGATAACAATAGGATCAATGAAAAAGAATTAAAAGTCCCAAGATAAACTTCTGATATATGGGCAGTTCATCTCTGACAAAGGAGGCAAATTTACGAAGTGGAGCAAGGAAATTCTCTTCAATAAATGGTGTTGGGATAACTGGATAACTGAATTAAAAAAAAAAAACTGGAGTCATGTCTCACACCATCCACAAAAGTCAATTCCAAGCAGATTAAAGACTCTGTGATTAGACCAGAATCTAAAAAATATATGACTAAAACAAAGGCACAGCTCTCTAGAAAATGAACTTCAGAGACATCTTAAAGTAATGAATCACAGAGGCAAAGACAAAACAAAAATAAACTAGGAGTAGATTTGAGACTTTCTTTTTTTAAAATTTTTTATTAGTGAATCACCGTGAGGTACAGTTACAGACTAACAAACTTTCGTGCTTGTGTTTCAGTCATACAATGGTCTAGTACCCGTCCTTCCACCAGTGCCCATTTCCACTACCAATGGTCCTAGCATCCCTCCCACCCCACCCCACCTCTGTGGCAGGGCATTCCCTTTTGCTCTCTCTCTCCTTTTGGGTTTTGTGGTTTGCAGTAGAGGTATTAAGTGAATTTAGACTTTCTTAAGTGTCTTGTACAAGTTTAGTATCCTGAGATCTAAAGACCTCAGAGCAACAACAGACACGGAGAAACAGCAGTCTGCCATGACTACCCGTCATGACACAGATTTTCTCCAGCTGCACAATGTAAAAATTCTCAAAGTTGAGGTCAAACATTCTTCAAGACTACCTTATTTTCTCTTTCAAAAACTTAGGTCATTTCTCTCTTAATGTCACTCTGTTTCAACATTGAACCTTTAGCACTGTCCTCAAGCTCTGTGGTTAGCTACTCACAATTACCTGGGGTGATTCTAGTAACCTTGTTTTCAGCTGTTTTTGAAATCCAGGCATGTAAGTTTTCTAGGACTGAAGAACAAAGAAAAAAATTCATGTACTAATGTCTTCAAATAACATTCCATAGTCCATTTCAGCACAGAGATACAAAAATCAGTTTCCAATCATCAACTCTAGTTAGATCAGATATTTTTGTAAAACTGATTTCATCTGAAAAGAAAATGGGACTTTGACAAAATGATCTTTCCACAGTTGTGATGAATAACTTTGCGGCGATTGTTCTCTGTGATACTTTACCTGGTATTGCTACAAGCCTCTCTCCTCCTGCTGCTTTTCTCTTTACCTCCCTAGTTTTGCTACCTTCTTATCAAATTGTCTTAATATTCATAATTAAAACACAATTATCTTATGTTACCTGTTGTCATCATAACATAAGGTCATGTATGAATATCTTCCTAATGCCTATTTCCTTTTGGGCATTCACCGCTAACCAAAGTAAGATGCTGGTTCCTAACTGAGCAGCTATTTCTTTTGCTGGGGCCGGGGGCAGCAAATGGGGTCACATTTGACATACACAGGGATTAGTTAGAGTTCTGTGCTCAAGGATCACCCCAGGCAGGGTTGTGGTATCATATGGAGTTCTGGGGATCAAACTCTAAGTTGCTCAGCAGCATTACCCATTGTACTAATTCTCCAGTTCCCCGAGTAGTCACTTTTTTTTTCCGTTTTGGATCACACCCTGCAATTCACAGGGATTACTCCTGGCTCTGCACTCAGGAATTACCCCTGGTGATGCTCGGGGACCATATGGGATGCTGGGGTTGAACCCGAGTCAGCCGGATGCAAGGCAAACGTGTTACTCCCTGTACTATTGCTCCAGCCCCCTGAGTAGTTACTTCTTTAACCTGGAGGAAGGGTGGGAATTTTCTTGTGGAGACAAGGATGCCCAAGAGCTTGAGTGAACTTATGAAAATCTCTTGAGCATCTAGAAGTTTCAATCCTAAGCAGACTGCACAAGGACCAGATAGGGAATTAAGAAAACTTCGAGTCTAATCTTATGCACACTTAGCTGTGGTGATTCCATTTATTTGGCTGTTGTGCTATGCTACCAGACTTTAGCTTGTACTTGTACTCACCACAGCACTTTAATTGGGGTGCTCTCACACACCTGAGTGTGGTAGAATCTGGAGATCCATTGTTTATTATGTCACCAGGGATTCTAAATAAAAGGGCTGGATTCCCCTTGAGATGCAGGTGCTAGGAAATGGATATGTAACCTTACTGATCTCAAGCTTACAGTCATGCACTCTGCTGTTATGCACAGGTCACTTCTATCTATCAGTTAAGGTGAAGAGGTATGTGGAGGTCCTGGGGTGCTGCAGGGAAGGAGAGAACATGGCCTTGGAGCTGGGGTCTGCTGGGACTGGAAAGATATTGATACCATTCCAATTGTCTCCCAGTTCTCCAGTCTATCTTATAACTCAAGCATTAACTGTTTTCTTTTCCTCTACTTTCTTTTACTTTCGAGTTTTTAATGCACTGACCCTTCTATAGCTATGGAGAAAATCAGGTTATTCTGGACAGAATGCAACAGCACCAAGCTTTCATAACAGATAACAAGAATATAGAGAAGTATCCTAATGATAGAAATGACAGAAAAATAGTGGTGTTTCTGAAAATTGTGTCAAATTAAAATTTTGAATGAGCAGATAATCTACGATGCTGTAAAGAGAAACCATGTTCTAAAGAGAAGTCAGTATAAAGCTGTGCTCCTATAGCTATTATCCAGGGGTACTAGTCGGAGTACTGATAAGTAATTTGAATTATATTTATAATAAATCTATTAATAGAACTGCCCACAAAACACAAAATCTTAATTTAAAAAGATATACTCTGGGGCTGGAGCGATAGCACAGCGGGGAGAACATGTGCCTTGCATGTGGCCAACCCAGGTTCGATTCCCAGCATCCCATTTGGTCCCTTGAGCATGGCCAGGAGTGATTCCTGAGTGATCCAAAAAGCAAAAAAAAAGCAAAAAAAAAAGAAAAGATATATTCACACCTATGTTCAACATGGCACTTAGTTCAATATAATCAAGATACGGAAACAACTCAAATACTCAACTGAGGACCAATGGATCAAGAGGTTATGATATATTTATGCAGTGGAGTACTATCAGCTTTACGAAAGACCAAAACATGCCATTTACTGATACGTGGATGGAATTAGAGGGTTTTATGTTGAATGAAGTCAGAAGGAAAGGGACTGTATGATTGGTGTATGATTGCTCTCTTATGTGTGATTTTAAAAAAGCACCGGATGGACAAAGGCAGCAGAACTGGAGACTCAGCCCCCAGAACTGGGGAGGTGGGTGGTGAATAGCACCTTTGTTGCATTGGTGAAAGAAAACAGATATATAGCTGGTGGGTTTGGTGTTGGAATAATGTTCGCATGAAACCTTTATTAACAGGATTTGAATTACAGCATCCCAATAAAATGTAGTATGAAAGACAAAATAAACTACAAATTAAAAATGAAAGAGAATTTAAGAAATCTCTTTCTATAGGGACATAGTACAGGAGGTCAGGTGCTCTCCTTGCATGCTGCCAACCCACGTTTGATTCCCAGCATACTATGGATCCCCTAAGCCCCACCAGGAGTGATGCCTGAGTGAAGAACAAGGGTTAAGCCCTGAGCACTGTCTGCTGTGGCTATAAAAGTAAAATAAATTTCTGTCTCATAGTTGATACAAAGAAGAATTGGCAATAGGTTTAAGTGTTTGTCTTTTTAAGACAACTACTCAAGAGTTACGAAAGATGCTTCTCCTATGGTCCAATAAATCTTTAGAGTCCTCAGTCCTCGATGAGGTAACTGTTAGCACCTAAAACGATTTCAGGTATTGGGTTGGAGCAATCACACAGGATTCAAGGCCTTGCAGACAGCCACTTCGAGCCAACACTGGATCCCTGGCATCCTATATGGCACCCTGAGCTCTGCTGGGATCACTCCTCAGCACAGAGCGAGCAATAACCTGAGCCCCGGGCTGCAATACATCCTCTCCTCCCACAACATAAACAAAAATGTCCTCAGATATTAAGCTGAAGTAGAGACCAAAGAGTGTTTTTTTTCAATGCACTAGAACAAAAGCTAAGCACGTGCTTTGCCTGCAGGAGGGCTGGGTTTGATTCCTGCACCGCATAGCCCCCAAATATCGGCAGGAGTGAGCCTCAGGCACCAGCAGAAGTAGCCCTGGAGCACTAACCGAAAATAAAGTAAAACAAAATAATAAAAATTTAAAAATCTTGACTGTGAAGCCTGATTTTAGGTAATTTGGAAGATATCCAGAATGTACTTTATTATAAAGTGGAAAACAGCACAAAGGCCACAGGCAAATCTCTTCTGGATGAGCACATGTGTCAAGACACAGAGAACATGCTGTGGTCACTTTAGCAAGCTTAAGGTGTCACAGATCTCTGAGCTGATTCATAAAGAAATAGGTAATGGCTGCCGCCTTGAATGCAAAGAATTAAAACATAAGATACCCTTTTCTAGAAGTTATTGAATTACATTTAAATAAGATATATTTGTGTCCCATCAATGTCCAGGCCAAAAATTCTGATTATTAGTAGTTCGGTATTTATCCTAATTAAAGCATGATCCATTTTCAACTGCATACTAAAAATTGTAAAATGGAGAATTATTTTTGAAGTCAAACCTAGTTATCTTGATACTTTTGAGCTAAGGAACTTTAAATTTTATTTTCCAAACTTTTGAAGTTCAGAAATTACATTTGGACAACAGCATTGCATCTTCAACTTAAAATATCTAAGATAGTATTGTTTCATATTTGTGGCTTTATGTATATTACCAATTATATAATATAATATTGTAATACTTAGAAAACTCAGAGTTTGTGATATTTATTCTTGTTAGAGTTATATGGATTACTTAGTAGTTGGGAAAATTTGTTAATCAGACAATCAAATTTAGAATGAAATAAAAGAATATAAAACATAATCAACTCATATGTGCAGCGTAATATATATGTAAGAGTTTCATCAGCTAATTTTGTTTTATTTTTATTTAATCACTGTGAATTACAAACTAATTCATGACTGAGTTTCAGGTGTGCAATGTTCCAACACCAATCCTTTCACCAGTTTCACTTCCCTGCACCAATGTCCCCAGTTTCCCTCTCTCCCTTACCCCAGCCTTCTCCTAAAGCAGGCACTTTTTTCTTTTGTCTTTTTAGGCTCTGAGGTTTAAAACAATGTTACAGACAAGGTATCATGCGTTCCTTTACCTCTTTTCAACACCTTGTCTTCCTCTAGGATAACCACTTCTGTCCACCCATGTCATAGTAAAGGGAGCCCTCTTTGTTTTTCCCGATGAATAGTGCTGCAGAGCACTTTTTCATATGTCTTTGGCCATGAATATTTCTTCTTTGAGGAAGTTTATGCTCATCGCTTCTCTCCATTTTTGGATGGCAGTGGATTATTATTTTTTTGTGAAGTTCTACTAGCAACTAATTTTGAATAGGATTTGTTATTGTTAAAAACCATTATAGTAATTTTTAAAATCCTAGGCATCACTGCAAATCATGAATTATAAAATCATGAATTATAAAATTATAAGATATTATAAATTGGTGACCTTTAAAAAGTGTTAGTTTTTGAAAAGCTATCTTTATGTGAGCTGAAAGAATGAGATCAGCTTATCAAATTTGGCTGAATGATGAGCAGATATGAAAATGGCAAGACTAAAGGCTAAGCACTATGGAGAAGTCTCAGAAGACCCACCATCAGAGCAGCCACTGTCTTAAGCCAAGCACAAGAGCTGTGGCCAGAGAGGGGACTGGTCACCTTCGTTGCTACCCAGACATGTTTTTGTATGCTGTATTTACATTGGGTAAATGCTGCAACTTTTCTAAGCCACTTTGATTAGCCACTGACTTTGAAGTTCTTTTAATTAGCTTTTGTGGATGATGGTAGATACTTTTGCATATAACAAATTGGTTTAGATTACCTTCTACCCACAAAACCACTACCAAGTTGCAATGGAAAGCAAATTCTGGCCAATGTCTGCCAGCCACAGAAAACAGATCAGTTTGAAATGCCAAATGTCTGTACTTTTATGTGCTCTGACAGACTTTTCATGAAGCATGTGTGTATGGAGATATGACGACATGCACACTGTAGAAAGCTATAACTCCTGTGGGAGATCTGACTTTCAAAACCTCTAGTATCCACAGAAGAACACAGATTTACACTGGCTAGACGTGGGCTCCATTGCGTCCTCGTATACTCACTTGGGTTGCTACATAATCTCTTTTGCCTTCAATTTCTTTTTAAGTTGGGCAGAAATAATAAATAGGTCTATTTTTAAGGTTACTGTGGGAACTGAATAAAATAATGTATTTAGTCTACACAGTGTCACATAGTTGGCCTTTATTAAAGATAAACTTTTGTTATCACTGTTTTCTGTAACTCCAATGGGAGAATTAGGGTATAGGTGTCTGTCTCTCTCCAGGGCTGACTTCTGTAAAGTCTGAACATCTGCTGCCTTATAGGTCAGATCTAGATGTGATTATCCTTGTGATCACAGAAGGTTCTCTACTCTTGTACAGAGTGAAGGAGTTGGTCTATTTATCTTTAACTCTATGGCCTTTTCCTGATAAATTCAAAAGCTTTCTGTTGCATCTTTATTCCTGTGATTAGCAGTATAAAAGCTTGATATCTTCACATTTCTTTCTGGAGCAAGAATTTCATTGATTTGGTATTTCCCATTTCTCAACCAGCACCTACAGTCACACTAATATGAAACTTCACACACATACTCCCCCAATTTGTTTTCAAGAAAAAATAAAGCCTTATTTCTGAGCTTTAAATTTATACCCTGTGCTCCTTAAAGATTATCATTTTGAAATTGACCCAAAGGAAATTAAGAGTTGAATTCAAAATTGAAAAGCAAACACTTCTCTGGGCAAGCACGATTGTCCTTAGCTAGTCCTTCCCTCAAAAATTCAAGATAAGGACAGATTGAACCCTGACTCAGAAACCTGCATTTAGGCTTTCAGGTAAAATTAAGTGTGCCTTGGGAGACCAGCCCATGAGGGAATTTGATCACTCTGGCGTCTGGCAGTCTGAAACGTACCCTTTCTAAAAATCTGTTTTCCTATTCTCCTTTTCTGTAAAAACCCTACTTCTTATTGCAGTACAGAGAAGATAGTTGCTGTGAGGAAATGAGTCTACTATCTTTCAGGCTGTGGGTTTGCCAAGACCTATCATTTTGGAAAACTTATTCAATTTTCTTTTTATTTTAGAATTTGCATGCATGCATGAAATTCATAATGTCATAGTTGCAATTCCAGAGAGATCACATTTACCACACTGACCCTCATTTCCAATTTGTAAAATGATAATTCAGAATAGTTATTATATCATATAATTTTCTTTTTTTTTGTTTTTGGGTCACACCTGGCAATGCACGGGGGTTACTCCTGGCTCATGCACTCAGGAATTACTCCTGGTCATGCTCAGGGGACCAAATGGGATGCTGGGAATTGAACCCGGGCCAGCCGCATGCAAGGCAAACACCCTACCCACTGTACTATCACTCCAGCCTCTCATATAATTTTCTTTAAATTTTTTTTTTATCGAATCATCATGTGAAAAGTTACAAAGCTTTTAGGCTAATGTCTCAGTCATACAGTGATTGAATACCCATCCCTTTCACCAGTGCACATGTTCCACCACCAAGAATTCCAGTATACCTCCCATCCCACCACCCCCTGCCCCCTGCCCTCCGCTTGTGTGGCTGATGATTTTCGCTTTACTTTCTCTTTACTTTGATTACATTCAATATTTCAACAGGAAACTCACTATTATTATTTGGAATTTCCCCCCAACAATCAGACCTGCCGAAAAGGCAGCATTTGATAATTAGTTTTCCATTGCTGAGAATGAAGAGCATATGAGGTTTTGGATTTCTGGTATTTTAGTAACTAAGTCCAGAGAAATTTCTGCCATAAATTGCATCATTGCAAGGTCGTACCATTGTTCAGTGGGCCTTATAAGCTGGTGGTCGCCATGCTGCCGCCAGGGAAAGAAAAAGCTGAGAGAGAAAAACCTTTCCCCTCCCGTGGCGGCATGGTGCTGTAGCTTAGTTCACAGTCTAGAGGCATTTCTGCAAGAAGCTGCTGGTGCCGAAAGTAGTGGGCCTCTGGGATCATGGGCATTTAGCAACGGAGGGGCCGCACGTGTGTCCTTCATATAATTTTCAAAGAAGAAAATGAAGCATTATTTGTGATGGCTAGCACAAGACCTAGAATAATAGACATATCTGCCCTTTTTCTGTCATTTCTATTTTGTTTTTGTTTTGTTTGGGTGCCACATCTTGTACTGTCTTCAGCTCTGTGCTCAGAGGTCATTCCTGGTAGTCTCAGGAACAATATGGGGGATGGGGTTAGAATCCGGTGGGCCACATGCAAGAAAAACACTGTAGTGTTACTTCAGCTCCTCTACCATTCAAAATTCACAAATAATTAGTTTGGCTGACATAATATGAGAAGAGATCTTTTGAAAGATATGCTGAAATATTTTTAGTGTGTCGCCTTATTGTACTCTTATTAGGCTCTTTGTTGCTGTATATAGATATTATATATATTATCTTCATGATCTCTAGGTTTTTTCACAATTAGAAAAGACTTCCTTTTCCAATTTTATAATAATATTCCTAAATATTTTCCATAGTTTTAAATCTTTTTTTTTTCTTTTTGAGTCACACCCGGCGATGCACAGGGGTCACTCCTGGCTTTACACTCAGGAATTACCCCAGGCAGTGCTCAGGGGACCATATGGGATTCTGAGAATGGAACCTGGGTCGGCCGCGTGCAAGGCAAATACCCTTTGCTGTGCTATCGCTCCAGCCCTATAGTCGGCCACATGCAAGGCAAATGCCCTTCACTGTGCTATCGCTCAAGCCCTATAGTTTTAAATCTTGAAACTTCAAAACATCTTAGATTTGTGAATAAACTCATATAGTTTTATAATTTATATTTTCCAATGGTAAGTCAACTATTCTTGGTCACTCAAAAACTGACTTATATTTCCACAGTTATGAATTGTCATCTGGATGGAGAAAACTTATCTAGGCTGCCCTGCCTATGGATTAATAGGTTCTTGAGCACCAGTAGGACTAAACCTTTGTGGCCATAGTTCCACACTTGCAAGGTTTTTGTGCTCCTTGTTTTTCTACCAGAAAAATTTCACCCAGATCTTTATTTATTAGATTTCTGTCTTGAAACTTGTACAGATATCATATCCTGATTTCTTCAGGCTTGAATCATTTCTATTCGGTCCACCTCTGGCATGGCTCTGGCTGTGTCTCCTTGTCCACACTACTTTTCAGTTGTTTTTTGTCTCATATTCCCCTAAGACCCAAATCTCTCTGTTCCTGTACTGTAACTTTTAACATAACAAACACCTACTCATACTCTTTCCTATTGCTCATAGCAGCATGCATGGAAGGGAGAGATATCTTTTGGTCCATTGTGAATAATCACAATATGCCATAAAAGATTTGAAATTTTAAAATGATTGTTGTAAATGATGAAAATGAAGATAAAGGTTATTAAATATTATTTTTCACCTACAAAATTAGCAGAGATCCGAAAGTAAGTGTGCATTGCAACTCTGGGTCAGTGAGGGCAACCTTAAGAGAATATCTTCTCCAGCGAGGGGATATAACTTCATATAAACACTTGGGGAAGTGATACGGCAAATCGAATAGGAAGCATGATGGACACATAGAAAGTAACAATCATATTATTTAGGGAGTGAAAAACAAGAAGCCATCTAAGTGTTTAATTTAGGTAATAACAAAAACCTTGGTGTGGTTTAATATTTTGTTAGGTGCTCAGTATAGTTTTTTCTTTACTTTTTAAATGCTGTTTTTCATTTTTTAGATAATTGTAGATTCACATGAAATTCTAAGAAACAATACTGAGAGGAGCTGTAGCTTTGGCTCAAGGCATGAAGCACATGTTGGCATGTTTAAGACCTGGAGTTCAATTCCCAGCATAGCATTTGTGCTCATCTTCCACCCATAGCAACAACAGGCTTGGCAGGTCCTCAGTGGCCCTAAACCCAAGCACCAGGTCATCCCTGAGCACTGAACTGGAATCAGACTTGCCCACAAGACAGAGAATTGCATGGAGTGGTCCCTAGTCCTATAGCAATATAAAAGCAAGATCCCATGTAGTCTTCACCCAGATTTCCCAGTCTTACAAAACTTCAGCATAATCCTGCAATCATGAACTTTACTGGGTACAATCAGGATAATACAATCATGCAGTTACTCTTCATGTCATGTTTTTATATGCCACTCCTGCCCAGGTCGCCTTTATCACCCCTAGCAACAATGAATCTGTTTGCTTTTGTCAGTAAAAAAGGTGATGTAAATAGAATCATGTCAGATTTGGGGATTATAATTATTTTACTTAGCATAATTTTCTGGATCTAGGTTATTGCATGTGCATAACATTTATTTCTTTTTTATTGCTGAGTAATATTCCAAGATAAGATAGTATACATCTAGTTAGCTAACACATTGAAAGATCTGTGCTGTCTACATTTTGAATGGTCCCATTATAAATGGTCAAGATCTTACAAGCATTTATACACAAGCTTTAATGCCCAGGAGTGATGTTGAGTGTGCATATATATACATATATATACACATAGGTATGTAAATATATATATAAATATAAAGCTTTGTAAGAAACTGTAGACAGTGAAAATACAGAGGGACGATACCTTTTCACATTCTCACCAGCAATACATCAGTTTTCTCTCATGCACAGTATCAGTTTTCATTGTCACTATTTTAAGTCCTAGAAATTTTGATAGGTAGATCTATGGTATCATTTCATTGTGATTTTCGTTTTGCATTTTCCAAATAGCTAATGATGTCAATCATCTTTATGTAGTTGCCATCTGTAAATCCTCTATGTTGCAATGTCTCTTATTACTGTCTTTTGTAACTTTATCATTGAGTTGGTTCTAAAAAAATACTTTAATTAAAGTATTTGAGATATGGTGGCTAGAGAGATGGTAGATGCCCCCATATCCCGGGCCAGGCTATTTCACTCGGGGCACCCCAGAGTGGGACAGGTGAGACACCTCCCACCCTAAGGGACCCAGACCCAACAGTCAAAAGCCTCCAGAACTCAACAGCCGCCATGCTCATGGCTTGCCCACAAGGCAGAGAATTGCCTGGAGCTGGTTCCCAGCTCTTCACACACTGGGGCTGAGCCTTACCCAAGAGTGAATGTATTCCTGGACCGAGGCACTTCATAGGACACACCCTACCTATACTCCAAGAGTATTTCACCACATTTCAGGGGTTCAAAGTAGGAGGTCACCAATCTTAGAGGGAAATATTTTTTTACAGATATATAGGTTTGATTCCTCTGCCCCTCTTGGAGATCCAGCAAGCTATTGAGAGTATCCCGTTCGCATGGCAGAGCCTGGCAAGCTACCCGTGGTGTATTTGATATGCCAAAAACAGCAACAAAAAGTTTCACGCTGGAGACTGGAGACGTTACTGGTGCCAGCTCGAGCAAATCGATGAGCAATGAGATGACAGTGATACAGTGATACAGTGATATATATATATACACATATATATATAAGCATATGTGTGTGTATAAAGCACACATGGCTCAACCTTTAACAACATGTTAGTGATCTCTTATAGAAGGGTTTAATGGCCCCTGGGTGGAATACAACAATCTTCACACTCTTTCTCCTGAGGATACTTTCTAGTAGCATTTTCAGTGTTTTCTCCTAACAAATAATACAAAATATATTATTTCAGTTCTGCTTTGGGGTAGGGATTGGGGTTTGGGATGGAAACATCTGAAATATGGTGGTGGGAAGGTGTAATGGTGGTGAGATTGGTGTCTGAATATTAAATGTAATCAAATATTGTGAACTACCTTATAAAATAAAAAAATTTAAAAAGAGAGAGATGGTAGTGACAGTAAGGTCCATTTCATGCACTTATCTGACAATGGTTCAAGCCTCAGCACCAATAGGATGCAGGATGCATCACAGGATGCAGAACTGGAGGCTCGAAGCACTGAGAGTGTGGCCCAGAGGATGCCCAGCACCACAGTCTTGGGCCCTCACACTGGTCCACTGGCTCAATTCCTTGAGAGTCTCTGGTATGGGACCTAGGCCTCCTGAGCATCACTTAGAAAGCACAACCTTACAAGATTGAAATATAATTAACATTCAAAATTTTTACTATTTTAAGATATGAAAGGCAGTGGTTTTTATCATACTCAAAAAGACTGTGAAAGAGGCAAAGAAAAAAGTTAGAAAAAAAAACAAATGAAATTATAGAAAACAAAGAGCTTTGGGCATGGAAAAAGAAACTCAAAAATTAGACACTACTGAATGGGAGAAAATATTCTCACACATCACATATGATATAGAATTAGTATCCATTATTTATAAAGTACTCACAAAGCTCAATAACAAAAAATACAGAATCCCACCAAAAATCAGGAGAGGAGGTGAACAGATACTTTGCAAGGAAGATGTCTGTATAGCTAGTGGGCATGTGCAGAAGAGCTTATTATAACTCTTTACTAGAAAAATGGAGACAAAAGCAATTATGAGAGCTCATCTCACATCAGTAAGAACGCCGTTTACCAAAAAGTCTAAAAGTGAACAATGTTGGCAGGGATGTGGTGAGAACAGAACGCTAATTAACTTTTGGTGGGAATATTGACTAATTCAACCTCTATGGAAAGAAATATGGAGACTTCTTTTTAAAGTAATAATAGAAATCCCATACTACTCAACAATACCATTTTTGGTATCTACTATTTTGGTATCTAACACAAAAACATTAATTTGAAAGGTAATATGCATACCAATGCTCATTCCAGTGCTTTATAAAATAGCATAGATATAAAAACAATCCAAATGTTCAACTATCGATGAACAGATCAGAAAGTTGTGGCATATATACACATTGGGATGCTATTCAGTTGTAAAATTGTTGAATTCTTAATGCAAGAATACTATTTTTTTTGGCTTTGGGGGCCATACCCAGAGATGCTCTGGGCTTACTCCTCAGGAACTACTCCTGGTCGTGCTCAGGGAACCTTATGGGATGACAGGGAACAAAGGTCGGTTGGCTGTTTGCAAAGCAAATGCCCTACCTGTTGTACAATCACTCTGACCCAAGAATAGTATTTTCTTTCAGTTGTAAGGTTACTATAAAGTTTGCTGCTACATGGATAAAATCTTAAGTCATCATGCTGAGTAAAGTCACTCAGAATGAGAATGACAGATGAAGAATGTTTCCTCTCATGTGCAGGATGTAAATATATATATATATATGTATGTATATATATACATATATATACATACATCTTAAGGGAATAACAAATCGCCAAAGGCAACATATCTGGAGAGTTGGTCCACAGAACTGAGTAAACTCAGGAGTGGGGATAGGGTGGTGGGAGGGGACTTTGGGACTTGGAGGAGGGAAGTAGGTACTCTGTGAGGGGCATGGTGGTGGAACAATGCATGCCTAGAACACCAACAGTACCGCAAATCATGGTGCTCCACGAAAATGTTAGGGAGACAGTACAGAATCATATTTTTTGCATGTTTACAGAGTATGTTAATATAACCCTCCCCTCAAGAAACCCACATCCATGAAAAGTCAATCTCATTTCCAACTTAATTTTGAATTGGAGATAGAGAGAGAGGCATGGTCTTTAACAAGGGCTGTCCTCATCACACCTCAAGTTTGGGGACCAGCAAGTCTAAGACACATGGAGGATAAAATGATAAGTACCCTTGATAGATAGGGGTATGGTGTTAAGCTTTCTCCAAATACCACCAAATTTGGTGGGGTTATTTTTGAATGATTGTGAGTAATGAGGGAGGAAGCACAAAGCCACCCAGCTATTTATCACAAGCCCACAATACACATCGATAGTGAGAACTGAAAGCCTTCCCTCTACAATCAGGCCCAAGATATGGCTGGCCACTCCTCACTACCACTCAATATAGTTCTAGAAGTCCTAGTCATAAGGATTAGGTGATGGTGGTGGTGGTGGTGTGTATGTGTGGGCAGTGGTCTTAATTTTTTCACATAAATTTAAAGCAGCATTTGGTCTTCATATATTTTTAAAAACCATGGGTATATTTGGTTTTGCTTGGGGGCCACACCAGTGGTATCCAAGGCTCGTTCCTGGTTCTGTAAGCATGACAGTTTTTAAGTCTGTAACTGTACCTCACGGTAATTCATTAAAAATTTAAAAAAAAATTAAAAAAAAGAATGCGCATAGGGTTTTCGGGAAAGTTCCAACTCATCACTTAAGTTGCCCATTTCAAATGAATTTGGAAAGAAATTCATTCTTGAAATACTTGATTTTCTGAAGCTTTTGCGTGTCTCTCCCGGAAGAGAGGCAGGCTGTGGTGACGAGTCTGGACCTTGCAGGAGAGCCCTGTGCTGTGCGCAGACCAAGGGCAGGTCACTCTCTGTCTTGCCCAAGGGCCAACAGGTAAGGGGGAGCCACGGGCCCACTTCTCTCTCTGTCCCGTGCTTCTTTTCCTAAGACTGCCAGTCTGGACTTGGGAAACATGCTGGTGATGGTATATAATTCAGTATTTAGAGGAAGCTGGAGGAAAAGAATATTAACACTGAAGAGGTTTGATCTTTAAGAACTGCTGATGCTTCACACTCACTTGCAGCCCAGACTTTCCCTGTCACTGGCCTGCCCTGAGTGGACACTCCCGTTCTCCAAGTCTCTCTCTTCTCAGCATCCTTCCCTGAGTGCTCCAAGGCCAGCCAGCTTCCTTCGCAGGATGAGTGACTGCAGGCACTATTCAGGTTTGGCATAAGTTCCGAGACAAGAGTGGCTCAAACTCTCCTCAAACCTCTTTGTCTTATTCTTTCTAAGTGGATTTTAACAAAATATGTTCCATCATGCAATTTTTAAGTTGGTAGTAAAGTTTTTCATCATTAATTTAAATACTTTTAAAGAGCATATTATAAATATTTCTATTTTTACAAGAAAGATGAATCTGTGCAAATGTTTATAAAGAAACGTAAACAGAGCAGTTTATAATTCATAATTCCATTTTTAAATAAACACTCTTTTAACATAGAAATTTGATTTTTAACTTAAATTTTTCTTTTCCTTGCCCCAGATTTCATTTTCATGTAATATTTTTTTGAAAAGGTAATTGCATTTACCTACAATAACAATATAAAATTGTACCAAATTAACTATTTAACTGTAAATTTTCTGTGAATATAATACTGAAGTATTAAAATTTCTGAGTTAATTATAATTATTATTAATATGCCACTGATCAAAGGAGATCAATTTTGAGAAACACACTGGTTAAGGGACCACTCCTGACTTTGTACTTGGGGTTTGCTGTCAGCTGTGCACAGGGACCATGTGGTGTTATTTTACATGCACTCAACTTCTTGAGCTGTCTTTCTTAAAACATATTATTAAATACAAAATTCAAATTCATAGAGTAAATGTACATTTTAACGAGAGGGTTAACTTTTCCAAGAGCCATATTATTGCTTAAATGAGGTAGGTGTTGATATAAATTCTGTTTCTACTTTTTTGTTTCAAAGACTGGCAAGCTACCCGTGCCATATTCAATATGCTAAAAACTAACTACAAGTCTCACAATGGAGATGTTACTGGTGCCCGCTCGAGCAAAACTGATGAGCAATGGGGCTACAGTGACTCTTTTGTTTATAAAGATGTGAGCTGTAGAAATTTTAAGTTTTCTATTTTATCAATGCAATTAAATTTATTTGAACCATTTTTATGTTATGCACTGAATTCATATACTTATTATAAAAATATTTTCAGTCTCTGTGACCTGACAATGTGATTAGATCCTTCATCATTTTATAAGCAATGAATTGGAAAACTTCTGACTTAAGAAGAAATTTGTTTTCATCATTGGAATAATTAACACTCAGCATCCAGGAAGTGTCCCAAATGAGCTTTATTACGATTAATCATATTATTGTTAATCATTCTATATTAAACTCTGATTTTGATGCACTTTGTAAGTCTTATATCTTCATAAATTATAGAGACGATAATATTGATTTCATTACTTTTGTCAAAATAACAATTTTTGCAAAATGATTTGACCTTATTTTTTGCTTCAGATGTAGTATAATTATCATTTCATACTTCATGTCTGGCTTTTTAATGAAAAACATTACATACCAGTGTTGGCCAAGCTAATCTTCACTATCAAATCAGATATACTCTATGGGAAAAAAATCCTTTGATTTCATTGTTCAATTCAAATAATTATTTTGAAACGAATTGTAAAGGTCAATGAGAGTTAAGTGTGAAACTGATCACCACAAGCAAATTAAAATAATATAAATTGAATCCAATTAACTATTTCATATTTAAGCATTATAAAATCAAGATGTTCAATAAGGTAAGAGAAATGATAAAAGGCATGCTATGTCTCTAGTAAAATTGTTTGAGACTGCTGAGCAGTAATTGACTTATTTGATTATTGAAAATAACCAAATAAAAATAATATAAAACTCAATAACAACACTAACGATAGAAAGGTTCTAATGATACTACATCTGCAGGCAGTAATCAATCTCAGCATATAGGTTTTTGTGGTTTGTATAAAAAGAGATTAAATATTTTGTAATATAGAATATTTTAAAAATTATAATTAAAATGAACATTTCATTTATGTTTGAGCCAAACACGCTTTGACAATTTTATTTGCTAATGCACATCAAGTCTGAAAGAATCTACATAAAAGATTTTTTTATCCTTGTGTTACATGCATTTTATCATGTAAATATTTGGTACTTGGATGGGGCTTGGGGGATAATTCATAGAAGAGACCACTATGACAATAATAGTTGGAAATTATCACTCTGGACAAGAATTTAGTGCTGAAAGGAGGTATAGATACTTTTACCTATATAACTATATACATATACATATGATAACCTTTCAGTAAAGTATTACAAACCATAGCATCTAAAAGGAAAGCAAGACAGAGAGAGGGAAGAAGAAGAAGGGAGGGACAGAGAGAGAGGAAAGGAGAGAGGGAGTGAGGGAGAAAAGGGAGAGTTAGAGGGAGGGAGAAAGAAACAAAAAGAAAAGGAAAGTGCCTGCCACAGAGGCAGACTGGGGTGGAGGGTGGTGGGAGGGAACCTGGGGACACTGCTGCTGGGAAATGTACACAGGTGAAGGGACAGGCATTGTCTGACTGAAACCCAATCACAAACTACTTCATAACTGCATATCTCATGGTGAAGTTTCTATCTTGGAAGCTTAAGGCCATAAATCAAATCCCGGCACCATGCACAGGCCCTGATCCCAGTCCTGGCAGCTCAGCCTTCTGGGTTGAGGTGTGATAGTGGGGCATGCCCGCATGTGCAAGCATCCCTCCTACCAAGACAGGAGCACTTGTTCTCAAAACAATGACAAAATCAATAGGTTTGCTAGTTTCTCAAAGCATTCTCATTAACTTTAAAATATCCCCCACGACAAACCTGTATTGCTTTAACTCTTCTGCTACTTTGCTTTGCAGATAAAGTATATTACATAGGGATGAGCATGGATACTAGTGGAAAAGAATTGCTTACAAATATATGCCTGGAAAAGCTTTCTTGTATCAGAAGGTATTTTGTATCTCCTGCTGCTTTTGTCTTTGCCTTTCTCTCTCAGTACTCTCCCTCCAGAGCAATCCATTCTTTGACAACTCAGGAAGTAGAAAGGGAAAAAACATTTTGAAATTGCCATTGATCTTATTACCATTCCACATTAGCACAAATCTGAATTCTGATAATTCACATTGAAATTGTCATTTATGTTTTCCAACAGATTACTTTTCTAACTTTCATTTTTTAAATTTATAATACTATTTAGTAATGTTTTCTCATGCAGACATATTACTTTTAACTTATGCGTTAGAAGAAAAAGTTCAATGTTCTTTGAATTTATTATTAATCACAAAGAAAACATGTATATACAAAGAGATATACAAAGTATATATATATATGCTACATATATACTTTGAATATGGATATATGGATACTTATCATTTGAGGTAAAAGACTATTAGGAAAATAGAATGAGCAAAATTTCTCAGTACATTATATTTAGAAGAGTATAGTTTTTATAAGATGTGGAAACTTGGGTCAGGGATATAGTTCAGCTGAGTAAGGTGCTTGTCTTGCATACTGCAACCTGGGTTCAGTTCTGGCACTGAACACAGACAAGAGTGTTCCCTGAGCACAGACCCAGAAGCAGGACTTGACAGTTAGCTGTGGCCCAGTCCCCTCCATCCTGCACCCTCAAAAAAGAAGAGTAGAAATTTGTTCTTAAAACTATAATTTCTTAAAAATTTCCACACACACACACACACACACACACACACACGTATTTCAGTTTTTAAAAATCCTGAGTTTATCAGAGCCCTATAATAGCCTACCCTGACTCAGTCTATGACTTTTGTATGGTAGTGTCGCTGAACATCTTGATCAGGGTCTGTGTGTGGAGGCAAGAAGAGGGGGCCGTTTCCAGCCCAGCACGTAGACATCCACATGCGCTGAGCTCCCAGAGATCTTAGGATTCCAGGTCTTTTGTTGGCAAAAATAAGCACAGCAGCATTCGCCTGAAGCCAATGCATCATCACAGACACACCTGCCAGCAACGGCGGCAGTTGAGGTCACTGAGTGAAGCCAACAGAGTAATATAAAAATAGGAGGTGCTGAGGGTTGGCTCACGAAAGCCCTTACCAAGATAGAACTAGACTCAGCTCCAACACCACTCTTGCCAGAACTACTTTTCAAAGGAAGCCAAAGACTTGGGCTTTCATATGAAACCTTCCAATTTGTAAATGTTGACAATTAAGCCAACACTTTGTAACACACATTACAGACGAAACAAGTCTACAAGTCATATTTGGCCCATGATTGTTGGCTAGCAATTTCTGCCGGAAAGCAATATGGCTTTTTTGGTTTTTGGCTTCAGTGGAGAACAAAACACTCTTAAATCAAAGTTTAGGTCTCTAGCTCTGGCCCCATCAGGCATTCCAATCTCTCATTTCTCTCTCTGCAGTTACTAACCCTAAACAAGCTCATGGCTGAGCCTTTCATGTGGAACCTGTAAGTTGAAAGCGAGGTGCAAGGTTAATCATTCAAGATTTCAAGTTTCATGGAGGCCAAACAAGTCATCCTCAACAAATCCCTGTCTGTCTGGATCTTAGACATCATTGATTCCAGCCCATTTCTATACTCCATTAACAGCCCCTACTCCTTTGTAGACTGACTGGTAAATGGAGGCTATATAACTCCACTCTCAAGTCTGGGGTGCTTTCCTCATTTTCCTTCTGTCTCTGAAACTTCAAAGACTAAAATATTTTCCAATAAAAAGTAGTTATAACTCTAATTTCAGTCCTTTTCACTTTCAGTGCCAGGCCTGTGATTGCCCAAAGTGTTTTAACTTCATATGATGGATTGGTATTATGATATATCCACAAGTTCTTCAATACTCATCTCTTAGAGGTAGAGATTAGTTTCCTTCCTGTGTGTGGGTTATACTTAGTGATTTGGCCCTAATGAATAGAATGTGATGGATGACTCTGACTTCCAAGAATAGGTCTCAAGCACTGTGGCTTGCTCCCAACTTTCTCTTGAATTACTCTCAGGGAAGCCAGAGGTTATGGGAACACTTAAGTTGCCCTATGAAGAGGCTCAAGTTGAGAAACTGCATTTGCCTGCCAGAAGCTAGTGAGTATGTTCTATTGGGTGTGGATTCTCCAGCCTTGGTCAAGCCTTCAGATGACTGTGTCCTACAAACATCTCGGCTACAAACATAAGACACCTCAACTAGAACCACCAGGAAACTGCACTCAAAGTCCTGCCCAACAGAATATGAGAGATAAGAAACATTTGTGGGAGCCAGATCAGTAGGGCATTTGCCTTGCACAGGGCCAACCAGGTTTTAATGCCCTTAGCATCCCATATGGTCCCCCAAACCCTGCCAGGAGTAATCCCTGAGTGCAGAGTCAGAAGTCCTGAGCATAGTTTGCTGTGACCAAAAACAAAACAAAACAAAACAAAGCTTTGAAAAGAAAAAACATTTGTTTCAGCATGCAAAAGGTGGTTGCAATTTGTTATGTGGCCACAGATGACTTGTGACTAGGGATAAAGCAACCTATGGAACACTGGCTGGGTGACCTGGCTCCTCAGGGGCCTGTGTTCCCAGGGCAGCATGGGCCAGGGTGTAGCCCCTCTCAGCTGTAACAACATACAGTAGCAGGAGTCTTGTGTGAGGAAAGGACAATTGATTATTCAGTGAAAGGTAATTCAGTTTAAAAAGAACTTTCCTTGCATATATAAAATTAACCTCTGAATGGAACGCCATGCAAGATAGCAGTAGCCCTTGATGAATTTTCTTTCAGATTTACTTCCCAATTTAAAAATATCTCTTGACACCTGCCTCAAGAGCCTGATTTCTGAAAGCATCTGATTCCCACCCAGCACAAGTTGAGCACAATTTGAAAATGTTTTGTTTTGGGGCCACATCCAGTTTCACTCAGGAGATATTCCAGGCGCTACGCTCAGGAATCACAATTGCAGGGTTCAGGGATCCATACAGGATGCCAGGGATTAAGCTCTGATCCAGCATGTCAAGGCAAGCACCCTACCCACTGTACTTTCTCTCTGACCCTTCTGGGGAAAATGTTGACTTTGGTCCTCTGTCTTCATCTCTGGCTCCAATTTACAAGTTTCCTAACTGAATCTTTGTTCAGGTAAAATCCACTCAGCCAATTTGGCAACTTTTGTGTAAGACACTTTGAAGTTTAATTCTCACAGAGCTGAGAAGAGAGCAGCAGGAATTTCCAATACACAGCAAGGGTGAATCCCCTGTAGAGTTCTGATTTTCAGGGTCACACAAGACCTCCACAGCAAGTTCTGGTTATGCCATCTAACAGTATGCTGAGTTCCCAGTTGCTGGGTGCCTATGGATTAATGTCAAAATTTTATCCTCGGGCCAAGCAATAATACAGCAGATAGGACATCCCTTCCCTGGCATCCCATATGGTCTCCCCAAGCACTGCCAGGAATAATTCCTGAGTGCAGAGCCAGAAGTAACACCTGAGCATTGCCAGGTGTGGACCAAAAACAAACAAAAACCATTTATCCTCTTGTAAATGTAAGCTTGTGTATAAGCACAAAAATTCCACGATAAAGAGGTGATGTATCTTTTGGCATGAATGGAAGATATAACTGAATAGGTCTTTATGGCAAGGAACAGGAAAAAATTTTTTTTTCAATTCTTCAGAGTACCCTAGAATGGAAAAAAGAAAATAAAAGGGTCTTGGTTTAATTCTTCTTTCTGTATGGAAGTAGCTCTGGAAATACTGTCCTAAAGCCACTGATGGTTCTTAATCTCATAAAAGCCTTTGAAGGAAAATAAATACATGAAAGGCAGAGCTGATTCTATTGCTCTTGATGTTTGCCCTGGGGTCTACTTCGGAGTTTCTGTGAACACATGAATTTATATGAACCAGAGGAGACATTCAAAAGTAGGTCTTTCCAATGATGAGCCGAGCCATTTCCCTTTCAACTTGCATATTTATTGAACAAATACTACTAAAATACATTGGGTACTTATCATGAGTGCATCAGATAGATCACATTGTTACAAAATCAGTATACAACTGCAATTCTACGTAAATGCCACAGATGCAGAATACTGTTTTCTTGCTTTATATACACAACTTATACCTATTCTAACAAAGGAGGGAGGAGAAGATGCACAAGAGACTCAAGCCCGTGGGAGAGCGAGAAGGAAGGGGGAAGATGGGGCATGCACTGTCTGACTAACAGTCAGAAGCGGAACAGTACAGAACAAACCTATCTTGCTAAGGAAGAGCTAAAGACAGTTATATAAAAATTAAGGTGGGCTTTCAGACTGGCTAACACAACAGCATTCCATGAGTAGGTGGTATTAGCTGATTTTATTTTTATCTATTTCACTGGGAGCAAGGACAAAACATATAACCTATACCTTGCTTACTAAAACTGTTAAAAAGAAGTGCTCTGCCTTTATTTTTTTTTAGTTTAAATTTTATAAAGAAACCTTTCAAATGTAGTCTTGGGTTAATGTTTATATTCATACTGAGATATCAAATTTTTGGATTTGTTCAGAGGGCATTTATTGAAAATAGAATTTGCCTTTTATTCCCCAAAGATATTTTCACAAAGAAAAAAAGGAACCAAAACAGACACCTAATAACACCTGTAAAATTATTGCTTTCCTAAGGCAGGCAGAGTGACAGAAAGGAAGAAATTTTGTCAGTAAGTTACAGCTTTGTAATTGCCCCACTACCGTGCCTGTGTGCTCGAGAGTACCCGCCCAGGAGACATGGGTCTCTTGGTCTGTCTGGAGTCACTCCCTGAACCTTCCACGCTGAAGAAGAAAGCCACACTGAAGACACAAGGAAAATAAGTCAATCCAGTCTAGAGAAGAACATTCAGGGGAACAGAGTACCAACACCTTCTTAGAATATGGAAATAAAAAATAACTCCATCAGAGCTACCTCGCCAAGGAGCATGTTGAAAGTCCAAAATAGCACCATTCATCAGTGTCTCAGGTCCTGTGGCAGCATCTCAGTCACTTACCACGAGGAAACAATGAGTTTCAAACTACTTCTATACATCAAAAGAGTACATGGGTAAAATATAGAGATATACACACAATTGATGAACAGAAACTACTAGGCTTGTTACATCTAAATGAAATTAAAAAACAAACAAAACAAAATCGAAAAAATGGGGACTCTCAGCCTCTGCCAGAAGCAATCGGTTGCTGTGTGCATGAAGGCAGGTGTGGACCGGTTGAGTGAGAGCTGAGGGGGTTGGAGTTGTGGAGACGCCGTTGGGTCGTCGCTGTAGAGAACCAGGCCTGAAGGCCCACCTGTAAGGTTGTAAACGTGGATTCACAGTGTGAAATTCTGAGCATTTTCACTTGAGTCAGAATGAGTCAAAACTGGTTTGATGCTACCTATTTGAATGTCCACTGTAAATTCTCTAAAGCAAGGCTCAGAGTCCCAGAGTTCCTTCTTCTACTTGATGATATACACAGAAAAAATCCCATATATGATATCATGACCTCATCAATACCCATACACCATAATGCAATACAAATGGAGGTGATACACTTAAAAAGAGTGGAGGTGATTGATTTTCAGGGAGCGGTATTCACAGCTGCCAAGAGGAGTCAGGAAGGCAGCCTTGCTGTCCTCATTCTTCTTGCGGTTCACTTCCTTGGGGACAGGAAGTCTTCCCTGAAAGGCAGGAGTGTGCACACGGGACAGACAGAGAGACGATTAGTTATTCTTCTGAAACCACTTGAAAATTTGGCTTCTCCCTCCCACCTTTTATCCTTGAATGCCCGATATTTTGCAAACAGAGTGCACATATTAAACACAGTTCACCTGAATGTAAATATTAGGTTTGTGCGGGCATGAAGTGATTAAACCCTAGCCGCCTCACTCCAGTATGCTCAAGTGCTTCTCTGGGCTACACCGGCTGTAGAAGGCTCCCGCAGTCAGGCTTCCAGAGGATGCTTCTGGCATCCAAGGGGCCATGAAAGCCTGCCTTTCACCAGTCGTGTTCTGTGTGTGTGCGTGCATGTGTGTGTGTGTGCATGTGTTTGTACTGTTTTATGGCTATACTTAGGGGCTACTACTAGCTCAGTGCTCAGGGACCATGTGATACAAAGGATCAAATCCTAGGGTTTCTGTTGAGATAAATCTCTGGCCTGTGTGTGTGTGTGTGTGTATGTGTGTGTGCGTGTGTGTGTGTGTGTGTGTGTGTGTGTCCTAAAAAGTTCAAAGTAGTTTTGGCAAAGGGAAGTAATGTCTTTCATAAAGACATTAACAAACTCTTTAACTGCCTTAAAAGCATATATAACTGGCACAGAATGTCTATGTGGGCCTTCCCATCAGAACAGAAATGGGTATGCAAAGTGTTACAATGAAAATTGTGTGTGTGTTGGGGGGAGTGTGGGGTGCAGTACTTTTAAAGCAGAGAACAATGGGAAAGTTAGGTCAAAGATATTGAGATTCAGCCCATTTGGACCGACTAGGTCTATTCTAAATCTCTCCTCACCACTTGAGATTTGTATGTTTTTGACTAGGAGAATCCAACTACAGTTTGACTCAGGACCTGCTGACCACCTGGAGGACATAACTACTCACCACCAAAACCCAGCAAGTGGCCAGAGTTCATTTAAGCCTGCGGTGGGTGATACAAAATAATATAATGATGTTATATTTTGCCACAGCCAAGTTTCATGCCAAATTTAGATATGAATATAGTGAGTTGAGAACTGTGAGAGAGTTGCAGTCCAAACCTTAGTTACTGGGATTGTCTTTGAAAAATGAGCCATTGTGGCTTAAATTTTTTCTTCTCTTTGCTTGGTCACAAGTTCTAACAGGATAGTTACAATAAGTTCATTGGAAGGAATATAAGAATAAAGTGATAATATTGCTTTGTAAATTTTTACATCAGAATCTTTTAAAGTCAGGATCTCCCCCAAATTTGAAACTAAGATGTTTCAGTAGTCTCAGGGTGAACTTTTACTTCACTTGGACAAATTAAGAATTTAATGGCTGTTAATTGTCATAGGTCAGGAAGGGAAATCAAAAGTTCATAAGTTATTATAATCAGTGATCGCATACTTGACATTGCTGGTTTAGGGACTGCCTACTTCCCTGCAGACCTACCTCTACACCTAACTGAATGCCCAAAGCACTAGTCTGTTTCTGCTATAGCTGACTGATAAAAAACATGTCTTATGCCTTGTTTTAATTCCATGAAAAATGTGTACTGAAAGAAATTAAATGACTAGGATCTAAGTAATTTGAGAAAATAATAATATATAATAACATTATAATGTAATAATTATAAAACTGAATTTTCCATTTTCCACTCCTTTTTTCTTTGAAGACCCCAAACTACTGACCTTGATTCCCCTAAGGTATTCTTATTCTGGATACCTTCTTTTGGACCACACTCTGTGATACACAGGGATTATTTCTGCCTCTGCATTCAGGAATCACTCTTGACAGTGCACATGGAACCATATGGCAAGGATCAAACCCGGGTCAACCATGTGCAAGGCACATGCCTACTTGCTGTACTAGTGCTCTCATCAGACCTGCACGAAGACCGGGTGGTAGATGCCTGCATAGGACACTCTTGCAGCACCATCCCAAAGGGCCATGGCCAATAGACCTCCCGGAGAGGTGTACCAGGGAGATAAAGTCCTGAACATTTGCCTTAAGAGGCTATTAATCCCTGAGTTTTAATCCTTACCTTTCTCCCTCACATTAAATAAGGCAGGGGAAAAAAGCATTCTTATGCTATTGAAGGAATTTTGGCTTCTGTGCAAGAAAAGGAAGTATTCTGAAGAGGGGTCATAATAATATCTTATTTCTCCAGAGGTCGGGCCTTATAATAATTCAAGCAAAAATCATTTCCTACTGCCTCATCCAGCACATGTGGTCCCCAAGAACTTAGGCACTTGAGTGGGGCACAGATCCATCTGCATCCACGGGCTGGCTGTCCTACGTGTCCTTCCAGCTGACTTACCTCCAGCTGGATGGTTCTCTCTGAGGATGATTATTAGTAACAAAGCCCCCAGTTACTCAAATAATAAGTCTTTAACTAAGTAAGTCAAAATTGTTTATCTTATGATTATGTAAAGATGTGCTTTTTCACAAGGTAACTGCTTGAGCGAGGACAAGTATATTAAGCTTAAAATATGACTCGACGTTTAGGAAGAAAAGAAGTTAAAATAACAGAAGTGTTGAATCCCAGGACATACTGCTGGCCAGGCCCCTGGAGTATGCCTCAGGGGGCAAGTCCTGGGACCTTGATCAGCCTTTTGGAAGGGAAAAGGGGGTACCCCTCACACCCAGTTTCACCTCTTCATTTGATATCACCAGTATGGAGAAGGTCTGCTGAAGTCAAAATGGATCATGAGATGTGAGTGGGTGGAGTAGAAGCAAGACAAAGGTGTTCCTTATTACATCTAACCCTGAGTAGCTCAGGAGAATGTGGGCTGAGCCGACCCAACTGGTATCTGACATACTGCCACTGGCGATGAGGGGAGCTAAGAGGGTATTTTAAGAGATTTTAAAACCCAAGATTTTAACTCATTTCCGTTCCAACTCTACAAGATCAGTAAAGTCTCACTCAGGGAGAGTCAAACAAGTTTGTTCACCTGCTTTCCTGCCACTAACGGCAACCCTGACCTCCAGAAATCTTCTGAAACATTAGAAGTGATTTAAAATTATTTTTCATTGCAAACTGCCAGTTGACACACTCTTCAGCTTCTGCCTGGCAGTGAAAGATAGGGAATTGCTGAAACCACTTAATTCAGAGAAGAATGTCTCAACAGTAAAATATCCCAAACATCTGGGGAGGCCTCAGCATTGGTCAGTCATACTTAGGAAACTTTAAAACAAAAATTTTATTTAAAAAAATATTCTATTTTTCTTGATTCATTGCAAAATCAGCAGATTAGTGGTGAAATTGGTATTGACGTTTAAGGGCAAGTACAAAGAAATCCACACTAAAAAGTGGTATATTTTAATTTTTAAGAAATGGTACTAAAATCTAAAATGTCAGAAAAAATGAAAGTATGATTATAGAATGTTCTTTTAGTCTTAAAAATTAGAAGAAAGAAACTCAGTGGTTTTACATTCTTTGGATTTTGTTGCATGGGCAATGTTGTTAGGAAGTCAGAACTCAAGGAAACAAAAAAACGTCATCACCTAACATTTCTAAGTGTTCTTTTAGTTTGGCAGCCCAAGAGACAGTACAGTGGGGAAGGTGCATGCCTTGCACATGGCCCACCTAGGCATCACATATGGTCTCTGGTGCCCACCAGGAGTGATCCCAACAAGCCATGAGCACCACTGGGTGTGTAGCCCCCCAAAAAAATACACACACACACACACACACACACACACACGGTGATTCCAAAGACATAAGTACACACAAACAGAAAACCAAAATATTGACACACAGTAGCAAGGTGTCTTACCTTGGGAAGCCTCCCTTCCATTTCTTGATTGGGAAATGAGTCTTGATTGACCCAGACAGATAGCTCTGGGTAATAAATCTATAGAGACATAAAGGCACACACTGAGGTTATATACAAGGTCTACTCTGAAGCCAATTAAGCGTACCTATCTTAATTTTCCTCTATGGTAAACTTGTTTATGATCACCACTTAGAAAGTTCTTTTTTTTCTGATTATTCTGCTCTGTAAGACTTGGTGTCCTTCTGAATTTTCTAATACTCAGCAAGGTCTGGCTCGCTGTCTTCTAAGACTTACTCCAACAGAGCATAGTAAGGCAATGTTTTCTCTTTCATATGCCAAGTGGCAGCTTTACAGTGAACTAAGATAGAGGAGATCGACTGCTGACTCCCTCTCCTTCACAATGACCCCAAGAGGCAATACACGCATTTAGGTCTAAAACATTTGAAGGTTCATGCTATGATTTTGCAAACAACCTAAAAGAGGGATCCTTGCAAGATTATCACATTCCTTATGAGAAAAATGTTCCTATGAACTCATTAAATACTGGGATTTATCCTCATCGTTTATTTGAAGGCTCCAGATGATGCACAAGGTATTTAGAGGAAAAGAACAAGTAGCCTGCACTCTCTCCAGGTAACAGATACTGACAATACTACATCACTGTCTGAGAAGAGCAGCATGGGGTGGAGAGGGGGCGAGGGGACAGGCAGTGGGACATAAAGAATCCGAGAGCAGTGGCTGATGGGTGATAGGAAGGGAGTGGGTGGACAGACTGAGGGAGAGAGTAACTTCTCTGCGTATGAAGGGGCATTATCTGTCCCAAAACAGTAGTTGCTAACCAGTTGTTCTTTACCTCCACAATAGGCAGATTTGGGTCAGTTTTAATGAAGAAGTTGGCATATGAATTGTTAAATTACTACAAGACTTTAGAAAGGAAAACTGTGAACTTTTCCTTAAGAAATTTAGAAACAGCCTAAGGACCATCTGTCAGGGCTAATTCACATCAGATACAGTCCTGCTTGAGAGTCTCCAGATCTGATTCTCTAAAAACTCTAAAAACTCTAAAAATAAGATTACATTTAAGAAATACTAGTGAGGAATGACATTTCATTAATACGTTCATAGATTCATATGCCATTTTGGTTTCTGTGCGTGTGATATGCCAGGGATTAAGTCCAAAAGGTTTCACACATGCAATACATGTTTCTCTTTCATTTTTAAACTACTGAGTCACAAGCCCAGCCCATCATTTTTGTTTCTGGAAGTGCTAGGTGAGTTGACAGAATTGTTAGCCAACTGCTGCAAGATTTTCCAGATTCCAATCAATCTATTTGATCAGGGATCTGACATCGGGGATATGGTCAGCTAATTTGATTCTTTGGGATAACTCTCTTTGCCAACTCCCATAATATCTGTAGTACATTCCAGCTTGTCAAGCACTTGTGTGTACATTACCTAATTTATTCAGATGATAAGCACATGAATAATCTTTTCACTAATGAAATGGGTTATTTAACCTGCCTAAAGTCCCACTGAGCAGATGAGGACTGGAACTCAAACAGGTTTCCAGATTCTCAATTTCCATTCATGTCACTAGGCCATGACATCAACTGCTGACCCCCTCTCCTTCACAATGACCCCAAGAGGCAATACACGCATTTAGGTCTAAAACTTTTGAAGGTTCATGCTATGATTTTGCAATGATTCTGCAAGTTGCAGCACTTTACTGATCAAAAGGCTCTCCCTCCCCTCAACCTTTTTCGTGCTCAGTATCTTAAGGGAAAATTTTACCTTTTGCTTTTTTAGAAAAAAATAACCACACTAACATTCTTCTTAACCAAGAAAACAATATTGCAATCTGAAAATCACAAACTGTTTTAAAGGCTTAAAGTAAGGTATTAGCACACAAAATCCCAACTTTAACTTAATTTTAGAAATACCCCAATCTGGGACCAACTAAATTAATCTATAAAAATAGATATAAATGCTTACATTTATATAATAAAGCAATTTCCTTGTTATGGAGTTTCTTCCTTAATTTTCTGCTTGCAATATGAAAAAATGCTTAGTGTCACTCATTATAGAAATGCAAATAAAAACTATGAGATATCACCTCACACCAGTGAGAAGGGTACACATCGAAAAGAACAAAACAACCATTATTGGCACGGATGTGGTATAAGTGGAACTCTCGTCCACTGCTGGTGCAAATGTAGACTGGTCTGGCCTTTGGTAAAAATGATACAGACACTTCTCAAAGTGGAATAGGAATTTGCCTCTTATACAATCAGCAATTTCACTTCTTGGCAAAAACTGTCTAGAGAAAAGACATTTGCGCACCTATGTTCACTAGAGCACTATTCACAATAGTCAAAATCCGAAAATAACCCAAGTGTCCAAGAACAGACGACTCGGTAAGGACACCATGGTACATAAACACAAGGGAATATTATTTAGCTTTATGAAAAGATGAAATTATCAATTTGCGACCATGTGGATGAATCTGAGGAGTATGGTGCTGAGTGAAGTCCGTCAGAAGGACAGGGACAGATACAGACTGATCTCTCTCGTGTTCGGCATATGAAGTACCACAGTAAAAAAATAACAAATACTGAAAAGAAGCAGAAACTGAGAACTGGCCTTTATGAGGAAGCATGTGACCATAATAGGGGAATAGTGGAAGGTAAAAGCTGGGGTGGGGGAGGGACACTGAGACATGGTGAAGGAAGGTTGACACTAGCAAAGAGTATGGTGTTGGAAAGTTTTTTGTATGAAACCCTGGCATTATCAATATTGTCAATTGCAGTGCCTAGACTAAAACAAATAAAATAAAATATTAAGGCAAAACAAAATGTTCCACTGAGAGCCCGGCAAGCTACAGAGAGTATCGAGCCCACGCGGCAGAGCCTGGCAAGCTACCCGTGGCGTATTGGATATGCCAAAAACAGTAACAATACGTCTCTCGATGAGAGACGTTACTGGTGCCCCCTCAAACAAATCAATGAGCAACGAAAAAAAAATTAAAACTTTAATAAAAATGCATGCAAATACTTAGTAGGCACATAGGCATAATAAAAGAAAAAAGATGTACATTATTTCTGTGTTCATGTGTCTTTCTCTAATATCACATTTTAATAAAATGGCACTGCTTTAGCATTTAACTAGATTCAATGCATCAATATCAAAACCACCCAAATCTGATTTGCCTAGGGGAAAATATAACATGCTTTTTAGCAATTATTCTAATTATTGTTACAATTTGTTTTCCAAGAGCTTTCCTTTTGGTTAAGAAAAACACTACAATAGTTTTTGTCAAAGACTTAGGAACATGACTAGGAAACATGCTTTCCTGTCTCATATGTGATCTTTTAAATCATTAATTTGGTTTCCAATTGAGCAAGAACATTTCCAATTTGGCTTTTTTAGTGCCTGAATCATGTTATCATTGTCTCCTTTAGGAAAAATGAATGCCACTTGTGACCTCGTGGTAAAAAGCCTTCCTGTCTCCTTCAAAGTCAGACCTTTTAGCCAAGAATATCAGAGAATAGAGGAAGCTGTTAACTTCTTCAAACCTGCTTGACTGGTCTCTAAGAAAGCATAACCAGGGACAATGGAGCACAGACAACAGATATTTAAACATTTTTTGGATGGGGGGCAGGGAACCATTATTGGAAGGAGCTTCTATCTATATTACAATCTTGCCTTAAGACTCTAAACTGAGGACTTTCAAAGATTATTTTACCCTTGCTCTCAAATGACACAGGATACCTTTGTCCACACATTCATTCACTTGGGTGTGCACTATTAAGTTCTGAAATGACAAGAAAAGAAATACAGTTCCTGTCTTCAAGGAATTCATGTCTAGGGGTGGAGATAACCAGAAATAGATCCACAGGAATATTTTATGAGTATGTTAATGGATGAATTGTGTTCCTCTCAAATCTATATCTTGAAGTCCTAACTTGTAAATATCTCAAAATGAGATTATTTTTTGAGATAGGTTACTAAGAAGAGGCAAGTTAAAATTTGGTTATTAGGACAACTTTAATCCAGTGTGGTTAACTAGCAGAGAAAAGACTTTGTGAAGAAGACAGCCATCTACAAGACAGGAGACCTCAGAAAAACAACCCTGCCAGCACCTTGTCCTCAGACTTCTAGCATCCAACACTGTAAGAAATTAAATGCCTATTGCTTAAGCCATCCATTCTGCAGTGCTCAGCTATGGTAGAACCCAGCTAGCTAGCTTCGGCTGCCCTAGCGGACTAACACAGCAAACCAAGTTCAATTTGTAAAAGGTTATGTTAGATACAATTGCTGTATCTGTATGAATCAAAATCAAGATTTAGTCAAAGATCCAGTACCACTAAGACCAGAGGAATGAGGTGTGGCTGGCCTAGTAGGGGCCCTGTGGCTGCCTGTCAAGGAAGCCAGCTGAGAGGTAGGTGCAGTGGACTCAATGTAGAACAGCAGCCAGAGCAGGGTATCTCTCTGGAGCTCTCAGTGTCCACAGCAGGGCCACACCAATGTTGTTTTTCTAAATACAATTCAGAATATTAGGAGTTGAGAGTGACCCTGTGATGGCCTGGAGTTAATGAGGCGGATATCCAGCTTTTACATCGTCCATTTCATCTCTTATATTTCATTTTTATGATTTTCATGAAAACCAATTAAACTGATGTTTTCTTCTCTAAACATCACTGTGTTCTTTCAGTTGTTGCTTTGTATCTCAGTAAGTACATGGGAAATACGCATGGGAATACTTCAGAAATGATCTTCTTATTAAACATTCACAAAAGTAGTATGTTTTTTTATTTTGTTTGTAGTGGTGCGTTTGGGCCATGCCTAGCGAATCTCAGGAGTCACCCCTGTTTCTCACTCAGGAATCACTCCTGGCCAGGCTCAGGGAATTATATGGGATGCCAGTGATCAAATCCAGCTCAGCATCCTACAAGGCAAGTGCCTTACCTGCTTTACTATTGCTTAGGCACAAAAGTAGTATGTTGTTTTAAAACTGCTTTCTACGTTAAAAAATATGTCCTCTAGAATGGAGGGGATGGGAATGGTGCGGACAAGAAGTGAAAACTGCAGCAATGAGAGGGAGCTGCATGAGACTAGGGGTCAACCATTAAGGCATGGGGAATCCCTAGGAAAAAAATAAGGTCTCCTAGGGAGCTATGGTTAGTAAGGGCTGAGAAACATTTTTCTAGAACACTGTTCTTTCAGAAGCTGGTTAGAAATCAGTATCAAGTCATACCCTAAACAATGAGAAAACGTGAGTGTTTGAGAAAATACAGAGCAGAGGGAAATTCTACTATTTTAAGCTGAAGAACATGCCAAGAATTTGCTTGAATTCTGGGGAAGTTAAAAAGTAGTTTTAACTTTTCGCAATAAATATACCACTACATATGTGCAATCATATATGTAGTGGTATATTTACCACTTTAAAAATGCAGCTTTAAAAATGCTGAAAATGAAAAAATGCTGTATTCATTCACTATTTGATTTAAATACAACTGATCCAAGGAACAACAATTTGTTCAGTTATACTAATCATGATTAATAAGTATTTAAGATACTTATTAGTATCTTGTTCAGTTATACTAATCATGATTAATAAGTATTTAAGATATTCATGAGCAACCCAGGTAAGACCATTTTTAGGTACATCTATCACAGTATACTAGTTAAATACAAAATATTAATACTGCTGCATGTTTCATTCTTTTTATTTCTTCCCTCCCTCTTTTCCTTCCTTCCTAACTGGTTTTACAGTCTACAGAATACAGAGTTAAAACTAATTTCACGAGGACAGAGTGACAGTACAGTGGGCAGGGCTTTTGCTCTGCACATAGCAGCAGGTTCAATCTCCAGGCTCTCATATGGCGCCTTGAGCACACCAGAAGTGATCCCTGAGTGCAGAGCAAGGAGGAAGCATTGAGCACCACTGGCTGTGGCCAATTTTTTTTTAATTTACCTTAAATGTATAAAGTAAAAGTTTCATTTTTAAAGTGTATAGACTTGGGTTGGAGCGATAGCACAGCGGGGAGGGCATTTGTCTTGCACAGCGGGGAGGGCATTTGTCTTCCAGGTTTTATTCCCAGCATCCTATATAGTCCCCCGAGCATCACCAAGAGTAATTCCTGAGTGCATGAGCCAGGAGGAACCCCTGTACATCTCCGGGTGTGACCCAAAAAGCAAAAAAATAAGCAAACAAACAGAAAATAAAGTGTATAGACTTACCAATGATTATTAGGTGGTATTTAAATTAGAAAAGTAAAGTATGGGAATCAAGAGATCAATCCTTCAAGAGCACCCCACCAACCTCCACGGCAAACTAGATTATGCCTGAAAGTCCCTTTTCCCTGTTTTGGTTTTTGGCACACTTGGCAGTGCTCAGTACTTACAGCTGGCTTTGTGCTTAGGGAGTCACTCCTGATGGTGCACAAAGGGGCTGGGTAAGGTGCTGGCCTTGCACATGACAGTATCTCTGCTCTATATTCCAGCCACCCCAAGATCCCCTTTTAAGCCTTTAAGGCCTTTAAATGTTTCAGCATTATCTAGTTATTTTGCAGCATTCAGAATTGACTTAGAGGCTATAATCCATGTACACACTCCATCTAGAAGCTCGTGTGAAGGGCTGGAGAGGCTGCACAATGGTTGAGATGGTTGTGTTGCAAGTGGTGGGCCTAGGTTCCATCCCAGGCATCACATCTATGCCCCAAGCCTTGCCAGGAGTGATCCCTGAGCACAGTTGTGTGTGGCCCTAAATCCATACCCCCCAAAACAAGAGTTGAGTACAAACATACCTCCTCTTGATGCATGCTGAAAGTAGATAATGGACCAAACATGATGACCTCTCAGTGTCTGTGTTGCAAGTCATAATGCCGAAAAGCAGAGAGAGAGTATGGGGAACATTGTTTGCCATGAAGGCAGGGGGAGGGTGGGAAAGTGGGGGTATATAAAGGATATTGGTGGCGGGGAATGTGCATTGGTGGAGGGATGGGTGTTTGATCATTGTGAGATTGTAACCCAAACATGAAAGCTTGTAACTACCTCACATTGATTCAATAAAATTAAAAAAAAAAACACCATATCTCCTCTTATTTCTACTATTGTGTAAAATTTGGGTTTAAGTACTTAGTACTTATTCTAAATTTCTACTTTTCTCCATTTACTGTAATATGTCTTGAGAGAGATGATTAGATGAAAACGACCCTCCGAGACAAAACCCTCCTGCTGGTGTGCAAGATACCCCATGCCCTGCTGACCCAGTGGAGAAGCTGCTAGGAAGAGATTGCATGCCTTAGTCTCAGTACATAACTGAACTTATTTTATATATAAAGTGGGTTTCTACATGCTTAAAGAATGCACATTCATGGCCTTTTCTGCCTTAATAAGGTTGGGCATCTATCCCAGCCAGGTAAGAAAGGAGACCCGCAGATGCTGAGCCTGAGTAATTCATTATTTGAGCAGCAAAGAAATATATTTCATAATCTCTCTGCCAATTAAACAGTGTGTGTGTACATGTTCTGTTCTGCCTAATTAGGTGGGAGGTTGTGAAATCTAATACTACATGGGAGAGTTTGTGTGCAGTAGACATGCACTTCATTTCTGCAAACACCTTTGAAGTAGTGCTATTAAGAATCTTGCTCAAGAGCTTCTCTGCTCCCAGGTGTTAGAAGCCATGTGAGATGGTAGAATGTAAACTGAAACCATAAATAAGTCTCAAGGATCATTTTCTCTGAACAGCATTACATCAGAGATTAGATGGTACTAAAGAAGATGCATTGAGCCATTTCTCTGGAGACCCAGTCTGAGAGATGAGTCTACTCCTGAGTGTGCTCGCAGATCATGCACCACACACAAAGACCAAGGGCTAAACACAGAGGATACTGAGCCATTCAGATAAGGTGAGGAGCTGCTGTATGTCTTTTGAGGGATGGAAGTGGTTAGTAGGTGCCTGCATTGACAAAAAACTCTGGTCTAGGAACCAAGTCGACCAGCAGTGACTCCACCTTCAGTGCCATGCACATATGTCTCACACACAGACACACACAATAGTTGGCTGTGGTGACGACCATGATCACAGGGGAAGCGTGCAGCACCTGGCCATTATCAGTCACCCTCCTGCCAGGATGCTGAAAACAGGCTTCCATTTTTCCACGGCCTCACACATGCTCACTGCACACTTGAGGGAGTGGGGAGACTACAGAGCTGACACACCAGGCTTACTCTGTGGCGCCTATGCCCACTGGGGCACAGTGCATGTCCACCGGGGTTTAGTAATGCAGCAGGCACTGGGCGGCCTGACCCAGTCTTCGCTCTGTCCTCTGGGTTGTCTGAAGCAAGCTGCAGGCCTGAGGGTGCACCCTGCTGACTCACTGCTCGTGATGGAGCCATCTTGAGAGACCCTGATGAGTACTTGGGAACCTGACTGCTTTGGAGTTTTAGTTCTGGATTTCAACTAGGCAGAGAAAGGAAAAGGAAATCTCTTTGCTGCCAACAAAATGAAAACATTTACATGTGGAACTCATTGTCAGCACAAAGAGCTTTCACACCACTCGACCACAATTTCAGATTCTGTTGGGTTGCTAAGTTTTTTCAAATTTTATTTCAAAGAAGGATAATAAAGACTTTCAGGAGAGGAATGATTCAAGGCATGGGCAAGCTACCAACAGTTAACAGAATTATCTGACTTCGTTTTGCCACTGCCCTTGAAAGCCCTTGGTTCTCTGTGTTTCCAGGGCAGGGTGCCGCCCAGTGGGCTCATTTAGCTTGGGAAATGAAAGGTCTGCAGCAAACACTTGTATGCACAAACTCTTCTCATCCCAGCCTCATTCCTTTCCAATTGGAACATACATAGCACAAAGCCAAGCCACCTAAAGGCTCCATAAATCCAAAAAAGGGAGTTACTGATCGAGGAATTCTCAGACTCCTGCCAAGGCACCCTTCCTGGGCTGGAGGTCAGCCTAGGGCAGTAATCAGAGCCCAACTCTGGACGACACTCAAGGAATTAAGTGCAACACTTCAAATCTGGATTTTTAATAGGCAATTTTTCTTTTCACTAAAGACAAAACAAAGAACAAGCAGCAGATAGCAGCCCAAGTCAATTAGGGGGGCGGGGGGAACACAAGAATAAAACTTGGATGCCAGATTCTCAGGTGTAACTAAGAGATTTTCATACAAAGAGAAAAACTAAAGCAGCTTTTAAAACTCTGATTTAAGATTATGTGGTTTTTGAAGGAACAGTAAAAAACTGACGACCATAACACGAAATATTTGTTCTTTTCATAAAAATACTGACCTATGTTAACTAGAAGCAAAACAGAAGAGAGAGGAAAAAAGAAACAGAGGGATAAAAAAGAGAGGAAAAAAGAAAGAGAAAGAAAGAAAGAAAGAAAGAAAGAAAGAAAGAAAGAAAGAAAGAAAGAAAGAAAGAAAGAAAGAAAGAAAGAAAGAAGAAAAATAAGACTCTCAGGCATTTAAGCAAAACATAAGCTCCCCCTTGCCACATGACCCCAACACATAAATGTTAATAAAATCTTTTACCTCCCTGGAGTAGAACTGGAGGAAATATTTGCTTAACACATTGGGTTCCAAGTCTAGACCAACCTTATTCCCTTATCAAAATTGCTTTTCATCAAGATGTTGGAAACAGTATATCTTGGGTTCTTTTTTTTACTTTTAAGATACTTAAAAAATAAACACTCAGATTGTGCCCCAATATGCCGCAGTGCAGTTTTGAATGTTTGAACACCATTTTCTGTCCTAAATGAAAAGTACTAACGCTGTTGATAAGCTTTCCAGTAACCAGACATCTAGAGTTAGCAAGATTTTATCCAAGCACATTCCAAGGTTAACGGGACACACCTAGATTTGCTTTTATTAGTTGGTTTGAAACATTTCAGGTATGCTGAGTTTTGCCTACTAATACCGAGAGAGTTTCCTGCCCACATGGGAGAGCCTCGCAAGCTCCCCATGGAGTATTCATATGCCAAAACCAGTAACAATGATGAGTCCCATTCTCCTGACCCTGAAAAAGCCTCCAATGTGGCACCATTGGAAAGGATGAGTAAAGAGAGGCTGCTAAAATCTCAGGACTAGGACAAATGGAGACGTTACTGAGACCAATCGAGAAATTCGACGATCAACGGGATGATGATGATGATGATGAATATCTAAAAAGTGATAATAAAAATGCCATTTCTTCCCTTTCCTCTTGTCCTAACGGCTATGTTACACATAAAAATCTGACAAATGTGTTCAATATGGAAGGATAAAATCCTCAAAAAACATTCTCTCTCTCCCTTTCTCTCTCTCTCTCTCTCTCTCTCTCTCTCTCTCTCTCTCTGTGATATTTTGGGGCCATATCCAGCAATGTTCAGGATTATTCCTGATTCTGTGGAAAGGGATACTGGTGTTTCAGGGTCAAATACCCTATCCACTGTATCCACTGTACTATCCACTGTACTATCTCTCCAGCTCCCAAATTCTCAAAAATTCTATTTCTTCTTGGGCCAGGGTAATAGTAGAAAGGGTAGGGGACTTTCCTTGCATGTGGCTAACACAGGTTTGACCTCTGGTATCCCATGTTATCCCCTGAGCCCACCAGAAGTGATCCCTAAATGCAGAGCCAGGAAAAAGTCCTGAGATTTGTCATATGTAGATCAAAAACAAATAGACAAAAATCCATTTGCTAAAATCTTCTATCAAAGGCTAATGAAGAAAGTATTTATTTAGGCAAGGATTTTTGATTTTTCATGGTCTAGAATCAGTTGCTTTCGTTTGAGGACTAAGGTTTCCAGAAAGTCTTTATTTATTCCCTGTGTGCTCCTCCCCAAGGAGCTGTCTCAGCTCACCCTGTGGCCAGCCTCACTCCATTCCAGAAAGCAGCACTCAGTTCACACCTCAGTGTCTGTGCTGCCCCATTATGGCCCTTTACACACATATATCTCCAAAAGAAAATAGAATAAGAAGAGAATACCAAATTTGGAGAAAACGTAGCTTCTATTGCAGGAGCAGGTTAAAATTGGTTTAATCAGAGGCTCGCTACTATCATTCTTATAAGAAGTTGGGTAAAATAGGGAAAATATAGTGTCATCAATGGGTCTATTAGAAAGCATCTTGTAGATGTGCTAAGATCAATAGGAGATTTTTAATAACATGTTTATATGCTGTGAAAACTAGCAAAACAAGAAAAAGATATACATATATATACATGTATATAAATAATATAGATATTAGATAGATAGATTTTTGAGTGAGCATGGTCAGATTCAGCCCAAGGCTCACCGACGCTGGCAAACAGAGAATTTGGGGGCGGGGATGGAGGGGGTAGTTCGCATCCAAATCAGTAAGATGCTTTGAGCTGGAAGTCAACCAAAGAAACAAATACCTAGTTATGAAAGTTATTGCAAAGAGAATGTCAAATTAAAAAGCTGTATTAAAGTGACCAGTCATACTCTGATGCTCTAACTTGAAATAAAAGCATGGGAAATTCAGATCCACTTTTCAAGTCCTAACAGTCCAAGAGAATCCTTGGACCAGACCTTATGTGATTTTTCCCCTCAGTCTTTCTTCCTTGTGAACCAAGAACTCTGAATACTACATGAAAGTTGTTAGAATCCATTTGGATTATGGTAATTTGGAGAGATGATCTTTGTGTGTGGAAATGCAGCATCAATCACAATGTTTCTTATTTTGTTGTTTAGTTTAGACATGTTTTACGGTGCACCCACTTCATCTCTGCAGTGCTTTGCAAAGACAAAAAGACATCTATTTATCTATCAGTCATCTATCATCTATCATCTGTCTATGTATCATCTATCATCTATCTGTCTATCAAACTGTTACACACAATGCTGGCAGCGGTGTCAGACAAACAGGTTGGCATAGTTGTTATTCTTACCACTTCACAAAAGAACGTTCTGAAGAGAGCAGTTATGGTACCTACCTGCCCTTGGTCAAAAAACCAAGAAATGAAGGACACATTATAAAGTCAGTCTCTCCCCTCTTCTCTAAGTCTCATTATCCACTTTCCCTGCCACTGCCCCAGCAGTCCCTGGAGTGCTTAGTTCTCCCACCCCTGGGCTGCAACTGGGCATTTCTGCTGAGTGCCTTTATGAAGACATTTGTGCAAATTTCTAATCCACTGTCAAGAGGAATTTCTCCCCCAAATATCTGCTGCTCTCTGATAGTGTCCGTGTTTTTCTGATAAATAGCATCCCTCAGAAATGACTACGACAGGGGAAAGTGGACACTCTAATAGAGGGTAGAGTGCTGGAACATGTGGGCCTGAAACCCTGCCATCAGCAGTATCATAAATCATGGTGCGTAAAATTCCAAAAGAGAAAACTTCAACACTGTGTGAAGACACCAGCAAGTTGATTCTCCTGTGTCCAGGTGGGGATCTGGCAGCAGGGGGAAGACTAGTCTGGGTGGCTGGTGGTTGCTGTTGTTTGTTTTAGTAGTCCAGGGATTGAACTCAGGGGATCATGCACAATCAGGTGTTCTGACAGAGAGGCAGTGTGCAAATGATCTAGACCAAGAATTCAGGGGAAAAAAAAAGTAACCCCCTTCTTCCAATTCCATCTGGGAACTTAAAATATATGTAGCAGAAACTCATATAGTTGCAAACAGAGAAAAATAAAAAGGAGATGGCAAACACACCATCATTAACTGTGACCAACACAAAGCTATCGAATAGTAAATAATAGGTCAAGTAGTAGTTTATGCCCTGATCATAGTAAAGGACTCTTACAATCACACCAAAAATGCAGTGATGTGGTGATCTACTGAGGTCTAAACAATGTAAGAATAGCTGATTCACTTTGCTAGAATTCACATGATCAGATGAATTGTCTCAGTGATGCCAAAGACGTTTAATTTCTAAATCAAATGTAACTGTGAAAGCTCATATAAATTAAAGTTTAGAAAATTAAAGTTTAGAAAGAAACCTTCATTGAGGATGAGGGTGAGGGAAGAAAAAGATTAGGCATACTGAAGATAAAATGAAGATATAGCTCTCAGACCTTGATAACAAGATCTGAACAAGTTGAGACTCCATTACCCAGAAGGAGCAAAATATTCAAGGACCAGGAGCCTTCCTGATGTATAGTTATAACTAAGCAGAGGGCAGCAAGAAATGGAGGCTTGACAAGGGTTCAGGACATTCAGACTTCAGAAAGTCAAATTCAGTTAATAAAGCATCAGAATTATGAACAAGCTGTGGGGAAGATCCAAAATTCATTGAACTGGTTGAGTATATAATCTCAACTGTCCAGTAAATTAATTCAAGTTTTACTAAAACTTTCTTCACATACAGCACATTAGAGAATTTGGTAATGGCTTTCAATCTAACTGTACAACTAATTTCTCATTAGATTGGGCTCAGAGTGTCAAAGAAGCAAACACATTTCCCCCCAAAGATTTTAAAATCAAATCATCAAATCCTAGGAAATTTATTCAAGAAAAATATTGGCTAGTTAATTGATTCCTCTTTGCAACATGTAATTCTCTCTTCCTGATAATGGATGTTTTCATATAGTGGTCTGTTCATCTTTTCAGTTAGTAGGACCTGAGTCCCTAAAGTATAGCAGATGCCAGGCTATGTCTAGCCTGGTATGCCAAATCCACATCCACAATATAGCATCATTAGTAATGCCCACAAACATGTAGATTAGACTTTCATGTCACGGTCCCCATACGTCTCTAGGTATTTTTCACCAGGATGACTTAGTAAAGGGCATGAATAGCATTTTGTGGGGAAATATTTAACAACAACCCTTAGGTTATATTCATAGGTATCTTGGCCAGCAAGTTTTATCTAGCCAACTACTGACAAGTTTTTCCTTGAATATGTTTGCCAAAGATGCACTATTTCTCCCTAATGTTTGTTCTTTCCAACCCAAGACTAGAATCTGTATTTGATGATGACTTTACCCCCCAAAAGTGTCTTTAAAACATCTGAATCCATTTTAAACACAATTTTTGTAGAATTATCTCTGTTCCGCCACTGGACTGCAGTACTTTTCCTTGCTGGAATTGTATCAAACACAATTCAGACAGGAAGGCTGTTACCTGCCCCAGTAATCAAAGGATGTGTGTGTAATAAAGATCTGAGTAAAGGCTAACAGGAATGAAGAGCCAGGCCTGGGGGTGTAGTGTGTGGAGGGGGGCATGCTATGAAGTGCCCTCTTGTTTTAATTGCTTATTGGTTTGAGCATTTGGCTCAGAATTTTTTCTGGTAATGACTGCTTGGTAATTTTCCCTTTCTTTCCAATCAATCACTATGGTTCCTAATTTCAGGTTTAAAAGGGGAAAAATAGGCCTTTCTTCATTGGTAACATTCTCTATCTTTTCTTTCTCCTCAAACATGAAAAAAGCTGTGACTTCTTTTTTATAAACACTTGTATTTGTATTTCAGTCTATAAAAGTAATAAGGGACAAGAAATCTAAAATGAATGGGAATATGAAAATATCTCCAGATAGCTAATCTTAACACTTTTGTTTTGTTTTGCTGTGGCATCACACTCTTCCTCGCTCAGGACTTACTTTTCGTTCTACACTCAGGAATCAGTCGCGGTGGGCTCAGGGATCCTATGGGATGTCTTTGATAGAACCCAGACAGACTGCACGCAAGGCAAGTGCCCCACCTGCTGTACTGTCCCTCTGGCTCCAAACACTTTTCAGGTAAAAAAGTTTGGATGGAACTGTTCTAAAGAACTGTCTTTGTGTTTTCTTTTTATCCCCCTTTGATTGTTTTCAGGTCACAACCAACTGTGCTCAGGACTTATCCCTAGCTCTGTGCTCAGGAATCACTCCTGGCAGTGCTCAGGGGACCAGATGTGGTGCTGGGGATGGAACTCGGGTCTGCCATGTACAGACATGTGCCCTTCCTACTCTACTGCCTCTCTAGTCCCAGGACAGTTATTTTGTTGATGAATACTTTATTCCCATGTTTAAGAGGAACAGATTTTGATCTGCTGCCCAAGTCCAACTTCTGAGACACAAACTGTAGCTGCTGGAGGGACATGATCAATAACTAAGAGCCCCTTTAATAAAGGGGTGCTCTCCATTAGCACTCTGGATGAGAAGTGTGACTCTTCCTAGAGAGTCCTTTTTCAGCAGATCACACCAGAGGAAACTTCTAGACTTTTCTGGAACCCCTTCTATCTAAGGGAGTATAAAAGGAGCACAGAATGTAGGCATTTAATCTTTGGTTAATTCACTTAACTCTTTCCCAGCCTTTCTCACATGGGGTTTTCTTAAACATTTGGCAAAAAGGGCTTTCAAGCAGTTAAATCATCCACATGTGCCCATCTTCTCTAGAGCCCCTTTATAATCAGAACTGTCACAAATTCCTAGTATTACACTGTTGGTGGTCATAAACGTCGATGAGCTACATGGACCTGCTTGGATATGAGAAACCTCCATATAGTCCTGACTCGAGTGGCTGGTTCTAGGGGTAGTCTCATGAAGAAGTTGTCATTCTAGTTCAGTTTGAAAGATTCACTGTATTTTGTGAGGAACAGCCTTTTTAAGGTTAAGCAAGCAAATGCACAAAAGGAGGGACTTCTAAGCACATTCAGTTTCTCTAAAGAAAATATGCTCCCTCCTAGAGAGAAATAAAGAACTATTTCTCATAGTTACTAGACTAGGTGTCCCGCAGAGAAATTCAGTTTCTAAGGATCTAAACAGTAGTTGGGAGAAAAAATAAGCATGAGGTGGGAAAAAGGTACAAGAATTCAAGGAACAATGCTTACTTACTTTACGTCATTCTTGCTGAGAGACCCAGTGATAACTCCAACTTCAATGAAGGTGCTAAAAGAACTACTGAAAACATTTTGACATAAAATTCATGCATCTGAGTGCTATATCCAGAGAAAATTCTAAAATATCAACTATTGGGCCAGAGTGATAGAACAGCAGAGAGGCCTTGCATATGGCTGCCCCGGGTCCAATCCCTGGCTTCCACTATGGTCCCTGGAGCCCACCAGAAGTGATCTCTTAGTACAGAGCCATGAGTCAGTCCTGGACATGTCCAGGGGTGGCCTCCAAACAACAAACAAACAAAAAAGCATATGATATCACTCTATGATCTTGGCTTTCCCAAACTATTATGTATTATTTGATGAAATTCCTTCTGGATGGTGTGCAAACTACTGGCTGTAGCCGGCAGGCCTCAGGTCATAAACAATTTTAGGAAGATGTCAAGGTTGGCTTGAAAACTTGGTAAGTGTGCCTCACTGATCAGAAAGAGAGAGAAATCCAGCTGGGTACATGTGTCCACAATGGAGCAGGATGAGGCTGCACCCAGCAAGACTCACAGGGGTGGCATGATACTCATTTCCCACAGCCTATCAAACTCTCTTGGATCAAATGGACACTGCTGAGTCTGCTGGGCCGGGCCCAGAGGGGCCCTCACTCTCTCAAGAGAAACAGATGGATCACATCCCTTGATGCCCTCTGATTCCTTTCAACTCAGGATCTCCTACTACTCCTTTACAGCCCAAGGCAGCAAGAAATTAAGCTTCTCTTTAGCCAAATCTGTGTGTGTACGTATATGTTTGAACATGTGCGTGTATGTGCTAACATCCATAGTGACTTACTGACTCTCTTCCTTATCTGGCATGATGAACAGTGAGAGCCATTGGCCATCTGAGTGACTGCCCTGGGCAACTTCGGAAATGCAGGCTCAGGCCCAAGATCACCCTTGTTGTCCAGGCCTCACCTGTGAAGTCTGTCTGGGATGATAGAGAAGTGCATGGTGGACCAAGACACCCGCTGCAGCGGGGGAGGGCCATGCTCACTCCTGCATCATACTTGTCACCGTCCTCCCTCTCCCTGAGACATACTGCTCCACTGCTTCCCACTTACATGGACCAAACATGGGGGGAGCAGGGAAGCTGCCCGGAGGACACAGGAACATCAGTGGAAGTCAGGGTACATGGCCGAGCTCAGGGAGCTGGCCACGCACACCAAGACCATGACTGGTAACCAGAGAATGACAGAGGGGTTACTGGGATAAGTGACACAGAGTGTGGGGGAGGGCCATGTGCATTTCAACGAGGGCTGGAAGTGTGTGCAATAACTTGGTATATCAATGTCAGAAACTTGAGCACCATTGCAACCCTATTATCTAAACTATAATAACATTAATAATTTTTAAATTTTGTTTTTAATTTTTATAATAACATAAAAATTAAAGAATGATTAAATAAATATAATCATAAATCCTTTTTGGGGGGAGGGGACTCTTCAGCAACACTCAGGGGCAGAGCTACATCACACAGTTCTAAGGGGACCATGTGGCATGAGGGATCAAACTCAGGAACTTGCATATCTCGGCAGATGCTCTCTCACTAAAGCTAGCTCCTTCAGCCTAACTCTGATAGTCTTAATTATTCTTTAATTTTAACTTACTAAGGACAATAGATTAGCAAGTACAATGGTCTAGAGAAAAGAAGTTTAATAAAACATAGTACCTGTTCTCTAGGTTTCAGATCTTGTGTTGAACACACCAATTGTAGACAAAACACTGTATTTTAACATTCTGAGTGTCAAGGTCAATTATCAACATCTGCCACAGGTGTAGCAGAATTTGGGGGTGGTCTATATGCCATATATTAGGCATCTTTACCTCAGAGTTAATTTCTTCCTGATAAAGGTTTTATCCCACAGCCTCTAGTTCTGAGTCCTCAATGACATTTTACCATTTAGCACTATACTGCATTGCATTGTTAGGTTTTTCTGCATTTTAGACTCCCAAAAATAAAATTTAAATCCACTGAAGTAAAAGTCAAATGTAAAAAAGAGCAAATAAAATGCTCAAAAAGTACTTCTTTAACTGACATGAAGCTAGATGCATAATCCCCCTGCATCTCCTCATTCTCTGCAATACTTTTCGGCATGTCACTTTTATGTGCTTGGGATCACTTTCCTATCACAGGATAGACTTACACAGGAGGTAAGTGAAGGTTCTCAGCCCTCACTGAGAGGAATGCAATAGTATTGGGATTCTATACAAAGGGAGATTTTTATGGCTACAGAGAAAGCTTCTGTGAGCTTAGTGTATCATCACTGAACCCAGTCTAGTGATTCTGTGAAGCCTAGTGGCTAGACTCTCAGTAGCTTCTCAGCACGGTATTAGAAGCTGGTAAAAATGTGAGCAACTGCAAGTTATTCTCTTTTGTCAAATGGCTTTATGTCCTGTTTTGACAGGGGAGCCTACACTCAACAGTGTCTTGGGTTCCTGGAAGCCCACGGACCATGCAGTGCCAGGATGGAACCCAGGGTTCCTGCAGAAGCACTTGCTTCAGGTTGGCTTTATATATTCCTTATAGTTATTTTCCCCTGTTAATAATGAAAATTAATTTTCTATATAGACCAAAATTTCATTTACTTCAACTTTCAGCCTTTCAGAAAAAGATGAGATTACAAATTACTTCTAGCTCAGAACAAACATTATTCATTAAACGTCAATTTTTTTTTTTTTTTTTTTTTTTACCCCTTCCCTTTGTATCTGGTTGTGAGTTAGAGGAATCCTCTTTTAGCTTGCCTGGGATGGCATCTCTAGGTTCTGTAGTCCTGGATTTTTTGCAAGGTTTGTGTTGGTCTAGTTTACTGGTTGGTCCCTCCCTCATATGGTCCCAGAACAGGGACCTGAAACTGACCTGGAGTTGTTCTAGGTCAGAGCAAAGTAGCAGCGTGTGAAGGGAGAGGGGTGGGGAGGGGAGTGTGGGGTGAAGGATGGAGAGTTGGTTTGGCTTACCACTTGTAAACGTCAATTTTTAAAAGCCCAACTTAATAGATATTAACATGCATGAACTAAATATTTACTGAACTTCCAAAATACAGTAGATGAGGTTTATAAACTCCCTCTGGGAACCTACAATTTAGTTGGTCAACAAAGAAAATGCAAATGATCAAACTAGAACACAGGAGAGTATGGTTTAGTGTCATACCCAGATTAATACCTTGTCATTGTTACTAACTAAATTGATATTTAGAGTTTAGCTGAGAGCCACAGTAAGGCATACAGCCCAAACCATAAGAGCTGCTAATACTTGTCATGCACTTACAGATCAATTTCTGAATAACTGCCACTTTTTAAACCACAGAAATGAAAAAAATTGAAGCTGCCCCTAGGTATAAAATATGTCTAGCAAAATGCATTTCAGATTAAACTTAGACCCAATAAATGATATATTTAGCAGTCATAATTTCTAAAGATGTAGGCTGAGATTTATGGGTGACATGCTCTCTAGTTCAAAGCATAGGAGCAGTTTAAAATTGAAATCTTGTTTTTATTAGCCAAGATGACACAGTCTAAGAACATTCATACGTTGTCCTCTGGTATATTCAAATTGGATCTGCTGAAAAGGTTTCCTGATCCCTAGTCTTTTCCTGTGTCACAAAGGAATCACACAAGTAATTCCCACTTTTTTAATCACTCCAGCACCATACTGAATAACCAAGATGAATTAGGCAAAAATCAAGGTTTTTGTCTCTTAAGCAAATCAGTCAAGATCACTACCTCAACTCTCCATTTCACTTTGGCAATTAGAATAAGGCCTCAAAGTTGTGGTCTTAACCACTGGTCTATAGATCTATAAATGGTTGAAAACCAATACCAAGCAAGGCATAGCACTAAAAATAATAGGCAAAACCAAGGATAGCACAATAGTTATTTCAAAGAACTGCAGTCAGACCAATACAGAGGACTACTTACTGTATAGAACTCATAATCTGGAAGTTATTCATTTAAATTAGCAAAGGATTCACATTATAGAAGTGTATTTTCCAAGTTTAGAATTATTTGTCTTGGAATTTAAATCCTCAAATCCTTTAGTATATTAATGAAGATCTGATTTACGTATTACTTTTAAAGAATTACTTCAGGTTAAAATAGAATAATACCTTGAACAGTCATTTACTCAGCGATTTCTTATCAAATACTGTCTCTGACTTGTGTTATCTACATAGCTTAAGAGGAAAATGGAATGGAGTGAAACCTAAGTAGACCTTCCCTAATTCACCAATTTCACACTTCTCGCACCAAGGGGGAAGCCCAGTGAAAGAGAAAATAAAAAATAAAATTACCTTTCCTAGGTACTCTTCAGTAGCTCCCCAATCAAGAATCACTGTGTAACTTGTAATTTTGAATCCTAAAATCACACAGCTATCAATAGGAAGGGCCCATTCCTCCTCAGTCTTTGTCTTCTCTTTGAACAAGGGAGCCTTATGTTAACAGATTGTTGACAGTCTCCTAGTAAACCCAAGAATGCCACTTCAGGCTGCACAGAAACTCCATGATCAGTTCAATGGAGTCCACTCATCATTTTAAAAAGCTCAGCATCAGCATCAGGGATAATGGAAATTGTTCCTATTCCTTCCCAGGACGCCATTAAAACACACAAACTCATTCTTTAGATGCCATAGTGACTACACCTGAGCCATATACCCAGAGGCAAGTTTACTGTATAATGGGTAACGGGGTTAAAATCAGGATTTAACCTTGATATTGGATTACTCTTAAAAAATTATTCTACAAGATCACCTACTCATTTGAAATTTTTTCTCCTTGACCTATCTGAAGCAAATGCCTCTAAAAGAAATATCTAAGCAAATACTATGGGTATATGTATCTTAAAGATTAAAACAGTAAAAAAGATTAACATAAAGAGATACTATAGGCCTCTCAAGACTCATAATGTACTATTAGTTGCAAAAACAAACAAATTAATGGAAAAGACATATTTACTAGAAATTAGGAAGTTGTGAAATGAGTTCCAAAAACAGGCTGGTGAACTAAGATAGAGCAAACTATACTCAAAATAAAAGTAGCAATAAGTGATTCAAAACACTCTGTGTCCCAATGCAGTGACACTGATGTATATGGCACCCTGCCCCTGGAGTTGTGATCAAAAGGTCCCTCACCCCTAATCCTGCCCCCAGCTTACTTTGTGACTAGTGTCTCCTACAATCCAACAAGATGGTTTCATTTGTTTGATAGTATAAAAGGCATTTAAGATTCTTGAGTATCTTCAAAATTATTATTGTGAAACATTAACTATCATTAAGGGTACAGAAAATGTCTACATTATTGAGTTCTGAAATCAGAATTCCTAGCAAAGAAATTAGTTTATTTAAAATGCTATAATTCTTGGCTAAGGGGGGGGGGGGCGTGGGGAGGTACACTGTGATTCTTGGTGGTGGAATATGTGCACAGGTGAAGGGATGGGTGTTTGAGCATTGTATAACTGAGAGTTAAGCTTGAAAGCTTTGTAACTTTCCACATGGTGATTCAATAAAAAAAATTTTTTTTAAATGCTATAATTCTTATTTAGATACTCCTTTACTAAGCAGACTACTACACTAAAATTAGATCTTCTTTATAGTTTTTTAAACAATGCAAATAGAAATCCATGTTTAAGGCAACAGTCCTGTTTATGTGTCTCTGGCCAGTGATCGGGTATTAAATAAATTGCTTCCTTAATCAGCACTTTTTATTGTCTGTGGACTAAATCCTCACCCAGTAAGTCTGTTCCAGAGAAGAAGTCTATTCAAGGAAAGAAAACAACTAACTTCATTTTGTCAAAAACAAAGAAAGAAGAGTTGCACATATTTAAACTATATAAATTTTTTAAAAATAAGGCTAACTTTGTTTTCACAATAATATTTACAAAAACATTTAAGAGTTCAGACCTCCCTGGGATGAAAGAATTGCTAGAAAGTTACTTGGAATCACCCACAGAAAATAACTGTTGCTGGTTTCATTTCAGGCAATGGACTTGTGCCAAAAGGGACTGACATTATGATGAAAGGATCACAAAAAGTTGTGAGAATTTTTTTCATGAGTATGAATCCTTCCAAGAGCAACAAATTGCGATTCCTCATTCTAACACCATACTTAAATGACAACTGTAAGAAATTAACAACATGTAATAATTTGAATGTGTTCTTCTGCATGCAAATTGTTCCAACTTTTATTCTCAGCTCTGGAAAGCAAGCTTGCCTTCCACAAAGATCACTCACTGCTGCAGAAACATGATTTTTATTCTGTGAGCTTTAGCAGCAGGGCTTGTCTTATCAGGGTCAGGAGTCAAATTTAACTGAACTGGCCACCTGAAATAATACAAAATACTTGAAGCTTTGTGGTCTCTCTATGGTGGCAAAGAAGGTAAGATTCTGGAATAAAGAGCTGAAATATAAGGAGGTATGACTAGCTATAGTAAAAGATTCAATAAACAAAATTCATTTTATTACTATTCTAGTATTCTATGACAATGTTAATCAGGGATTTAATATGAAAGGATTTAATATGAACAATCACAAAAAAACACCGAGTAGTTGAATTTTACGTTCATCTCTTTTGCCCTATAATCCATACTTCCTTAAATTGATCATATTAATCTAAATCAAAGCAAGAAATATTTTATTTGGTGTTTGTCACTTACCTGTTTAAATGATGGGTTGGGTATACACAAGAAGCAAAGGTCATACTTTTATCGGACTTTAAATTAAACATACTTGTTTTTCTCTTGAGAAGCTTATACTTGGGTTGTTTCCAAAAAAAAAAAAATCAAGTGTATGAGTTTGAATTCTGATTCATTACATTCCACCCTCATTTAAAAGAAAAAAAAAACACAACTAAAACTGAATTGTGAGTTCCAAATTTAAAGTGGCAAAGAGGTGTTTAAAAGACTCTGAAGCACCTGAAGAACCTGGTGGACTTACTTAAGTTTTATGATAGTTCTATAAAAAAAAATTTTTAGAACACTCTTATTTCCAAAGAGAAAAATCTTCATAATTGAATATACTTTGCTTATTCTTATGTTTTTATGAATATACTTTAAGAGTATTTTTATAAACACACTTTGCTGATTTTTAGGAATGTCCCACCTCTTTCTTTGCTTATTTGATTATAAACATCACACTTCCAGCTCCATGGAGCACGCTTTCAGAGGTAATTAGAGAATAACATGCTTGACTGAACATATCTCTCATATACAAAGTTACAAATCAACCAGAAATACAAATGCTTCTGTGATATATAGAAGTGTTGTGAGAAAACCCGCACTCTTTGCAGCACACCTCAGAAGAGCAGACTCAGGATCTGTGCGTTTTGCTGGGTGAGGCCCGCCTATCTCCAGAAGACACATTGCTTTGTCTGAGCTTGTTCTGTGACATTCCCAGAATGTCCCAACACCTCACTCTTAAATTGTGTCTGTGGTTAATTACATTTTTATTTTTGAGAGAGGAATTTCAGGGTTTGTTTTATTCAAAATAATTAAAAATCAGAAGCTCTAATGCACCAGTTCAATTCACAGAAGTGGCTCGCCGCTGCAATGTTCCCAGAGGCTGGAGACAGAAGCTTCAAAAGGTCAGTTGGGTAGGGACAATGCAGGGCTCAGACCGGGCGGTGGATATTTATACGCAATAAGGACTGAGCAGAAGCTACTGAGAATCTCCTCCCATGGCCAACTCTTACCATTTTGAGATGAAAATCAGTCTTGTCCTTGCAAACTCACTCTCTTCTGTCCAAGACCAACCTGCAAAATAGGTTTAAATACAGTAGACAAATCACCTCACCACGGGTAAACAAATGAATGTCTGCCTGGAGCTGACAGGCAAAAACCCATTTTCTGTGGTTAAGATAAGTTACAAGCAAAGGATTATAATTATTGGGGCTTCTGAATGAGCTTTCCAAGTGGTCCACTGGCTTAAAGAAGGGACAAAGGAATTCTTGGTACTAGGCATTACAGAGTCCTTGGCTATTCTTAGTGGTCGGTTTATCTTTAAATCGCAGGAGTTCAAAAGGTTTAGCAACTTAAATGTGGAACCAAGAGATAAAAATAGATTGCTGACTGCTCTTTGTTCCCAGACATACTACTGGCAGTATATTTGCAATCAACACAGCAGAATGGGGATCAGTCTTCACTGAGTAGTGTAATGCTTCAGAGTGGATATTTTTGGAAATGGCACTGCATTACATAACCTTCCGTGCTTAAAAAAAAAAAAACCGACCCGGGGTGGAGGGTGGCAGTCAGGAGAGTCGGGAGCATAGCCCATTATTCCCCACTCCCTAGCCCAGATGAGCAGGAATGTACATGCTGCAGTGATTTTCTTTTCAGCATTCATGTCATCATCGGAACACAGTTCTTTTGTTTGCCGAAGTTAGGACAAAAATAAAGATGAATGGAGAAAGTAAAAGTTCTCCAAAAGGGGATCACAAATTCATCATTTCCACATCATGTTACGAGATACATATAAATGCAAATCCGATTATTACCACCATGAAGCAAAAAGCAGTCCATTCTCTTTATGCTTTCCCTCCCCACAAAGTTCAACCGCTTTATTTTTAAAAAGGCAGAAAAAAGTATTGCAAGATGCGGTGGAAGCCCAGGAAGGCCGTCGGCTGTGGCAGCGCTGATGGAGCAACGGGTGTAAGGATGAAGGGTCAGGCACAAATTTATCTACAAGGATGGGGGAGGGGTTGCATGCACCAAAGTGCATCTAATGCAAAGAAACAAAACATTTCCCAACAATGCTTTCTGAGCCAAAGAACAAAACCCCACCCCTTCCTCAAAAAATCCTCAACTTGTGCAATTTATGAAAAACGAACAAGAAAACCTGGTTACATTCAGCCTTCATGCAGCAGGTCCCCCCTGCCCCCCACCGCCAGAAATGCCCCAAAGGTAGGCGCTGCAGCTCCCGGGCCCCGCGCGGCCGGAGGCATGCACTCTGCAGGGCCGGGGCTCGGCCGCCGGGTACTTACAGACAAAGCCCGCTCCGGCTCCCTCTCTCCCGTCTACACCTGAAACACAAATGTGGATGGAAGGGGGATCGTGCTCCAGAGACAGCTGGGGCGGCGGGGGAGGGGCCGGGCGGAGGCGGCGCGGGCGGAGGGGGAGGGGCGCGACTCCCACTTCCAAGAAGTGCGGCCTCGGGTGGGAGGCGGGCGCGGCGCTGGGCCCGTGGGCTCCCCGGCCCGCAGCCGCCCCGCACCCGGGGTCAGGGGACTATAGCGCACGGCCCGAGGGGGGGGAGGTCCCCGCAAGGAGACCAGGGGCGCACGGCCGTGGGGTGGGGGGCGGGTTCCCCGCACTGCACCCGGGACCAGGGGCGCAAGGCAGTTTCCCCGCATCCGGGACCAGGGGACCAGGAGACCAGGGGCGCGCGGCCCGGGGATCCCCGCCCCGCCCCTGGGACTAGGGCGCACGACCACGGCGGGGTGGGTGTCTCCGCTCCCTCCCAGCGCCCGCACCCGGGACCAGGGGGTCGGGGGCGCACGGCCCGAGGGCTCCCCGCAGCCTCCCCGCACCCGCCCCAGGGGCGCGTTTTCCCTCCGCGGACGGGCACACAGCGGGACCCTAGCGGGACCGGGAGGAGCGGGGTCTTGGTCAGGGACGCGCGACCCGGGCTCGGGGACGGAGGGGCGCGCCTGCAAGCAGGGAACAAAGGGGGCTCAGCGGCGCCCGGCCGCCACCCGACGTGCGCCGACTTTGCAGACAAATAAGGAGGCGGAGGAGGCGGTTGGGGGCGCGCCAAGCGCGGGAGGCGGCGCGGCCCGACTGTAACAATAAACCCGCGGCGAGGGCATCTGAGGGGACGTCCGCCGGCAGCGCCTGCCCTGCCCTGTGCCCGCGCCCAGCGCGGCAGGAGGCGGCGGGGACAAGGGCCGGAGGCGGCACGCGCCCGCGGGGCCCTAGAAGGCGCGTGCACAGCTGGAGTGGACCCCGGCAGGCGCGTGCATAGCCAGAGTGGACCCTGGCAGGCGCATGCACAGCCGGAGTGGACCCTGGCAGGCGCGTGCACAGTCCGAGTGAACCCTGGCAGGCGCGTGCACAGCCCGCGGGACCCTGGCAGGCGCGTGCACAGCTCGCGTGGTCCCTGGCAGGCGCGTGCACAACGCGAGTGGACCCTGGCAGGAGCGTGCACAGCCCGCGTGGGCCCTCGCAGGCGCGTGCACGGGCACCCACATGGCGTGAGCGCGCTCACTTCGCCGCGGCACCGCGACCGTGCGCGTCCTTGGAGTTCCCTTTGTCCCGCGGTGGCCACGCCTTCCCCAGCCGTTCCTCAGCCTCTATACCGAAGATTGCTTGAAAGAGCACAGCCTTGCACTTCTGATTTTTTAACTCCTCTTTCTTACCTAATATCTCGTTTTTGTTATTGTTCTTTAAAATAGTAATAATTTAATAGCTTAAATTTTTGCTACGGACTCCAACAAACTGGTTTCATTTCAAACAAATTATGATACCGTCCATGGTAGGGCCAAAGGGACTGTTTTCTGATTAAACTGCTTAGCCAAGGAGAAAAGAAGGCTTATAATGTCATTTGTCACCTACACTTTACATCAATGGCAACGTTTCATATTGCAAACAGACAGAAAATCTCCCTGAAGAATTTACAAAATGAGAAATTCCTAAATATATATTTATGAAACACAATAGGTTTTTCTTTTTATAGATTTAAGCAAGTGGGAGGACATAAATATCCTATCTTAAAAAGTTCACGCAAAAAAATTTAGTATTCACTGTACGTTAATTTTCTTTGTTGTAACCGCAAACTTATAAGTGATAGACTCATAAAAAAAAAAAAATCTGGGGGTGCGGTGTCCAGCAGATCAACCTGTGCCTGCAGGGCGAGTGCATCAGCATCAGCACCTGGTGGTGCCTTCAGGCTTCCTGATACCCTCAGACTGCCCCTGTGCCTCTGGCTGGACCCCAACAACTCAGGATCAAGTATCCCAAGAAACTAAATGCCCAAAAGTTAGGTATGCAGGAGTCATGCTGGCAAACCACCTCCAGTATTCCCCCACTTGAAGGAGGAAGTCTATGCTTATATTTTAACAGGCCCCCCCAGAAACTCTGGGTCCCGCTATGCCTCATCTGGAGCTGAATTCATCCAGTGGGTTCAGCCCTCAGACCACCAGAGACTCCTCAACTCTCCAAACTCCGGCCCGCCAAACGAATTTCAGCTGGAAGTCAGAAGGAAATCAGAGGAGGAGTCAGCCTCAGAGGACCTGTGGGAAGGGCCTCTAGCTCCTTTCCATGACTGCTCCGCCATTCCCGACAATTTGTTAGACTCCTGATTGTAGCTCTCCAGAGACCCGTTGCTGTGATCACTACCGCTGCTGTTGCAGGAACAACTCTTCAAACCTTACCCAGACAAACCTCAGAGGCAAACCTCATCAAGAAGCATGATTTCATCATAATGTGGCAAAATGACTCTCCTCACCTCTGGACAGTGCAGGCTACTGTTAACCATGATGTTGAGCAATGATTGGACACTTTATAACAAACACTGCTCTGGGTTCAGGGGTGAATTGAAATTTCAATTTTTTATATTTTACAAACTGAAATAGGGGAAATGTTGGATGACATCGGGTTGTCCTCGTCCCTCCCGCAGGGAGCTTAGGTTTATTGAGTTACTCCCACAACAGTGCTCCTGAGGCACACGCAATTCCATCAAGCACTAATAATCCTATATTGTTTTTCTCTTTCCTTTATGTCCTTTGCATGGTTTATTTAGCAATGTCCTTTTTGTATAGGCACAGAAGACAGTTGGTGCTATGCTTTTGTAACATGGGAATGAATTGACTCCAAATAATATTTACTCCTTGGCATCCACCATATTCAATTGACTTAACCCTCGGTTGCCTTTACTTCCTAACAATCCCAAAAGGAGGGTCCCAACAAAGGGACTGGATGAACGCAGGGCAAGCTGTAAGCTACCCTGGCATTGAAAAGGGACAAGATAAATGCCATAACATGTATAGTAAGTTAAGAGCATGATCATGGACAAATTCTGTCATGACCCAAAAGGAAGTAATTGAATAAGGACCCTACTGGGGTTAGGAAAGACTAACCTGGCCTCAGGACTGTGATCTGGAATGCATAGCAAGATGTCCCCAGGAAAAGCAATCTCTTAGGCTTACTATATATCTCTTATTGTGTTCATAGAAAATTACTAGAAATATTATAAGAAGTCAATTTACTATGATTGTTTAAATAGATTAGCTGAGGAAAGGAGAAAGCAATACACCCTAGATGGAATCCTGCCCTTGAGTGGATCTCTGGTAATCTGGAGAACTGAACCTTCAGATGAGATCTTGTCCTTGAGTTAATCCCCTAGAACTGAAGGAGGGGTTTTACCTCTGTTTGTTGTTGTGACAATGTTCAACCCCACCTATGTGTACCCCACTCTCCATGATTGCTATATAACTATGCTGTAAGGGGTAAGGGGGGGACTAGAAAATATCAGGACTAGGATGATGACTAGAAAGAAGTCAAGGACTCTGATGAGGACTAGAATGATGGAACTGGAACTACGATCAAAACTATGACTACGATTGTGTTGTAAGGGAGAGATCGGACTCTGCTGGAGAGAAGAGAAATGAACTGACTACCGACCAGCCTGGGTAGTCAGTGGAGAAAAAAATTAAAAAGCAGGTTAATATTTCTGGCTTTGTGACTGCTTACATGGCGATGTTCTTTTCTGAAACAAAAATAATAGGCACAGAGTGAGTTTGGGCAAAGATGGCAAATAGCCCTGGGCTCATTAATGACCCATCAAACTCACATAACCAAGGCTCTAGCAGTTAGTATGGAGTAATTTTTGTTTTAATCACCATCTCCCTTCTCTTCATATTTCCCTCCTATCATGAGCTGGATTATGGCTCTTGCCCCGCTTCCCTGGTCTTTCATACATCCAACACCCTGGGCCGCCAGGGGGACCGAATGCTATTGCCCTGCTCATGCTCATGCCTTTCTTTTGAAACTCACAGTTGGCATTCCTGGGTAGTTCAGATACAGGCTCATTTATTGGCCTTTCTTCAAAGATCCATAAATAAATCTCAAAGAGATCAAAAGTCTCAGTTAATCTCGGACCTGCACAAGACTGAACAGAAAGGGGTAAATCAAGAAGGGGGTGGGCCAGTTTGGTGCCCGCCCAAGCAGAGCCCCCAGCAGCCACTTGCTTCCACAATACAAAATCACTACCATGCCCCAGGCCAGACTACACTATCTCAGGATGGACTTCATGGAGATATAATGATCTGCTGAAAAATTGGGTGTATACTGTATGGGTTTTGTGACTGAAATTTCCATGCTTTCTCAGAGTTGGGAAGGGTTGTTACCTTCCCCACCAATCTGCACCTCCAGAAGCGTCAGCAGTCAGTTCCACACCCCAAAGCTGCCACCAGTTAAAAAGCTTCTCCAGCCTTACCATCCCAATAAAAATACTGAATACCCTGAACAAACACAGTGACCTCTTAGTACCTGTTTTGCAAACCATAATACACAAAAGGAGAGAGAAATGGAAAGACAGAAAGAAAGAAAGAAAGAAAGAAAGAAAGAAAGAAAGAAAGAAAGAAAGAAAGAAAGAAAGAAAGAAAGAAAGAAAGAAAGAAAGAAAGAAAGAAAGAAAGAAAGAAAGAAAGAAAGAAAGAAGAGAGAAGGAAGAGAGAAAGAAAGGAGGGAGGGAGGGAGGAAGGAAGGAAGGAAGGAAGGAAGGAAGGAAGGAAGGAAGGAAGGAAGGAAGGAAGGAAGGAAGGAAGAAGGAAGGAAGGAAGAAGGAAGGAAGGAAGGAAGGAAGGAAGGAAGGAAGGAAGGAAGGAAGGAAGGAAGGAAGGAAGGAAGGAAGGAAGGAAGGAAGGAAGGAAGGAAGGAAGGAAGGAAGGAAGGAAGGAAGGAAGGAAGGAAGGAAGGAAGGAAGGAAGGAAGGAAGGAAGGAAGGAAGGAAGGAAGGAAGGAAGGAAGGAAGGAAGGAAGGAAGGAAGGAAGGAAGGAAGGAAGGAAGGAAGGAAGGAAGGAAGGAAGGGAGGAAACTTAGAAGGAGCCTCTGAGCTGGCAGAGTGTGCTGAAACTACACAGTCAGTCTTCACTCAGCTCCATAACTTTGGCTTTATTTTTTGTCCTCACTGCTAGGCTGCAAATTCCACAAAGGAACAGAGCATAACAGAGAGTATTGGCTACCTGCCTCATGCCCCTTGTCTCTTTCCTCCTCCTCTGCTGATTTTGTTCTGGTCTCCATCCTTCCTCCACATAACCTACAAATTATAAGTCAGACTTAAGGAAAGAGTTATAGTGCATGTTAGAGCTAAGAAATTTGAGTTCTCTGTGTAAAGCAGTACAGAAAGACTGGGGTAATTAAATCTGAAAATCACATGACCAGATTTTTTCCCAGAAAGATTATTAGAGTAATTTTAAAGATGGATTTGAGTAGAAGGAAGGAGCAGAACTAAGGAAGTGTGATCAATTAGAAGACTATTATAGTAATCCAGGTGAGAGATTGTGAATGGTCCAAATTAGAGATCATGGGAAATGAGAAAAGGAAGGACTCAAGTTCCATTAGGGAGGTAGAATTGCAGAACTCATTAGGGACTTGAAAAACAGAATATTGTAAATTCACTGGAGAAAAAAAGAAAAAGGCAGGTTAATATTTCTGGCTTTGTGACTGCTTACATGATGATGTTCTTTTCTGAAATAAAAGTAATAGGCACAGAGTGAGTTTGGGCAAAGATGGCAGATAGCCCTGGGCTCATTAATGACCCATCGAACTCACATAACCAGTGCTGTAACAGTTAGGATGGAGTAATTATTTTTTAACCACCATCTCCCTTCTCTTCATGCTTTCCTCCTATCATGAGCTGGATTATGGCCCTTGCCAAAATTTGTGTGCTGAAGCCCTAACTCCTAGCAGTCTTTAATGCAACTATTTTGAATATAGGATCTTTCCAGAGGAAACTAAGGTAAAGAGGCCATGCGGAGGTCTGTAACCAAGATGACTCTTAGTATAAGAAGAGAACTCAAAGGGCTATGGTGTATGCTTTGAGTTCGATCCCTTTGTTAGATCCCAGAACCACTGGCCTTAGAGCACTAACTGGCCTGATTTCCAAAGGGGCCTGAGTGACACATCATTCTTAGAACAGTGCAGAGTCATCAGGCCAAGTCTGGCTGTTAGTGGCCCCTAGGGTACCAAGCATAGCCGGGACACCTCTTCTGATAAAGAATAAGATAATATGACATAGATACACTCAGATGGAAGACCAGGTGATTACACTGGAGAAGATGGCCAGCTCTCAGCTTTAAAAGAAATCACCCACACCTACACCACCTTCAGAACTGGGAGAAAATTGATTTCTCTTGTTTAAGCCATGTAGTCCATGATACACTGTGATGGCAACCCTAGCATCTAATACACCCCCTTGCACCACTCAGAAGAGTTTAAGACATAATATTTCTATTTGTGATAAGATTCGGGTTGCATAAAATGAAAAATTTGAGAAAGAGACTGAAGTTAGAGTAGCAATATGTTCACAAAGGGCACGACTTTGTTTAAATCCAGAAAATCATGTTAAATATGTATTGAAAAGTTGCAGTCATAAAGGCACATCTGAAAGTCATGGTTCCTGGTGTTCAGAACTACATTCCAAGACACATAAGGAAACCTATTTACAACAGACGCTGACCACTTGCAAGTTTCCAGCTGTATTTACACAGCTGCTGAGGGCAGCACAGAGCTCTCCACTGCACCACAGAGAAACCCACACAGAGTGATTTCAGAACAGTATCTTTATTTTTGAGAATTTAGGTCTCAGGAAGGAATACAAAATGCCCAGGCTGAGCTGTCCATAAAGGAGACATTAGCAATGAAAGGAGGAGAAATAGGTGTGGAATTAGGGGGAAAAAGTGAAATATGAATGTAAATGGATACAAGATGAGTTATTACCTATGACATGTTACAAAACACAAATGTCGTATTTAAAGATAAGAGAAAAATGTAAGACAGCTCTTGAATGTCATGGCACTCTGTTTTGAATTTTGTCCAACAACTGAAAATAATTGAAAAATCCCTGGGCAAGTCAAGTTGACCCTCTTGGAGGTGAAGAACAAACTGGCTATTGCAGAAACAATGAGATAAATGGAAGGAATGTCCCATTTATTCAGATTTTTTTTCCAGGCAAAACTGACCCAATGAAACACATTAGAAAATTACTCTCTGCTTACCTTAAAATTTGAATGGTGGTGAAAAACTTAAAAAATAATAATGGTGGTTAATTCTACCCCAAAACAAGTAAAAAGAAATTATCACAAAATCTCAATGTATGTGTGTATGTATGTGTGAGAGAGAGGGGAGAATGAGAGAGGGAGGAAGATAGAAGAGACAGAGAGAGGGAAAGAGAGAGAGAAAGAGAAAGAGTGAGAGAGAGAGGGGAGAAAGAGGGAGGAAGAGGGAGAGGAGAAAGAGACTTCCTGGGAAAATACTGACTTTTAAAGTTGATTTCAGTAACCAGTGCATACGCTCCATTCCGCTGGGCAAATGCTCTAAGAAGCTGTCACATTATATATTATTCTGTCATAAGAAGAAAGTGCTTGTCTACTTACTCAAAAGAGAACATCAACAGATGTCAAGTTTAATATCTGCTTTGGGCATGTGGTTTAAAACATTCTGTACACACTAAGTCTAATTTTGAAGTTAACGCAAACAACTGGAGCCAATAAAATTTTGCCCCATATCAGTAGCTTTATCATTCTGAGACTGAGAATCCAAAGATTCTAAGATTTCCGGGTGAGAGTCTGGTTAAGGAGAGAAAGTGAAGAGAAGACAGACACACGGAGATGTCTGGAGCCTGCCTTACCTCTCCACTCTTCACCTCGTGACTCAGATCAGAGTTGAGCAGAGAGAAATAACTGGTTGAACGGCAGAAAAAAATTCTATTCCTTAGGAGAAAGTTTCTTCTTTCCAAAAGATGGGCACTGTGCATCCTTTTGTGTTAAGATCCTCAAGAAGATAAAATATGCCCGTAACTTCACATATCAGATATTGTGGTCCCCTGGAATGTATGAAAACAACCCATGTGGAGAATAATGAAGGTGTTTGAGGTTAGCAATGCCAATGACTCATGCCTTCACTACACTTTCTTTCTTAACTCAAAAATATTCTGAGACAAGCCATTAAGAAACAGCGTTATCATTCTTATTTTATAAACAAGGAAACAGGTGGAAGTAAAAAACACAGAAGCAGTTTGGCATCACAGTCCTGTCAGTTAACACTGACCGGGCCTCCTGAATCATGACTAGTCACGTTGCTTTGCACCCAAGCTCTCAAAAGGCATTGAAGTAAGCATGCACGGCCAGCTGCAGGCTGCAGCCCTTATACTAATTCTGTTACAAGTGACCTTTCACTGAGTCTCAGTATGCTGAGAACCAAGAGGAGAGGGGTGAAGTCATGCAGTGACTTATCTTCAGTGAGGGGTAGGCTGAGACTTAAAACCCCAGGTAGTCTGACTCAGAATCCATCATGCTCTTGCGCCTCCCCTGAGAGGTCCAGATTTTTTTCTTCCAGGGAACATTGACTTGTCCTTTACTCCTGATGTCCCTTAATTTCTGAGTCTTACTCTTAATTTCTGGGACTTATTCTCTGCCTGTTTGTTCCTTTTTCATAGACAAATCTACCTTCTACTCTATAAATTCTGCCATATTCCCAAGTATTCTGGGCAACATCTCTGCAGGAAAAAAATTTTAAATAAATAAATGAAATTTAAACTATCCTAAAAGTATTGTGTTTGAGGTCATTAATTTATTTCACCAAGTCATGATCAAGAGAGCCTGGAGCGATAGCACAGCAGGTGAGCGTTTGCCTTGCACACGGCCAACCCGGGTCGGATTGTTCTGTCCCTCTCGGAGAGCCCAGCAAGCTACCGAGAGTATCCCACCCGCATGGCAGAGCCTGGCAAACTACCCATGGCGTATTCAATATGCCAAAAACAGTAACAACAAGTCTCACAATGGAGACATTACTGGTGTCCACTGGAGCAAATTGATGAACAAAGGATGACAGTGTAGTGCTGTGCAGTGTTACGTGATCAAGACAGATTCTCAGGACCAGAACCGTGTGGCAGGGCTTCTCTCCCCTTGCACAAACATGACACAGCTGCCGCCTCAGCCACACAGGTTTGAGGCATCAGGGTTATCTTGGTTTTGGTCCTGTGTGTAGCCATTTTGCTCTGAAGGAAATACCATGCTAGAGCTGAGAAATGTGTCATAATCAGTTTTAAAGTGTAAAGTTTTCTTTTTCTTGGTCCTCAATACGACAGAGTAAAGTGGTTAGAGTTTCTTGTCTAATCAAAAATGCTAGACTCATAAGACTTCTGAGGATTCTGACAATGTGCACAGTAAGAAGCCCTGAACAGGACAATTTCAAGAGAAATGCCAGGCTTTCATTTGCATGGATTTGCCTCACTTTGCACTTTACATTTTTTTGAGAGGCTAAAAAAATGTATTGAGAGGAAAATCTTAGGGTTAGGGCATAAGCATACAGAGTGGAGGGGGGCAGAACTCTGTCAAACACCCAGCAGACGGGATCAACCTGGGTACCGCCTGAAAATACCTCTTCTTCATCTCACTTCTCCATTGTCTACAGGCCTTTAATCACTTTACCTCTCTTGTCTTCATCTTAGTTTCTAGGGTTCTACTATGTTCGCCTCAAATTTTCACAAATTCAACCCTCATGTTTGGGATTATTCTAGTTCTGGTGGGAGAGAAGGGTCAAAGGCCAAGAAGGGCTTTGGTGACTGCTTTTTTCCTGGAAAGGTTCTAGAGAGAAAAAATATTCTTGCTGTCATAAACCATTTGACTATTAATTCTTCATCGGTTGTTAATTTCACTGTTCCATCGACTCTTTAAGTTGTTAACTTCCTTATGCCTTGTATCATCTCTTAAATGTCCTTAACTTTTTTGTCTTCTTTTCATAAATTCCAGTTTACTTTAACATCTCCACGTTACAGATTTTTGGGTTGGGGGAGTCACGCTTGGCTTCCTAGGGCTACTCCTACATTGGTGCTCAGAATCAATCCCAGCAGTGCTTGGAGTACTATGAAGTTCCAGGAATTGAACTTGAATTTCCCACATGTCAAGCATGTGCTCTGCTGACCTGGGAGGTTGTCTGCCCTTGTGCCCCCTCGCAGACTTAAAGACAGATATTCACAGAGCCTCAGTGGGTAAAATAGAGACCTGTTCTCAATAATCCAAGAAATCAATGAGACGGATACTTCAACTTCACTAAGGTTAGATGAAATTGTATTTCCGCAACATAGATGAAGGAAACTTTAATGAGATTGATTAATTTAAGCATTTTGAAAGGCTGTCTTTGGGATTATATTCTAGCTTTAAGGGTAGTACAGTGAGCAAGGTACTTACCATGCACATAGCCAACATAGGTTTGATACCTCGGTTCTCTGAGCACCACTGGAGTGATCCTTCAGAGCCAGGAATAAATCCTGAGCACTTCCAGGTGTGGGCAAAGAAACAAAACAAAAATTCTAACTTTAGTACTTTACATTAATTTCACAAAATCTGATTTCTGAAGTAGTCCCCAAAGGATCTATGTTCAGCTGTGTTCACTTATAACTTTTTCAGTTGCTTTACAAAATAACAGACAGCAGAAATATTTATCTGGCATAGACCTATTTTGCTTTGTCTAAGAGTCTCTAACATCTCAGTGGGGAAAGTGGCCAGGCTTTTATCTGGGTGTGTGACTGGCATGTGTCAATTAGCCATTTCTCAAGGAAATGCCCCTCTGGAGAAGAATGTCTTGGCATTGAACTTGGTTTAGACACTTGCATTGCAAAAAAAAGAAGTTAGCTCTGGAAGTTTATAATGAAAGGTGATGTTATGCCATCACAATATCTTATCTTTCTAATATGAACTAAAATTTATAAAGTCCCCAATAATATTTTACAAAAATAAGCCAACAAAAAGAAATAAATTTTTTTGTTTAAAAATAATATCTAAGAGAAAGACAGAGAAAAAAGACTGCCACAGAGGCAGGAGGGGGAAGAAGGGGATACTAGGGACATCTATGGTGGGAAATATGTCCTAATGAAGGCATGGGTGTTGGAACATTATAACACTAAAACCCAATCATGAACAACCTCATTTAAAAAATATTATATCTGCTGTTAAATTACTCTGATTGACAGGTTTTGCCAATTCTATTCAGGATGACTCGAATGAACAACTTGTAGATTATGGACAACAGGCAGATCAGGAGATAGCTGCTTATGTCGTGGATGTCTCCCTTGTACAACAGAAAGGTCCTACTGGTTTTCCACTGGGACAGAACCTTGCATTCAGAAAGGTAGGGTATGAAGAGCCGAGCCAGTGTATTGACAAGTACTGGCGGCAGATTCTTCAGGTGTTCGGGTCAAACCTTGTCTGGACCATGTGCTGTAAGCTTCTTTTTTTTAATTTTATAGAAACACCATGACATAGTTACAAGCTTTCATGTTCTGGTTACAATCACACAATGATCAAATACTCATCCCTCCACCAGTACACATTCCCCATCACCAATATCCCCGGTAAACCTCCCCTTTCCCACCCACCCCCTGCCTCTATGGCAGACAATAATCCCCATACTCTCTCTCTACTTTTTCGGCATTATGGTTTGCAATACATATTCTGAGAGGTTATAATGTTTGGTCCATTATCTACCTTCAGCACAAAACTCCCAACCTGACTGATTCTTCCAGCCATCATTTTCTTAGTGATCCCTTATCTATTCCAGCTGCCTTCTCCCATCCACTCATGAAGCAGGCTTCCAGCTATGGAGCAGTCTTTCTGACCCTTGATCTACTGTCCTTGGGTGTCAGCCTCATGTTATGTTATTTTATATTCCACAAATGAGTGCAGTCCTTCTATATTTGTCCCTCTCTTTCTGACTCATTTCACTTAGCATGATACTTTCCATGTCTATCCACTTATAGACAAATTTCATGACTTCATTTCTCCTAACATCTGCATAGTATTCCATTGTGTAGATGTAACAAAGTTTCTTTAACCAATCATCTGTTTTAGGGCACTTGGGCTGTTTCCAGATTTTGGCTATTGTGAACAGTGCTGCAATGAACATATACATCAGATGTCATTTCTATTTCTTTACTTACGAAATGGAATGTTGGATTTCGGAAGGGAGAATGTTGGGAATGACATATCCATCCTGCGAAATTTGGTATGTGGGTAGGTGGACATGGCTATAGAAGATATCCTAGTAGAAGTCATGGATAACCTTCTCCATTGCCCTTCTGGAAGATGTGATAGATCCAACAGGATGGATGCCGGAGTCATATTGGTCTTGTAGTTGGTGAAGGATAGGCAGGCATTGCATATACTTTTCCTGGCTTCTGCCACATAAGCCAACACTGCTGCTCTTCTCTCTTTGAGGTCTTCCTTTATTACTTCTCTGCACAGCTTTGCAAGTTTGGACGTTAGCTTGTGATTGCCTAAGGCTTGTGTCAAACCACATTGGCGAATGAGCTTGAGAGTTTCCGAAGACGAAGTACAACCATGTCAGCAAACCAGGTTCTGAAAAGGAATCAGCACAATTGACTATATGCACACATTGACCAAGCTCATTGAGGTTTCGAGAGAGTTCAAGATGCTGTTCTGTCTAATGTTCATCAATTTAAAGAAGGCCTTTGATTCTGTTGAGACTGAAGTGGTCATCGAAGCCCTAGCCAAACAGGGAGCTCAAACTCAGTACATCAAGATCCTCCACAAACTGTATTACGGATTCACCACCAGGATCTCACCATTCTACAAGGAAGTGATCATCGATGTTAAAAAAGGGGTTCGGCAGGGCGATACCATTTCACTGAAACTCTTCAGTGCCACCCTGGAGAACGACATGTGATGACTGAAATGGGAAGGAATGGGAGTGAAGATATAGTTGACAACTATACCACCTCCGCTTCGCTGATGATATCATCCTAATAACACCAAACATTAGCCAAGTCGCATGAATGCTGGCTGACTTCAACCGTGAGTGTGGAAAGGTTGGACTGCAGCTGAATCTCACAAAGACAATGCTCATGAGAAATGAACTAGTTCCTGACATTCCATTTGCTCTCAACGAATGAACATCTCCGAATGCAGTAATTATGTGTACCTGGATTGAGAACCCATCATGACGAATGACTTGGCACCAGAACTGCGCAGGAGGAAGAGAGTGGCGTACAATGCCTTCAAGAGTGTCAAAGAAGTTGTAAAGAGGATGAGGAACCTCTGGCTCCAGGCACATCTTTTTGACTCCAACGTTTTTCCTGCACTAACATACTCCTCAGAGACCTGGGCCCTACGAAAATAAAATGAGAACGCTATTCAGGTATCCCAAAGAGGAATGGAAAGAGCTATGGTCGGAGTATCACGTTTCACTCAAGTGAGAGAAGGAATCTGGAGTTCCGACCTATGTTGATGATCAAGGATCAGGGATGCTGCCTCATTTACCAAGGTATCGAAAATTAGATATGTAACAGGGACATGTAATGCGATTTGGAGATGACCACTGGACTAGAGCCATTACCAATTGGATCCCATGGGACATCAAAAGAATGCCTTAGCGCCCACCTACATGATGGTCTTACTTCTTTGTCAACACCCTGAATGAAAGGTTTGATGCTCTTCGTGTTCCTGGAGTGAGCAGATGCCATTGGGCTACAGTAGCACATTACAGGGATGAATAGAGACATTACTGGTGTCCACTCAAGCAAATCAATGAGCAAGGGACAACAGGTGACAGATGAAAGATTGTTTTAAATGCTATTGTAAAATGCTGTTATTAGACAAAGTTCAGAGGAAATGGAATTATTCAGAATTTCAAAATCATAAGAAAATCGGATTGGACTAGAAGATTACAAATTCCTTTATGATTTAACTCTGATGTTTTTAAGTTAGGAATTAAGTTACTCTGTACAAATTTGCAGTAGAGTCTTCTACTTAAATGAAGTTCTTTTATTTCCTTTAATCTATGATAACTTGTAACTTTGATATCTATGTCATTCTATTTGGTCAGAGATCTTACTCTGCACTCCCAGGAATCAGACAGACAAAGGTATCATGATGGAATTGTGGGAGTTTCAATTATTTTCAGCTACTTTGAAGTATTAATTTCTTTATTATTTTTGTTTGTGATAGTTGTACTAAATTTTAGAGGAAATCTTATATTTTTACAATTAATATGCAAATCTGTTTTTAAAGGGCAATTTCATTACTATCTAAGGAACATTTTTGCTTCTGTAACCTGAAAGTTCAACTAAAGTAAGAAATCATCATTTAATTTGGAGAAACTTCTTTATGAACTCAATGACTTACTTGGGTTTCACAAAGAGGCATGGATTTGTGATCTCAGAGCTTGTCACTTGTCATCCCGTTATTCATTTATTTGCTCAAGTGGGTGCCAATAACATCGCCATTCATCCCTGTCTCGTGCTAGTGTAGCCCAATCGCGTCTGCTCGCTCCAGGAACACGAAGAACCTTACCGTTTATCCAGGGTCTTGGTGAAGAAATCTGACCATCTTGTAGGTGGGCGGCCAAGCGATCTTTTGACATCACATGGAATCCAGTCAGTAATAGCTCTAGTCCAGCAGTCGTCTCTGAATAGCATTATTTATCCGGCCAATCTGATTTTCAAAGCCTTGGCAAACGAGATAGCATCCCAGATTCTTGACCGTTGATGGAGGTCGGAACTCCAGATTCCTTCTCTCACTTGAGTGGAACATGATACTCCAAGCATAGCTCTTTCGATTCCTCTTTGGGATACCCGAATAACGTTCTCATCCTGTTTTCATAGGGCCCAGGTCTCTGAGGAGTATGTTAGTGCAGGAAGAACAGTGGAGTCAGAAAGATGTGCCCAGAGCCGGAGTTCTTTGTCCTCTTAACCATTTCTTCAATGCTCTTGAAGGGGTTCCATGCTGCTTTCTTCCTCCTGCACAGTTCTGGCGCCAAATTGTTCCTCATGTGGAGTTCTCAACCCAGGTACACATAGCTGCTGTATTCGGAGATGTTTGTTCCATTGAGAGAAAATTGAATTTCAGGGACTAGATCGATTTTCATGAACATTGTTTTGGTGAGATTCAGGTGCAGTCTGACCTTTCCACACTCGCGGTTGAAGTCAGCCAGCAGTTGTGCCTCTTGGCTAACCTCTTGGTGTTATTTGAATGATGTCATCAGTGAAGCAGAAGTGGTGTAGTTGCCGATTGTTTATCTTAACTCCCATTTTTTCCCATTCCAGCTGTCACATGATGTTCTTGAGGGTGGCACTGAAGTGTTTCGGTGAAATGGTGTTACCCTGTGATCCCCTCTCTTTACGTCAATGAACACTTCTTTGTAGAATGGTAAGATCCTACAAAGGTGATGAACTCATAATACAGCTCGCAGAGGATCTTGATGTACTGTTTGAATACCCTGTTCAACTAGGGCTTCCTTGACCCCTTCAGTCTCAACAGAATCAAATGCCTTCTTTAAATCAATAAACATTAGACTGAACGGTATCTTGAACTCTTGTGAGACCTCAGTGAGCTTGGTCACTGTGTGGATATGGTCAATTGTGCTGAATCCTTTTTGGAACCTGGCTTGCTCGCATTGCTGTCCTTCATTTAGTGTCTGTCAACCTTACTCAGGATGACTCGAATGAATAACTTGCAGATGACAGACAACAGGCAGATCAGGCAATAGTTGCCCGTGTCGTGGATGTCTCCCTTCTTATTCAACAGGATGGCCCTTCTGGTTTTCCATTGGGATGGAACTTTGCATTCAGACAGGTAGCATGTGAAGAGCCATGCAAGTGTCTTGACAGCGGATTCTTTAGGTGTTTGGGTCTGACCTTGTCTGGACCAGGTGCTATACAATTCTTTACTGACAAAATGGCGTATCGGATTTCAGAAGGGAGAACGCTGGGAATGCCATATCTATCCTGTGAAATTTGGTATGTCGGCAGATGGACGTGGCTATAAAAGAGATCCAAGTAGATGTTATGGATAACCTTTTCCATTGCCCTTCTGGAAGATGTGATAAATCCATCAGGAGGTCGGAGGGCAGTCATCTTAGTCTTATAGTTGGTAAAAGACAAGTGGGCATTGTTTCTGACTTCTCCCGCAACAGCAGACACTGTTGCTCTTCTCTCTTTGAGTTCTTCCTTTATCGCTTCTCTGCACAGCTTTGTGAGCTCGGACATTAGCTTGTGATTGGTTGAGGCCCGCACCAGACCACGTTGTTGAATGAGATCAAGAGTTTCCGAAAACAGGCGAATTTTTGTGACTTTCTCTCTCTCTGCATTCCTCACACAATCATGGAGGTGCTGAATCAGCCAATCGTATTCCTCGTCAATGTTGTCAACAATAGCATCTTCCCATAGCCTTAGTGCTAAAGAGCTCCTAGTTGGTGATCGTTTATGGGAGTTCTCTTCTTAAACTTTGTAGCCCTTTCTCCCCTTCGTGCGAAGTAGAATTTCACATGAAGGAGACGGTGGTCTGATCCTGTTTGGAATTTTGAGACAACAGCGACATGTATCAGGCAAAACTGTGGATTGAATATGATGTGGTCAATTTCCTCCTGGAGTGTCCACTGGGAGACTCCCATGTCCAATGTTTAGATTTGGCCTTCTGGAACTGTGAGTTACCATGGATAGTCTTGATTAACATGATGAACTCAGTCTCTCACCCTGTTCGTTCCATTCTAGGCCATGGGTCCTGATGTGGAGTGCTTCGGGTGACCTTCTAGGTCCTATCTTGGCATTAAAATCACCGACAATGACCTTGTAGAAGGTGTGGTCTTCTTTATAGAACTTCTCCAGCTTTATATAGAATTTTTCAATTTCTTCTTTGTTGAACCAGGCTCAACAGGACCCAGAAACAAAGATCCTCTGCCTGCTAACACCAATCTCTGGTGACCCAGGGGTCACGCCCATAAGACCCACCATGCTGGTGCCAGATAAATTTCTCATTTGCCAACCTCCACTATCCAACTGCTACCTGCTCCAGGCCACCTTCCGGTTGACATACCACAAACACATTCTACCAATTTTCCATCATTACTGCACCATATTTGATGGGGTTCAAATATGGTGTGAACCATCGGAACACTTACAATGGTGCTCAGATCCATCACTCCCTCTGGATCCTCCATCCCTCTCGAAGAGCCTGGTTAGCTACCAAGAGTATCCCGCCTGTACTACAGAGCCTGGCAAGCTACCCATGGCATATTCGATATGCAAAAATCAGTAACAACAATGGACCTCATTCCCCTGACCCTGGAAGAGCCCCCAATATGACAGCATTAAGAAGGTCAAACAAGGAGAGGCTAATACAATATCAGGGCTGAACTACGCTGCCAAGACAAGGATGACTAAAATGACTGTTTGTACTTTTAACACACATACACTGGCATTGGAAGCATCCACTGAGGACCTGATGGTGCAAGCGCGGAAAAACAATTATGGCGTGGTTGGATTGACCGAGACAAGAAGGTATCGAACACATCATGCCGTTTTCGACACTGGAGAAGAACTGTTCCTCAGAACATGCGACAGTAGAGGGGTTGGTGGTGTTGGTGTCCTTGTCAACGTGAACTTGGCTATGAGCATTGATTCGGTCACATGCCTAACAACTCAAATCAGATGCTTACATTTGAATAGATGTGGCTTGTTGCTGGCAGTTTCTATCTTTGTCGTCTACGCACCAACATCCAACTACGATGAAGAAGAAACTGAGAAATTCTACATACATCTCAGAACTATATAATAGTAAACATCTACCTTCTCTGACACAGATTCCTGTGGTCTTTCTGTCATCATCTTTGCTTTTGATTGAGTGTTTGTTTCTCCCATAAACATCAACATCAGTTTGGGCTTTCAAAACAGAGCATCTCACAGCAGCAACAGAGGCCACAGAAAGTAGTCCTAATATTCAAAAGATTGGTCTCACCAATCAATATTCTGTATGAATGGAGATGAAGATGAGAATAGGTCAGGGAATTCTGGTGGATATAATGAGCTAAGAGGAGTTCCAGGCTAACAACCAGCAAAGAACTGGTTCATCAGCACTACTCTCTCAGCAAGCCAAATTCTAAGAGTGAACTGAATAAACTTCAAGTTCTATTCACACCAGAGCTTCCTGAAAGGATAGCTACCTGCATTATAGTTTATCTCTTAAGATGAACAAAGGAGAGGACCCAGTGAACTTATGGGAAGTTCAGCCATGATCAGAAAAACCTGTATTTATTAAATAAAAAAGGAAGCTTAAAGCACAGTTAAATTCATGGTAATTTCTTATGGCTGCAATAGAAAGCCGATACAAATAATACTAATCATTTGCTATAAAGAAGCTAATTGAGAAGAAAGTGAGAGAATGTCAAATTTAATAAGAAAAGGTCAGTGGTAAAGAAGCCATCTTCATTCTGTCCCTTTATAATAATTCTAATTTGAGATTATCTTTGGAAATATTCAAAGTTGATCAAGTTTTGAAATAGTGTGCTATGGCTGCAATCTCTGATTCATGGGGTGTACTAGAGTAGTATGAGGTTCTGATTACTTTTGAAGAGATAAACATTACTCAAAGTTCAAGTATTGACTCTAAGACAGAATCTAAGCATGTAATGTTGCTTTTATTTCTTGTTTATTTATTTATTTATTTATTTATTTGGGGGTCGAAGCCTAAGGGCTCTCTCATGACTTTGTGATTAGGGATCATTCCTTCGATGCTCCAGACTGCATACGGCTTGGGCTGGAACCATGGTTGCCTACATTCAAGTCAAACATCTTAACCCCTGTCTTATTTCTCTGGCTCCAAGAAAGTTTCACGAGAGAAAACCCCTAATTTTCTGTGTGTCTGCCACTAGGTGCTTTTGTCGTTTGCTTTGTTTTTCATTAAATTCTCTGGGGCATGCATTAGGATAAGATTAATTTTAAATTTGCCTTATTTCAACAAATTATATATTACAAGTCATTATTAATTGTCAAGACACTTCTAGTACGTGGTAGAAAGAAGATAGATTTCTGGGGCACCCTCAGGAGGCTGGCAGGCAGATTTAATCTCTGCCTTGCTGAGACCCGGAAGCTACCGCCCACCTCTACAGCACACCTGGGACTCAATACCATTGCTTCACAGATATTCTCTGCAAAGATGCCAACCTGCAAATAGTTTCAGGTATTCTGGTCTCAAGTCTGAGAACTCTGGTGTCTCCTTAGGGTTGGGGCAGGCAGCACCCAACCCCTACGCCACTACTTCTGGAAGCCCTGACAGTCACACCGCCTCTCACAGCTACCTCCACATTGACTCACCCATAGGCTCTGCTTTTCAAACTCTGAACTAAATATCTCAGGATATGTAACCAAGTAGCTGAAATTCATGAGCACATAGGTCCAGTCCCCCTGGTGACAACCTATGGGGCGCCCCAGGATAGGGATTGGGCTTGCACTGCAGAAGGAAGCCTGGGCAGCCCTGGCCATACACATGTGCTGCTGCTATGGCAACCGCCTAATGGACGCTTCCCAGGCTCATCTCAGTCCTCACATCCTGAAGCTCCTGGACACTCCAAGTTCCACAGTACTGACATTCCAGCAGGGGCACACCAGCTAAGACGAGAAAGTACCACAGAAGCCACTAAACTCAGCAAACAAAAACATTAACCTGAAGGTTCAACTGTTAAACTGGCCGAGATCTCCCCAGAGGAATCATGGAAGACAGGTTGGATGCAATAAGCGAAGGGGCTTTACTGGCTAGCTTGGCTAGGACCATCGTCAGGCTTACCGACAGTGGTAGCCTTCTCAGAACGAGCGGCCACAAGTCTCAAAAGTGAGGGGTTTTTATACTATAACATTATATAACAGGAACTTTCTGTGGACCACCCTTCTGGCCTCAGTCTGAGGGGTTTTTCACTACTTATATTTAGCTGATTGGATATAAGTTCCAGTTACATAAGAGTTGCATGAGAGTTATGTAAGGGTTGGGGGGCTTTCCTACCTGCATCTGACTGGCAAACCTTAGTTGACCTTACTATGTCTATCATACATCCGGGAAATCATGGCTCAATTCCAGGTACTCAATTCCAGGAATTCTGGAACTGAAGGCTGTATGGCTCTGCCATTGCTTCTCTGTCTCTCACAACCAGTGACGAATCACTTGTCACTTGTATCACTTGTCATCCCGTTGATCTTCGATTTGCTCGAGCAGGTGCCAGTAACATCTCCATTTGTCCCTGTCGCATGCTAGTGCAGCCCAATGATATCTGCTTGCTCCAGGCACACAAAGAGCTTCAAATCCTTCATTCAGAAATTTGACTATCTAGATGGTGGGCGGCCACGAGGTCTTCTGATGTCCCATGGAATCCATTCGGTAACAGCTCTAGTCCAGCGGTTGTCCCTGAATCACATTACATGACTGGCCCATCTGATTTTTGATGCCTTGGCAAATGAGACAGCGTCCTTGATTCTTGACCATCGATGGAGGTCAGAACTTTGGATTCCTTCTCTCACTTGAGTGAGACGTGATCCTCCTAGCATAGGTCTTTCCATTCCTCTTTGGGATACCTAATTGCATTCTCATCCTGTTTGCACAGGGCCCAGGTCTCGGAGGCATATGTTAGTGCAGGAAGAACGGTGGAATCGAAAAGATGTGCCCGGAGTTGAAGGTTGTTTGTTCTCTTAAGCACTTCTTCGATACTCTTGAAGGCGTTCCACACTGCTCTCTTCCTCCTGCGCAGTTCTGGCACCAAGTCATTCCTCATGATGTTTTCTCGACCCAGGTACACATAGCTACTGCATTCGGAGATGTTCGTTCCACTGAGAGCAAATGGAGCTTCAGGAACCAGTTCATTTTTCATGAACATTGTCTTGTTGAGATTCAGCTGTAATCTGACATTTCCACACTAATGGTCAAAGTCGGCCAGCATTTGTGCCTCTTGGGTAATGTTTGGTGTTATGAGAACGATGTCATCAGCGAAGCAAAGGTGGTGTAGTTGCCAACCGTCTATCTTCACTCCCATTCCTTCCCATTCCAGTTGTCGCATGATGTTCTCGAGGGTGGCACTGAAGAATTTCGGTGAAATGGTATCACCCTGCCAAACCCCTCTCTTTACATAAATGATCACTTCCTTGTAGAATGGTGAGATCCTGGTGGTGAATCCACAATACAGCTCATGGAGAATTTTGATATACTGAGTTTGAATGCCCTGTTTGGCCAGGGCTTCGATGACCACCTCAGTCTCAACAGAATCCAAGGCCTTCTTTAAATCGATGAACGTTAGACAGAGTGGCATCTTGGACTCTCGTGAAACTTCAATGAGTTTGGTCACTGTGTAGTTATGGTCTATAGTGCTGAATCCCCTTTGGAACTCGGCTTGCTTGGATGGTTGTCCTTCATCTAGTGTTCTGCCTATTCTATTCAGGATGACATGAGTGAACAACTTGTAGGTGACAGACAGCAGGCAGATTGGGCGATAGTTGCTGATATCGTGTATGTCTCCCTTTTGGTACAACAGGACGGTCCTACTGGTTTTCCACTGAGACGGAACCTTGCATTCAGACAGGTAGCGTGTGAAGAGTCGAGCCAGTGTATTGATGAGTACTGGTGGCAGATTCTTCAGGTGTTCGGGTCTGACCTTGTCCGGACCAGGTGCTATATGCATCTTTACCAATAAAATGGCGTGTCGGATTTCAGAAGGGAGAACGTTGGGAACGACATATCCATCCTGCGGAATTTGGTACGTGAGCAGGTGGACATGGCTGTCAAGGAGATCCGAGAAGAAGTCGTGAATAATCCTTTCAATTGCCCTTCTGGAAGATGTGATAGATCCATCAGGACATCAGAGGGCAGTCATCCCTCCCAGTTATGGCTCTGCCATTGTTTCTCTATCTCTCACAACCAGTGATAAAATGTTTAGTAAATTCTCAGACCAAGATTTAACAATCCCATGGGGACATGTAACATATTTCATAAGTTTTCTTTTACTAAATTACTTTTAATTATTTTAGTAGCCATTTGGTTGTATCAATCAATATAAAACTAATTATTGTGCACTACTAAGGGGCAGGCTCAGACAGTGATTGGAAAAATGGGAACGTGGTGGAGGGTAGGTCACTCAGATGGTGAGTTTGGTGTTGAAACAACAAAAGCACATAAGGAATGTCTTATGAACAGCCTTGTAAACCATAGTGTTCAAATAAAGTAAAAAATAATGGAGGAATTCATTTGATGTGAAAAGAATTCTTCTAAATCAATAAAAATATAGTAATAGCTAAGCTATATTAAAATATAAATACTCAAACTTATGAAAACATATTTTGTCATTTATAATAAAAACATTCTGATTAAAACTTAAAAGATGAATAATTTTCATCTCTCTAACAGATCTATTTAAGAAAACTGAATAGTTACTTGACCATGTATCCTGGATCAAATAGTATCAAATATTATGAGTAGTTGTATGCACTAGTGAGACACATTGCTGACAATTTTTTGTATCTACTAAAATGTAAAATACATGTAAGTTTGGAACCACTAAATTCACTTATATATTTTCCCAATAAACTTGTATTTGTGTGAAATAATTTAAGAAATGACAATAATGGGGCATATGCTGTCTGAGCCCATCTGCTGCTTGCGCCCACGTGGTCAAGCACATGTGTTGCCTGAGCACATGTGTCGCCCGCATCTTCCCTCTTGAGATGTGTACTTTCATACTTTTGTGTCTAAAGCTTGGTTATGTGTAGGGGCTTCCTTCACCCTTGGAGAAGCCCGCATTCTCTCTTGAACGCATTACTCTTACTTTTCTCTCTCTTATCCCTTCCTCCTCTTTTCAAAAGTTCCTAAATAAAATCTGTCTACAAAAAAATACAATAATATTTAGAATATATTTTGTAATGGGAAATATTTGGCAGCAGCTCATGTTTCCATTAATAGTCAGTTATTTTTAAATAGTGGGGGGCACACTTGGCAGAGATCAGGTTTCTTCCTTACTCTGTACTCAGGTGTCACCTCTAGCAGTGCTCATGCAAAATGAGTGAGCAGTGCTCACCAAAATGCAGTGTTGAAGATTGTGCCAGGGTTGGATGCACGTGTTGCATGTGCACACAGAGAGACTCTACCCCCTGCAGTCTCTCTGTAAAGTGCGTATATTACTATGTATCTGTTTAGAAAAGATTGAACATCTACCACAAACACATGGCAAGCATTATCCTCAACTGGGAAAATCTAAGGGCTTTTCCTCTAAGATCAGGGACAAGACAAGGATGCCCACTCTCACCACTTCTATTCAATATAGTACTGGAAACAATAGCTGTTAGGCAAGAAAAAGATATTAAGGGTATCCAGATAGGAAAGGAAGAAATAAAACTCTCACTATTCACAGACGATATGATAATATATCTAGAGAAGCCTAAAACCTCTACTAAGAAACTCTTAGAAACAATACACTTATACAGTAAAGTCGCAGCCTATAAAATCAATATCCAAAAATCCATGGCCTTCCTATATGCAAACAATAAGTCAGAGGAAAGGGACATGAAAAAAGCACTTCCATTCATAATCATGCCCCAGAAAATCAAGTACCTCTGAATCAGCTTAACCAAGGAAGTAAAGGACATCCACAAAAAAAACTATAAAACACTACTCCATGAAATAAAAGAGGACATGAGGAAATGGAAACATATCCCCTGCTCATGGATAGGGAGAATCAACATTGTCAAAATGGCAATATTACCCAAAGCATTATATAGGTTCAATGCGGTCCCTATAAAGATACTCATAAAATTCTTCAAAGAAATGGATCAAGATATCCTGAAATTCATATGGAACAACAAACGCCCACAGGTAGCTAAAACAATTCTCGGGAAAAAGATGATGGGAGGCATCACCCTCCCCAACCTTAAACTTTACTACAAGGCGGTAACAATTAAAACTGCATGGTACTGGAATAAAGGCAGAGCTGCAGACCAATGGAACAGGGTGGAATATCCCTACACACAACCCCAAATGTATGATGATCTAATATTTGATAAGGGAGCAAGAGATGTGAAGTGGAGCAAGGAAAGCCTCTCTAACAAATGGTGCTGGCACAACTGGACAACCACATGCAAAATAATGGGCTTAGACCTTGACCTAACACCATGCACAAAAGTCAGATCAAAATGGATTAAAGACCTCAACATCAGACCACAAGCCATAAAGTACATTGAAAACAAGGTCAGCAAAACCCTCCACGATATTGAAGCTAATGGTATCTTCAAAGATAACACACAACTGATTGATCAAATGGAAACAGAGATGAACAAATGGGACTGTATTAAACTAAGAAGCTTCTGCACCGCAAAAGATACAGTGACCAGAATACAAAGACAATCTACAGAATGGGAAAGGATATTCACCCAATACCCATCAGATAAGGGGTTGATATCAATGGTATATAAAGCACTGGTTGAACTCTACAAGAAGAAAACATCCAACCCCTTCAGAAAATTGGGCGAAGAAATGAACAGAAACTTTCCCAAAGAAGAGATACGAATGGCCAAAAGGCACATGAAAAAATGCTCTGCATCACTAATAATCAAAGAGATGCAGATCAAAGCAACTATGAGATACCACCTCACACCACAGAGAATGACACACATCCAAGAGAACAAAGGCAACTGATGTTGGAGGGGATGTGGGGAGAAAGGGACCCTTCTACATTGTTGGTGGGAATGCCGACTTGTTCAGCCCTTCTGGAAAACAACATGGACACTTCTCAAATAATTAGAAATTGAGCTCCCATTTGACCCAGCAATACCACTTCTGGGAATATATCCCAGAGAAGCAAAAAAGTATAGTTGAAATGACATTTGCACTTAAATGTTCATTGCAGCAGTGTTTACAATAGCCAGAATCTGGAAAAAACCCGAGTGCCCGAGAACAGATGACTCTTTAAAGAAACTCTGGTACATCTATACAATGGAATACTATGCAGCTGTTAGAAAATATGAAGTCATGAATTTTGCTTATAAGTGGATCAACATGGAAAGTATCATGCTAAGTGAAATGCATCAGAAAGAGAGAGACAGACATAGAAAGATTTCACTCATCTGTAGAATATAAAATAACAGAGTAGGAGACTAACATCCAAGAAAAGTAGAAATAAGCACCAGGAGGTTGGCTCCATGGCTTGAAAGCTGGACTCACATGCTGAGGGAAAAGGCAGTTCAGATAGAGAATGGAACACCAAGTAACCACTGGTTGGAGGACTCCCTCGGGAGGGGAGATGCGTGCTGAAAGTAGACTATAGATTGAACACGATGGCCACTCAATACCCCTATTACAGACCACAACACCCCCAAAGATAGAGAGATCAAAAGAGAATGCCCTGCCACAAAGGCGGGCTGGGGGGGGGGATACGGGGAGGTGGGAGGGGGATGGGACTGGGAGGTGGGAGGGATACTGGGTTAACTGGTGGTGGAGAATGGGCACTGATAGAGGGAAGGGTGCCTGAATATTGTAAGAGGGAAACACAAGTATGAAAATGTGTAAATCTATTACTATACCCTCATGGTGATTCAATAATTAAAAATAATAAATAAATACAAAATAAAAATGAGAATTGATATTGTAGACTCAAAGATTTTTACTAAGAAGTTATATAGATTTGTACATTTTGAGTCAAATATTCATTAAATTATCATGAATTTAAGACACATAAAATTAGTCCAGAATAATATATATCATTAAAGATGCATAGTGTATCCCAAAGATGAAAGATTAAAGATAAGCATGAAAACACTTGAGTAAATTTATTATATCTCTAGGAAACAAAAACAATGAGTAATTTGCTATGAAATGTGGTACATGTAAAGTATTTGTGATCATAGGCACAAGAAAATTATTAGCTATTCCTTCTCATACCAACTTCAAATGACAAAGTTATTTCAAATAGCACTGTCAGTAATAAGTAAAAATTAAGTTTAATAAATGAACTAGTTCACTGTTGAATATATTTATAAAATAACTATAATGTCAAGTTCTCAGAAAAACACAAATAAAAATAAATTGAAGTGGGAAAAAATAAAAAAGTAAAGAGTGAACAAAATTAGAAAATGTTTAAATCTGTTCTGTAAACATATCCCTACCTCATGACCCAATATTTTTAGGTAAATGCCCAAAGAAATGCATTTATCACTCTTAAACACTTGTACAATTCTGTCGACAATAGCTTTTCAATAATAGTCTCAAGCTGAAAACAACCCAAATGTCCATCAAGAGCATGAGGAAAGAGTGATTTATTCTTATAATTCTTATTGCTTATAATAATCAGCAATAAAAATAAATGGGTACATGTCACAAAATGGAGATTCTCTGACATTTTGAAAGAAGGACGTAGAAATATAGTTTCATTTGCATGGAGCTCCAAAATAGCAAAAATGAGGGGCTGGAGTGCAGTAGAGTGGATTCGGCACTTGCCTTGCACGTGGCTGACCCAGGTTAGCTCCCAAACACCCTATAGGGTTGCCCAGAGAGTTCCAGAAGTGATCCCTGAACACAGAGCCAGAAGTAAGCAGTGAGCACCACCTCATATATCCCAAAACAACAGCAACAGTTAAAGAAGTTTGATAAGAGAATCCCTCTGGGGGCTCAAGAACACACTCTAAAATAATGGAAATATTTTGTCATGATCTGAATGGTGATCCCTTAGTTGCCTACATGTAAGTATTGTGTCAAATTTATACAATATTGACTCTCTACACACTTTATAACTTATAGCTCATTGTAAAAGAGTAAGAAATCAAAAGAGGAAGGAAACAAATGACGAGGAGGGAAGAAGGAAGCAGCTTTCTGTGTCAGTGTATACAATATGCCAGCAAAGTTCCAAAAGCTTTTCTATACCAGAATTCCTCATCTGAAACACAGAATGGTATTTAAAAATATTTCTTCATTCTTCCCCAAATAATATGTAATTAATGCATTCATGATAACTAGGAGAAATTTTATTATGTAAAATGAGTGTCTTAGGGTATGAAAGATTAATTCTGTAAAGGAACTGCGAATGAGAGTGTTTATATAGCTTATATTTTGTGTTGTGGTTTTTTAGTTTGCTTGGTTTTGGGGGCACACCTGCTCAGGGCTTATTCCTGGTTTTGTGCTCACTCCTTATGGGGTTTAGGGTAACATATGGGGCTCGAGGGATCCGATCCAGGTCAGTGGCGTGCAACACAGTATTTTCAATATATACTCATCACAATAAACTAGCAGTGATGGGCTCTGGGAAGGGAATCTGCCCTCACTTTACTATATGATCTATAGCACAACTTGAATTGTGTACAACGTGTAAGTAGACATTACAAAATCCTCTTTGAATAGGAAAAAAATAGAATTTAAGGGATAAGGCACATAAGAAAATACAAAATTCTATTTCTATTACTTTGAGTAACCTAAGAAAGGAAAAGCAAATGTTTTGCCAACAAGGCATATGATTGAAGACTGAAAAAGTCCCCGAAATTGTAATTGTGAGGAGGAAATGGGGAAGCTTTTAGGGGCAAAGTTAAAGACTGGTAAAATTTCAATAACATTCTGCTAGGATTTTCGGACACTTTTTCCCATTTAGTCCAACTGTTGCCTGATTTCCATATTAAGATAGGAGTAGATAAGTGAAATAAGAAGATGAAATAAATAGGGTGGGGAGGTATAGAAAGCAAACATTAGGCAGCAAAATACCAAAAGAAGTTCCTTGTGTCGCCTATGAGTATTCAAAATAACTGAAATCTGATACATGATGACATAAACCCCAGTATTTTATACAGATCAATTTGTAGGTGAAGGCAAATGAATGTGCAAACGTAGGAAATGGGAGTGGTCTAGGCAAGCTAAATGCAAATTGTTTGCCAGTCTGCAATCATCAGGCTCACCATATGCCAGAAAACTGCCTAAAATTTTCAGAAATGTCAATAACAATGAAATAAAACTACAACATGTATTTTGAGAACATATAAACACAAACGCTACATGCTCTGTGCGTTATATTGTTAAACACACAAGCAGCTTGTTAATAATGGGGAAGTGTGGCGTCTACTTCCTGTCCTCTGAATTAGGGCCTATTTCTGCATTGCATGGTGGTTAGTGCTATCAATTCCTCACATAAAGAATTTCACATACAGCTTTAAACATATTTCAGTTCTTAATTGATTTATTAATTAACTTTTTACCAACATCCATTAAAATTTTTAATTTACTATTGCATTTGGTACAATTTCTTGAAATTGGCACCTATTCATCAGAAATGCTTCACAAGTTTTTGTTTACTGTTCATTTGCTGGTTTTAGCATGACAGTGGAAGGAACAAAAATTTCTTAAGAAAATTAACATGTAGTGTCTTGCAAAGTCATGCTATAAGAATCCCCTCAAAGTGCACTATTAAGATGTTAATGTGTCCAAAATAACCTCAAAGATAATTTCAACAGAATACCATTGATTGAGAAAGTTCTTTTGTAATTTAGAGTAAGTTCACAGAAATGGCATTTCATGTATTGCTTTTTTTCTGTTTTATATTGGGAAGGCACATCCGGTAGTACTCAGGGTTTAATCCTAGCTGTGTGTCCAGAGAGAATCTCCTGATGGTGCTCAGGGGACACCAGGGAGGTACCAGGGTGCCAGGTGCTAGGGATCAAACTTGGGTCAGTCACATTCAAGGCAAATGCCTTAATCTCTGTTCTAGATCCCATTACCTTTTTTTTTTTCAATATTTCTAAAATACCTAGAGGAAGATAAATTGTACTTAAGTTCTATTTCTTGCTTTATTATATTCCTTGTTTTTAACAGATTTGCCATATGTGCCTAGAAATTAGAAGGTAACTAAAGTAATGAAAATAAAAATATATATATTTCTTTCTCATATTCATCTGAAATAATGTTTATTTACCTTATTTCAATATCTGGAGCAATAAGTCCAACATATTGCTATGTTTTGGGGTATCTTATTCACCTAAGTGGAAAGAGAAATCTCAGACCTGTCAAGTGCCTGAGATCAGAGGCTAGCTGGATTCCTCGGAGAACAAGATTTTGTTTTCCAGTTCTGGATGCTCAAAGGTTTGCATGCATATCAAGTATCCCAGCATCTACCTTGTGTTTCTGTTTTTGCTGGGTGGTTGGCTATTTTACTTTAAATACTTTAGCTACTGCCTCTTAATCCTATCTGTTGTCCTAGAAAAGCCTCTGGATTTGATTTGTTTGAGCCAGTTGTCCACTCTAATGCATTTATATGTAAGCATGTTTGTGGAATTACAGCGAGGCTGTGAGAATGGAGAGGGTTTGGACACACACAGCAAGAAGGATGTCTGAAAATTAGAGAGAGCATGGATGGAAATGGTTGGAGTTTGTATTGGAGCTGCCATGTGAGAAACAATGTTATCTTAGAAGACAGCAATTCAGGAGCCTTCAGAGATAGCAGCAATAACCTTGCTAATATGTAGATGTTTCCTTGTAGTCCTGTGTGTCTATCTACTTACAAAGACTCATAGCAGGGGAAGTTGCTCACCCCCCCCACTCTGTGTGTAGTGGCTCTGGGGACCAGCTGCATCTGAATTTGAGTCTGCCCACCCCCAGTCTTGGGATTTGCTCCGACTAATGTCAGTCTTAAAAGCTTAGTTGCCCGGCGGGGGATTAGGAAGACAACTGTCCATTCCTCTCTGTGAGTCATCAGGGGACATGTCCTCCAATTTAGGGGCCTCTCTGAAACCAGGAACCACACATATCAAGTGTGTCCACACAACTGAGTTACAACATTCACATTACACACTCTGTGAGCAGGTGAGATATTATACAGAGTCCTAATTCTGGAGCAGAATATCCCCAAAATGCCCTGTAACTCACAAGGAGGAACTAGATCTACATCTCTCTGCCACACTCAAGTACCATTACAGAGTAATGAAAACAGTCTGAATAATAGAAGCATAAGCATTGGTCCATTAGTATAAATAACGGATCAGATCAGTACTCAGGTAACCAGAAATCTAAAGCTCTACTGCCAGCACCTATAAAATTCTTAAGAACAATGGGGAAATAAAGTAACTCAGCTGCAGTGGAAGACAGGGACAGAAGTCCAGGAAAGTCCTCAAGACATCAAAATTCTCAAGCCTGCTTGAAGATGACATGAAGTCAACACTCTCTGCTGTGGTAATAAAAATTAAGCAATTACTGACAATGGAAATAAGGCAATCTTTGGAATAAAACTTTAATCAACTCAAAGAAGATTTGATTCAAAGTAGGAAAGAATCTATACAAATGGAGTTGAGAGAGCTAAAGAATACACTAACAAGCCTTAGTCACAGAATTTTGAATGTGCTTAATAAAGTGAGTAAACTTCAAGAGAAAATACAAGCCAGCATCAACTATATAGTGGCAAAAGAGGAAAAATAAAGAATGGAACAGAATGAGAGAATGCAAGGTACTTTTAGATAATACCTAGAGAAATATCCCCCAAATGATAAGAATACCTGAAGAAGAAAAAGAGAAAAGGAAAGAATAGTTCAAAACATTTCAAGTGAATCACTTCACTTGTATCACGTCTTCCCATTGATACAGTTGGTAACAGCTCTAGTCCAGCGGTCATCTCTGAATAGCATTACATGTCCGACCCATCTGATTTTTGACACCTTGGCAAATGAGACAGCATCTCTGATTCTTGATTGTTAATGAAGGGCGGAACTCCTGATTCCTTCTCTCATTTGAGTGGAACGTGATGCTCCTCGCATGGCTCTTTTGATACCTCTTTGGGATACCCAAATAGCGTTCTCATCCTGTTTTCATAGGGCCCAGGCCTCTCAGGCATATGTTACTGCAGGAAGAACGGTGGAGTCGAAAAGATGTGCCCAGAGCTGGAGGTTCTTCATCCTCTTAACCACTTCTTAAATGCTCTTGAAGGCATTCCACGCTGCACTCTTCCTCCTGCACAGTTCTGGCGCCAAGTCATTCCTCATGTTGAGTAATCAACCGAGGTACACATAGCTCCAGCATTGATAGATGCTCGTTCCATTGAGAGCAAATAGAATGTCAGGGACTAGATCGTTTTTCATGAACATTGTTTTGGTGAGATTCAGGTGCAGTCTGACCTTTCCACACTCGCGGTTGAAGTCAGCCAGCATTTGTGCCTCTTGGCTAACCTCTTGGTGTTATTTGAACGATGTGTATTGACAAGTACTGGTGGCAGATTCTTCAGGTGTTCGGGTCTGACCTTGTCTGGACCGGGTGCTGTATGCTTCTTTACCGATGAAATGGCATGTCAGTTTTAGGAAGGGAGGACATTAGGAACAACATATTTATCCTGCGGAATTTGGTACGTGGGCAGGTGGACATGGCTGTCAAAGAGATCCGAGTAGAAGTCATGAATAATCCTCTTCATTGCCCTTCTGGAACATGTAATAGATCCATCAGGACATCCGAGGGCAGTCATCTTAATCTTGTAGTTGGTGAAGGACAGGCAAGCATTCCGGATACTTTTCCTGTCTTCTGCCTCATCATCAGCCAACACTGCTGCTCTTCTCTCTTTGAGGTCTTCCTTTATCGCTTCTCTGCACAGCTTTGCAAGTTTGGACATTAGCTTGTGGTTGCCTGAGGCTCGTGCCAAGCCATGTTGGCAAATGAGCTTGAGAGTTTCCGAAGACAGGCATCTGTTTGTGGTTTTCCCACTCCCAGCATTCTTCACGCAGTCATAGAGGTGCTGAACCAGTCGATCGTATTCCTTGTCAAGGTTGTCTACTATGGCATCATCCCACATTGCTGCAATAGTGCCAAAGAGCTCCCAGTTGGTGATCATTCTGGGAGTTCTCTTCTTCAACTTAAACTTTGCAGTCTTTTCTCCCTGCTCTGTAAAGCAGAATTTTGCATGAAGGAGACGGTGGTCCGATATCATTTGGAATTTTGGGACAACAACGAAATCAGTCAGGCAAAACCTTCAGTTGAATAAGACATTGTCAATTTCATCGTGGAACTGTCCACCGGGAGATTCTCATAACCAACGTTTATATTCAGCCTTCTGGAACTGTGAATTACCATGGATGATCTTGTTCGACATGATGAACTCAGGCAGTCTCTCACCCTGTTTGTTCTATTCTAGGCCATGGGACCCAATGTGGAGTTGTTCGGGCGACCTTCTCGGTCCTATCTTGCATTAAAATCACGGACAATGATCTTGTAGAAGGTGTGGTCTTTTTTATAGAACTTCTCCAGCTCCATGTAGAGCTTCTCAATTTCTTTTTCATTGTAGTTGGTGTTGGTGCATAGACGTCGAAGATAGAAACTGCCAGCAGTGAGCTACGTCTATTCAAGTTTAATCATCTGATCCGGGTTGTTAGGCATTTGAATGAATGAATGCTCATGGCCAAGTTCGTGTTGACAAGGACACCAACACCGCCAATGCCTCTGTTGTCACATGTTCTGAGGAATAGTTCTTCTCCAGTGTTGAAAATGGCGTGATGTGATTGATGCCTTCTCATTTTCGGTCACACCAATGATGTCATACTTGATCTTCTGCACTTGCTCCATCAGGTCCTCTATGGATGCTTCTGATGCCAGTGTATGTGCATTGAAAGTATAGACAGTCATTTTATTCATTCTTCATTTTGGCGGTCTAATTTGTCCTTGAGGTTTTATCAGTTTCTCCTTGCTCATCCTTATTAACGCTGCCATATTGGGGGCTTTTTCAGTGTCAGGCAAATGAGGCCCATTGTTGTTACCTCACTACTCAGCCACTGCCATGCTCCAGGCCGCTTTCCGAACACTCGGGCCAAAACTCATGCATGAGTAAAGCCCACAGAACTAGGTAAAGCAGAACTTTGCGACCTCGTACTCTAGATTCAACAAGACCCAGAAACTCCTACAGTCTCTGGCATCCCGCCCCAGGTATCAAACCAAGATGACCCACCATACCAGAGCCAGATAAATACCTCACCAGCAGACCTCCACTACCTCACTACCCAGCCACCGCCACACTCTAAGCCGCTTTCCATACCGTGCGGCCGCAAAGCATAGCATAGGACACTTAATATCCATTTTCCATAATTTTCACACCATATTTGATGGGCTTCAAATAAGGTATGAACCATGGGAAGACCTGTAAGGGCCATTGGAGGCCACCCTAAAAGCCACCGTCCCTCTCGAGAGCCAGGTAAGCTACTGAGAGTACTCGTCCACATGGCAGAGCCTGGCAAGCTACCCGTGGCGTATTTGATATGCCAAAAACAGTAATAACAATTTGGCTATAATAATAATAAAAAAGAGAAAATACCCAGATAACATATCAGAAACAAAAGGGGAGAAATTACACAGAATGTTCAGAAAGCCAAGGTAACTTAAGAGGTTTCTATGAACAATTTTATGCTAGAAGAAAGTTAAAAATGTTTAGAATCTTGTACTTTTCCATTACTGAGCATGGAGAAAATAGAAAACCTTAATATATCTATGAAAATCAAATAAATTAACAGCTTCTATGAAGCCAACATTACACTAACACACAAAGCATATAAAGACACTACTAGAAAGGAAGATTTTAGGCCAATTTCCCTAATGAACATTGATGAAAGTAACCTCAACAAAATTTAGCTAACTGACTCCAACAGCATATCAAAAAGATCTTACACCATAATCAAGTGGGGTTCAACCCAGAAATGCAGTGACCTTGTAACATATGCAAATCAATTAGCATAATACACCACATCAGTAAAAGGAAAGAGAAAAATCATATCAATCAGATGATGCAGAGAAAGCTTTTGACAAGACACAACATTCATTCATGTCAAAAGCCTCAACAAAATAGGAACAGGTTTCTGGAATAAAGGTAAATTCTATGACCTGTTTTCTGGAACACATTCAATCACTTACTGACAAAGGAGCTGGGTACGTAAAGAGGAATAAAGATAGACTCTGCAAAATATTCTCTTAGGAAAACTGAATAAGCACATGTGAAAAAATTTTTCTGGATCTACATCTCAGACCTTACACAAAAGTCACTTGAATGTGAATCAAATACCTTGAGGTCAGAAAATAAGCCATAAGGTACATCAAGGAAAACATTGGCAGAATGCTTCAATATTTTTTAACAGCATTTTTTTTTAGGGCATACAACATCTTAAATCAACGTCTGTGTATATTTTTTAATTGAATCACCCTGAGGTACACAGTTATAAAGTTGTTTATTATTAGGTTTCAGTCATAAAATGTTCTGTCACCGATCCCTTCACCAGTGTTCCAAGATTTTGGCCTCAATTATATGAGGCCAATAACAATAGCAACAGAAATAATAATAAACAAATGGAAGTAGGTTAAATTCAAAATTTTCTGCATGGCAAAGGAAACAGTCTAGTACTTAAAGGCACACTGTAGGATAACATTGGTTTGTCTTTTCTGCCTTGCCACAAGGAGCTTCGGTTTATTTGGGTTACTCCCATCACAGTGCTCCCATTCCTCTGTGTTTATTTGTAACTTCTTTCTTTGTGCTCTGTTGACTTGTAAATATTGCTTTCATCTTCTCCTTAAGTCCTTTGCATAGTTTATTCAGAGCAGTGTCTTTTTTATATGAGCACAGGAAGACAGTAAATGCTATGCTTTTGTAATGTGAGAGTTAATTGGCTCTCAGTGATATTTACCTCCTGGGCATCTGTTCTCTCAACTTAAGCCTCAGTTGTCCTTACTTCCTAGCCCCCCAATAACAGGATCCTGATAAGGGACTGGATGGACCCAGGGCAAGCGGTGAGATATGTGCTACCCTGGCATTGGGATGGGCCTGACCAAAGTGCCATAATGCCTAACTGTAATTTAAGAGCATGATCATGGACAAATTCTGTCAGATCCAAAAAGTAATAACTAGATTCTGACCCTGCTAGGGTTAGGAATGATTAATCTGGCCTGAGAAATGTAGTCTGAGTCTGTGGCAAGATGTTCCCAGGAAAGCTGCCCTACACGCTCTCAATGTATCTCTTACTGTGTCCATACAAAAATAACAAATATTAAGATGTTAATTAAGGTGCTAGGAGAAAAGGAATACCCCTTGGTGGTGTTTCTGCCGTGGAGCCTGATGGGCAGCCAGGAAGGGCTTTGGAATACCTTTAAGTGGTGTTTTGCCCTTGAGCCTGTTTGGCAGTTAGGAAGGGCTTTTTTTTTTTAAAAAAAAATTATTGAATCACTGTTAGATAGTTACAAGCTTTCATGTTTGGGTTACAATCACACAATGATCAAACACCCATTCCTCCACCAGTGCACATTCCCCACCACCAATATCCCCAGTACCACCCCCTTTTTCCTACCTCCCCCTGCCTCCATGGCAGACAATATTCCCCATACTCTCTCTCTACTTTTGGGCTTTCTTATGTTGATTTTAAAAAATTATTGAATCACCGTGACATAGTTACAAGCCTGGTTCAACCCCTATGGAAACCTTAATTGAACTTTCTCAGACAAATAATAGAGCTGCAATATGACCCAGGAATTCTACTTCTTGGCATCAACCCCCAAGACACAAAATATTCATTCAAAAGAGCATACGCACACAATTATTTATTGCAGCATTTACAATAGCCATGATATGGAATAAATCTTATGTGTTCAGTAACAGTTGAGTGGATACTGAAGGTATAAGTTCACAATGAAATAGTATGCAGTTGAAGAGAAAGACAAAATTGCTCCATTCACTGCAACTAGGATATAAGTGGAGGATATCATGTTACACAAAGTAACTCAGAAGACAAGTACCAAATTATCTCACTTATCTGTGTGCATAAAATAGCAGGAAGGGAATGTAAGGTATCAATTGGGGGATATACCCCTTTCCTTAGAGCTGAGAATGAGAGCAAGTGAAAGAAATCGAAGAGAGAAAGTAACAAGAGGCAGAAGGAAGATAACCAGGCAGAGGTCAGTCACCTCCAGCACACTAGCCCTATAAAGGTGTGGTTTACCTCATAGACCAGAAAAACTGAAAACAAGATCCAATTATAATAATGGATAGTAAAATGTTGCTGTCAAGAATGTAGGTGCGGGGGAGGGGAGGTAACCTGGGGATTGTGGGGAAGGGAATTTGTCTCAGGTAGTGGGGCTGGTGTTAGAAAACTGAATAATTGAAACTCAGCTATAAACAACTTTGTAAATTACCATGCCTTGATTTTTAAAAATGGAAAAATAAAATAATATAAAATCTCACAATATTTGTGGATAATCTTGGAAAACAAAAATGTAGAGAGAGTAAACACATGCTTTGTCTATTTGGTTTACTTCAGAATTGTGTATTTCTTGGTGAATATTGGTTTGCAGGAGGCTTTGATTTTAAGGCGCATGCCCAGCAGTGCTCAGGCCTTACTTCTGCCTCTGTGCTCAGGGATCACTCCTGCCAGGGCTTGGGGGACCATATGCAGTGCCAGGGATTGAACCGGGGATGGTTTCATGCAAGACAAGCACCTTACCCACTATACTATCTCTCCAACCCCTCAGTGAATGTGGTTTTAAATCCAATTTAGATGTATTCATAGTGTCTGAAGCTGAAAACGTCACTGAAAGTTCTGCAAATCAGAGACAGAAATTTGTAGACGCTTCTGACTGTAGTTCAGTATCTGCTAGTGTAATGAAACAGGAAAAATGCAATTAATGCAGCAACTTTGGCCTTTTCCATGGAAAAAACGGAGGTAAGAATAGAGAATAATTTATAAAACTACAGATAAAATTTTTGCGATGTTCCTCCCTTATAGAAATAACTGGAGGAGGGATAAAGGATGATAGATGGCCTGTGTTTCAATAGAATACATACAGAATCTTGTGTGAGTTATGGAGATTCAGCAGAGCTAAATTAATTTTTGTAAGAAAATGGAAGATTTTCTTAGTGTGAGTGACTAGAGTCAAGTAGGAAAACAGAGGGAAATTGGGTGAGAATAAAGAGTCAATAGGACTTAGGAAAGGGCTCCTATAACTTTTCAAATTAAGGTTTTCTAGTATTTTATATTATTTGGTTACAATGCAACCCTAAGGTCAAGTCTGGCACACAGAAAAAAATTCAGAAAATTGGGAAAATGTTTACAAAAGTTTGGTAGGAGGTATACATCTTTGTGGGTATAATTCATGAAAAAATTCTTCCATAATTCATGGAAGAAAGTAAATTTTTATTTTTCATCTGCAAAATTAACCTGATTCATGTCTATTAAGATAAAGATGAACAGAAAAATGTACATAGAATATTTAGTGTTGTGTACTATAGAATAACTACTCTATATTGTACAGGAGTTAAGTTGCTTGCCTTGTACATGACTGATCCTTTTGGTCCTTGGCACTGCATATGGCCCCTGAAGCAAGCACTGCCAGGAATGATCCTTGGATAGAGAACCAATGAATAAATGAATAAAGCCCGACCTCACATTGGCAGGTGTGGCTCAGCAGCCTTCCCCCCGAGAATAAAGCAACGACTCAGTAAATTCCACTTACTGTTCTTGATAATAAGCTCAGAATAGTACCTAAGTGAATGACTTTGCCAAGCTGGCTTATTCCTAGTTCTGAGGAATTTCCTATGTCCTTGACATTTCATATGAAAGAAACCGAAAATTCTGTAGTCTCGAAGTCACGAGTGCAAGCAGAAAGCTTGTCTGAAAAATTGAACTCGCTGAAAAAGCCCTGTCTTGAAGCCATTTGTTTGCTGCTATCGTGCAAAGGGTGTTAATTCTTTCTTGCATATGTTGGAGTGTAAACAGGAATCCTTAGAGAAGTGAGCACACGTTTTTCTGCCTTGAAACGAATTAAAACTCAAAGAATTTGTATTTAAAATTACATTCTTATATTTTGAGTACATATTTTCATTTATATTTTACTGTATAAAAGTTGGGCTCTGAAGAACTGTGATCAGATTATCTGGGCATCTACATCTGGTCTAAATGAACTCTAAAACTAACATTTTAACCAGCAGAGCAGAGAAAAATAAGATATTTCCATAATATGCACAACAAGTGGAAAATTCACGTGAGTGGGTGTAGAACCACATACACTTTAAAAGAGAGGTTGTTCGGCCTTAACTCTGTATAGAAAAATCCAGTTGTTCTAAAATGGGAAACAGCCTCCAATCTAGAAGTGACATTTAACTTACCTAGATATTTAACTAGGTGGCAATAAACTTACCCACATTGACTACAATCTCCCCACCTAAAATCTCTGTTAACTTACTGTATGAGAGACTGAGCTGAAAGATTCACTTACATCCACATATATTCAGGTGATCCTTGTGAAATCCCATTTTATTGTTCTATAATATGAAATTTTGTTTCTTAACAAGGTTAAATATTTCTATATATTTATATTTTGTGTTCTAAATGTTGTAAACATAAAAGACAGTAGATTGTCTTTTTGGCATGCTTTTAACCAATTTTACCTGTCTCTGAACTCTCTGTTTTATTCTGTTGGTCTGAAAGTCCTCTCTAAATCCACCATCACACAGTTGATTACTACAGCTTTTTCCCCTATGATGGCTTTGGCTATTTGGGGGAAGGAGGGTTGTTATTCCATATAAATTTTAATAGCATTTGATATACGTCTTTCAAAATGTACTGAATATTTTTATAAGGAGTGCATTAAATCTATATAGAGCTTTGGGAAAAATTGTCAATTTGACAGTTTTTATCCTCTTATTCATGAAAATGGGATGTGCTTCCATGTCCTTCTGTCCTCTTTTATTTCTTTTAGCAGTGATTTGTGATTTTCTTGTATAAGTCTTTCACCTCATTTGTTAAGCTGATTCCCAGGTACTTGATTTTCTGAGGCACAACTGTAAATGGTAATGTTTTTTAAATTCTGTCTTCTATGTTTTTATTTGCATATAGAAAAGTTAAGAATTTCTGTGTACCGATTTTTTAGCCTGACATTTTACTTACAAATCTATTGTTTCTAGGAGTTTATTTGTAGTTTTCAGGGGTTTCTAGGTATAGTGTCATGTCATCTGCAAAATATTGAGAATTTAATTTTTTTTCAAATCTAGTATCTTAGTATATATTTTTTAATATCTATTTATTGATATTCCTTTATATCTATTTTTTACTAATTTGCATGCCCAGGACTTCCAATACTATATTGAGCGGTTTTGATGAGAGTGAATGACCTGGTTTTGTGACTGACCTTAGAGGGAAGGCTTTCAGTTTTTCACTATTGAGTACAATATTTGCTGTGTATTTGAGATAAATGGCTTTGACTATGTTGAGTTAAGTTCCTCCAATTCCCATTTTGTTCAGAATTTTTGTCATAAATAAATTTTAGATCTTATCAAATTCTTTTTCTGTATCTACTGATATGATTATGAGATTTTTAAATTTTTCTTTGTATTGATATGGCATATCTTGTTAAATGACTTGTGTATTTTAAACCATCCTTAAATTATCCTACTTGGTTGTGGTATTGTGGCATTTCTGATGGAATCAGTTGGCTAATATTTTTTTCAGGGCATTTTTATCAATGCTCATATGTCTATTACTGTCACTGTATCACTGTCATCCCATTACTCATTGATTTGCTCAAGCGGGCACCAGTAACATCTCCATTGTGAGACTTGTTACTGTTTTTGGCATATTGAATACGCCACAGCTAGCTTGCCAGGCTCTGCCGTGTGGGTGAGATACTCTCGGCAGCTTGCTGGGCTCTCTGAGAGGGGTGGAGGAATTGAACCCAGGTTGGCCAAGTGCAAGGCAAACACCCTACCCGCTGTGATAGTATTATCTATTTTGTGTGAGTGACATCTCTGTTTGGGAAGATCCCTCATTCTTCAACTTTCTGAAAGTGTCTGAAAAGGAATGAAGTAGGTCTTTTATTAAGTTTGGAAGACCTCACTAGTAAGTTCAGCTGGCTGGGCTTTACTTTCCTGGAGAGGCTCTTGATTGCCATTTCAGAATTCTTAATTGGCCTGTGAAGGTGCTTTGTCTCATCTTGATATAACTTAGGAAGTTATAATAGCCCCAAAATGCACACATTTTTCCTAGGTTCTCCAGTTTCATGGCAGAAAGATTTTCAAATTAGTCCCTCTTGATCCTTGAACTTATGTTTTATCTGTTGTGACCTCTTCACTCTAATTTCTGATTTATCTTACTATAATATTCTCTTTTTGTGTGAATCTTGTTAATAGTTTGTCAATCTTGTTTACTTTTTTAAATAATAAGCTCTTGGATTTATTGATCTTTTGAATTGTTTTCTTAATTCCCATTTAATGAATTTCTGCTCTAAATTTTATTATTTCCTTTTTTCTACTACTTTTGGGTTTCATTTTCATGTCCTTGTGCCTAGCTGCTTAAACTGTGCTGCTAGGTAATTTATGTGGTCTTGCTTCTTTATGAACATTTGCATTGCTGTGAATTACCCTCTGAACACCACTTCACAACTTTTGTTTTGTTCCATATATTCTTGTAGCTTGTATCTTTTTTTTCCATGAAAGATGGGTAATGTGTGGTAGCTTGTATCTGAAGTCTTGTTTGTTTCCATTAATCTTTGGGTTTCTCTCTGATTTTCTCTTTGACTCACTGGTTGTTCAGTACTGAGTTGTTTAATTTTCAAATGTTCTAGCCCCCCTCCCCATTTCTATTTATGATTTATTTTAAAGCCTCATGGTTTGAGAGGATAGTTGATCTTTCCTTGTGTCTTCTCTCTTTTAATAGTGACAGGTTTTTTTTAACTTATAAGTTATCTTCTGTTAAGCTGAGTCTTAGGTACTTAATTATTTTGGTAGAATTGTAAATAGGACCTAAAGATTTATTTCTCTCCTTTTATGTTGTTTGTATACAGAAATTGAAGATATTTTTTATATGAACTCTAGTTCTCCATCATTCTTTATATGTATTATTGTCTTGGTTTTTTGGATGTGTGTGGTCTCTTTGAGCTTTTGTTTGGTATATTAGTATGCCATGTAAAATTGTGATGTTTTAATTTACTTTTAAATCTGTCTCTTCTTCTCCCTAATTGCTTTACCTCAAATTTTCAACATCTTGTTGAACAATAACAATGAGTGGAAATTCTTGTCTTATTACTGATTTTAGAGGAAATATTAACAGTTTGGGCTATTTTTTTCCCTAATTGAGCATGTTAGCTACAAGTATTTCTCTATGTTGACTTACTGAGATTCTTTTGTAATAAATAAAACTGAATTTTGCTGAAAACTTTCTCAGAAACCATTGATATAATCATATGGTTTTATGTTGGATTACAGTCTTAAGCATTTTAGGTTTGACATTGGTTTGTCCTGTCTTTTCCCCCACATTCCAGGGAGCTTAGGTCATTGAGTTCTGCCTATGACAGTGCTCCCAATGCATACCCAATTCCATCAGGCACTCTCAATCCCCTGTGTTTATCTTTAACCTGTTCTTTTTGCGCTTCTTCTCCTATCTGTTGATCACTAACATCCACAAATCAGACTCTGTGACTTGTAAAGTCAAATTTTTCTGAGAACTCTGGATGAAGACTCTGGATTTTGAGCTTGTAAGTGAAGTATTGCTTTTCCCCCTCCCTTATGCCCTGTGCATAGCTTACTTCAGGACACTGTCCTTTTTATCTAGACACAGAAAGACAGTTAAGGCTATGCTTTTGTAACTTGGTAGTTAACTGACTCTGAATAATAATTATTACTGGTTGTCCATCATACTTAATTGACTTAATTCTCAATTGTTCTTAGTTCCTAACTCCCCCAAACAGAGTCTCTCTGAGGGACATGGATGAACCCAGGGCAAGCTGTAAATTACCCTTTACTGAAAAAATAAAGTGACAGACTAGATACCATGAAACAAATAAATTAAGAGCACAATCATAGAAAAAACTCTGTTATACGCCCCCCCTAAAGAAGTAACTGAGCAAGGACCCTTCTAGGATCAGAACTATTAATCTGGCCTGAGGACTGTAGTCTGGGATAGGTAGCAAGATATCCCCAGGAAGACCCACCCTTTAAGCTTAATATATCTCATACTGTATCCATACAAAATGAATAGAAATGCTATTAAGTAGTAAATTTAAGATGACTGTTTAAATGGATTCTAGTTAAGGAAAAGAGTAAGTAATATACCCTTAGATGGAATTCCACTCTTGGGTGGATTGCCTAAAAGGTGGAGATTCTGTCATTGAGTATCTTCTAGAAGAGTTTCCTGTAAGGGTAGGGCTTTACATCTGCCCTTTGTTTATGATAACGTACAACTGCACCTATGTGTAATTGCTACCCCCAACCCTTGATGATTTCTGTATAACTAATGCTGTGAGACTTGAATAAACTGTGTCTGAGTACCAACCAGCCTGGCTGTGGCTCCTGTTCCCGCCTTCATTGGCCCATCACCATTGTCTGGCCAGGTGGGGAGATGGCTCTTGGCCACTGAATGCACATGTCTTGCACCCACAGTTTGAATTCATAATTTTATATTTCCAGAAAATTTGATATGTTGATGTGCTATATCACACTCATTAATTTATTCTAGTTGGAAAATTCCTGTATCACTGTAATAATTCTTAGCTGGTCATGATGTACAGTTTTTTAAAATGCATTGTAAAATTCAATTTGCTAAGATTTTGTTGAGGATTTGTATCTATGTACATCAGGAATATTGATTGCAATTTTGTTTTGGGGTGATGTCTTCATTTCCTTTTGGTATCAGAATTCATTAGTCTCTTTAACATGGTTTCTTTAATATGGTTTCCTTAATTTTTGAAAGAGTTTGAGAAGGATAAAAATAATCTTCATTTGAAGTTTTAATTGAACTTAATAGCAAAAATATCTGAACATGGACTCTTGTTCTAGGGGAGAATTTGGATTTCTGTTATTCACATTAATTTCATGATCTATTATATTTCCCTACTATATGTGAAACTAAGAATTTATCAATATTATTAATATTTTCTAAGAACTAGCTCAACCAGCTCTGGGTTATTGATCTTTTGTATTATATTTCTTTTTTGTTTTTAATTTTTCATTAGTGAATCACCATGAGGTACAGTTACAGACTTAGAAACCTTCATGCTTGTGTTTCAGTCATACAATGGTCGAGTGCCCATCCCTCCTCCAGTGCCCATTTTCCACCACCAATAGTCCCAGAATCCCTCCCGCCACCTCCACTCCATCCTCCCACCACCCCACCCCACCTCTGTGGCAGGGCATTCCCTTTTGCTCTCTCTCATTTTGTATTTCTTATTTAAATTTTATTAACTTTTGTCTTTCCAGTAGCTAGGTAGCCACACCTACAAACTGCCCCGCTGCCATGTAATCCCATCAACGGCCAAGGTCCAGAGACTATAAAACAAAGCTCCCGGAAGTGGCCTTGCGACTTCTTATTTTCTAGTTCTCCCTCTCAGAGAACCTGGCAACCGAGAGTATCCTGCCTGCATGGCAGAGCCTGGCAAGCTCCCCGTGGTATATTCAATATGCCAAAAACAGTAACAATGATGGGTCTCATTCCCCTGACCCTGAAAGAGCCTCCAATGTGGCACTGTTGGGAAGGATGAGAAAAGAGAGGCTACTAAAATCTCAGGGCCAGGACGAATGGAGACATTACTGATGTTACTGGTGCCTGCTCGAGCAAATCGATGAATGGGATGACAGTGATACAATGATACAGTGAACTTTATCTTTCAATTTTTTTTCTGATTAATTGAGATGTGAGGTAAGATTCTATATTTTCTTTGGTTCTTGATGTAAACCTCTTGAACATGTTAAGCATTGTTTTTGCTGTGTCTCATGTGTTCTGTAGATCATATCTTCATGTCTTCATTCAAGGAATTCTTTTATTTATTCTTTGGTCTCTATGGAATCAAGAATAACTCAATATTGTGCTACTTGTTCTCCAATTATTTGATGTGTCCTAAGCTGATATCTTTTGGGTAATTTCTTCCAATTTTTAAAAAAGATTTGGCCCATATCTGCTGGTGCACAGGGTAAATCCAAAACATTTTCCTGCATGCAGGACAGTGTGCCAGCCCTTTGAATTAACTCCCCAGCTCTATGGTTAATGTCTACCAGAGTTAAATGTAGGTGCAAAGGAACCAAGTGCTATCTATGTGTATTGATTCTGGGTATTTTTAAAAATTTGTCTCTGTATTTTTTTTCTTTTTAAATTTTTTTTTTATTGAATCACCATGAGAACAGTTACAAAGCTTTCAGGTTTAAGTGTCAATCAATGATCAAACACCCATCCCTTCACCAGTGCACATGTTCCACCACCAAGAACCCCTGTATAGCCCCCATCTCACCACACACCCTGCCTGTGTGGCAGATGATTTTCACTTTACTCTCTCTTTACTTTAATTACATTCAATGTTTGGACAGAAAACCCACTATTATTATTATTTGGAATTTCCCTCCAACAATCAGACCTGCTGAAAAGGCATAATTTGATAATTTATTTTCTATTACTGGTAATGATGAATATATAATTTTGGAATTCTGATATTTTAGTAGTTAAGTCCAGAGTGACTTCTGCCAGAAGCCGTTGGGTTCCAAAATTGGTTTGTGTGCCTCTGGGATCATGACCACTCAGGAGTGGAGGAGCCATTCACGGGTGGCTGCTCAGGGACTCGTCTGGGTGGGGTGCAGCACCAGTACCACCCCCCGCCCCCACATCCCGAGATTTCCCACGTGCCTTATCACTGCAAACTCATACCTCCATCAATGGGCTCTGAAAGATGGCAGTCCCATTGCCACTGCTGCCGAAAGGAAAGGCCGAGGGACAAAAAACTTTACCCTCCCGGGGTGGCACGGAGCTATAGCTTAGTTCACAGTCTAGAGGCATTTCTGAAAGCAGCCGCTGTTTTCTGAACTTGGTTTGTGTGCCTCTGGGGCTTTCTCTATAGTTTTGAGCATTATATTTTGCTTGGACATTCAACACCACCATTCAAGCCTGCCTTCTAGGGGCAGATGTTAGATCATCTATTTTCCAGTGCTCACTTTGTATATCAAGAAAGGTTCAGAGAAATAGTCCTGGTCCCTGCATACCAGAGCCATGCTTGTAGAAGCTCAGTGTCGCCGGGATTTTATCTGGAGAAGGCAGGGAGACTGCTCCTCTTCCATCTGGGACACCCTGGTGTTATCAGCTAGGTTTGGGGCCCAGAGCATTCTCTAGTGTTACGTTGCCCGCTGGCCAGGATTCTTCACTGCTGAGTGCAGCAAGATGGTGCCTGGGGCCTGTATTATTTTTCTTTTCTCTCTTTTTACAGTTATGCACTGATCAGCTTCCTCATATCTTGTTTGTATTATTCTGAATATTTTTGACAAGATTGCAGTGAAAGTCACATCTAAGATTTGAAGCATACATTCCTTTCACTGTATTCACTTTAAAAGAAATAAGCATTTAATTTGTTTTGTGAGAAATTGCTTCTCTCAATCTTTTCTTCATTTGTGTTTTTAAGACATCTTACTGTTAACATATTGGAGATCTTTGCCTTCTTAAACACACGACCACTTAGTATTTCTTGTAGAACTGGCCTAGTGGTCATGAATTCATTTAATTGTTCTTTAAAAACTTATTATTACTTCTTCAAATATGAGGGAAAATGTTGATGTATAAAGTATTATTGGCTGAATATTTTTTCCATTCAACACTTTGTATGTATTAATCTATTTCTTCTGGCCTATACAGTTCCATTGAATAATCTGCTCTCAATATTATGTAGTTGCCTTATATCTACCTGTATTCCTCTTGTTCCCTTTGATTTCCAGCTCCATGATTAACTTTTGCAATTCAATTGCAAATTATGTTGTAGTTTTCTGTTTGGTTTTTTGGGACTCTTTGAGTGTCCTGGAATTAGGTATCTATTTTCTTCCTCAGCTATTGAGCTATTGTTTCTTTAACAAGAAATCCTCGTCTCTCAATCCTCTTTTGGTGACCCTCTAACATGAATGCTGCCCCTTTCAGTCACTAATCTCTACACTCTTTTCATTTTTTAACATTCTTCATTCTTTTATTTTTTAATTTTATTTTAATAACTTTTTTCACAATAATTAATTACATTTAATATTCCAACACCAATCCTACCACCCAAACACCTTCCCACTACCATTTAGAATTTAGAATTTAGAATTTTCCCATATCACCCTCTTCTATTTTTAAAAAAATAATTTAGGCACTGTGTGATTTACAATCTTGTTAATCGTTGGGTTTAATGCATAGAACGTTAATAGCCATAGCATCAAGTTCTGATCCAAGGAACACAGGCTGTGCCTGTCAGCGCTGCAGTGTCAGATCCCACTGGGCCTTGCAGTGGCAGGGGTTTTTGGGCTGTGAACATGCAACAACACCTATAACTTCAGCTGGCCTTTGTGGGAAGTTGGAGATTTGCATTCACCCGGGTCTAGCAGCAACTGTCATGGTCAAACAGGCCTGGATACAAATCTTTGAGTATCAGTAAAACCAATGACTCACATTGGAGTGGTCTTGGGATAAGACCAAAGAATGTCCATCACAGGTGTCCGGATCCACCAGTGAGCCACATTTGAATAGGCCCATCTGACGTGCTTGGTGTAGTGTCTCAATTTCCCAGAGACAAGTCTGCACCAAGTTTGAGTAGGCCTACTGCAATGACCTGGGTTATAATACTGTAAATGGACCCATGCACTGGTTTCCAAGACTATGAGTGGTGGAGCCAATAATTCAGGCTTGAATACAGAAGGACTATTGTGTGCCAAGTTCACACAGCCTTGGGAGTGAATTAAGTATTCTAGACCTGTGTCCTGAGACACCTGTGCAGCAATATAAAGAGATCCTGAATAATGTACAGGATTAAACACTAGTGGTGGCCTTCAGTCACCAGGCTTCCCTATGAGAGGTCAAACAAGTCTGTCTATGACTGGGAGAAATCCCTAAGCACTGCAAAGCATGAACCAAAATTCAAAACTAGTTTTAAAAATGCCCCAAACACACACACACACACACACACACACACACACACACACACACACACAGACACACTAAAGTCAGGCTGAATGTGCTTGGGAAAAGGAGAAACTCTTCTAGCCAAGGAAAAAATTATTTTCTCAACCCCTGTGTTACCATCATATAGCTTATAGTTTCAGAATATCCTGAATTGTGGGACTATTGCAAAAAAGGGATGAACCGTGTGTCAGAATTGCATATCTTCTTGGGGTATAAGAGAAGAAAGAAGTGTTTCTCATCCTGAATTCATCACTTAGATTTCTGTTTCTCTTCTTCCTGCAACATAGATTCTCTAGGCCACAAAATATACACAATTTTCTTCATTAACAAAAAGCATGATACTCTCCATGACCATCCACTTATAAGCAAATTTCATGACTTCATCTTTCCTAACAGCTGCATAGTATTCCATTATGTAGATGTACCGAAGTTTCTTTAACCAGTCGTCGTTTTTGAGACACTCGGGTTGTTCCCATATTCCGGCCATTGTGAACAATGCTGCAATGAGCATACAAGTGCAGATGTCATTTCTACTGTGTTTTTTTGAAGCCTCGGGATATATTCTCAGAAGTGGTATTGCTGGGTCAAATGGGAGCTCAATTTCTAGTTTTTTGAGAAATGTCCTTATTGTTTTCCAGAAAGGCTGGACCAGTCCGCATTCCCACCAACAGTGAAGGAGAGTTTCTTTCTCCTCACATCCACACCAACACCAGTTGCTTTTGTTCTTTCGAATGTGTGCCAGTCTCTGTGGTGTAAGATGATATCTCTTTGTTGTTTTGATCTGCATTTCCCTGATGATTAGTGATGAAGAACATTTTTATGTGCTTTTTGGCCATTCAAATTTCTTCTTTGAGAAAATTTCTGTTCATTTCATTGCCCATTTTCTTATGGGATTTGATATTTTCTTCTTGAAGAGTTCAACCAGTGCCTTGTATATGCTTGATATTAACCCTTTATCAGAATGGCATTGGGTGAATATCCTTTCCCATTCCATAGGCTGTCTTTGTATTCTGGTCATTGTTTCTTAAATGAGTCAGAAAGAGTGGGAAATACATAGAATGACTGCACTTATTTGTGGAATAGAAAATATCATTATATGAGACTAACACCCAAGGACAGTAGAGACAAGGGTCAGGAAGATTGCTCCATGGTTGGAAACCTGCCTTATGAGCTGGTGGAGAAGGCAGCTGGGATAGAGAAGGGATTACTAAGTCAAGGATGGTTAGAGGGATCACTCAGAATGGGAGATGTGTGCTGAAGGTAGATTAAAGACCAAACATGATGGCCTCTCAGTATCTGTATTGCAAACCATAATACCCATAAGTAGAGATAGAATAAGAGGGAAATTTTTGGCCATAGAGGAAGGGGTAGAGGTGAGACGAGGGGAGGCAGGGATACTGGGGACATCAGTGATTGAAAATGTGCAGTGGTGGAGGGATGGGTATTCGATCATTGTATGACTGAAACTAAAACATGAATGTTTTATAACTGTAGCTCATGGTGATTCAATAAATTTTTTAATTAAATGTATAAAAAAAGCATGGCATTGTCAAATGAACATGGAGTTACTATAGTAAGTATAACATTTTTATCTTAAGTGACAATTATTATTTTACTTTGAAACCACTGTTGGTGGAAATATGTTCTCATAAAATGACTCCAGAATATAGTATATCCAGCAATAGAGATTATATGTCAGACCCTAAGTTTAACTCTCAGAAACTCCCACACACATTTTTCTCTCAAAAAAATAGGGAAACAGTTTGGTTTGGAGAAAAAGAAAAATAAAATAACTTAAAGCTGTATTTTTAGCACCATTTAGAATGTGGGAAACAAATTATCAACAACCCTAAATGGGAGTATTTGGTGTCACCATACAGGATACAGGTAAGGTCTAATACAGAGAGTGCAGAGGGAGGAAAGTAAGAGAAATATGAAGACTATATTTCACCAAATTGTTGAAATACCAAAAAAGATCTTAAAATTTACCTTCTCCAATCAACTTTTTAAAAGTCTTTACTTTTTGTAGATTTTGTAGATTTCTTTTGCTGTTGGTACTTTTATTTCAATAACTGGGTGTTTGCTTATGTTCAAGCAACTTAATTTGATGTATCTTATATTTGTTTAAAATATACCTTCTTCTTCTTCTTCTTCTTCTTCTTCTTCTTCTTCTTCTTCTTCTTCTTCTTCTTCTTCTTCTTCTTCTTCTTCTTCTTCTTCTTCTTCTTCTTCTTCTTCTTCTTTTGGTTCTAGTTCTAAATGGCTGGAATGATAGCACAGAAGTAGGGCATTCATTTGCACGCAGCCAACCCGGGTTCGATTCCTCCGCCCCTCTTGGAGAGCCTGGCAAGCTACCAAGAGTATCTCACCCGCACAGCAGAGAGAGCCTGTCAAGCTATCTGTGGTGTATTCGATATGCCAAAAACAGTAATAACAAGTCTCAAAATGGAGATGTTACTGGTGCCCACTTGAGAGGGGCAGAGGAATCGAACCTGGGTTGGCCTCCTGCAAGGTATAAATGCCCTACCTGCTGTGCTATCACTCCAGCCCATGAGAAAGACAATTGTTTTAAATAAAAACAAATCACATTGATTTTTCTTCCTAAGATTATTTGTGTTATTCTAATCAATAGCAAAATAAGGCCCACTCCTTTGTCCTCAGTCATTGGTAGAGGACATGGATAACCATGGTAAATGTCTGTTTATCATCAAAGAGAAAACATGGGGGGCTAACACTGTAGAAATCTGTGTTACTATGAATGATAAAATAGATTAATAGTTATTCACATTATTTTTGTAACAGGGAAAATGGAAATCAACATAGAAGAGTAAAATTCAAACAATAGGTTGTAGAACCAGAAATTTAGCTAAAGAAGTAGTTTCATGATGTATTTTTGTTATGCCTTCTAGTCCGTAAACATTTCTGAACATTTAATTCATAAGGTTATTATTAAAATGCTGTTTGAAACTTCTAAAACATTTTAATAGGCTATTAAAATGCTGTTCATTTGACTTCAGTAAGCCCACATTTCTTGCTTTATTTTAAGATGGAAAATAAATGAGAACAGCAGTTCTATCATGGTGTTCTTGCTTACAATGGGTTGCAAAACATAACCAAAGGCATGTTTATTACAGTTTTGAAATTTGAATGGACCAAAATATTTGTGATCAGAAGTGTCTAATGTAAATTGCTTCCATATTTGGTATGAATAACATCAATGAAATCATTCATACACACAAATATTTTAAATGAAGTATAAAAGTAGGTTGTGTGTCTATGTACATATGTGCAGGCACACACTAGTTTTGTCTTGTTTGGAAGCTGGCCAAGAAAAGAGACTGAGCTCAGTGTTTTATGTCAATGTTTAAATAACTTGCATACAAGAGGCATGAATAACACAATTCAAGCAGGACATTGACATAGGAAATTATTAGGATGGACATAAGTCAGTCTTTTTCACTCACAGAATTTCAGGAAAGTCTGGAAAAGTCTGTAGACATTCATTTCACATGAACTTGATGAACTTGAAATGATTTCATTTAGATCTCAAAGGATAGAATAGCCCAACTAATATCTGATATATGCAGCTTTACATCAAAATTATTCATGCTGTGCTGTTTAGTTATATTTATAAAGTTGACCAGGTCACAGAGTGCCCTGGTATTTGTTAAATATTTATCTGGGTGCCTCTATGAATATGATTTTGTATGAGAGTAACATTTAAGTCCATTGACTGACTAAAGCAGGTTGCCTTGCATAGTTTGGGAGGTATTTATATTGTCACTTAAATACTTATAGATAAAAGATTGGCACCCATCTGAGTAAAAGAGGATTATATCCTTCCTCATGGTCTTTGAAGTGGAACAACAACTTTTCCTGCCTACTGATGTAGTGTAGGCTCTCTCTGGTTTTACAGAAATTTCCAGTCTTCAGTTTCTATCTAGGACATTTGCTCAAATATCAATTCTTCAATTTTAAATCTGCCAGAATTTCCTTTTGCTGCTCCCCCAATGCAGGTGAGAATAGTTTCCAGATGACATCAATGGATCTCTTATTTCATGCTAGATGCCAGCAGCTGCCCAAACTGTGCCATATTAATAGACTCACCTCACAGCTCCTGGAGTGACAAATCTACTAAGCAAATTACACACTGATCATAGCAAGGGCAAATACAGACTCCAAGTCAAAGATTGGAAGACAATGTTTCAAGCAAAATTCTTCACAAAAAGGTCAGAGTGGCCATACATGCATCAAATGACATCAACTTCAGGCTTTATAAAGTTACAAAAGACAGTGAAGGTTATTTCTTAATGATCAAAGGGTATATTCATCCAGAAAAACTCTTACTCCTAAACATATATGTACTTACAGGGACCAGAAAAATACATAAAATAACTGTTAATAAACTTGAAGGAAGCCATTGACAGCAACACCCTATTGGTTGGAGACTTCAACACTGCTCTATCACCTCTTGATAAATCAGTTCAACTAAAACTTAGCAAGAAAATACTGGATTTGAAAGAAGAAATGGAAGACCGGGATTTGGTAAATCTAGGGCTCTTCATTACAGAAAGGTGAATACACACATTCTTCTCATTCTTCTTCAATGCACATGGGATATTCTTCACTATAGATCCCATGCTGATCCACAAAATATACATCCACAAAGCTCAAGAGTATAGAAATTGTATCAACTGTCATCTCAAATGACAATGCACTGAATATATATCACAAACAGAAATGGAGAAATAACTCAAACACCAGGAAATCAAACAGCTCATGATAAAAATAGCAGTGGAAACTAAAGAGAAAATCAAAAGATTCCTGGACAAAATGAGAAAGAAAATATAACCTACCAGAACTTGTGGGATGCAGCAAAAGTGCTGTTAAGAGGAAGTTTTACAGCTATACAAACATTCATCAGGAAGAAAGATTGCACCTAAATCATCTAACTATATAGCTTAAGAAATTAGAAAATAATCAATAAAATTAGCTCAAGAATACAGTGGGAAGAAAATAATAAAACTTAGAGCAGAAATAAATGAATAGCAATCAAAAAATTCAAAAGTATAATGAAACCTAGAGCAGGCTCTTTAAAAAAAAGAAACAAGTTTGCTAAGTCACTAGCAACACTCACAAGGAAAGAAAAAGAGAGAGAGAGAACCCTAATTAACCAAAATATAAATTAAAAGGGAAACATTAAACAGATATTACAGAGACTCAAAATGTCATCAAAATGAATTTCTTTAAGAAACCTTATGCCATGAATCTAGAAAACATAGAAGAAATAGTTACATTCTTAGACTTCTATAACCTCCTGGGTTGAATCAAGAAGATCTAGAACAAACACCTTGTGAAGTTATCACTATCAAGGAAATCAAAATAGTAATCAAAGTCTCTCCCAAGGATGGGGAGTGTAGTGAGAACAGAGAAGGGATCACTATGGCAATGAGAACTGGAAATGATCACTCTGACAAAAACTGAGTGCTGAAAGAGAGTAAAGTGATGTGTATGATATAGCAACAGTATGCAAACCACAGTGCTTACAAGGAAAATGAGAGAAAGCGAGAGACAGAGAAAGAGAGAGAAGAAAATTGTCTGCCATAGGGGCAGGCTGTGCGGACAGGGTGGGGGGGCAGGCAGAAAGGAAAAGGGAACTTTAGTGGCAAGAAATATGCACTGATGAAGAGATGTATGTTGTAGTATAGTATAACCAAAACTCAATCATGAACAACATTGTAACTATATTTCACAGTGGTTCTATATATTATATATATATATATGTGTGTATATATATATATATATATATATCACTGTATCACTGTCATCCCGTTGCTCATTGATTTGCTCGAGTGGGCAGCAGTAACATCTTCATTGTGAGACTTCTATGTGTATATATATGTATATATGCATAATATATATACACATATATAAATTTAATACATATGTATATATGTGTATATATAACATATATACATTCATATATAAATCTCCTTCAAAACAAAAATCCAGGCCCAGAAGATGTATTCACTAGTACATTTTTCCAGACCTTGAAAGAAGACCTACTGCTAAGACTTTTCAGAAATCATTTGACAAGATCCAGAACCCATTCAAGTTTTTAAAAAAAGGAAAAAATACTTTGAACAAAACGGTAATTGAAGGAGCATTCCCCTGTAAAAGCTACTTATCACAAGCCCACAACAAACATTATATTCAATGGTAGATAATTAAAGATTTGATACAGTGATACATCATTTGTATCACTTGTGTCAGTTACAAATGACACAAGTGATACAAATGATGTATCACTGTCATCCCATTGCTCATTGATTTGCTCGAGCGGGCACCAGTAACATTATATAATGCAGCAAATATTATATTTAATGGTAGATAATTAAAGATTTTCCTCTAAAATCAGGCACAGGACAGGCTTGTCCACTCTAACCACTTTTATTTAATACATACTGGAAGTACTTAACATAGCACTTAAGGAAGAAAAAGATATTAAGGGCATTCAGATTGGAAAGAAAGAAGTCAAGCTCCCACCTTTTGAAGATAACATGATACTATATTTAGAAAATCCTAAAGACTACCCAAAATAGCTCATAGAAACTATAGATGTGTTTAGTAAAGTGGCAGGCTAGAAAACTAATATGCGAAAGTCCATAGCTTTCATATATGCAGATAATAAAATAGAGACATATTAAAATGCAATTTCAATTCACAATTGTACCTCAGAAAATCAAGTACCTCAGAATCAGCTTAAGTAAAAAAATGAAAGACATACAAAAACAACTACAAAATATTACTTAAAGAAATAAAGAGAACACAGGGAAATGGAACACATCCCCTGCTCATGTTTTGGGGGATTAACATCATTCAAATGGCAATGCTGCCCAAGCATTACAGATTCAATAACACTGAATCTATAAAGATATCCATAGCATTTTTCAAAAAAATGGATCAAACAGTCATGAAATTCATATGAAACAATAAATCCACCTTCCCCCAAATATCCAAAACAATCCATAGGAAAAAAAAGATGGGAGACCTCACTTTCCTCAGCATCAAATTGTACTAGAGAAAGGTAATAAATAAGATAGTATGGAACTGAAATAAGAATAGGACCTCAATATTAATTCTTCCAATCCATGAGCAGGGGATATTTTTCCATTTCCTCACGTCTTCTTTTAATTCCTGAAGTAGCGTTTTGTAGTTTTCATTATACAAGTCCTTTACATCCTTAGTTAAGCTGATTCCGAGGTATTTGATTTTTTGAGGCACAATTGTGAACGGGATAGCTTTTATCATGTCGCTTTCTTCTCTCTCACTCTTTGCATATAAGAAAGCCATGGACTTTTGGGTATTGATTTTATAGCCTGCAACTTTACTATACAAGTCTATTGTTTCTAGGAGTTTCTTGGTACAGGTTTTAGGGTTTTCTAAGTATAATATCATATCATCAGCAAATAGTGAGAGCTTGATTTCTTCCTTTCCTACCTGAATGCCCTTAATATCTTTTTCTTACCCAATCACTATTGCAAGTACTTCCAGTACTATATTGAACAGAAGAAGAGAGAGTGGGCATCCTTGTCTTGTCCCTGTTCTCAGAGGGAAAGGTCTTAGTTTTTCCCCATTGAGGATGATGCTTGCCGTAGGCTTGTGGTAGATGGCTTTGACTATATTGAGGAAGGTCCCTTCTATACCCATTTTGGCAAGAGTTTTCATCATAAATGGGTGCTGGATCTAGTCAAATGCTTTCTCTGCATCTATTGATATGATTATATGATTTTTATCTTTTCTTTTGTTGATATGATGGATTATGTTGATTGATTTCCGAATGTTAAACCAGCCTTGCATCCCCGGGATGAATCCCACTTGGTCGTGGTGTATGATCTTTTTGATGAGTTGTTGAATTCTGTTTGCTAATATTTTGTTGAGAATCTTCGCATCTGTGTTCATCAGGGATATTGGCCTGTAGTTTTCTTTTTTTGTGGTGTCCTTGTTTGCTTTTGGTATTAGGGAGATACTGTCAAAATGGCAATTCTCCCCAAAGCATTGTACAAATTCAATGCGATCCCTATAGGGATACCCTTGTCATTCTTCAAAGAAATGGAGCAAGCGCTCCTGAAATTCATATGGAACAATAAGCCCCCACGAATAGCTAAAGCAATTCTTGGGAAAAAGAAAATGGGAGGAATCAACCTCCCCAACTTCCAACTCTACTACAAAGCAGTAGTCATTAAAACAGCTTGGTACTGGAACAAAGGCAGAGCGGCAGACCAATGGAACAGGGTTTAATACTATGACACATCCCCCTAAATATATGACCATCTAATCTTTGATAAGGGAGCAAAAAAGGCGAAGTGGAGCAAGGAAAGCACGTTCAACAAATTGTGCTGGCAAAACTGGACAGCTACATGCAAAAAAATGGGCTTAGACCTCCACCTATCAACGTGTATAAAAGTCAGATCAAAATGGATTAAGGACCTCAACATCAGACCAGAATCCCTAAGGTACATTGAAGACAAGGTCGGCAAAACCCTCCACGACATTGAAGCCAAAGGTATCTTCAAAGCTGACACGCCACTGGTCAAGCAAGTGAAAACAGAGGTAACTAAATGGGACTATCTCAAACTAAGAAGCTTCTGCACCTCAAGAGAAACAGTGACCAAAGTACAAAGACAATCTACAGAATGGGAAAGGATATTTACGCAGTACCCATCTGATAAAGGGTTGATAACAAGGATATACAATGCACTGGTTGAACTCCACAAGAAGAAAACTGTCAACCCGATCAAAAAATGGGGTGATGTAATGAACAGAAAATTTCCTAAAGAAGAAATCCGAATGGCTCAGAGGCACATGAGAAAATGTTCAACATCACTAATCATTAGGGAAATGCAGATCAAAACAACCATGAGATATCATCTCACACCACAGAGACTGGCCCACATCCCAAAAAACAAAAGCAACCGGTGTTGGCGTGGATGCGGGGAGAAAGGGACTCTTCTTCACTGCTGGTGGGAATGCCGACTGGTTCAGCCCTTTTGGAAAACAATATGGACGATTCTCAAAAAATTAGAAATTGAGCTTCCATTTGACCCAGCAATACCACTCCTGGGAATACATCCCGGAGAGGCAAAAAGGTATAGTAGAGATGGCATATGTATTTCTATGTTCATTGCAGCACTATTTACAATAGCCAGAATCTGGAAAAAACCAGAGTGCCCCAAAACAGATGACTGGTTAAAGAAACTCTGGTACATCTACAAAATGGAATACTATGTAGCCGTCAGAAAACATAAAGTCATGAAATTTGCATATAAATGGATCAACAAGGAAAGTATCATCTTGAGTCAAATGAGTCAGAAAGAAAGAGACAGACATAGAAAGATTGCACTCATATGTGGAATATAATGTAACTGAGAAGTACAAGTTGGCAATGATGCAACTTCTGGCAGATATCTCTCTGGACTTAGTTACTAAAATACTAAAATACAGAAACCCAAAACCGAGAGGCTGCTAAGTGTGGTCACTTGACCTCATACCTCTTCATCCTCAGCAATGGAAAACAAATTATCTAATGCTTCCTTTTCAGCAGGTCTGACTTTAGGGGAGAGACTCTCCAAACAATAATAGTGAGTTTTGTTGAAATATTGTATGCAATCAAAGTGAAAGTCAAATGAAATTTATTAGTTACACAGGCGGGGGGCTATGGGTGGGGGGGCTAGTGGTATGGGGGGTTAGGGGTGTGGGGGTGCGGGGTGGAGCTATACTGGGATTCTTGGTGGTGGAATATGTGCACTGGTGAAGGGATGTGTATTCGAGCATTGTATAACTGAGATTTAAACCTGAAAACTTTGTAACTTTCCACATGGTGACTAAATAAAAAAAATTAAAAAAATGAATAGGACCTCAGATTAATGGAATTAACTGAAGTAATTAGTTGAAAATCCAGAGAGAGACTCTAAGGTATATTGTTGTTTAGTCACCTAAAAGGAGTAAAGGATATTAAATGTAGAAAGGAAAGCCTCCAGAAAGTGTGTTTGTAAAACTAGTTTGTCACATGCAAAAAGAAAATAACTCAGGCCCCTTTCTATGTTATGCACAAAGAAATCAAAATAAATGAAGGCTTTTGATATCAGACCTGAATTTATAATGTACATAGAGGAAAATGTAAACAGAACTGTCTGTGCCATTGGAGCTAAAGGCATCTTTAATGATGGGAGGCATCACCCTCCCCAACCTTAAACTCTACTACAAAGCGGTAACAATTAAAACAGCATGGTACTGGAACAAAGGCAGAACTGCAGACCAATGGAACAGGGTGGAATATCCCCACACACAACCTCAAATGTATGATCATCTAATCTTTGATAAAGGTGCAAGAGATGTGAAGTGGAGCAAGGAAAGTCTCTTTAACAAATGGTGCTGGCACAACAGGACAACCACATGCAAAAAAATGGGCTTAGAACTCGATCTGACACCATGCACAAAAGTCAGATCAAAATGGATTAAAGACCTCAACATCAGACCACAAACCATAAGGTACATTGAAGACAAGGTAGGCAAAACCCTCCAGGATATTGAAGATAAAGGTATCTTCAAAGATGACACGGAACTAAGCAATCTAGTAAAAACAGAGATCAACAAATGGGACTACATTAAACTAAAAAGCTTCTGCACCGCAAAAGATGCAGCGACCAGAATACAAAGACTATCTACAGAATGGGAAAGGATACTTACACAATACCCATCAGATAAGGGGTTGATATCAAGGGTATATAAAGCACTGGTTGAACTCTACAAGAAGAAAACATCCAACCCCATCAAAAAATGGGGCGAAGAAATGAACAGAAACTTTACCAAGGAAGAGATACGAATGGCCAAAAGGCACATGAAAAAGTGCTCTACATCACTAATCATCAGAGAGATGCAGATCAAAACAACCATGAGATACCACCTCACACCATAGAGGCTAGCACACATCCAAAAGAACAAAAGCAACCGCTGTTGGAGAGGATGTGGGGAGAAAGGGACCCTTCTACACTGCTGGTGGGAATGTCGGCTAGTTCAGCCCTTTTGGAAAACAATATGGACGATTCTCAAAAAACTAGAGGTTGAGCTCCCATTTGACCCAGCAATACCACTGCTGGGAATATATCCCAGAAAAGCCAAAAAGTATAGTCGAAATGACATCTGCACTTATATGTTCATCGCAGCACTGTTTACAATAGCCAGAATCTGGAAAAAACCCGAGTGCCCTAGAACAGATGACTGGTTGAAGAAACTCTGGTACATCTATACAACGGAATACTATGCAGCTGTTAGAAAGAATGAGGTCATGACGTTTGCATATAAGTGGATCAGCATGGAAAGTATTATGCTAAGTGAAATGAGTCAGAAAGAGAGAGACAGACATAGGAAGATTGCACTCATCTGTGGACTATAGAATAACAGACTATAAGACTAACACCCAAGAATAGTAGAAATAAGTACCAGGAGGTTGTCTCCATGGCTTGGAGGCTGGTCTCTCATTCTGGGCAACTCAGAGAAGGGAACACCAAGTAAAATGTGATTGGAGGTCATGTGGGGGAAAGATGATGCGGGCCCAATATAGACTAGAGACTGAACACAATGGCCACTCAACACCTTTATTGCAAACCACAACACCTAATCAGAAAGAGAGAACAAAAGGGAATACCCTGCCATAGTGGCAATGTGGGGTGGGGGGAGACGGGACTGGGGAGGGGGGAGAGGGATGTTGGGTTTACTTTTGGTAGAGAATGGGCACTGGTGAAAGGATTGGTTATCAAACTTTGTAAGGGAGAAACATGAGCACAAATATGTATAAATCTGTAACTGTACCCTCATGTTGACTCACTAATTAAAAATAAACTATTAAATTAAATTAAATTAAAAAAAAGAGAATTTTGAAAACAAACAAAAAAAAGAATCCTGCTTCAATTTAGTAAAGAATGATAAAAATTAAAAAAAATAAAATAAAGGCATCTTTAAGAATGAAACACTACTGATCAAACAATGGAAACGAAGATCAACAAAAGGGGCTACATTTAATTAAGAAGCTTCTGCACCTCAAACTATGACCAGAATTCAAAGACAGCCTATAGACTGGAGAGAGTATAGCAGTAGGGCGCATGACTGGCATGCATCCGACCAGGATTCTGTCCCAAGGTTCAATCCCATTAAGTCCCCTGGGCACCACTAGGAGTGACTCCTGAGTGTAGAGCCAGGAGTAAGCCATGAGCACAGCTGGCTGTAGGGGCCCCTCCCCCAAAAAACAACAAAGACAGCCCAAGGATCAGGAGAAACACTCACTTGATAATGGGCTAATATCCAACATATATAAAGCACTGGTAGAACTCCACAATAATAAACCAGTCAACTTTATAAAAAATTGTGAGAAGAGATAAATATTAACTTCCTTGATGAAGACATACAGATGACAAAAAAAGAGCATATGAAAGAATGCTATCCATCACTAATCAGGAAAATGCAAATCAAAACAACAATGAGATACCACCTGTCACCTTAGAGACTGGCACATGCTAAAGAGAACAACCACTGCTGTTGGCCAGTTTGTCAGGAGAAGAGTCTCCCTCTTATAGGAAATTCACTGTTTTAGGGAATATTGACTAGCCCAGTCTTTTGGGGAGACATGGTAATTTTTCTACAAACTACAATTGAGCTTCATATCATCCAACAATTCCACACTTTGGAATATATCACGAGGGCCCAAAAGTACAATGTGGAGTAGACATGTGCACTCCTATGTTCATAGTACCAATATTTACAGCAACCAATATGTGTAATCAACCCAAGGGCCCAAGAGCAGATGCCTAGATAAAGAAACTAAGGTCCATACTACTCTCCCATATGAAAAGATGAAGGCAGGAAATTTTCTACTTTGTAGATGGATCTGGAAAATGGCATGTTTCTTTAAGTTAGTCAGAGATACACAAAATCATCCTCTCATATGTGGAATATAAAGAGACTATGGAGAATAATATAAAATGCCCAAAAACAATAGAAATGAAGAGCAGAAGAACTGGTTCTCAGTAGGAAGCTTGCCACTGGGAATGGGTGGAGGGGGCAGAGAGATACGTTAGGGAAGGGAACACTAGAGCAATGGTGGAAGGGGAAAGTGCCTTTCACAGAAGAAAGCTGTGCTAAAACTTAGGGGAAAACCTTACAGAAACTGGGGATAGTGGTGGAAGGAAGATGACACTGGTGAAGGGATTGGCAGTGGAACATTGTCCACCTGAAACCACCTATAAGGAATAGTTTCATAACTCTAATTCACAGCAATCCAATATAAAAAATAATAAACTCATTGTACTCAAAATGACAAAAGGAAATGATAGAGACAGAATATTGAAATCAGAAAGATCAAAAAAAGGAAATTACAACAAAGGAAAGCCCACAAATACACAGAGATCTATCAAATGAGACTCTATGCGTCTGAAGCAGATGGAGGAATATAGTAAGCAAACTCAGATGAACACCTCCCCAAGAATATTCAACACAGCTAGATTATTCTACAAATTTTAGGAAGTGATACAGAATTTCATGAACAGTTTAGAAAATTCACATCCAACTGACATTTCTCCTCTAGGCAAGTATCAGAAAAGCTATTACCATTTATATTTGTATTTTCTTGCTTAGAATTTGTCTTTCATGGACTCAGGTTTGGTGGGAGGGAACTTGGAGCCACCAGTGGAGTAGTGAAGTCACATAGTGACAGAAATGAAGGTAAGAACATAATATGCCTGAAACATCTTTGCAAATCAGTGTGTACATAACAAATTCTAATAAAAAATTAAAAGAACGTACTTTCCATAATGAAAAAAGCATTTTTGTTTTAATGTATATTATGCTATCCTAAATATATGATGCAATATAAAATGAGACAAAAACAACCAAATAATCCTAGGTGACACTTTTCCATAATAGAAAGTGAGTTTGAACATTTTTTCATATGTCTGTGAGTCATCATTTTTTCTTTGAAAAGTATCCATTCATGTCTTTTACCCATACTTGACTCATCTATATTGCTTTTGCTTTCTGATTTGTGTGAATCATTTTTATATTTGGGTACCAATTCCTTGTTACATGTAGCACTGCAAAGCACTGTCATCCCGTTGTTCATCAGTTTGCTCGAGCGGACACAGGTAACATCTCCGTTGTGAGACTTGTTTATTCTTTTTGGCATATTGAATACTCCACGGGTAGCTTTCCAGGCTCTGTTGTTCAGGTGGGATACTCTCAGTAGCTTACCGGGGTCTCTGAGAAAGACAGAGGAATCGAACCCAGGTCGGCCACATAGGTGCGTGCAAGGTAAATGCCTTACCCGCTGTGCTATCACTCAAGTCCTTGTTACATGTATGTTATGCAAATATCTTCTTCAAGTTGGTAATCTGGATAGAAGCTCAAAGGTTTAAGAATGATTTTCCATATATGTGTATTGCTACAGAAAAATTAAAAGCAAGATATTGAGTAGATTAGAGACCAGAGAGATGGCACTTGTTTTGCATCTGACTAAAGCAGTTGCAGCTCGATTCCAAACCCTTGGCACCACATATGGCCTTGAGCACTGGCAAGGTCACTACAGAGCCCTGAGTCAGTAATAGCCACTGAGTACTTCCAGGTGTGGCCCAAACACTTCCCCATAAAAGAATCCTGAAATATCTTAAAATTTAGAGAATAAAACATTGCATTCTCTTATCTAGTTATTCTAAACTCCACATCTAAGTGATATCCTGAGGAAATCTTATTTACACTTTATTAATTAAGGAATTATGGCAAAAATTCAAGTGAGTTGCAAAATCGAATCATTACATATAAGATATAGCATCACTTGTACCACTTGTCATCCTGTTGATCTTTGATTTGCTCGAGCAGCCTCCAGTAACACCTCTATTTGTCCCTGTTTCGTGCTACTGTAGCCCAATGGCATCTGCTCACTCCAGGAACATGAAGAGCCTCACATTAATCAGGGTTTTGACGAAGAAGTCTGACCATCCACATAGGTGGGCGACCATGCGGTCTTTTGACATTCTGTGGAATCCAGTCAGTAACAGCTCTACTCTAGCAGTGATCTCTAAACTGCATTGTGTGATTGGCTCATCTGATTTTTGATGCCTTGGCAAACAAGACAGCGTCCCTGATTCTTGATCATAGTAGGAGGTCGGACCTCCAGGTTCCTTCTTAGCTCTTTTTATTCCTCTTTGGGATACCCGAATAGCATTCTCATACTGTTTTCATAGAGCCCAGTTCTCTGAGGCGTATGTTAGTGCAGGAAGAAGAGTGAAGTCAAAAAGATGTGTCCAGAGCTGGAGTTTCTTTGTTCTCTTAACCACTTCTTTGATGCTCTTGACGGCGTTCCATGCTGCTCTCTTCTTCCTGCGCAGTTCTGGCACCAAGTCGATCTTCATGTTGAGTTCTCGACCCAGGTACACCTAGCTGCTGCATTTGGAGATGTTCGTTCCGTTGAGAGCAAATGGAACGTCAGGGACTAGTTTGTTTTTCATGAACATTGTTTTGGTGAGATTCAGCTACAGTCCGATCTTTCCACACTTGTGGGCAAAGTCAGCCAGCAGTTGTGCCACTTGGCTAATGTTTGGTGTTAGTAAAATGATGTCATCAGCAAAGTGGAGGTGGTATAGTTGCCAACCGTCTATCTTCACTTCCATTCCTTCCCATTCCAGTTGTCGCATGACATTCTCGAGGGTAGCACTGAAGAATTTTGGTGAAATGGTATCACCCTGCTGAACTCCTCTTTTTACGTTGATGATTAATTCCTTGTAGAATGGTGAGATCATGGTGGAGAATACATAATACAGCTCGTGGAGGATCCTGATGTATTGAGTTTGAATGCCCTATTTGGCTAGGGCTTCAATGACTGCTTCAGTTTCAACAGAATCAAAGGCCTTCTTTAAATCCATGAACATTAAACAGAGCAGCATAGCAGCATCTTGAACTCTTGTGAAACTTCAATGAGCTTGTTCACCGTGTGGATAGGGTCGATCATGCTGAATCCTTTTTGGAACCCAGCTTGCTTGCATGGTTGTCCTTCATCTAGTGTTCTGCCTATTCTATTCAAGATGACTCGATTGAATAACTTGTAGGCGACAGACAACAGGCAGATTGGGTGATAGTTGTCGATGTCATGGATGTCTCCCTTCTTGTACAACAGAACGGTCCTGCTGGTTTTCCACTGGGACGGAAACTTACATATGGACAGGTAGCATGTGAAAAGCCAAACCTGTGTATTGACAAGTACTGGAAGCAGATTCTTCAGGTGTTCAGGTCTGACCTTGTCTGGACCGGGTACTGTATGCATCTTTACTGACGAAATGCCATGTCGGATTTTGAAAGGGAGGATGTTGGGAATGGCATATCTATCCTGAAGTATTTAGTATGTGGGCAGGTGGATGTGACTATCAAAGAGATCTGAGTGAAAGTCATGAATAATAATCTCCATTGCTCTTCTGGAAGATGTGATAGATCCATCAGGACGTTGGAGCGCAGTCATCTTGGTCTTGTAGTTGGTGACAGGCAGGTATTGCGAATACTTCTTCCAGCTTCTGCTGCATTGGACAACACTGCTGCTCTTCTTTTTTTTTTTGAGGTCTTCCTTTATTGCTTCTCGGCACTGCTTTGCGAGCTCGGACATTAGCTTGTGGTTGCCTGAGACTCATGCCAAGCCATGTTTGGTGAATGAGCTTGAGAGTTTCCTACAACAGGTGTCTGTTTGTGGCTTTTCCACTCTCGGCCTTCTTTGCACATTCATGGAGGTGCTGAACCAGTAGATCATATTCCTCGTCAATGTTGTCAATGAAGGCATCTTCCCACATTGCCGCAATAGTTCCAAAGAGCTCCCAGTAGGTGGTCATTCTGGGAGTTCTCTTCTTAAACTTAAACTTTGCAGACCTCTCTCCTCACTCTATAAGTAGAATTTTGCATGAAGGAGATGATGGTCCTATATCGTTTGGAACTTTGGGACAACAGCGACATCGGTCAGGCACAATCTTCAATTGAATATGATGTGATCAATTTTGTTGTGGAACTGTCTACCGGGAGACACCCATGTCCAATGTTTAGATTTGATCTTCTGGAACTGTGATCTACCATGGATGTCTTGGTTGACAAAATGAACTAGGCATATAATATAATATATATGTGTGTTTGTGCATGTGTGTGGCATATAATAAGACGATAATAATAACTTATAGTAAAACAAAAGCATTTTAATAATATACTATATAATAACAGTTATGTGAACTATTTTAAAAAAAACCATAATCAGGCATACCAAGCAGCAGTTACAAATCAGTCAGTTAAGTAAGTGCCCACCAGAAGAATTTAAAATAACCCTGAGTATTACCCAGAGTAATGCCCACCCCCCACTCCTGGTTTTAATTTTGAGATGGGCTAGGTTTTTGGAACCCTTCTCATTCTCGTGCATTACATTTGATGCAAGTTAATGAAGTTGAAGAATAAATGTTAGTTGCAAAACATTACTTCAGTCAAAGTAGTGCACTTCTTTAATAAACAGGAAAAAAATTAAATTGCAATGTCTTTCCATTAATGATTTAACATACACATGTATCATAATGAATTGACTTGATTTAACATGTGTTGCCAGTATTTTTATGTTGCAATAACATTACTTAAATTAATAGATACTAGTATTCTATCATCCTGTGTCTCTAATTTATTAATTTAAATATTTCAAGAGTCTCTTGCCTGCACACCCGGCTGTCTTCCCCGGGGCCCCTCAAAGGGGATGGGCTCCAGCTTCCCTCCCCATCCTGAGCAGAGTTCCCGAGGGCCAAAGACCACCGGAACCTATCTGCAGCCATGCTCGAAGCCCCTCTCCACAGGATTGGACAGGCCTCATGCATGAAGGTACCGGCAGAGGAACCCAGGTTTGTGTAATCCCATCAACGGCCAACCAGAGACTTAAAAACAAGCTCCCAGAAGCGCCTGGCCACTTCGAGGCTTCGTGATATCTTGTAGCCTTCTTCTCCCTCTGGGAGAAACTGGCAAGCTTCTGAGAGTTTCCTGCCCACATGGGACAGCCTTGCAAGCTTCCCATGGTGTATTCATATGCTAAATCCAGTAACAAGCTGGATCTCATTCCCCTGACCCTGAAAGAGCGTCCAGTGTGACAACTTTGGGAGGGCCAGAGAGAGACTTCTAAGATCTCAGGGAAAGGACGAATGAAGAGGTTACTGAGCCCGCTCAAGAAATCGACGATTAATGGAATTTTGTGATTCATGATTTGTGAAATATTTCTATTCTTTTTGAGCAGGTGAGGAAAACATTTTATTAGTATATAAATAAATAAAAATGCAAAGCAGCCAAGGGGCCATGCTACCTCATGGCTATAGTATATGGAAGACTGTTTTCACCTGTAGAAAATTTTAAGATTATTTTGCTGACTTTGCATCACAAGGAGTCCCTACACAGCAAAATATTATGAAAATTTGGCCTTCATGTGGCACATTATAGCTGTGTAAATTATCAATCTGAGTTATTTTGAATTCTTTTCATTGACCTCAAAATTTTTCTGCAATTGCTTAAATTATCCTTTTCATAGGAATTCGACTTCCCCCTTTATAGGTTATAGTTTAAATGTTAATAAGTCATGTAATTTAAGTATATTTATTTAACATATGTGAACTGTGAAAGATATAAAATTGTATTGATATTTAAATCAAATAATTCAAACAATTTTACCCAGAAATCCAGTTATTGTACTTTTGAAAAGGAAATTATTTACACCTTAAAATAAGCTAAGTATCTGAGACTGCATTGTTTTGCTAAAATTTAACTACTCATTCTAGTAATAGCCAATGAATTTGGTTAAAAAAATTATAAATGACTTACAATTGATATGCAGGCCAGCTGAAACCATGTTGACCACAACATTCAAATCACTATTGGTTACTATTCAAGCACAGCTGGGCAGTTGTCTTGGGGTGCATGTGCCTTACAGTCCCTGACTTGGAGAGAGATGCCAAGGGAAAGGCCTGCTTCCAAATGGTCGACTTTGAGTTAGTCACCAACTTAGTTTTTTAGTTTCTGTACTAAATACTACAAACACCAAACCATACAAATATACTAACTTATTCTTATTGAGGTCAGAAGTCCAAAAATAATTTTCAGTGGTCCAAAATCAAGGTTTCAACAGGCCTGATTTTCTTCTGGAGGGCCTAAGGAAGAGCTTGTTTCCTTCATTTTCTGAGCTTCTAGATGCAAACTATATTCCTTAGGTAAGGCCCTTTCTTGTGTCCTCAAAACAGCAATTTAGCACCTTCATCTCTCATTATGTTCTCCACCCTTCTCCTTGTCTCTAGCCCTTTATACTTGTCTCTGTCCTCATACCTTTTTTTCTGAGATTTCTACCTGCTTCTGTTATAGCTTTATGCTAGGCTCACCAAGGTAATTAGTCGCCCTGTCTTAAGATACTTCAAATGATCACCTATGTAGAGTGCTTCTGCCAAGCAAGGTTATGTATGGGATCTGGAAATGAAATGTGGATATCTTGAAAGTGCACTTATTTGCCTACCACAACTACAACCCCAGGGTCACTAAGCCAAGATGAGTCAAGACAAGCTTCAGATTTTCTGCGTCATCATATAATCCACATTCTTTGTTATGTGAGTAAAGCGGACTGTGGGGACGTTTATAGCACAGTGAAATATTTGATTTTTAATGTATACAAAATTTATTGAGTAACATATGCTTTCATATGTTACAAAATTCAGATGTTTGTGTTTAAGAATATAGTGTCACTGAACTATTTTCAAACTGCTGATGTCGCTTGCCACTGTCCAATTGACTATTCTCTTCTACTTCCCTTGCCACCCCTAATTAATATACATTCTGTGTCAGACTGTAAGAGTGCTTGTTACAACTTCCCTCGCTTGCTTTCTTTATCAACCACATATGAATGAGATTGTCTGGTGTTGCCTTTCCCCTTCCAGCTTATTTCACTTAGCATTACCCTTTCCTATTTTATACGTGTTATACGTGTTGTAGAAAAAAGCCATCATCATCACTGTCATCACTGTCACCCCATTGCTTATCGAGTGCTCGAGCAGGTGCCAGTAACGTCTCCATTCATCCCTGTCGCATATTAGTGTAGTCCAATGGCATCTGCTCACTCCAGGAAAATAAAGAGCACATTATTGTTACAGTTTTAGAAGTCAAAAGTGTCACGGGTAGCTTGCCAGACTCAGCTGTGAGGGCGGGATATACTTGGTAGCTCGTCAGACTCTGATAGGTATGAAAAATGAGTACGGAGTGTCTTATGATGTGTTGCATGGCTGCAAAAGTGAACACACAATTCAGGAGTATGTTCACTTTTATGTGAGGCTTGGCCCAAGCATGTGGGAAGTGGTCTGGAGCATTGGCGGTGGTTGGGTTGGCTGCCAGGGCTAGGTCCCTTGGGAAGGGGAGGGCCCTCATCTGCCCCCCTCTGGGGCACCCCGAGTGAAAAGTCTCACGTGGAGTCTGGTGGCATGGTTATGGAGGCCTCATGTTATGCTCCCTTCTGGGAGAAGCATCCATGACTTGTGGATGGTGGCCGATGAGGAGATTATCTGGCACCAGCAGGAGATGGCTTATGGGAGTGACCCCTGGGTTGCTGGAGACTGAGGAAAGCAGGCAGAAGATCTCTGCTCCTGGTTCTGTTGAGCCCAGACTCCAAGATCACAATGTTCAGCATTACCTGGGTTTTGTGGGACTTCATTCATGTGCGAGGCTTGGCCTGAGCGTGGGGGAAGTGACCTGCATTGTGGAGTGAATTTTCCCACAATAGTGAAAGATGGTTTATGATCCCCTGGGAATTGTTGTTTCTGTTTTATTTTAATAGAGCATTCCCACCAAAGGAGCGGTGATATATTATTGTTTGATTTACATTTTCCTGATGCTGATGCTAAGCATTTTTTCCACAAGTCTGCTGTTCATTTGAATTTTCTCTTCAAAAAGTAGCTGTCCAATCATTGTCACTTTTAAAATAGGGAGGCTGGTTTTTAAGTTTTGTGAATTTTCTGCATATCTTGGATATTAATCTGTCAAATGTGTTACATACAAATATTTTCTCCCATTTAGTGGGAAGTCATTTTAAGAATAGGTTTTTTCCAAGTACAGAAGATTTTTTTTTCATTTATTTTTTAATTAGTGAGTCACAGTGAGGGTCCAGTTACAGATTCACACATTTTTGTTTTTGTTTTTCTCTCATGCAATGATTAAGAGCCCATCCCTCCACCAGTGTCCATTCTCCACCACCAATGAACCCAGTATCCCTCCCACCCACCCAGTCCCATCCCTCCACCCCACCCCACCCCGCCTCTGTGGCGGGGCATTCCAATTTGATATCTCTCTTTCCTTTTGGGTGTTGTGGTTTGAAATAGGGGTATTGAGTGTTCATCCTGTTCAGTCTCTAGTCTACTTTCAGCATGCATCTCCCTTCCCAACAGGATCTCCAATCACATATTACTTGGTGTTTCCCTCTCTATCTGGGATGACTTTCCCCCAGCGTGTGAAGCCAGCTTCCAAGCTATGGAGCAACCTCCTGGTATTATATACTACCATTCTTAGGTATTAGTCTCATACTCTGTTGTTCTATATTCCACAGATGAGTGCAATCTTTCTATGTCTGTCCCTCTCTTTCTGGCTCATTTCACTTAGCATAATACTTTCCATGTTGATCCACTTATATGCAAAGTTCATGACTTCATACTTTCTAACAGCTGCATAGTATTCCATTGAAAATGGGCCGAAAAAATGAACAGAAACTTTTCCAAGAAAGAGATACGAATGGCCAAAAGGCACATGAAAAAATGCTCTGCATCACTGATCATCAGGGAGATGCAAATCAAAACAACCATGAGATACCACCTCACACAACAGAGAATGGCACACATCCAAAAGAACAAAAGCAACCACTGTTGGAGAGGATGTGGGGAGAAGGGGACCCTTCTACACTGCTGGTGGGAATGCCGAATGGTCCAGCCCCTTTGGAAAACAATACGGACGCTTCTCAAAAAATTAGAAATTGAGCTTCCATTTGATTCAGCAATACCCCTTATGTGAATATATCCTGGAGAAACAAAAAAGTATAGTCGAAATGACATCTGCACTTATATGTTCATTGCAGCACTGTTTACAATAGCCAGAATCTGGAAAAAACCCGAGTGCCTAAGAACAGACGACTGGTTAAAGAAACTTTGGTACATCTATACAAGTACAGAAGATTTTTTAAAAATGTTATTTTGTTTGTTTTTGCTTTCATTTCCCTGTCAGTAGAATTGATTCACAGAAGACATTACATAAATCACTATCATTACAGTGTCTTGCCTGTGTTTTATGGTTTTGAGTCCTTAATCCATTTTAAGTAAACTTTCACGTGTGGTGTGAAACGGTGGGTCCACTTCATTCATTTGAATGTGGCTATCCCATTTTACTCATCATCCTGAATGAAGATACATCCCTCTATCCTTTATAGTTCTGGCTACTTTCTCCTAACTGTCAATATAGCATATGGTTTAACTCTAGGGTCTCAATTTTATTTCATTGATCTGAGTGTCTGCTTTCATTCCCATGTTGCACTGTTTTGAGTAATATAGCTTTTACTACACAAAATATATAGTATGCCAAGTTCTCATTATCTTTTTTTTTAGGGATTGCTTTAAGTAATTAAGGGGTTTTGTGGTTTCCTATAAATTGTCATAATGTTTATTGTATATTCTTAAAGGATGCCATTGGAAATTGATCAAGATTTAGCTGACTCTGTATAATTCTTTATGTAGTATTGTCGTGTCAACAGTGCTAATTCTTCCAATCCATGACTTTCACATTTCTCTGCATCTTCTATTTCTTTTTATCCTAAGATAAATTTAGCATTTAATTTAAAGTATAAATCTTTCACATAATTGCTTAAAATGACTCCTAGGTACTTTTCTGATACAGTTGTAAATAAGAGTGCTTCATTGCACATTGCTTTCATATAGAAATGGAGTATACTTTTACAAATTGATTTCGTAGCCTGCCATGTTACCATATAGGATTGCTATTTTTAATCATCGTGATGGTATCCTTAGGATTTTCAATGTATATTATTAAATCAACAGCAGGGTAGTGGTAGTAGTAGTAGTAGTAGTAGTAGTAGTAGTAGTAGTAGTAGTAGTAGTAGTAGTATTCTTTTTGAAATTGGAATCTATTTTAATTTACCATTTTTCTCTTTTTTTTAATTTACCTATTTTTTGCTTAATTACTGTGACCAGAATTTTCTTTTCTTTTTTTTTAAACAGTTAACAAAACTTTCATGTTTGAGTTTCAGTCATACGAATGATTGAACACCCATCCTTCCACCAGTGTACATTTTCCACCACCAGTATCACCAGTATCCCCAGTATCCCTCCCTGCCCCCACCCCACCCCTCTCCCTACCTCTATGGCAGACAATTTACCTCTTTTTCTCTCTCCTTATGGGTATTATGGTTTACAATACAGATAATGAGAGGCTATTTGTCTGGTCCTCGTCTTATGCCCAATTGCAAAAAGTTTTTCAGATTTTGTTTTTGTGTATGTTAATGGTTCGCTTTTCCTGTATTTCTTTGCTGAATAACTCCTATCCCAATTTTATTTATAAGAAAAAAAA